>NC_045788.1:90945390-92145390 GCF_009873245.2 Balaenoptera musculus
GAAGAATACAATAACCGAGCTGAGAAATGTACTAGAGGAGTTCTACAGCAGACTTATCATGAAGTGGAAAGAATCAGCAAACTTGAAAAGAGGTCATTTGAAATTATCTAGTCAGAGGAAGAAAAAGAAAGTGAGAATGAGTGAAGAAAGCCCAAGAGACATATGAGGCACCACCAAATGGACCAATATGTGAATTATGGGAGATTCAGAAAGAGAAGAGAGAGAGAGAAAGGGGCAGAAGGCTTATTTAAAGAAATAATGGGCAAAAACTTCTCAAATCTGAGGAAGAAGATGGACATACAGATTCAAGAAGCCCAGCAGAACCCAACTAGTATGAACTCAAAGAAATCCACAGTGAAACACCTTATAATCAAAGTGTCAAAAATTAAAGACAATTTTGAAAGCAGCAAGGGAAAAGCTACTCATCATATACAAGGTAGCTCTTAGAAGAAAATTTCTCAGCAGAAACTTTGCAGGCCAAAAGGGAGTGGGATGATATATCCAATCAGTGGATTTTTCAGCAGAAATCTTGCAGGTCATAAGGCAGTGGGATACCATATTCAAAGGGATGAAAAAAAACCCTACCAATCAAGAATACTATAGCCAGCAAAAGTGTCTTTTAAAAATTAAGTATAAATAAAGACTTCCCTAGATAAACAAAAGCTGAGAGTTCATCAGCAGTAGACCTGACTTTAAAAATTGCTGAAGAAGTCCTTCAGGTTGAAACAAAAGGACACTAAACAGCAATGCTAATCATATGAAAGTCTGAGGCTTTCTGGTAAAAGTAAATATATAGACAAATACAGAATACTGTAATACTGTAATGATGGTGTGTAAATCACTTTTAAATATAGTATGGAAGTTAGAAAACAAAAAATATAAAAAAGTAACTTTAGCTATAAAGTATGCAATACTTTGTTATTCATTTCATAAATTACATATTTTATATTGTATATCTAAATGAGCAGATATATCGATATATACAGTATTTTATATTGTATATCTAAATGAGTAGATATTTCAATATATCAATATATCAATATATTCTCTCTCCCAAAGTGTGGGAGAGAGAAGTGAAAGTGTAGAATTTTTGTATGCATTTGAAGTTAAGTTATTAGCCTAAAATAGATCATTATAACTATAAGGTGTTTTATGTAACCCTTATGGTAACCACACATAAAATATCTATATAAGATATAAAAGAAATTGAGAAAGGAATCAAAACATGTCACTAGGAAAAAAATCAATGAAATACAAAGGAAGGCAGCAAGAGAAGTAAAAAGGGACCAAAAATGTTACAAGATAGAAAGAAATTGACAAAATGGCAATGAGTTTTCACCTATCAGTAACTACTTTAAACATGAATGGAGTAAACGCCCCAATCAAAAGACATAGAATGGCTAAATGGATTAAAAAAAAACAACAAGATTCAACTATATACTGTCTACAAGAGACTCACTTTAGACTTATGAACACACATAGGCTGCAAGTAAAAGGATGGATTTTCCATGCATGTGGTAACTAAAAGACAGCTGAGATGGATATACTTATATCAGACAAAATAGACTTAATATAAGGTCTTGAAACACTGTCAAAAGAGAGAAAGAAGTACATTACATAATAATAAAAAAATCAATTCACCAGGAAGATATAGCAATTATAAAAGTATATGTACTCAACATCAGAGAACGCAAATATATAAAGTAAATGTTGGCTAAACTGAAGAGAAAAATAGACAGCAACACAATAATAGTGGGGATTTCAATATCTCACTTTAAAAATAGGTAGGACATCCAGACAGAAAATCAGTAAAAACAGAGGACTTGAACAACACTCTAGACCAAATAGACCTGAAAGACACGTATAAAACATTCCAACAGCATCAGAATACCCATTCCCTTCAACTGCACATGGAACTTTCTCCAGGATAGATCACATGTTGAGTCATAAAGAAGACTAAACAGATTTAAGATGGAAATCATACAAAGTATAATTTCTGACCAAAATGGAATAAAATTAGAAATTAATGGCAGAAGGAAAATCTAAAATTATATGAAATTAAATAACACAGTCTTTTTTCAATATTTTTAAATTGACGTATAGTTGATTTACAATGTTTTGTTAATTCCTGCTGTATAACAAAGTGATACAGTTATATATATATATATGTATATATACACATATATACACATTCTTTTTTTAAAATTCTTTTCCATTGTGGTTTATCATAGGATATTGAATATAGTTCTCTGTGCTATACAGTAGGACCTTGTTGTTTATCCATTCTATATATAAAAGCTTACATCTGCTAACCCCAACCTCCCATGCCATCCCTCTCCCAACCCCCTCCCTGTTGACAGCCACCAGTCTGTACTCTATGTCTATGATTTTGTTTCTGTTTCATAGATAGGTTCATTTGAAACAACACAGTCTTGAACAACCAATGAATCAAAGAAGAAATCAAAAGAGAAATTAGAAAATATCTCTAGACAAATGAAAATGAAAACATAACATACTAAAACTAAAGGGATGCAGCAAAAGCAGAACTAAGAGGGAAGTTTATAGTGATACATGCCTGTATGAAAAAGAAGAAAGATCAATTATAAACAAAATAACTTTACACCTCAAAGAACTAGAAAGAGAAGAACAAGCTAAGATAAAATTTTAAAAAGGAAGAAAATATTAACATTAAAGTAAAAATAAATGAAATATAAGGCAGAAAGACAATAGGAAAAAGTGAAGAAACTAAGGAAGACAGTTCAAGATGGTGACATAGGAAGATCGTGAACTTCCCTCCTCCCATAGACACATTGAATCTACAGCTACATATAGAACAAATCCCTCTGAAAAAGACCTAAAAACTATCTAAACAGCTCCTTCACGTCAAAGAAAAGGGTCACATTGAGGCAAGTAGGAGTGGCAAAGACACAATCTCACCTTAAACCCTGGTGCGGCAACCCACAATTGGGAGGGGACTCACAAATTTGGAGTATCTCCCTAAAGAGCACAGTGTTCACACCCCACATCAGGCACCCCTAATCTTCAGGTTTGCCACACACCTAAAGGCCTATGGAGGTCCTCCCAGGGAATGTAGGCTGGGGACTCCATCTTTGTGCTCTGTCTCTGCCTTGTGGCAGCTTGCTAATACCTCCCAGAAAGGAGCTTATCCACTCTTCTGGAGCCCTGAGTTTTGCAACTGTTGCCCAAGGGACACTTCCAGATTGTCTGGTCTGGAGACCAGTGGGGTTTATGGCTGTGGTACCATGGGCCTGTATATGTTTGCATACTTTACAAGCTGTTGCCTGAGGGTCTGGTTTCCAATCACCCTGAAACTAGGTGCTGACTGAGATCCCTTTCTTTGGAGCACTAACAGGTCTTGGCACGTCTTCAACAACTAGGAGCTAATAAAAATAAAGTGGGCTGCTTGGATAATCACAAAGGTTTGAGACACAACCAAGAACCGAGACAAAGTTGAACAATATGGTTTATTCTCTATATGAGGCCACACGTCAACTCTGCAAGAGGTAGGTGTTTCACCTAATACATAGAAAGAAACAAAGAAGAGTCAAGCAAAATGAGGAAGTAGAGGAATATGTTCCAAATGAAAGAACAAGATAAAACCTCGGGAAAAACCTTAATGAAATGGGAATAAGTATTATTTACCTAATAAACAGTTCAAACTAATGTTTCTAAAGATGTTCACCAAACTTGGGAGAAGACTGGATAAATGCAGCGAGAACTTCAACAAAAAGATAGAAAATATAAGAAAATACCAAACAGAAGCCACATAGCTGAAGAATAAAGGAACCACTTTCAGCTGAAAAGAAAGGGCACTAATTAGTAATAAAACACATGGAAGTGTAAAGCTCACTGGTAAAAATAAATATATAGTAAAGGTAGATTACTCACTTACAACGCTAGTATGAAGGTTAAAAGACAAAAGTAGTAAAAATAATTATAATTACAATAATTAGTTAAGGGATACATGAGATAAAGAGATGTAAAATGTGACATCAAAAACATAAAACCTGAGGAGGAACCAAGATGGCAGAGTAGAAGGATGTACTCTCACTCCCTCTTGCGAGAACACCAGAACCACAACTAGCTGCTGGATAATCATCGACAGGAAGACACTGGAACTCACCAAAAAAAGATACCCCACATCCAAAGACAAAGGAGAAGCCACAA
This sequence comes from Balaenoptera musculus, assembly GCF_009873245.2. Classification (NCBI taxonomy): domain Eukaryota; kingdom Metazoa; phylum Chordata; class Mammalia; order Artiodactyla; family Balaenopteridae; genus Balaenoptera; species Balaenoptera musculus. Next base: position 90,949,579 of record NC_045788.1, read on the forward strand.
TGAGACGGTAGGAGGGGCACAATCACAGTAAAATCAAACCCCATAACTGCTGGGTGGTGACTCACAGACTGGAGAACACTTATACCACAGAAGTCCACCCACTGCAGTGAAGGTTCTGAGCCCCACGTCAGGCTTCCCAACCTGGGGGTCCGACAACAGGAGGACGAATTCCTAGAGAATCAGACTTTGAAGCCTAGTGGGAATTGATTGCAGGACTTCCACAGGACTGGGGGAAAAAGAGACTCCACTCTTGGAGGGCGCACACAAAATAGTGTGCGCATCAGGACCCAGGGGAAGGAGCAGTGACCCTGGGGGAGACTGAACCAGACCTATCTGCTAGTGTTGGAAGGTCTTCTGCAGAGGCGGGGGCTGGCTCTGTTTCACCATGGGGACAAGGACACTGGCAGCAGAAGTTCTGGGAAGTACTCCTTGGCATGAGCCCTCCCAGAGTCTGACATTAGCCCCACCTAAGAGCCCAGGTAGGCTCCAGTGTTGGGTTGCCTCAGGTCAAACAAGCAACAGGGAGGGAACCCAGCCCCACCCATCAACAGTCAAGTGGATTAAACTTTTACTGAGCTCTGCCCACCAGAGCAACATTCAGCTCTACCCACCACCAGTCCCTCCCATCAGGAAACTTACACACGCCTCTTAGATAGCCTCATCCACCAGAAGGCAGATAGCAGAAGCAAGAAGAACTACAATCCTGCAGCCTGTGGAACAAAAACCACATTCCCAGAAAGGTAGACAAGATGAAAAGGCAGAGGGCTATGTACCAGATGAAGGAACAAGATAAAACCCCAGAAAAACAACTAAATGAAGTGGAGATAGGCAACCTTCCAGAAAAAGAATTCAGAATAATGATAGTGAAGATGATCCAGGACCTCGGGAAAAAGAATGGAGACAAAGATCAAGAAGATGCAAGAAATGTTCAACAAAGACCTACAAGAATTAAAGAACAAACAGAGATGGACAATACAATAACTGAAATGAAAACTACACTAGAAGGAATCAATAGCAGAATAACTGAGGCAGAAGAACGCATAAGTGACCTGGAGACAGAATGGTGGAATTCACTGCTGTGGAACAGAATAAAGAAAAAAGAATGAAAAGAAATGAAGGCAGCCTAAGAGACCTCTGGGACAACATTAAATGCAACAACATTCCCATTATAGGGGTCCCAGAAGTAGAAGAGAGAGAGAAAGGACCAGAGAAAATATTTGAAGAGATTATAGTTGAAAACTTCCCTAACATGGGAAAGGAAATAGCCACCCAAGTCCAGGAAGCGCACAGAGTCCCATCCAGGATAAACCCAAGGAGAAACACACCAAGACACATAGTAATCAAATTGGCAAAAATTAAAGACAAAGAAAAATTATTGAAAGCAGCAAGGGAAAAACGACAAATAATATACAAGGGAACTCCCATAAGGTTAACAGCTGATTTCTCAGCAGAAACTCTGCAAGCCAGAAGGGAGTGGCATGATATACTTAAAGTGATGAAAGGGAAGAACCTACAACCAAGATTACTCTACCCGTCAAGGATCTCATTCAGATTCGATGGAGAAATCAAAAGCTTTACAGACAAGCAAAAGCTAAGAGAATTCAGCACCACCAAACCAGCTCTACAACAAATGCTAAAGGAACTTCTCTAAGTGGGAAACACAAGAGAAGTAAAGGACCTACAAAAACAAACCCAAAACAATTAAGAAAATGGTCATAGGAACATACATATCGATATTTACCTTAAATATAAATGGATTAAATGCTCCAACCAAAAGACACAGGCTCGCTGAATGGATACAAAAACAAGACCCATATCTATGCTGTCTACAAGAGACCCACTTCAGACCTAATAACACATACAGACTGAAAGTGAGGGGATGGAAAAAGATATTGCACGCAAATGGAAATCAAAAGAAAGCTGGAGTAACTATACTTATATCAGATAAAATAGACTTTAAAATAAAGAATGTTACAAGAGACAAGGAAGGACAGTACATAATGATCAAGGGATCAATCCAAGAAGAAGATATAACCAGTATAAATATATATGCACCCAACATAGGAGTACCTCAATACATAAGACAACTGCTAACAGCTATAGAAGAGGAAATCGACAGTAGCACAATAATAGTGGGGGACTTTAACACCTCACTTACACCAATGGACAGATCATCCAAAATGAAAATAAATATGGAAACACAAGCTTTAAATGACACAATAGACCAGATAGATTTAATTGATATTTATAGGACATTCCATCCAAAAACAGCAGATTACACTTTCTTCTCAAGTGTGCATGGAACATTCTCTAGGATTGATCACATCTTGGATCACAAATCAAGCCTCAGTAAGTTTAAGAGGATTGAAATCATATCAAGCATCTTTTCTGACCACAATGCTATGAGATTAGAAATGAATTACAGGGAAAAAAACGGAAAAAACACAAAGACATGGAGGCTAAACAGTATGTTACTAAATAACCAAGAGATCACTGAAGAAATCAAAGAGGAAATCAAAAAATGCCTAGAGACAAATGACAATGAAAACACGACGATCCAAAACCTATGGGATGCAGCAAAAGCAGTTCTAAGAGGGAAGTTTGTAGCTATACAAGCCTACCTAAAGAAACAAGAAATATCTCAAATAAAAAATCTAACCTTACACCTAAAGGAACTACGGAAAGAAGAACAAACAAAACCCAAAGTTAGCAGAAGGAAAGAAATCATAAAGATCAGAGCAGAAATAAATGAAATAGAAACAAAGAAAACAATAGCAAAGATCAATAAAACTAAAAGCTGGTTCTTTGAGAAGATAACCAAAATTGATAAACCATTAGCCAGACTCATCAAGAAAAAGAGAGAGAGGACTCAAATCAATAAAATTAGAAATGAAAAAGGAGAAGTTAAAACGGACACCGCAGAAATACAAAGCATCCTAAGAGACTACTGCAAGCAACTCTATGCCAATAAAATGGACAACCTGGAAGAAATGGACAAATTCTTAGAAAGGTATAACCTTCCAAGACTGAACCAGGAAGAAATAGAAAATATGAACAGACCAATCACAAGTAATGAAATGGAAACTGTGATTAAAAATCTTCCAACAAACAAAAGTCCAGGACCAGATGGCTTCACGGGTGAATTCTATCAGACATTTAGAGAAGAGCTAACACCCATCCTTCTCAAACTCTTCCAAAAAATTGCAGAGGAAAAACACTCCCAAACTCATTCTATGAGGTCGCCATCACCCTGATACCAAAACCATACAAAGATACTACAAAAAAAGAAAATTACAGACCAATATCACTTACGAATATAGATGCAAAAATCCTCAACAAAATACTAGCAAACAGACTCCAACAACACATTAAAAGGATCATACACCATGATCAAGTGGGATTTATCCCAGGGTGCAAGGATTCTTCAATATACGCAAATCAATCAATGTGATACACCATATTAACAAATTGAAGAATAAAAACCATATGATCATCTCAATAGATGCAGAAAAAGCTTTTGACAAAATTCAACACCCGTGTATGATAAAAACTCTCCAGAAAGTGGGCATAGAGGGAACCTACCTCAACATAATAAAGGCCCTATATGACAGACCCACAGCAAACATCATTCTCAGTGGTGAAAAACTGAAAGCACTTCCTCTAAGATCAGGAACAAGACAAGAATGTCCACTCTCACAACTATTATTCAACATAGTTTTGGAAGTCCTAGCCATGGCAATCAGAGAAGAAAAAGAAATAAAAGGAATACAAATTGGAAAAGAAGTAAAACTGTCACTGTTTGCAGATGACATGATACTATATATAGAGAACCCTAAAGATGCCACCAGTAAACTACTAGAGCTAATCAATGAATTTGGTAAAGTTGCAAGATACAAAATTAATGCACAGAAATCTCTTGCATTCCTATACACTAATGATGAAAAATCTGAAAGAGAAATTAAGGAAACACTCCCATTTACCACTGCAACAAAAAGAATAAAATACCTAGGAATAAACGTACCTAGGGAGACAAAAGACTTGTATGCAGAGAACTATAAGACACTGATGAAAGAAATTAAAGATGATACCAGCAGATGGAGAGATATACCATGTTCTTGGATTGGAAGAATCAATATTGTGAAAATGACTATACTACCCAAAGCAATCTACAGATTCAGTGCAATCCTTACCAAATTACCAACGGCATTTTTTACGGAACTAGAACAAAAAAATCTTAAAATTTGTATGGAGACACAAAAGACCCCGAATAGCCAAAGCAGTCTTCAGGGAAAAAAATGGAGCTGGAGGAATCAGACTCCCTGACTTCAGACTATACTACAAAGCTACAGTAATGAAGACAATATGGTACTGGCACAAAAACAGAAAGATAGATCAATGGAACAAGATAGAAAGCCCAGAGCTAAACCCACACACCTATGGTCAACTAATCTATGATAAAGGAGGCAAGGATATACAATGGAGGAAAGACAGTCTCTTCAATAATTGGTGCTGGGAAAACTGGACAGCTACATGTAAAAGAATGAAATTAAAACACTCCCTAACACCATACACAAAATTAAACTCAAAATGGATTAGAGACCTAAATGTAAGACTGGACACTATAAAACTCTTAGAGGAAAACATAGGAAGAACACTCTTTGACATAAATCACAGCAAGATCTTTTTTGATCCACCTCCTAGAGTAATGGAAATAAAAACAAAAATAAACAAATGGGACCTAATGAAACTTCAAAGCTTTTGCACAGCAAAGGAAACCAAAAACAAGACGAAAAGACAACCTTCAGAATGGGAGAAAATATTTGCAAACGAATCAACGGACAAAGGATTAATGTCCAAAATATATAAACAGCACATGCAGCTCAATATTAAAGAAACAAACAACCTAATCCAAAAATGGGCAGAAGACCTAAACAGACATTTCTCCAAAGAAGACATACAGATGGCCAAGAAGCACATAAAAAGCTGCTCAACATCACTAATTATTAGAGAAATGCAAATCAAAAGTACAGTGAGGTATCACCTCACACCAGTTAGAATGGGCATCATCAGAAATCTACAAACAACAAATGCTGGAGAGGGTGTGGAGAAAAGGGAACCCTCTTGCACTGTTGGTTGGGATGTAAGTTGATACAGCCACTATGGAGAGCACTATCGAGGTTCCTTAAAAAAACTAGAAATAGAATTACCATATGACCCAGCAATGCCACTACTGGACATATACCCGGAGAAAACCATAATTCAAAAAGACAGATGCACCCCAATGTTCATTGCAGCACTATTTACAATAGCCAAGACATGGAAGCAACCTAAATGCCCATCAGCAGATGGATGGATAAAGAAGATGTTGTACATATATACAATGGAATATTACTCAGCCATAAAAAGGAACGAAATTGAGTCATTTGTTGAGATGTAGATGGATCTAGAGACTGTTATACAGAGTGAAGTAAGTCAGAAAGAGAAAAACAAATATCGTATATTAACGCTTGTATGTAGAACCTAGAAAAATGGTACAGATGAACCGGTTTGCAGGGCAGAAGTTGAGACACAGATGTAGAGAACAAACGTATGGGCACCAAGGGGAGAAAACCATGGTGGGCTGGGGATGGTGGTGTGCTGAATTGGGCAATTGGGATTGACATGTATACACTGATGTGTATAAAATTTATAACTAATAAGAACCTGCTGTATAAAAAAAAAATTAAATTAAAAAATTAAAAAAATAAAAAAATAAATGAAATAAAATAAATTTCCCATCTTTTTAAAAAAAAGAAAAAAAACCCCATAAAACCTGGGGAGGGTGGTGGGAGTAAAAACAGAATTTTAGAATGTGTTCAAACTTATGTTGTTATCAACTTAAAATAGGCTATTATAAATATGTGTTGTTTTATGTAAAGCTCATGGTAACCACAAAGCAAAAACCTATTGTAGATACACAGAAGATATAATGGAACAGGGTAGAATGCCCAGAGGTAAACCCACGCACATATGGGCACCTAATTTACGACAAAGGAGGCAAGAGTATACAATGGAGAAAAGACAGCCTCTTCAATAAGTGGTGCTGGGCAAACTGGACAGTTACATGTAAAAGAATGAAATTAGAACACTACCTAACACCATACACAAAAATAAACTCCAAATGGATTAAAGACCTACATGTAAGACCGGACAGTATAAAACTCTTAGAGGAAAACATAGGAAAAACACTCTTTGACATAAACCACAGCAAGATCTTTTTTGATTCACCTCCTAGAGAAATGGAAATAAATCAGAAATAAACAAATGGGACTTAATTAAAAGCTTTCTCACAGCAAAGGAAACCATAAACAAGATAAAAAGACAACCCTCAGAATGGGAGAAAGTATTTGCAAATGAAACAACCGACAAAGGATTAATCTCCAAAATATACAAACAGCTCATGGAGCTCAATATCAAAAAAACAACAATCCAGTTAAAAAATGGGCGGACGACCTAAATAGACATTTCACCAAGGAAGACATACAGATGGACAAGAGGCACATGAAAAGACGCTCAGTGTCACTAATTGTTAGAGAAATGCAAATCAAAACTACAATGAAGTATCACCTCACACCGGTCAGAATGGCCATTATCAAAAAATCTAGAAACAATAAATGCTGGAAAGGGTGTGGTGAAAAGGGAACTCTCCTGCACTGTTGTTGGGAATGTAAATTGATACAACCACTATGGAAAACAGTATGGAGGTTCCTTAAAAAACTAAAAATAGAACTACCATATGACCCAGCAATCCCACTACTGGGCATATACCCTGAGAAAACCGTAATTCAAAAAGAGACATGTACCACAATGTTCATTGCAGCACTATTTACAAAAGCCAGGACATGGAAGCAACCTAAGTGTCCATCGATAGATGAATGGATAAAGAAGATGTGACACATATATACAATGGAATATTACTCAGCCATAAAAAGAAACGAAATTGAGTTATTTGTGGTGAGGTGGATGGACCTAGAGTCTGTCATACAGAGTGAAGTAAGTCAGAAAGAGAAAAACAAATACCGTATGCTAATGCATATATACGGAATCTTAAAAAAACAAAAAATGGTACTGAAAACCTAATTTCAGGGCAGGAATGGAATAAAGATGTAGACATAGAGAATGGACTTGAGAACACGGGGTGGGAGGGGGAAGCTAGGGTGTAGTGAGAGTAGCATTGACATATATACACTACCGAATGTAAAATAGTTAGCTGGTGGGAAGCAACAGCATAGCACAGGGAGAGAGGCTTAGTGCTCTGTGATCACCTAGAAGGGTGGGATAGGGAGGATGGGAGGGAGGCTCAAGATGGAGGGGATGTGGAGACGTGTATGCATATGGCTGATTCGCTTTGTTGTGCAACAGAAACTAACACAGTATTGTAAGGCAATTATACTCCAGTAAAGATCTATTAAAAAAAAAAGGTAATGAGAAAGGAATCTAAGCATAACCCTAAAGAAAGACATCAAACCACAATTGAAGAGAGCAAGAGAAGAAGAAAGGAACAGAGAGGAACTACTAAACAGCCAAAAAGCAACAAAATGGCAATAAGTACATACCTATCAATAATTACTTTAAATGTAAATGAAATAAATTGTCCAATCAAAAGACAGAATGGCTGAATGGATGAAAAAACAAGACCCATCTATGTACTGCCTACCAGAGACTCACTTCATGTGTAAGGACACACACAGACTGAAGATGAAGGGATGGAAAAAGATGTTCCATATAAATGGAAATCAAAAGAAAGCTGGGGTAGCTATTTTATATCAGACAAAATAGTTTTTAAAACAAAGACTGTATCAAAAGACAAAGTTCTAGAAGTGGAACTATTATATGGTCCAGGTATCCCACTTCTGGGTATTTATCCAAAATAATTGAAATCAGGATTTTGAAGATATTTGCGCTTCCATGTTCATTGCCTCATTACTCACAATAGCCGAGAGGTGGAAATGACCTAAATGTTCATTGATACCTGAATAAATAAAGAAAATGTGGTATATACATATAATGGAATATTTTTTAGCCATAAAAAAGAAATAAATTCTGTCATGCCATAATATTGCTGAACCTTGAGGACATTATGCTAAGTGAAATAAGTCAGTAACACAAGGACAACTACTGTATGATTCCACTTATTTGATGTTCTCTAAAGCATCTTAATAGAAGCAGACAGTAGAATGGTGGTTGCCAGGGATGTGGGGGGGGAGGAAACGGAGAGCTGCTGTTCAGTGGGCTTTGAGTTCCAGTCGTGCAAGATTTAAAAGTTCTGGAGATCTGCTATATAATATTGTGCTTATAGTTAGCAATACTGCGCTGTACAACTAAATCTTTCAGAACAGAATAGATCTCATGTTATGTGGGGCTTTTTTGGCCACAATTTAAAAAAAAGAGAAAATTGAATTCAGTAGTACATAAACTATGTTAACATGTGTGACAAGTGTGGTTTATTCTGAGGTAGCAATGTTGATTTAACATTTGAAAACCTCAGTCACTGCATTGACCAAATTAACCTAATCAAGGAGAAAAGCCCTGATTATCTCATTAGAAAACCAAAAAGGTTTGATAAAATTAAACAGATATTCATGGAAGAAAATTTCAGTAAGCCAGAAATGGAAGGGAACTTTCTCAATCTGAAAAGAATATCTATAAACATTTAAATAGAATACTTAATAGATTTAATAGAGTACTTAACAGTAAAATATTGAATGCTTTGCTTCTTAAAGTATGAAACGAGACAGGAATATTATCACTTCATTATACTGGTGGTCCTAATCTGTACAATAGTGCAAAATGAACTTTATTATTCACGTATCTATATAATATTAATATTTCATGAATATTGAAAATATCAGTTAAAACAGCTATTATCTGCAAATGACATGGTGTGTGTATATAGAAAATTCCAAACGAATTCACTAAGAACATTAGAATTAATAAGTGAATTTGGCAGTTTTCCTGAATAAAAAGGTAAATATAAAAATTGTATTTCTGTATACTAGGAACAATATTTAAAATAGTATGAAATATTAAATACCTAAAAACAAGTACAATAAAAGATGTACTAGACCTTTTCTCTGAACATACAAACGCATTTTAGAAAAAAATTTTAAAGACCATAGTAAATGGAACAATATAAAGTGTTTATGGACCAGAAGACTCAACATTGTTAAGATGTCAATTTCCCCTAAACTAATCTGTAAATTCAAAGCAATATTGACCAAAATCCCAAGTTTTTTCTGAAATTTGCATGCTGTTACAAAGAACATAAAATAGCCAAGAGCCAACATGATCTTGAAAAAGAAGAAAATAGTTTGAAGGACTTATATTGCCACACAGCAGTATTTAACACAAAACTACAATTATCAAGGTAGTGCAGTATTGGTGTAAGGATAGAAAATAAATTTGAAAATTTTTGATAAATTTATATATTCATGTAATCTAGACTCTGGTCTCCTGATCAAAATATAAAATATTTTTATCTTCCCAGAAAGTTTTGCCTTGTTGCTTTCCAATAAATCCTCACCCCTTCCCCAGAGAAAATCACTGTTATGATTTCTATGACCATAGATTATTTTTTCTGTCCTTGAACATTATAAAAATGAAATGAAACAGTGAGTACTCTTTTGTGTCTGACTTCTTTCACTCAAAACAATATGAGAGTTTCATTCATGCTGTTGAGTTTTTGTTTTGTTTTTTATTGCTGAGAACTATGAGTATAGCATAATTTGTTTTTTTCATTATCCTTTAGATGGGTATTTGGGCTCTTTCCAGTTTTGGCCAATATGAATAAAACTGCTATGTAAATTTATGTACAAGTCATTTCATGGGCATATGTTTTAATTTTTCTTGGACATGCCTAGGAATTTCTAGGGCATGGGTAAAGCATGTGTTTAAGTTTATAAGAAATTGCCAAATGGTGTAGTTTTTTTTTTTTTTTCCCTAGGTGGTTATACCATTTTGCCTTCCCATCCACAAATTTTGAGAGTTTTATTTATCCCACGTCCTTGCCAATGTTTGGTTTTCTCAGTCTTTTAAATAATTTTTTTGAGTATGCAATTCTTTATCTGATGACTGATATCAAAATTTTATGTAAACATTATTTTAAAGATTAAGCATTAATCTGAGTCATCTGAGAAACAGAAGACAAGACGGCATTGGTCATTCATGAGCTTCATTGGGAGATTTCCCTCTGTGAGGAAAAATGAGAAGGGAGCTGGAGGAGGCTGGGCGAGCATCTCACTGTGATCCGTCTGACCCCTGTGAAGGAGAAAAGGAAAGAAGGAAGGAAGAAAGAAAGCCTTAGATTGCAGTGCCGTTTTATGAATGTTTTGGCAAGGCCACTGTAGTGTCTTTGTGCCAAAATAGTCTGTCAGAGGAGTCCCAGATCACTGGAGTGTGCTTGCCTTAGCATCCCTTTGCACTAAGTCATTGGTTGGGAGCAGCTCAGTGGAAGCATGCGCTTGGCCAGGATGCAGTGATGTATTCAAAGCATAGCAGCTGGGGGTGTCAGTCAGTTGTAGTCACTACAGTTGGAAATTTGAGTGGTACTTTTTTTTATGACTGTCATAGTCTATCCCTTACATCACACAGATCTGCTTCTCCATACAAGTTCAGGGATCAGCTTCTCCATGATTCCTACGGGCTTATCTTTCTGAGAGGAAACCTAGCAGATTAGTGAGATAAGCTACAGCTTTAATAGTTGCAGTTGATATTGGGGCTAAAACTGTTCTCATCTTTTACCACTTCCACTCTCCATTCCAAATTCCCCTCACCCTCTGCTAATGCCTTGTTGGATCTTAGTAGCTTACCTGGTGGTGCGACCCAAATCTTCCTTTCAGAGGGCTCTGAAACTCTGGTAATTATTTCCAGGCCAGGGTTGCTGCTTATGTTCATTTTTTGCTACAGTGGACAAAAGAGTACCAGTTGCCATCCAAGTGGATCACCTGGGTTCCACATGTATTCTTCCCTTTCCCCATTGTGCAAAACCATCTCTACTCCTCCTGTTGATCATGGTTAATTACCCTGGACAATATGGTAGTAACTCCTTGACTGCTGGTCCCTGGACACAACAATTCCAAAGTGCCTAGCAGCAGCTCTAGCTTATAGTTCATTGGAACCCTTGCTCTGTCCACTGGCAAGATTATGTCCCTGTGCTCTCAACTGATAGCTTCATATATTTTGAAGTTGTGTTATTAGGTGTATATATCATTAGAATTTTTTTTTCTCGATAAATTGACCTTTATCACTACAAAATGAGCTATTTTTCTCTGGCAACACTTCTTGTTTTAAAGTCTACTTTGTATATTCATATGGCTACGTCCGTTTTCTTATGATTATTTTATCTTTTCTCTTCCTTTTAATCTATTTGTATCTTTAAATTTAAAGTATGTCTCTTGCAAACATCATTCAGTTGGTTCTTGACTTTTTAATCCAGTGTGACAATGTGTGACTAATACTTAGAATATTTTGTCTATTTACATTTAACATAGATATCAGTATGATTTTGGTCTAAGTCTATCATCATATTATTTATTTTCTGTTTATACCATCAGTTCTTTGTTACTTAGACTGAATTTCCTGCTTATATTTTTTAAGAATTTTATTCCAGATATTGTGCATAAAAAGTAGAGATTGAAGTGTCATACTGTTTGTTATGCAGTTTAGAGAGCTGAATTCCTTTCTTGTGTTGAGCTGAGGCTAGGTCACAGCTTTTATTAGATTGAGTTCATTCCCTTTAAATCTCATAAATATGTGAGCTGGGAGTGAGTTGGCTGCAGCTTCAGATATGTTGGTTAATCTTTGGGTTCTATACCTGTAGGACTCAGCAGTCCAGTCACCATGAGAATGCATGGATTACGTTTCTAGTCCTTCCTCCATTGAAGCTCTGTTTGCAGAATTTTGAGGTTAGAGTTGGTGGAGAGAATTGTCAGGCTCAGCAATTTGCTCTTGTACTTGGGACTTTTCTATACTCCAGTTCAGTCTACACTATCATTCAGGGCTTGTCTGACCTCTCCCGTTCCCACGTAATTGTTTCATCTTTAGCATCTCTCTCCTTAGTCAGCTGTGCCTAGACCGTATACCCACCTCCAGGTATGGAGGCTGTCAGTTTATCAAGACTCCTTTGTCACATTGAAAATATGACTTTTATTTTGGTAGGTTTTTTCTGGTTGTTACCACTAGGATCAAGGTCTTTTTCATCCCATACATTTTATCCAGAAGCAGAAGTCTTTTTCTCTTTCTTGAAAGGTCAGCTATGTATTATAGTCTATCTGATGTTTGAGCTTGAGACTTTTTAGGCCATCTTATTTCTCCATCTTGTTGAAATATGAACAGAAACCATAAGTTTATCTTTACATTACGACTATTAGAGGGATGATGTATTAGTTGTTTAAAACACTGATGTGCATTAGAATTTTTTGAAGCCTATAAAAATATAGCTACCTTGGTCTTATAATAGATGATTCAGATTCACTCACTTCATGGGGAAAACCCAAAGGAATATATGTTTTCCAAAGGCTCCTCAAACTTATTTTGATGCAAATAGAAGTTTGAAAAGAAAATGATAAATTAAATGAATGGTGCCCTGAAAGTCTGTGATATTCATCTATATTTTATCCCTAGTGCCCAGCACAGAGCTAGTGAGTGCTCGGTTTGTGTTTGTTGAATGGGTAAATGCATTCATTATGGCATCTTGGTTTTCCACCTAAATCAGATGTGAGATGATTTAGACATTTTAGACATTATTTCAGTAAGTAAAACTATAGCCATGTGAGCAAAGACTGAATCAATTTACTGCTTTTGAGAAGGTTACCAATGTCCTCCTTGTTGCTTAATATATTGGACACTTTTCCTTATATATTTTATTTGAGCTCACTTTAGAGTTTGACACTATTTTCTTCCTGAAATAAAAATATTTCCTTGCCTTTACTGACACCATAATTTTCTAGTTTCTCCCTACCTGTTGGTCTCTTCATTAGAATTTATAATTCTGGTTTCCTCCTACAAAATCTAGGGCTTCTAACATGCTTTTTGAAACTTACCATAGTTGCCTCAGTTATCTCAAGATGGGTACAACAAAATTCTTACAGACAAGGAATTCGCTATCAATGCATGAATCTCTGTGTGTGTGTGCGTGCACATACACACGCATGTATTCCCTATCAAGAATAAATATTTATTAAGTTTTCTTTACTGTGCTGGATACTGGGAATACAAAGAACCTTAAGATACCACCTCTGTGCTTAAGGAGCTTGTAAATCAAATACGTAATGATATTATTGTAATTCTGAAAGAATTCTGAGAGCACTGCCCCAAGATATGAAACACAGGTCTGTTCCTCCTCGAAGACGTTAACTGTCCTTCTCTTCACCTTCTCTTTTTATTTTCTTGGAAATTTGTTTTAAGGACTTCACTGTCTTCAAGTATACATACATGAGAATTTGTGATAGGAGGAGATGGGGGAGAGCAGTGAGGAGGAAAGGTAAGAGGGAAGGAAGGATGGTCTCTAGGCATGTGGCTTTCTGCTTCTTTATTATAAACAAGCATGAACAGAATAAAGATACACTATAGTATTTTAGCTTTCTAAAGCGTCCTTAAATGCTATTTTCATAACATTACATTTTACTGATGGAGAAACTGGATCAGGGTATGTCCATATGCCTACTGGACACCTCCATCCTTCAGCCCTCAAAGCACATTTCATCTACAGTATCAATTTGATCCTAATCACAGTCCTCTGAGTTTGTTGCTCGTAAAACAGGGAGCAGCAGTAGAATGAACCATGTTTGAAAGGGAGAATAACCCAGCCCAGCTGAATTTAAATCTCTGCTCATCCATTTGCTAGCTGTGTGACTTCCACTTAACCTCCATGAGCCTATTTATCTATTAAATATGAATAACAATTCCTACCAATAGAGTTTTGTGTCTGACCTCATGCTTTCTAAATGTTGGTTAATTTTCCCTTTTGTCTGAATTTACTTTTGTTCCTGGAGATCAGTTCTTCCAAAGACAGGTTTTTTTTTTTCTTTTCATGGCAAAAGACAGTAATCTGTCTGTAATCTGCATTTGAGAAGGTAAACACGAACTGCATCTGGCTATTACTAGTCTGGTAGAGCCATATCCCTTTCTCTCACATGAAACAAAGTCTCAGGGAACACTTTATCCTATGCAAGATTTACTTTTTAATAGCACAGCAACACCCTAGATGGAATAATCTCTTGAAAATAGAAAAAAAAGAAAAAGAAAAGAAAAGAAAAAGAGGACCTGGAAGTTGTTATATGCCATGTGTGTAGCTGCACAATTTCTAATCTGGTAAGAGTTCAAATGTAACAATTAATGTCACATCTCACTTCATTCAGATCACTCTAAAGCTTATCTGCCTCAGGCAATAATAATCGAGACTCAATAAAAGACGCTAGAGCAGATGGAGGTACTACAGTTTCCAATTAAACTCTTCTTCGTTAAACTTTGTATTCTTTCATGATTTATCGAACTGACTTCAGCTCTCCATCACCTACACAACTGCTGTTTGTGTTTAGCACAACTGGGCGACTTTGGTTACTTTCTTAGGTAAGGAAGGGCTTTGTTTAAATAGAGAATCTCATTTTACCTTAATGAGATAGTTGTAGAAAAGATGGCATTTCCTTTTGTAGCTGGAATAAAATGAGAAGGAGAAAAAAGGCAGCTGATGTTTACTGAGCACTGGGAATGCCCTATAGGCATTTTGAATAAATATACTCTGGAGCAACGCTTTGTATGTATTGTTGCATTTAATCCTCATAACCATACTGTGAGGAAGAGGTTGTTTCTTGTTCGCTCACCATTTTGTTGATGAGAAAATGGAAACTGGCATGAGTCTGAATCAGCAAGCAGATGTGAAAAAGCAAAAAGGCTTTCCTTCCTGCTTATAAAATCATATCATCAAGGGAAAGAAAGGTAGGAGAGATTTTACAAATGAGACTGTTGAGAATGTTAAGAATAAAAACATCTGGTTTTATTAAAAGAGGAACGTAGAGCATATACATGTATATATGAATCAAAAGAATTAATCTTTTGAAAATTCGAGGAGTCTCTTCTGCATGTGAATAGCATCACTATGTGAAGCATGTAACAAACATGTGTGTAGATGTCACACAGCCAGACACTGTGCTAGGCATTGGCAGTTTAGTGGTGGAAAAGACCGCCTCTATTTTTGCTTTCATAGAAAAAATGAACACAAATATTCATGTAATTCCAGTTAATGCTTACCCATTGTTCACTAAGAAGATGAGAGCTTTGTCTGCTTGAGTAGTCTGAGGTGATTAACAAGGCAGAAAGGATGCACTACTGTGGGAAGTGCAAAAGAACTCTAAAAAGAAGGTGGGAAAAAGGCAGGTGCTATCTCACCTCATAAGTCCTAGTTCCTGAAAAGGGCTATGGAATAGAGTGAGAGATGGGTCAGATGTTTCAGTATCTTGTTGAGAACATCAGGGTCTAAAAGTGTTTAGGATTCCTCAGAAAGTGGAATTTCTTTCTGCACAACTGTATTTGCTCCCAAGAAATTACTGTTCTTCTTGGCATTTTAATAAGGCAGTTTAGCTAGTCAATAGCAAGTAACACTTGCTAACGGTGTATTTCTTGTATCTCATGACCAGGAGACACTTAACTGTCTTAAAAACAGTGTATTTGATATGTCACTCTACATACACAGATTCAAAAATTTTGTGTTGCAACATGAATTCTCCAAATACCATAATTTGAATTAAGCCAAAAGTAACTTAATCATTGATAGCTTAAGTGTAATATTGATGTCGTATCTTTTGTTTTCAGAATTTAAAAATAGTTGGTTATATTTTCAAGATACAGTGAAAGATGTAAATTCAGGAGTAAACATATGATGTGAGATGTGAGTTTATGATAAAGTTTGGTGTAGAAATTAATGGACAGTCCAACAAAAGCATATCAAAAGCAAGCAGGAAAAGAGTAATAAAGGAAAAATAAAATCAGGGATTAGTCAGCATATTTGGGCAAAATATGAAGCAATATTCAACACATTATTAGACTGTCGAGTTTATCTAATTAATAGGAATGTTGGAAAGGCTCAGATATCACAAAAATGATCAAAGGGTCAGAAAAAAGGAGCTATAGAGAAAACTTTAATTAGAAATATAACCAGAGCAAACCCCTCATTACCACACCTCATATCACAAATTTGAATATAACACAGTCACATGACTCCCCAAAGAAAACTTCACAATAAAATTATAAAATTTTTAGCGTATAAGGTAATAGTTCTATTCCCTACATTAGCACTGAAATTGCGCTTGGAAAGAGAAAGATAAGAGCAGACTTAATAACTCTTTATAATAATTCTTTATGTGGTGAACCAACAAATTGTGGAAGCAATGTAAGAAGATGAATGATTTGTGATAATGGCAGTGGACTCTTCTAAAACTTAGGAAACTATTCTAATTCCAGTTCTTTGTAGCACATGGATATACCATAAAACATGTGTGTGATTCCTCATTTATACATGGGGATTATACTTGGTTTATTCATTTAATAAAGCATTAGTGGGTTAAATTAACATGCTTTCAGAAAAGGGATTTGAAAAATTAAAGTTACAGAGTAAAGTTTCTCCCTATAAAATAGTCAAATGATAGAGTGGATCAGAGAAGATGGTTGTTATGATGCCATGAGTAGGAGGAAATTATTTTAGTTTTGACTCTAGAAAGTTAAGAGATTCTTACCACAAGAAATTAAGACCTTGTGTCCCTCAGAGACTTGAAATTTTGCCTTTTAGGTTTTATGGAAGTGCCATGTGTTAATTCAGTGGCTTGAATTCTAATCTAGGTTCTAAGGTGTGGGAATTCTAATAAAGGCCGCAAATGAACTTCTTACTATGCTGCCCGGGCTGTCTCACATAATAGTTTCTAGACACACCCTTCCTCTTATCTGCAAAAGTCTCTCTTATTTGCAAGGGTCTATGGAATGAGGACTAGGATACAAATACAGTCTACTGAAAAAGTGAAAATGTGCAGTTCTCTATTATTGCTGTTAAAAGAACCCATAAATTTTCAAATGTTGTACTCTCTCTGAAGTACAACTTTCCATTTGGAAATAAATACAGATTTATTTCTTTGGGTCTTCAGGAAGCACACAACCTAAAGTGTGAACAATGAAAAATGTTTTAGGAATATGGAAACTTAATATTATGAAAATATGCCAGTATAGTGTGAAATACTGTAATGGTATATAATAGAATTTATATTTTTTAAATGGGTGTGTGTGTGATATCCACATTCAATTTCCTAGCCAATTTTAGAAGTGTATCTATCTCAGGTAGGGATTAAGAATGCCAGAAGAGGAAATCAAAGAGAGTGAATTAATATTCAGCTTCTGACACTATACAGATAGAAGTTTACAGAAGACAATAGACTTAAAAGCCTGGCTTTGGTAAAACAGAGGATTTTCTAGATTCTTTTATTTCTTCATGAAGCATAACATGAGTGAGGCTGATAAAACTGGACTGCAGAGTTCCATTTTCAGGTGGTCCTTATCAAGCAGGGGCAGGGAGAGAGAGGGAGAGAAAAACTGCTGCTTGTCTTGGTAGTTTGTGGGGAGAGGACAGAGAGGAGGGTGAGTAGATGAGGAATAAGGGCTCTTACTATCTGCCTAAATTTGAAAAAAAAAGAGTTGGTATATTCACATGGGTATGCGGGGCCTGAGTCCATTCAGGCTGGTCATGCTTCCCTGGCAAGACTGAATGGAAGCCTTTGAGCCTCTATCCCTCAGATACTTCCAGCTCGGCATGGAGTGGTTATGCATATCCTTGCTGTAAGGCAGCTAGATAGATGGTCTGCACGGTGTTCTGGGATCCCAGAATTTCTCCAATGAAGTGATGAAGAGATGTTGAAATTGCTGGCAGGTAGCAGAGACCAGGGATAAAGACAGAGTGGCCACCATAGGTAAGGACTTTGAGACTGGGTGAAAAGTCCTTATGGGTCCTAGCAGTGGTGCCAGCGTGTCACCCCAAAAGCCTGGTCCAGCCACCTGCCCATCAGCAGTCACCAATCTGGGGTGGAGACTACTCCATATATTCTGTATAAGAGAATATAGAGATCCAGGTGATACCTCATGGATCTGAGGAATGAATCTCTCCACCATCCTTTCATGTGTCCTTCACCTACTTCTATGAGGACAAGGTCAAACCCCCTCACACACTCATATAAACTTGAGAGGACTAAGGGGGTAAATCTGAAAGACTGGACATTTACCTTAAAAGACTAAATTCTGTGAAAGAGGCAAATTTTAAAAAGCCCTAATAGGGGGCTTCCCTGGTGGCACAGTGGTTAAGAATCCACCTGCCAATGCAGGGGACACAGGTTCAAGCCCTGGTCCGGGAAGATCCCACATGCCACGGAGCAACTAAGCCCGTGCACCACAACTACTGAGCCTGCGTTCTAGAGCCTGTGAGCCACAACTACTGAAGCCCGCGCGCCTAGAGCCCGTGCTCTGCAACAAGAGAAGCCACCGCAATGAGAAGCCCGAGCATCGCAACGAAGAGTAGCCCCCCCTTGCCGCAACTAGAAAAAGTCCACGCGCAAAAATGAAGACCCAACGCAGCCAAAAATCAATAAAGAAAGAAAGAAATAAAAAGAGGGATGAGAGCCAAAAAATTTTAACTACATGTATGTGTTAAGAACAGTGCTAGGTTAAAAAAAAAAAGCCCTAATAGGAAGTTTAACTTTGGAAAGACTGAATAAGGATTGTTGAAACAAGAAGAGGCAGAAATATTTTAACTGGCCAGTTGAAAAAAAAAATCTTCCTACCCATGGTTAGAGGTTGTGAAAAAAATAAATGCAGATTTAAAGAATTTAAGAAGCTATTTTCTTTGTGCAGCTCAATCACAGTGAGTAAATATTAAAATCTTCATAGAGTTTAGAAAAATAATGGAGTTTGAGGATTAAAATGTTGGTGTTTCTCTTGGGAAAATGATAATTTCAACCGATACAAATATTTTGAATTAAGAAAAGTTAATAAGACTTTACTATTGCCTCAGTGGAATTACCTCCAGAGTAGCCAACTTTGATGCAACAGAATCTGACTTGAAATAGGAAGTCCTGGTTTGAAAAATTCATTAGCATTATTACCTGTGTCACTTCAGGTAATAAGTCGATTAATTTCTCTGAGCCTCAGTTTCTTCACCCATGAAATACGTAACACTAACCTCAGGGAGTTGTGATAAATCTCTCATATATGATCATGCATATGACTTGTAGTGCAGACCCGAGCCAAAGCCAAAGCCTGCCTGCTGCCTGTTTGGTGTATGAAGTTATAGTGGGAAATGGCCTTGCCCATTTCTTTACCTGCCCTATCCATGGCTGTTTCACACTACAAAGTTAGAGTCGAGTAGCTGTGACAGAGACTGTACTCTGTGAGCAGGTGCTATTGTTTTTATCATGTTAACCCCCTTTGCCCTGAGTCCAAGCTCATATAGTTTTGCATTTTGGTAAATTTTTTTTTTTTTTAAAGCCTTCATTCTGGAGAAAACTATTCTTTCATTCAAAAGTATGTTTCTCATTGTAAGTTAACCAATTGGCAACAGGTTTATAAAGCAGCCTATTCAGAATTTGGTTACATTGTCTCTCTTTGCCAAGGCCTGATCTCCCCAACTGAGCTGATACAGTTAAACTTCTGAGTCTCAAATCTAAGGACCACCTGTTGCTCTGCAGCCACAATGAGCCATTCCCTGCCCACCATCATCACTGAGATCATAAGGCTGCTACTTTACCACCCTTATCACAGGATAGCCATAAATTTTTGCTGCCTTATGTGAACATGAAATCAAAAGATAAATTACTTTCAAAAAAGACACAGTATATCTGCTTTGATATTTTTCCTTTTTCTTTTCTCCAGTGTTCATCCTCACATGGACCATCTGTCACCTGCTGCAGGGCAAAACCTACTGAGAACAACAGGCGGCTATTCCGTGAAAGGTAACCTTGGGTAGATCTGCCATGATGCTAATAATAATTTCAAATGCTAGTTTATTATTAAATGAAGCCTGATTTCTAAAAAAAAAAAAATTAGTGATATAACATCCAGTGATGGGAACATAACGTGCTTGGGTTAATTATGTCACTCTTTAGGTAAAAAGTTAGTTGTTAACAGCTAACCACCTGCCATGTGTGAAAAAATAAGAGGCTTTAGATTCCTTTCTGGAAATAAAACGTTTTTGAAATTGAGATGCTGTAATTTTGCCCAATGCTGATGAGACCCCAAAAGGTAATTATGTCAGCCTGAGAAGACTGTGATGGTGAAAATAAGATTTAAAAAAGAATTGTGGGTTTTCATCCATAACCAGCACACAATTTTAATTTTGGAAGTGAACGTCACTGTGCTTAGGCATAGTTTAAATCTTTTCCTCCCTACCAACTGTTCTCCTCATTTGCCTGAAAACTTTCCAGTTCCCTCTCGCCTTGTTTTCTCTATTTTCCTTCTTTTCTTCCTCTCTGGACTCTTCTCTGCTTCTCACCCCTCCCATGGCCACAAATGCTCTTAACAAAACTTAGAATAATATAGAAACCTGTGCTCTTTCAACAGTGATGGGAAAGCAAAGGGTTTTCTTAGTGCATCACCTTTGCTTCTTCTTTACGCATTAAAAAAGTAACGAGCATTCCCCACAAGTCCAATTCAAGGAATCTGTTCTACAGATAGACTCTCACCAGGGTGCAAAGTTCTATTATGAAACCGTTCATTGCAGCCTGAGGATGGAAAGAAAAAGAGAAGCTGAGCCCAGCAGAGAGCTGAAACGATAGGAGCAGTGGGAAGAGGAGAGACCAGGAGCTGGGAGCCGCACTAGTAATGGAGCAAGGTTCAGGAACAACGTGGGAGAGAAGAACCAGCAGTGAGGGCTCCCCCTTCTTCTTGGTCCCCAGTGGGCTGTGTGCCAGGCTGTGTGCAGGTATCCCTGCAGCCTGCATGGCAGTGGTAACAGACGCAGCTGAGCAGTGCCGGCTGCCTTGCAGGAGCCTCCCCACTGTGTGGATTCTAAAATTCTTCCACATCCAAGATTAGCCAGTGCCTTAACTGGAAGGATTGAATTGAGGGATGGGAAACTTTGGCATTTCCAAGTGGCATAGCCAGTGGGGAGAAAAATCAATCCTTAAAAACCACAGAATGAAAATGGGTCTTTACATAGAATTTATTTTTGAATAGTGACCATCTTCTGATCATTTTATCAGTAAAAAAAAATAATGAGTCTTTTTTTCTCAGATCTTGTCAAATTTTATACCAGTGGTAGTTGTTAGTGAACACACTGCTTCTAGGAGCCATCTTCGGTTTGTCCATACTCCAGGCTAGCATGACATAAAATATCTGGCCATTTGAAATGTTCATTAAAGGAATATAATTGACTGTAGTATAAACAAAACATACTAGTACATGGATAGACCAAGATATTTCTTTCTGAAGCATCATTTAAAGACAGCTTAGAGACTCGAGGTTTATCAAGTACAGTAACTATTTTCACTATTGTCCAGCCCATTTCAGAAAGTCAGATTTGATGGTAAAATTTTACTCATTTTGCCTGTGAGTATTATCTCACGGGTTCCTAGTGAGGTCAAGATTAAAAGTTTGAAATAGTTTTTCAGCCACTTAATAACCTCTAAAAGAGGTCTACTATGGGTGACTCATTCTTCAAAGCAGTATACTAAGACCTTGTGAAGAGGATATTATTTCGTGTGTTATGGGCTAAATTGTCCCTCCTTCCCTCCGAAGTTCGTATGTTGAAGCCCTAACCACCAGTACCTCAGAATACGACTGTATTGAGAGACAGGGCCTTTAATGAGGCTATTGATTTTATTTATTTATTTATTTTTTAAATTGAAGTTTAGTTGATTTATAATGTTGTGTTAGTTTCAGGTGTACAGCAAAGTGATTCACATATATATGTGTGTGTATATATATATATATATATATATATATATACATATATATATATTCTTTTTTCAGATTTTTTTTGCATTATAGGTTATTACAAGATAGTGAATATAGTTCCCTGTGCTACATAGTAGGTCCTTGTTGTTGAGGCAGCTAATTTAAAATAAGGCCATTAGGGTGAGCCTTAATCCAATCTGGCTGGTATCCTTTATAAGAGGAAATTTGGACACACGAGAGAGACATCAGGGATGCACTTGCACAAAGAAAAGGACATGTTGGGATACAGCAAGAAAGCAGCCATCTGCAAGCCAAGGAGAGAGGCCTCAGGAGAAACCAAACCTGCCAACACTTTGATCTTGAACTTCCAGCCTCTAGAACTGTGAGAAAATACATCTCTGTTGCTTAAGCCACCCACCCAGTGTGTGGTATTTTATTATGGTAGGTGGAGCAAACTAATACAGTGTGTCACAAACAGACTGTATACAGCGTAAACTATACAAATTTCATTGTTTTAACTCAGTATCATAGCTGTAGAGAATCTCTTTTTATTTTGTTGGTGAGGCATTAGTCATGAGCCCAAAATATCCTAGAAAAGTACTGGGTACATCTGAGGGTACTTTTCATTGACAATGTATTAATGAAAGATGCCAGAGAGAAAGAGAACATTAGGCTGCCGAAGGTATTTATTGTAATAAACTTTGTAGGATGGGTCATGTGACATGATGAATCCTCAATTGTTTGGCCTGCAGCAAGAGAAAAACAAGTTAGGAGCAGGCAGTCAGGCAGTGCCAGGACTAGGGAAACTTTCTCAGCAGAGGGTTTGCCTGTGAGGATGGTGGCAGGAATCCGATTTGGGATCCAAGTTGATGCAGCAAATTTGTTCTCCATCTGGACTTGAATTGATATCCTGAGATTCAAATCAGGTGGTTGGGGCCCCTCAGCCTGAGTTTCCCTGCAGTAGTGCTATGGAAACAGGTGGATGGGAATTGTGTGGTTTCCGGAGTGTGGGAGTCCATCTGGGTTGAAGCAGGATTCCAGCCAGCTGTTGGCAGGAGGGACAGAGGGTCCAGCTCCTAGGGAAAGTAGGATTGTTTTAGAACCCTGTTATGATTGTTGAAACTGAGAAGCCAGATACAATCCTAGTCAGAAAGCTGGCGTATAAATCAGGGCTTGAAACAGTTTTCCATTCGGGTGGAGAAAGCAGTAGCTCTGTAGGCACAAAAGCATCTTGGAACTCACACCTGTTATAGGGCTGACAGTTATTGCAGACCCTAATTCAAAATTATACAGTCAAGTTTGTTCATTTGGTTCAGGCATGGAAAGGACAGTATGAGAAACAGCACAGGTGATCTGAAATGACATGCATGGTGGAATCTTAAGAAATGTTTTGAATGGTGCTGACAACTCAAAAGATACTGGAAGCACAAGCAAAGAAGATAATTTTTCTGGTGGGCAAGTAAAGCAGTTCAGGGATGATTACTTCACTCTTTAATTTATTAATCTATTCTTCAAAAAGTTCATGGTGTTCTGTTACCCTGAAGGACAAACAGCTCAACATATTCAATTTCATAAGAATAATGCAGATGAGCAAAAAGCAAGCTAATCATTTACTTTATATAGAAAGCAAGTGTCTGAGAATGTCTTTAAATCCATACTCCTTACTCCCTATACCCCACATCAGGAGCAGCTATGGCATGTATAATTCATATAATGATAATTCTAAGTAATTGATAAAATGTGAAATTTGGTTATATTGTACATAAGAAGGCAGAGAAAAAATTTGCTATTTAATGAGTTGCTTTAAGAGTCTATACTGGGACTTCCCTGGTGGCGCAGTGGTTAAGAATCTGCCTGCCAAGGCAGGGGACACGGGTTTGAGCCCTGGTCCAGGAAGATCCCATGTGCTGCTGCGGAGCAACTAAACTAAGCCTGCGTGCCACGACTACTGAAGCCCCGCACGCCTAGAGCCCGTGCTCCGCAACAAGAGAGGCCACCACAAGGAGAGGCCTATGCAACGAAGAGTAGCCCGTGCTCGCCACTAGAGAGGGCCCGTGCGCAACAACATAGACTCAATGCAGCCAAAGATAAATAAATAAAATAAATAAATTTATAAAAAAAAAAGAGGCTATACTAACACTGTAAATATCTTTTGAAATTCAGTTTTTACAAATTTTAATCTTTAATTTGTGTTATATAATATCAGACCTCATTCATACTTTGCAAATGTGAAATTCTCCGTGGTAACTCAATTACAAACATTTCCATAGAGGTACAAAAATAAGTGATTTAGCAGATGTAACAAGTTTTCATTCATAATATATATGTGGGTATGAATATTTATATGCAGGTATATCCATTGTGTGATTACAGTGTACTGAGAGGAATGGATTTCTGCACATCATGGTAATTATCATTAGTGTGTGCTTACTAGTTGTCAGACATTGTATTAAATGATTTTACAAACGTTAACCCTTTTAATACTCAGAAAAATTCTTTGTAGCAAATACTCTTATCCTGATGTTTCAGAGAAGAAAACTGAGAGCTAACAAGTGGTTAAACTGCCTAGGGCCCTAGACTTGGAGGGTGGTGAAACTGGAATTCGGGCCAAAGTCTATGTGGTAGGCATTGATGCTCTGAACCTCTCTGCTACATGACTGCACAAATTAACTTAAGTACTCACGAGTGAAGCCACAGCTGTACAGTCAGTTTATACAGAAGCCAGTTGGCTTTGGGAGGAGGAAAGACCGCTGCTTCACTGTCACCATCCTTGACACTGCTCGAAACATCTGTGCCTCTTATTTCCACATGGTTGGGCAAGACCAAGGAGTTATTTTATATTTTATAAAACTTGCAGATGAATAACTCTTTCAATTCCACATTTTGATGCCATGGTATCTAATATATAGGAAAGTAAGTTATGACATTTCTTAATACTTTCTAATTATATCTAATTCAACAGCAGATAGTATGATGGAAAGAAGAGCATTTCACTATAGGCAATGCTATTTACTTAACCTCTATCTCAGTTTGCCCCATCTACAAAATCAAGGGGTGGATTCAGGTTCCTTTCATGCTTAAAACTTTTATTCTAAGCATCTAATTCATTTCTAGTCAAATTATATTTATTAGAAATAATACAAAACACGAAATTAATATTCACTGAGCTGTTTTTGTACTCCGAGGAGTTTAAACACATACACACACTCACAAATTTATTCACTTGTTTAGTTACCTAAGGTACTTTGTATAGTACTTTGTATAGTAAAACTGCATAGCATGTGATATTCTATGCATTTTATAGAAAAAGCATATTAGGACTTAGAAGTCATTTAACTTTCTAAAGATTTCAATCATAAGATGTGAACTTGGTATTTAAAACCAAGTTTATCAAACTCCAAAGCCAATGCACTTTTGTTTAATAACTAATCTTCAGTTTAATTGGGAAAGTAACTTGTTTAGAACACACTGTGTATTAGGTTAGGCAAGGATATGCAGTGTAACAAAGTAGAACATGCAGTAACAGTGATGTAATATGGATTTTTTTTTTTTTTTGCCGCATGGCATGGCTTGTGGGATCTCAGTTCCCGGACCAGGGATAGGGATTGAACCCAGGCTCTCCGCAGTGAAAGTGCTGAGTCGTGACCACTGGACCACCAGGGAATTCCCTGTTTCTTACTCATGTGAATTTAACAGCAGGTCTTAAATGGTTTCAGAAGAGAGTGGGCAGAGGACATATACCCACTCTTAACTTCTGACTAGAATTTACACGTATCAATTGCATTTACATCCTGCTAGACAGACTAATCGTACAGCCCTGACCTAATAGCAAGGGCAATTTGGAAATGTGGTTTTCTTGCATTTTCAGAAGGAGAAAAATGAAATGAGATTTCATGAACCCACAGCATTGGTTCTGCCTGTGCTGTATCTCCACCACTGGTCATGGTGCAGATAACTGAAGGACTGCTACATTATCTTTTATTATTATGCTTATAGACAGAAAGAGGGTAACACAGAGCTTATGTCTTCCTGATAGTAGTATTCTTTATTTAGAAATTTCCAGAAAACTGTAATATAGTGGGACATCAAAGCCTTCCTGTTGATACAGGAGTTCCACAATTGCTTTATCATGTTTCCCATCTTCATCGTTTCCCTCCAGTGTCTCTCACAGGGTCCAGGCATCTGTATTTGTTGCAGGGATGTTGAAATGTGGCTGTAGTGATTATGCATGATTAATGGGTGAAGATAACTAATATTTTATCACCTGCTTGAGAAGCCTCTCAATGGAGGTAAATATTTCGAAAGAGACCACTGAAATTTTGAAACATTGTAACAGTGTGAGTTTTATGGTCTACTACCTTCTCTCAGTCTCAACTTAACTATATTAAAAAAGAAGGCGTGTTTCATCCTCAATGGTTTAAGCTATTTCTGAGCAGAGGCCTGACCTTTCTGCTGAAACAGAATTCACAAATGTAGACAGCCTCGGGCAGTGATGCCTAGAGCAGTTTAGATGAGAAGGCTGAACAGGAGCACTTCTAGTCTGTATATTCCTTGACTCAGGTGCCCTTTGCTGCTTGCCGGGGAGCTTGGGGAGGGCAAGATGACATTTTGGTGGTGCAGCATGACCTAGACCTGTGATTCTCAACCTTTCCACGTTTAAGGTTCCCATCTAAATGTCAAACTTTTCAGAATCCCCAAAGACACTAGTTGCATTTTTTTGAATCAATTGCCAAAGAACTTCAAGATAATGAAGGAACTACAAAACAGTGAGGAAACTACAAAACAATGCTAATTCCTTTGAACTCAGTAGTAGTTTTAAATGCATTCATATTTTATTAATTACAATGCATATATTGGAAAGATAGTCAAAGAAATGCAAGACAGATTTATGTAGTCAATCAACTATTCTTCGTGCACTGTGGACTTGAAGATGCTTTGCGGTAACTCTGAGGACCGCTGGTTGGGAAGCCTTGAATTTGGCTGAAGCATGGGTCCTTGTGCCAAATGCAGCGCTGAGCTTCACAGTAACACTGCATGTTACTTGTATATATTTGACATATACAGGTACTTTGAACAGTTTTAATTATTTAAAAGTAAACACCTGATTATGAATACTCCACATTTCAGTAGGAAGTTAGGATGTGCAGAATGTATATGTGTACATGTGTGTTTGAATATTTATCCATTCATTTGCTGTTCTAGGCATTGAAGAAAGTGGTGAACATAAACAATAAAAGCTAACACTTACATAGTGGTTAATATCTATAAAATATATATTTGTTATTATATATTTTAAAGTGTAGTAGTCCTGTTATTAACTGTATTTTCCAGGTGAGGAAACCAAGACATGGAGACATTAAGCAATGTGCCCAAGACTCTAATTCTAGTGTTTAGTTCTCAAATCTGTGCTCTTAATCTTTATGCTGCGTGGCCTTTCAAAATCGTTACTATCCTCTGTCTCATGGACCTTATATTCCATTGGGTGAAAAAGAAAATAACCAAGTAAAAAATTAAGAAACTTAATTAATGCATATGCAAGTTCTGTGATAGAGTGAGTGCTGGGCACCTATTTTCTATAGGAGTGTTTGGGAAAGCCTCATTGAAGAGATGACATTGTAATATTTAAATAACGATATGTTCAACTTCTCCCTTCTCAACCAGACCATCACCATCAAAGCCTCTCTTTTCTTTTTAGGGAACCAATTGCAAATACAGTGCTTGTGAAGTCATAATTTGTAGCATCTATAGAATGATTAGGTTACTGGCTCAGACGTATCTTTCCAACATAATTTCATTATATATTTATCTCTTTGTATGCATAGGTAATCTCTGGGTTGATCAACTCTGCCACAGAGGTCCTATATTAAAAATTCTAAGGAATTGCTTTTTGCTTGTGATTTTTTTTTTTTGGCCACTGCCACGCGGCATGCAGGATCCTTAGTTCCCAGACCAGGGATCGAACCCGTGCCCCCTGCAGTGGAAGCGTGGAATTTTAACCACTGGACCGCCAGGGAAGTCCCTTGTTTGGGATTTTATTGCAAAATTGTATTATACTGACTCATTTGCCATTCTTTTGTTTCTATACACCACTTTTTGCAAGAACTCTGAGCATAAGTTATACTAAGAAGTTGAATTGAAAGAAAATAGCGTCTAATAAATTTAAGCCAGCAGCACATCAGGGTGACCTGCTACCTCAGCCATGCTGCCAAGCTCCTTATATTTTGAATTGCTTTCACCTTGTTCTATTAACTGGAACTTTGAAAAGTAAGGTAATGAGTGTGAAGAGCATTTCAGAGGCAGGCTCCATCTCATCTGCACTGTTCCTCCATACTCTTATGTCCTTGTTTTGACCCAAGAGGTCTGCTTCCCACATTTGTGGTACCCACTGGTGGCTTGTTATCTATATGCAGCCATTGCTATATGCTGTTGGCTCACTTTTGCTCTGAAATACATAGGAGACACACACACACACACACACACACACACACACACACACACACGCCTCTAACCTTTGTGGAGAATGTGAAACCTCTTTTCTCTAAGCAACTGTCCCCAGTATTTGTCTCCCCACAGAAAATCTCTGTCTCTGCTTCTATATATGTTTTTAAAAACTCAAGACTCTATTCTCTTTGAAGAGTTCCCTTCCTGGTTCATTGCTTCAGCTTTGCTGACTCCTGTTAAATTTCACATGCGATTCTGCATCTTTCTGGGGAGACCTAGAATGATTAAGCTGTCAGTTTGCTCTTGTGTATGATTTCAGAAAATTTTCATACATTTCCTTGGAACACATTGTGGGCATTCGTTCAGTGCATTTCTCTAAGTTCTGAGGGGGTCAAAGTAGTTGATGCAGTCTTGTTACCCTCATGAATTTTTTCTATTAGCTTAATAATCAATATCCAATATTAGCCTATCTCTCCCTTTCCATATTTTTTTTTCTTTAGGAAATATCTATTGTATGCCTATTTGTGACTTGCACCTTGCAAACTGCTGTGGATGTAGTTTTGAAAAATTCATAATCCTTTATCCTCAAGTTAATAATTTTTACACGATGAGAGAATTAATGTAAAAAATTGTGTGTGTGAATATGCAACATATACATGTAATTCCCAATAATAATAATGGCATTCTTTTATTGACTTCTTATGTTGTGCCTGCTCTACTCCAAGCTTTTAACCTGTATTAATCCATTTAATTTTCATAATAACCCAATGAGCTAGGCATTTTATTATACCAAAATTTTAGATGAGAAAACTGCTGCACAAGGATTTCAGCAGCAGTTCTGGGTACCTCAGTAAGTAGAGTTGCTGGGAGTCCAGTCAAGACACACTCACTCTAGAGCTCGTTTCCAGTATGTTGTATATATTAAAGTGTACAATGCAATCATTAGTTTCTTAATACCCTACTTTACCACTGCTTCCTGATTAATCTTCTAAGACAAAAGCTTACAGGTTGTATTTTCCTACTTCAATCCTTTTGGTGGCTGTCCGTACAGATTCACATGTGCCATTTAATACTCTCCATTAACCAGATACTATGATAAACATCTCATTGATGAATCAGTCACATTGGTTAACCTCTATGTTCTACATACTCATTCCCATTTTGTACCATTTTCCAAGCAGTCTCCCTTCCACATGAGATATCTTCTTGCCTCTCCACCAATCAGTTCAACACATATATTTCCTTCAATAACAGTTTGAGACCAAGCTCTTCCATTCCTTGCTAAATTCCCAAAGCAAGTATAGTTTGAAAACATTCTAGTGTGTTGTAATACACACTACACTTTATTTTCTAGTTACTTTTGTACGTCTTTTTTAAAACAACCAGATATGATTCTTCACTGGTAGAGGTCACATATTTTACTCTCTTTTTAAACCTCCACAGTGACTAGAATATATTTGATGATGACTAGCTCCTTCTTGATTGACAGCTTTTTGTAGAATAAGAAATTATAATGTGATTTAAGGCATTTCTTCAATGTGGAAAGTATGTTTCCAGAAAAGAGTTAAAGATTCAGGTCAATGCTGTTAATGTAAGTGATAATTGTAGCACATGCAATATTATATAAATTATTCCCCAGAATTTTAAGACTCTCTGCCCTTTGACTACAACACAGTGTAAACGAAAGTGCTCCCCTGACTTACTGGTATTACTTAAATGCTGTTTAAACACATGCATGGTTTGATCTTGTCACCCTTGGAACAGGCAGAATAGAGATAGCAGGGAGAAGAGGCAAGTGGAAGCTGCATAGGATGTTGTTTCCCCAGTAATCTTGCTGTTTCTTTTGTCCTTGATTCTGTGGAAAGGACTGCTAGAGCAGGTGGTAGGACATGCTTTTATTACTATTCAGAATTTGAAATGGGTTAGCAGGCTTTTGATATGGTGCTTTTGGCATTCCTGCTTTTTCTCAATGGATGAACTATCTCTGTTTCAAATTCTACATTCTTTATAAATTACAGTTTAAAGTGTCTACCAAGAATCACAGAGTTAGTAGGTGTATACAAGCCCCTAATAAATAATTATAGTGTATGGTATGTCACTGAGTTAGGGAAGGCTGTCTTACTTTCTGATGTAACTCATAATGAACTAGTCACTAAATGTAACAATAAAAGATTGGATTATACGGAATTGAACAATACTTTTAATTGTAGTCCCTAAGCATTCATACCAATTGTTGCTCATATATTTTTTGAAAATATACTGGCAAATAGCAATCATCGTATTTCATAGGAGAAGTTGCACATCAACTGCATACTTCAATTTGTAATATTTCATTCATATGGACTACAGAGAAGTTGACATTTCTATTATAGACAGTGTTTTAGAGCATTAACAGAACCATAATAGTTGGCCACCAGACAAAATCCGCAATGCCAGGCCTAACCTTGGGGCAGTTTTTAAGCAATTATTGTTATGAAGTCAAACCACTTTGGAGTATTTATTTTACAAAGTACTGTATGCTGAAATAGACCAGGGAAATATGACTTCATTTTCAATATGTTTTAAAAAGATTTCTAGCTTTGGGGCTTGAAAACACATTTTCTTTTAAATGTAGAGGATTTATAACTCACCATCAAAATAAAGGCAATCAGAACCTACCAGCTTTAATACATAAATATCCTTTACATATTTTAGGCTTATAAACTTAAGGATAATTACTCTTATTTGAATACAACTTTCGTGAATTCATAAAGAAGACTTGGGATTTATGCTGTTGTATAGAAGATTAAAAAGCATTATTATGAAGGCTCTAGTAAGTAGCTTTTGGGGCAATGTGAATATTCAAAATTGTGCTAAATATGCAACAAAATATATCTGAAATATCCTATTGTGTATACAATAGGGACTTATTCTGCCAGAAAGGAAATAAATCTCATTGAACATTTTACAGCAATATATATTTTTGCAAATTATTTTACAATCATTGTATATGTTTTTCTTCAGGCACTCTGGCTAGAAATGGTGCTGTTTTAAATTGGAAGGAATAGAAAGAGGAAAAGAAAGGTATATATACAGATGGAGTCACAACCTCTCAGATGAATATAGCTCCACACAAGGAAACCTTCTCCCCTTGCTCATTTACTGTTATTTTACTTAGAGGAGCTCAAGAATTTTGTCAGAATTCCTATCTTCTTTGACAGTATTTGATCTCCTTGGGCCTCCATGGACTTGAAACTATAAGGCTGATTACCATCAGAGAGCTGAATGTACCCCGGGGAACAGAGAGAACTGGGGGTTATGGTGGAGTTGGAGCTCTCCAAATGAGTGGCAGAGTCTGATTTGAATTTTATGTTAGTGCGTGGCGAGACTAAGGTTGTCAAACTAGCTGGAGCCAGGGTTATTTGAGTACTTGTGTCTCCTACTTAGTACTGCCACTTGCTTGACTAACTCACAACGCAGAACCATTTCGTCAGTGTGGTGTGTATAAGAGCTTGACTGGAAATGGTGGTTATGCCCCCTCAGAGGGGATCATCCCCTGTGACTGAGGATATACAGGTAGTCATGTTGCAGTGGTGTGTGCATGATTCCTGAGCAGCACTAGATAGACATAGACCTAGAGTTTTATTATTATTATTACTGTTTATTACAGTTAGCTTGTCAAATCAAGTGCATTTATTTTTATGTCTTCTTGATTACAAAGGCTGTATTTTTAGATGATGTACATTTGCAGGTCTAAAAGAAGGAATTTCTAAATTTAATGTTAAATGTAGCATTAGATTTGAATTTAACGTTTGAAAGCCTAAACAAAGGAATTTATAAAAGCAGTACAAAGACTCCATACCTGGGTTCTAAAATTAAAATGCTTCTTAAAGACTGGCCTCAGCTCACTGATGTCTGCTTTCTGTTTTATTATGAGCCATTATGAAAAATACTAACACTAACATTCATATATTCCTATTTCAAACATGTGCTGCTAATGGTTGATATAAGTTACAGGGGCACTGACTTTTGTGAATTACTCCGTTGTTAATATACCAGATAGTAGTTTAAGAATGTAGGTTTTGGGGACGTGTTGCCTAGGTTCACATTCCAGCTATAATACTTACAAACTAGATGACCATGGGCAATTTACTTAACCTCCTGTGCTAGTTTCCTCATCTGTAAAATGGGAATAATAATATAATAATAGTACCTTTTTCATAGGGTTGTTGTGAAGACTACATTATATATGTATTTCTTAGAACAGTAAAACAGTGTCTGGTACAAAGTAAGTCCTATATATAGGCATTAGCCATTAGTATTATTGCATGCCTTCAGATATCTAATGAAGCATTTCTCTCAAAGTTTCCATGTGCTCAAATTTTTATAATAGCAGAAATTCTTCTCAACTTTGACATTTATTTTGTATTGGGTTTCATGACTGAAACAAGAATCCTCCTATACTGCTGCTAGGACTGGACTATAAATTAGTGTGATCACTTTGGAAAAATACTTAATAGTATCTCTTAAAGCTGATCTTTTGCATAACATATGACCCAGCAATTTCACTCCTTAGTGAAATTGGATAGGGGTATCCAGCAGAAAAGTGTGTGTGTGTGTGTGTGTGCGTGTGCACACGCACACACCAATGGACATACAAATGAATATTCATAGCATCATTATTCATTATGATCCTAAACTGGAAAAACATAAATGTCCACTGAACAGTAGTATAGATAAATAAGGGTGTTACAGTCATACAATGAAATACTGTTTAGGAATGGAAATGAAGGAACTACCATCACAGCCAACAACAGGGATGAATTTCACAATTATAACATTGCTGGGAAGGTCAGATACAAAAATGTCTATACTGTGTAATTTCATTGATAAAAAAATTGTATCGGGCTTCCCTGGTGGCGCAGTGGTTGAGAGTCTGCCTGCCAGTGCAGGGGACACGGGTTCGCGCCCTGGTCTGGGAAGATCCCACATGCCGCGGAGCAACTAGGCCCGTGAGCCACAACTACTGAGCCTGCGCGTCTGGAGCCTGTGCTCCGCAACATGAGAGGCCGCGACAGTGAGAGGCCCGCACACCGCGATGAAGAGTGGCCTCCGCTTGCCGCAACTGGAGAAAGCCCTCGCACAGAAACGAAGACCCAACATAGCAATCAATCAATCAACCAATCAATAAATCTTAAAAACAAAAAAAAAATTGTATCAAATAGTGAAAACTAAGCTGTAGTGTTAGAAGTCAGGATGGTGGTTTCCTCTGAGGAGATGGGAAAGCATGGTGGTTGTGAGTGGCCATGAAGGGGGGGCTTTTGCAGGATTAGCAATGTTCTTTGTTGACCTAGTGATAGATACACAGGAACTGGTTTTGTGATAACTCACTGAGCTGTACATTTGTATTTTTTTTGCACTTTTCATTATGTATATTATATATCATAATACAAAACAGTTTTTGTGGTTTTTTTTAACATCTTTATTAGAGTATAATTGCTTTATAATGGTGTGTTAGTTTCTGCTTTATAACAAAGTGAATCAGCTATACATATACATATACATATATCCCCATATCTCCTCTGTCTTGCGTCTCCCTCCCACCCTCCCTATCCCACCCCTCTAGGTGGTCACAAAGCACCAGCTGATCTCCCTGTGCTATGCGGCTGCTTTCTACTAGCTGTTTTACATTTGGTAGTGTATATATGTCCATGCCACTCTCTCACTTCGTCCCAGCTTACCCTTCCCCCTCCCCATGTCCTCAAGTCCATTCTCTACGTTTGTGTCTTTATTCCTGTCCTGCCCCTAGGTTCTTCAGAACCTTTTTTTTTTTTTTTTTAGATTCCATACATATGTGTTAGCATACAGTATTTGTTTTTCTCTTTCTGACTTACTTCACTCTGTATGACAGATTCTAGGTCCATCCACCTCACTACAATTAACTCAATTTCATTTCTTTTTATGGCTGAGGAATATTCCATTGTATATATGTGCCACATCTTCTTTATCCATTCATCTGTCGATGGACACTTAGGTTGTTTCCATGTCCTGGCTATTGTAAATAGAGCTGCATTGAACACTGTGGTACATGACTCTTTTTGAATTATGGTTTTCTCAGGGTGTATGTCCAGTAGTGGGATTGCTGGGTCGTATGGTAGTTCTATTTTTAGTTTTTTAAGGAACCTCCATACTGTTCTCCATAGTGGCTGTATCAATTTACATTCCCACCAACAGTGGGAGAGGTTTCCCTTTTCTCCACACCCTCTGCAGCATTTATTGTTTGTAGACTTCGATGATGGCCATTCTGACTGGCGTGAGGTGAAACCTCATTGTAGTTTTGATTTGCATTTCTCTAATGACTAGTGATGTTGAGGATCCTTTCGTGTGTTTGTTGCCCATCTGTATATCTTCTTTGCAGAAATGTCTATTTAGGTCTTCTGCCCATTTTTGGACTGGGTTGTTGGTGTTTTTTGATACTGAGCTGCATGAGCTGCTTGTAAATTTTGGAGATTCATCCTTTGTCAGTTGCTTCATTTGCAAATATTTTCTCCCATTCTGAGGGTTGTCTTTTTGTCTTGTTTATGGTTTCTTTGCTGTGCAAAAGCTTTTAAGTTTCATTAGGTCCCATTTGTTTATTTTTGTTTTTATTTCCATTTCTCTAGGAAGTGCATCAAACAGGATCTTGCTGTGATTTATGTCACAGAGTGTTTTTCCTATGTTTTCCTCTAAGAGTTTTATAGTGTCCGGTGTTACATGTAGGTCTTTAATCCATTTGGAGTTTATTTTTATGTATGGTGTTAGGGAGTATTCTAATTTCATTCTTTTACATGTAGCTGTCCAGTTTTCCCAGCACCACTTATTGAAGAAGCTGTCTTTTCTCCATTGTATATTCTTGCCTCCTTTATCAAAAATAAGGTGACCATATGTGCGTGGGTTTATCTCTGGGCTTTCTATCCTGTTCCATTGATCTATATTTCTGTTTTTGTGCCAGTCAAAACAGTTTTAAAAAATGAATCACTATATGGGCCACAAGCATGGATCTTTCGGTGTGTGTATGGCGAGTTTACATATCTAACTGTATAAGAGATCTCCAACTAAAAGACCAAAAGTGCAGTAACCAAAATCACAAAATGAAATTTTATGTGTGCATACCCATGAATACTTTAAATTTTAATGTTGCCTCCTGTTCCATAAGTCTCAATGCCAAATCAGTCTACTTTTCTCTTTTCATCATTCTATGATTTAAACAGGCATTCTTAGCATGGCTGGTTCACACCA
Source organism: Balaenoptera musculus (assembly GCF_009873245.2). NCBI lineage: Eukaryota > Metazoa > Chordata > Mammalia > Artiodactyla > Balaenopteridae > Balaenoptera > Balaenoptera musculus. The sequence continues at coordinate 90,985,234 of NC_045788.1, forward strand.
AGCTGTTGAAGAGGCTGCTATTGAGAAAGGAGCTGAATACAATTGCCTAGGCTTTTTAGCAGACAAGAGCACAATCAAGGCAGTTTTCTCCTGTGCTGGCAAGATTGGCACCATGTCAGGGGCTCTAGCCCTCTAAAAAGAGCCTTGAGAGCAAATTTAGTCACGGTTGTTTGTCACTAGCCTATCTGAAAACTGTTGAACCTTAAAAATGTTCTGCATATTCATTAGTGATCACTGTGGCAGTCAGGACTTTTAAGACAATCATGCAGATGAATGAATACCTTCCACTGACGTTTTTTTGGCACAATGCACTGTCCATGAAATTACAAATAAAAGCATTCCAGAAACAGTTGCACAATTTTTTCTAGACCCCAGCTATTCTGTTATCCTAAAGGTCTGAGCCTGCTACATTCATGCTAATCATTTGTCTAGTGGAAAACATACCCTTCCTCCACCCCCCCCCCACCCCCTCATGTATTACTGACAGCACATTCACAGAGGTGTTTAGGTGGATGCAGGTTATAGGTTTTTTCCTTTTCTGTTCTTTGATCTCTTTGGCCCCTCTTAGCAAGGAATTAGCTTCTGGATGATGAAGCGTAGTTTTTAATTTGGGGGACATTTTGTGAGCTTAGTAAGGTTCGAGATATAAGTCTTTGCATTCCAATGGCAATGCTAATCTACTAACAATGAATTTATATACATTAAATATTTAAGCCCGATTAAAAAAAAATGAGCTTTTGGACAGTTGAAAAAATATTTGAATGGGCTGTCACAAAGGAGGGAAATGTTTTTTACCTGGAAGTCTTAGGAAATAGGATTTATTCTCATCTACCTGGGATAATATAAGTGGAACACAGACTAGCCGACCTGAAAATGGTTTTTTCTAAGCAGTTTAACTTATTTTTCATTGGGATGAGAGCATACGGAGGACTTCAGACACATTTGGGGCAGTTTATTTCTGGATTATAATGTTTCGCCATTTGTCATTAGCACTAGATGAAGATGAATTTGTGACTCTTAGAAAACCATTACAGCTCATTACTTTAAGCCAGTGTTTTCCAGATATTCCTGATGACAAATTTTAATTTGGGTGCTTGTGAAATAACATTTGTCTGGGCCCCTCCTGAATCTGAATCTCCAGAGGAAGCCCTAGAACTTGTTATTCATGTAACAAGCAACTCAAGAGATTCTTTCGTTCGAGCATGAAGGGGACACATGATTTATAATTGAATCTTCAGATTGGGATATTAAGGACATCAAGGGAATATTATTTAACTATTCATCTGTATATGAAAAAGGGATAGGATAAGAAGAGATATTACACAAAAAAGCAAAAGTAAATTTCAAAATTTTATTTTATTACAAATTGACTTAATAATAATGAATAACGTGTAGTTTCTTTTACAGTGAGGGCCTGCATATGTGGCAAATGACTTTTTAGAAGATTTTACCATTTATAAAAAATAAAGTCAGATATATTCATCCATTTAGTCCTCACAAAACCTTGTGATATGTGTGTTACTATGATCAATCTCAGTTTCTAAATGTCAGTGGAAGATCACAGAGGTTAAATGACTTGATCTAGTATCTCTTGCAAAGTTAAATCTCATCTAATTTTAGAACAATTCATATTGATATTGCTTTTCTACTCATGACTCTGCAAGGAGCTAAGATTCTGATTGCCCTGGGTTACATTTTTCCTACCAAACTTCTTTTCATGGAGTAGCCTAAAGAAAACAACCTCTTGAAATAAAAATCTTCTATCTGAAGTGAAATATTCCACCATGATTTTTCCTTTTATACCAGGATTTTTTTGGAGCTGGTATTTTTGTACTAGAATCTGTTGGTGATATTATTCTACCCAAAGTTCTCTAAGAAATTATTTGTTTTTGTCTTCCAGGTAGAGTAAATATTCTTTTCTATCTTATTATTTCATTTAAAGGCCAAAAGTGTACTCAGCTTCTCTTTAGAAAACTAAAGGTGGCAGGCAGCACGTGAATCACACAATAAAGCTGATCTTTCTATTAGCTGTTCTGTAAGTTAGCAGTAAATTCATTGCTAGTGCAGGAGCAGGATTTTGGTATAGCAAAGAAAAAGAGTGAAGTGCTACAGCAGACATCCTAACGGAGAATCTCCCCTTTTAAAAGGAGCACAGAATTTAAAAATCACCAAGTACTCAGGGAAATTCATTGCCATGAAAGAGAGACAACAAAGGTGATAAACAGAACTTAAAACCAAAGAAACAGAGCTGTTAGAACAAGGATTTCTTATTAGAGCATATTATATTTTAGCAACAGGGAGTTGCAAGAGGATATTGATACCTAAAAAGTAATCAGTTATTTTACATGGAAAATAAAAATTGGTTAGTCAAACAACAGCAAAATAGATGAACTAAGTATAACAGAATGAGCCCTGAAGCTGATAAGTGAATTTACATACTAAAAAAAAAAAAAAAGAACTGAGGAATTCTTACAGAATTCAGAACAAAAAAAAGAGATGAAAAGTATTAAAGGTAAGGTAATCTCCTGTCTCAAACTTCACTTACTAAAAGATTCAGAAGAAGAGAGTGGAGCGGAGGTAATTAGTAACATTAAATGAAAGAACTGTCAAAAATTTCTTAGAATTGGGAAAAGTTGTGTCTTCAGGTTGAAGAAAGCTATCAGAGCACCACCCATCCTAATGAAATTTAGAAAGACAAAGACAAAACCCGAAAAGCTTCCAGAGAAGGAAAGTAGAAGAGATTGTTTACTAGGAAATAATGGTCAAATTGAAATTAGATTCACCTCAAAGTTCACTAGGTTAAATAGATGCAAGAAGATAATGGGAAAGAAAGTACATTTGAGGTAAATAACTTTGTATAATTCTTTATCTGATCATTCAGTTGTGTGAGAGAAAGAGGGTTGGTTTGTACATAGAATGATTCAGAGAATGTATCACTTATAGACAAGGTTGAATTACTGTTGGATGTTCTCCTGCAAGAAGACAAATATGGATCCAAGAGGAAGAATAAGGATACTAAAGCACTGATAAGCAACTAAATTAGTAAAAATTATTGTAAGTCCTAAATAAATATTGACTGTAATTATTTTTTCTAAAATTAATTATTTATAATTAAAAATTTCCAGGTTATATCAACAAGGCAAATGGGATGGTGAAGAAAAGCATAAACACGCTACAGTTCTTAACTTTTAGTGAGAAAATTTGTTTATGCCATTTTTAGAAACAGTAGAATTACAATTCATTATAAAGGAGTAGTTTAAAAATTAAAGTTACTACTAGAAGAAGAGAAATAGATGTTTTAACCATTAGTAAAAATAAAAGATACAAACAAAAGTTGATTGATTCAATAAAAGGCAAGAAAGGGGGAGTACAAATATTTAAAAACCTGGTAAAGAGAAAACAATACATAGGTTCACAGAAAAAACATATAAACATAGATGCAAAATTTTTAAATAAAATATTTATAAATAATATCAAGCCGTGCATTGAAATTAAAATATATCATGAACATCCAGTGTTTACCCCCGAAATATAACAAATGTTTCAGCAACACAGAACCTGTCAATGCAATACACAATAGTGACATATTAAAGGATACAAAAAACTTTTTAAATAAAACTTAAATTCATCCTTTAACAAGCAAGGACTAGAAAGGTTGTTATCATTATCTTCAAGGTTTTTTACAAAAATCTATAAAAATACATATCCCATTAAATGGTACTTTCAGGATTCCCATTGAAAAGAGGGACAAGAAAGAAGGGCCGTTATTACTGTAGCTATATAACAGGGCACCAGAGGCCTGGTCAATGAAACAATGACAGCAACAATGTAACCGGATAACCTGCAGAAGATGATTGTCACATAGACAATCCAAGAGAATCAGCTGACAAACTATCAGAACTCAAGCTTGTTCAACAAGATGGCTAGATAAAATATCAACATACAAAAGTAATTACTTTCATATATGTGAACTTAACAAACTAGGGAATACAGAGTTAATAATCCAAATAAAAATAGCTAATAGCAACAACAAATACACAAACCATAAATCACTTAAGAAAAAAGCCAGCAAGTCTGTCCACGGAACTCAGTATTAAAATTTTAAAATATCTAAAATGTTATTTAAGGAATTTTATTAGAAGAGCTGCAAAAATGGAGAGAGAGAAAATTTTATGGGTGAGAAATTTATCATTTTAAATATTTCAATTCCCATAAGGCAAATCTGTAATCTAGATCTGTAATTTAAAGTCAAACCATTCAAAATCGATAGATTTTTTCCAATGAACTTGAGAAGCTGATGGCAATTTATAAGTAAAAGTAAATGTGAAAAAATAGCCAAGACGATATTGAAAGAAAAGCAATGGTGGAAGCTTGCCCTAATAAAGTGCTAAAAATTATAGTAATTAAATAGGAATTAAGTAATTATTAATTGAAAAGATATTAGCAAATAGGTAAATGGAGTAAAGAGCCCAGAAGTGTTTACTTCTCTCTTCCTTCCTTTGAATTTGACATAAATTCTAAAGGAGACATTTTAAGTCAGTATGGAGAATGGGTTATTCAGTAAATAAGATAAAAGTTGGGTGTGTTCTATAAAATTTTTAAGATATGATTTCTTACTCACACAACTTATAAGATAAACGAAAAATAGATTAAATATATTCATGTGAAAGTAAATTATAAAGCTATTAGAAGACAATATAGAAGAATGTATATTTGATCTTTAGGTCGGAGAAACCTTTCTAAAGTAAATTAAGTAGCCAAACTTATGAAGGAAAAATTGAAGAAATTGACATTACAATTAAAATTTAAATACAGCAAGAGACACGTTAATATTTAGAATACACAAAAAGCTACACAAATCAATGAGGAAAAGATAAATAGCCTTATAGGAAAAATGGAGGAAATACTTGTATAAGTAATTCATGTAAGATGAGAAAAAAGCTCATGTTCAGTGGTAATAGGTATATTCCTACCTTGCTATTGGAATTTTTATGGATTTGTGTTTGTATGTGTAGTATATATAAAATACTATAAAATTTTACATACACATTAAAGTATATGGTATTTTACATATATATTATTATATATTATGTTTAATAGTTATACATAAATGTGATAAAAGGAGGAGGAAGGATGCACACTCACCTGATAATGTTGGGTACCTCTGGGAAGGAGACTGAAATTTAAGTTAGTTATCAACATTTTCTTAAATCTCACATCTTAATTTTGCACAGGGAGAATATGTGTTATGTGTGTTTGAAATTATTTTAATCAATTTACATATAAGGTATTAAAAAAGGTAAAATGAGCAGTTCACATAAATATTTTTTCTAAATTCTAAGCTCTAGATATTAGTAACCGAAGCCAGTTCATATAACAACCAAGCACTCTAACCAATGTTCATTTTGGAAAAACAATTACAACCATTTAACTAAGTTATCGCAAATAAGGCACCAAAGTTTTTATACTTTACATGGGTGTCCAACAGCACCTAAGTCTCATCTACTAGCTAACCCTCTCTTTTTTGTCCCTTGCAGAATTTGACAAGATTAATGTTAATCTTCCAGGCCACATTGACATTTTCTAGAGTTTATATTTCAAAGCATGTACATATTCATAGGGATAAATCTATAACTTCCTAAAACATTATTGTCATTTGTTGAGAGCAATACAAACATATTTAATTCCACTTTGGGAAGATTTTTTAAAAGCATTTTTGAAAGTGAATTAATAGCTTTACTTTAAAAGTCGGGGAAATGATAGTACAATATTTGTAGCACAGAGATGCAAGAATATTCAAAATGTGCTGTAATTTAGAAGTGATCAAATTATGATAGAAAAAAAGCCTCATTTTGGTATCAGACAATGATGATAACACAGTCTGAAGACGATTTCCTGAAGATTCATTTCCTAAAGAGAACTGACGGAAATGGAACCTTGATATCCATAAGTTATCACCTTGTACAGAAAACAGACCCACGGCACAACCAGGAAGGTGATGAAATATAGCCACCCTATTCTTCTACGCGTCAATGGCTCACTTATTTATTTGGTAGAAAGCTTTTTACACCAGAGAGAGAAGACTTGTTCAAGGATGAATATAAAGAATAGAATTTCTTACAAGAGAAAGCTGCCACAGAGTAATAGTATGTGTAGACAAATAATATAATCAGAAGCACTTCAACTGTTAATCCTATTGACAAGCCCTCCATACATGCAATTAGCTTAATTTTTCTTGCAGAGAAAATGGTTTTCCTGGCTTCTCTTTCTAGTCACCCTCATAACCTTTATACTTAAAAACCCAGGATTTACCTAGAGTCCAAAATTTAAGGTGAAAAACATTGATTAAATTTATTTTTACTTTTAAACCTTCATTAATTTGAAAACTTCTGTCCCTAATTAACTATGCAAATTTTCTCATCATCATGCAATTCTTTTAAGTTGTTTTCACATATTCTACATTATACACATTTAAAAAAAAGTATGGCAGCATCTGCTATAACAGATCTATCATAAACATGTTAAAAAGCTGTAGATGTAAGTGAAAATGGCAGTTGACTAGGCAGGTAGATGACTGTTAGGAAAATAGAATAAGATGATTTTTTTTTCTCAGAAGGACACTTGACCCTGCACTTCCTGGTAGGCAAGGATGAAAGGAAAACAAGCAGGTGTATAATCATCATAGTCTCTTAAAAAGAATGACTCAGATTTTCTGTATTAAAAAAAAAATCCTTGTACAGAATTTTAAGAGAAAAATCAGTGAATCATTACATGAAAGAAAATGAATAGAAGTTTTCAACCAAGATTTAAACATTATTTTTACCTATTGTTATACTAATGCTTGCCAGAAGCTAATATTATCTTTTTAAATTTTTCCCTCTTAAATGATTAAACATTTTCTCTCTTTTTCCCTTTTTCTAATAGTAAGTGATACAGACTTGTTTTTAAAACATGGAAAGCAAAAACAAATTAAATCTCTCATAGTACTTCTGTAAAGCCAGAGTTACTCCCAACTTTTTGGAATATGTATTCCAGGCTTCTTTGATGTACATTTTATGTAATGGGAAATATAATGAATATTTGTGTACCCTTTCTTATTAATATTATTTCATATGCAGTTGTTCACAATATGTAAAAATCTTCGTAAAATCTTTATATAAGTATATAAGGATTGGATTTAATCATTTCCTAAAGCTGAATATTTATGTTGTGTCTACCATTTTACTGGTAATAAACAATGCAATAATATGTGGTGTTGACATAAATTTTATCTTCTTTTCAATTTAATTTCATAAAACAGACCTTCAAAAGTAGAATCACTTAGTTATAGGTTTTGGATACTTTTCAAGCAACTAATAACTGGGTTGTTCTTCATAAAAATTGTATCAGTTTAGACTATTATCACTTGTGGTGGGGAGTGCCTAGCTTCAATGCACCATTTCCAGAACTGGATGTTCTTATTTTTTAATCATTTTTTATTTTATCAATTAAAATTGGATTCTATTGATTTAATTTGCATGTAAATGATTCTTAGTGATGTTAAACATTTATTCAGATGTTTATTATACATTTAGTGTTGCTATTTCTTCAACTACTTACACAACTGTTATTTTTCCATAACAGATAGGAGGGTCTTTCATGTTTACTTATTTATTAATTTGCATCAGTTCTTTACATAAGAATAATGATTTTTCATATTATAAAATTTTTATGTTGTGATTTTAATCTCCATATTATTGTAGATATATTGTTTAAACTTCTGTAATTGACCTTTACAGTACTTTTTTTCCAGAGTAATCAACTCAGTTACTGTATGATTTCTTCATTTTTAAGTACGTTAAACCTTTCTTTGTGATTTATATCAATTTTTGTGAGTAGTTCATAGATACAGATAAGATGGTTTTTTCTCCATGAAGTAAATGATTTTTCTTAATTGGGTTTAGGGTCTAAAAAATTATCTGATGTGGATATTGGATGACTAATTTAATTACATTAAAATTGTGTTATGTAACGGTGTAGACTGGTATTTTTTTCTGGCATCTGTTTTATTTTTAAAGCAAAAATATAAATAAAATATTTTTAATAATGTTTTCTAAAAATAGGTTAATAGTTCAATGTTTATGGGTAAGCAGCAATATATATGAAGTTATTACTGTCAGCTGGTTTACTTTTATTTATTTTTGTCAATTTTTAAATAAAAACTGTTTTTCTTTGTAGTTCACAGTCTGACCTCAGGCCTATTAAAGGCATAGTTCTGAGTGAGAAGTAACATGTTGCTTTCTAAAGACTGAAGGCAGTATTACATGTTAATGGGTTTTATCTGCATTTAATATTCATATATCACTATTTTCAGAATTTAGAATTTTAAAAATATTCTGTTGACAAATGAACACCTTTAAAATTAGACTCCAACACTGCTATCCAACATATATGAAACATTCCAGAAAAAAGTACCTTAAATATAATTTTGCTATCTTTGACAGGAGCTGAGTGGAAATTTGTCAGCATTTGAGTTATGAAGTGTCAGTGATTAGTTCTGGATGAGAACAACATTATAGGCTCTGAACTCTTAGGGTCAATAAATGTTTAAAAACAAATTTGGAGTAATTATGTTTTTGCCTTTCATGCCCCTGTTACTGTAAGTGGAGTTGTAAGCTTAACACACCTGAGGGTCTTGCTTGAGCTGAATGCTTATTGTAATATTTAAAGGTTCCTGCAACTTTCACAAGGGCTTAAAGAAATTACTTTATAAAAAAAGGAATCCTGTATTTCTTTTTCACAGTAGGTATTTTTTAATTTATTTTTATTATTTTCGAGAATGAATAATTCAATTCTAGATTATTGATGGTAGTAGCCCACAAAGAAAAATCAACTAATTGTGTGTTTTTACAAAGATTTTGCTCAGGAATCAGTTAGGCAACACTGGCCCCACCCATACTTTCTCCAATTAAAACATCTCAGCGGTACTACCAGAGGGAAAAATGCCTATATAGTCCTAAAAGCAGACAGTAAAATGAAACACATGTACCCAGAGTTTGCACTGAGGAAAGAGAAAGAAAGATGAGTGAAATGTTTATATTCCTTTCTGTTCAAAGCAAGTTTTATTGGTTAACCTGCAGCTTGTTCAGAGATACCAGTTAAGCTCTAGCTTTTTGCATACAGGAAATGTGACTTTGTATTGTATTCTTACTACAAAGTTATAAGGTGATAAAACTTTTTAAGATTAATTTTTTATTGAGGTAAAATAAGTACATAACATTATATAAGTTTCAGGTGTACAACATTATGATTTGATATCTGTAGTCACTACAACTTTGTTGTAGTGATCATCACCAAAAGTCTAGTTACCATCCATCACCATATGCTTGACCTCCATCCATTTCACCCACTTTATAAACCCCTTCCTATCTGGTAACCACCAACCTGTACTCTGTGTCTATGAGTTTGTTTTTGTTTTGTTTCGTTTGTTATTGTTCTTTTTTTTAGATTCTACATATGAGTAAAATTATATGGTTTTTGTTTCTCATCTTTTGACTTATTTCACTTAACATAATACCTTCAAGGCCCATCTGTGTCATCGCAAATGGCAAGATTTCATTCTTTTTTATGGCTGAGTAGTTTATTATGTATATATAGCTCATCTTCTTTATTCATTCATCTGTCAGTGGACACTTAGATTGTTTTCTTATCTTGGCTATTGTAAGTAATGTTGCTATGAACATTGGGGTATATGTATCTTTTCAAATTAGTGTTTTCTTTTTTTAATTTTTATTTATTAATTTATTTATTTTTGGCTGTGTTGGGTCTTCGTTTCTGTGCGAGGGCTTTCTCTAGTTGCGGCAAGTGGGGGGGGTCACCCTTCATCGTGGTGCGTGGGCCTCTCACTATCGCGGCCCCTCTTGTTGCGGAGCACAGGCTCCAGATGCGCAGGCTCAGTAGTTGTGGCTTACAGGCCCAGCCGCTCCGTGGCATGTGGGATCTTCCCAGACCAGGGCTTGAACCCGTGTCCCCTGCATTGGCAGGCGGATTCTCAACCACTGCGCCACCAGGGAAGCCCTCAAATTAGTGTTTTTGTTTCTTTGGATAAACACCCAGACGTAGAATAGCTCCATACTGTTTTCCATAGTGGCTGCACCAATTTACATTCCTACCAACGTTGTATGAGGGTTTCCTTTTCTCCATATCCTCACCAACATTTGTTATTTGTTGTCTTTTTGATAATAGCCATTCTGACAGGTGTGAGGTGATATCACTGTGGTTTTGATATGCATTTCCATAAAAGTTACGTTGAACATCTTTTAGTGTCTGTTGGCCACCTGTATGTCTTCTTTGGAAAAATGTCTATTCAGATCTTCTGCTCATTTTTTAATCAGGTTTTCTTTTGTTGTTAAATTGTATGAGGGAATTTTTTTGGTATGAGTTCTTTATATATTTTGGATATTAACCCTTTTGTTGGATGTATGATTTGCAAAAACCTATATTCAGTTGGTAGCCTTTTCATTTTGATGATGGTTTATCCTTTGCTGTGTTTTTTAGTTTGATGTAGTTTCATTTGTTTATTTTTGCTCCTGCTTCCCTTGCCTTTGGAATCAGATCCACAAAAACATCGCTAAGATCTATGTCAGTGAGGTTACCGCCTGTGTTTTCCTCTAGGAGTTTTATAGTTTCAGGTCTTACACTCAAGTCTTTAATTCATTTTGAGTTAATTTTTGTTTATGGTGTAACGGTGGTCTAATTTCATTCTTTTTCATGTGACTGTCTAGTTTTCCCAACACCGTTTATTGAAGAGACTCTCCTTTCTCCATTGTATGTTCTTGGCTCCTTTGTTGTAAATTAATTGTTCATATACGTATGGGTTTAGCCATCACCTGTATTTCTAAAACTTTTCAGAAAGACTTGCAGTATTGTTGATGATTTGGGTATTATAGATACCATGTTAGATGAGAGAGGAGAGAGCATTTTAAGCATTTTAATGTAACAGGATATATAATGGGAAGATAACTCTATTGGAAGTTAAAAGACTATTAATTGGTTCAGTGACGTAGACAAGTTATTTTAACTCTCTGTGCCTTACTATATTTATTTGTAAACTTGGGGTATTTTGTAGAGGAGCACTAAATCCTCTTTATAGCATTAAAATCAGAAAAAAATGTATATATTTCAAATACGTATTCTTAAGATACAAGACAAGATATCATTACACTTTGAATTTTGGAGGCATGTAAGCATAGACATCTCAGTCTTCTTTTAATAGTATGTGTGGCAGATCATATTTACCAAAATGGTTGCAATAAGTTCTCTTATTCTACCTGTACTTCTTATGATATACTATAGGCATTTCTCCCGCTGAAATGTTGGGGCAAAGGAGGAAGGTTGTCTGTGTTACCTTTCCTTGAATTTGGGCATGCCTTTGACTAAGGCAAGAGTCATACTATGTCACTTCCAAAGATAGGCCATAAAAGGCAATACAGCTTATTCTTTGAACACAATCACCATGCTGTGAGGAGATGAAGAGACCATATGGATTGGCCATATGTAGGTGTTCTGACTGATAACCCTAGCCAAGGGCCCAGCTAATAGCCAGCATTAACCTCAAGGCACCTGAGTGACCAAAGCTTCAGATGATTTCAGCCCCCAGCCTTTGAGTCTTCCCAGCTGAGACTCCAGACGTTGTGGAGCAGAGGCAAGCCGTCACTTCTGTGCCCTGTCCAAATTTCTGATGCACAGAAATTGTGAGATATAATAAATATCCATAAGGTGTTGGAGTAATTTTTGCTCAGCAACAAAAAGCCAGAACAGATTTGGGTGCTGGAAATGAGCAGCTAAACAATTAAAACAGGTGGCTTTGGCTTTCGATGGCAGATGGAAGCTGGAAGGACATTGAGAAGACTGTTAAGGGAAGCCTAAAGGACCCTAAAGAATGAGTTAGTGGACACCTAAAAGCCACAGGGAGGCTACTGGTGAAGCCTTAAAGGAAAGTAAGAAAAATGTTATTGGAAACTAGAGGTAAAGGAACCATGGTTATATAGTGGTGAAAAGTTTCGTGACATTGACACTTACAGTATATGGAAAATAGTATATGTATCTAATGAACTCCATGATCTAGCTAAAGAACCTTCCAGGGAGAATGTTGAAAGTGTCACTGAACTTCTTGGCACCCATGATAAAATATGAAAATGGGGAGATAAGCTAAAAAACAAACTGTTAAAAGTAAAGAAGCCAGGAATCACATGTAAAAACGAAACTGTTTTTCATTCCCACCTCTCCAAATGGAAAATTATTCTAAAATTAAGAAAAGGCTTCCTAATATTTGTCAGATCCATGTCATTGTCAGGAAAACATGGTCTAAAGAAAAAGCCAGGAATATGACTGTATAATCTTTTTTTGAGACCTCAGAAAGATTTAAGGTGGTGCTTCATCGACTCTTTTAGACAGACTAAAGCCTCTCTAAGGACCTTATGGGTGTACCTTATAGATCTCTGTTAAGTAGTAAGGCTTCAAGATTCTTACATATGATGAACCATAGCAATGTTTCAAGGAAGACTAGGTAGAGGAGCTCATCCAGAAGAGATTTGTGGTTATGACTTTTGCCTAATGAAGTGAATGAACACAAAAAAAAGTCGTAGAAAATCTCATGGAATTTTTAATTTCATGGAGGCACCACCAGCTTGGACTGAAAGGGACAGAGCGTACGAGTAAAAGAGACTTTCAGTCCCTTTCCCCACAATTTTTACTAACAAGACACATCTTGAGAAAATTACTCAGCTGCAAACATGAGCTGACTTATACATAAAAGGAAAGATAATTCATAAGGCAGAACAAAGAGTCATGGAGAATCATTCCTAGGGAGCAGTAATTAAGGAACTGGCAATATATATTAGGATGGATTTCAGAATTGCTGTTAACTTGTGACTACTATGTGCCTCCTGCTTTTCCCCTTTTTGAATGTTTGTCCTGTCCACTATTGTATTGTCTGCTATTGCTGCCTGAGTCATTTGTAGGAAAGACGCTGCTCTGATAATCTGTTAATGCCTAACTTGTCTCCTAATGTCTTAAGTCTCCAGCTGGAAAGGAAGGCTGCTTAAGGAGCTGTAGTTGAAGAATCTCAGCTAAGGAGCCCCATCTGCTTGATTTAGATGATTCTCATGGACTTTGAGCTGTTGCTGTAATGGAATGAGACTTGGTAGTCTTGATGGTGGGAATGGAGGCGGTTTGTATGTTTGAGGGATGTGAATTATAGTGGCCAGAGAGTCGACTGTAGCAGATTGTATTTTCCATGTTGGCAGCAACAATAAGATCGCCTATCCTTTATGCTTTTCTTATAATGTGATGTTGACACTCTTCCTTAGAGTCTGGGTGGACCTGTGACTATGGTAGAAGTGAAGCTATATGACTTCTGAATCTAAACAGCAAATGGTGATAGAGCTTCTCCCTGCTCTTTCTGGGGTACTTACTCTTAGAACCCTCTCACTATGCTCTAAAGAAACAGAAAAACCATGAGAGATTACTGCTAAGTATTTTAGCAGATAACCCTAATAAACCCACAGCTAAGGCCCAAGTCAGTAGTTAGCAACAACCTTCAGAAATGTGCATGAATGAGCTATTAGATGATTTTGTCCTCCAGCCATTCAGTTACTTCAGCCTTCAAGTCTTCTCAGCTGAGACCTCGAATGTCATAGAAAAGACACAAGTTGTTCCCCCTGTGCCCTGGTCAAATACCTGACCCAAAGAAACCATAAGAGGTAATTGAATGATTATTATGGTTTTAAGCCACAAAGTTTTGGGGGATTTGTTGTACAGTTGTAGATAACTGGAACACTATCATTTATTTAAATGATTCTTGGAAACATTGTATCTTTGTACTCATACTCCTTATACACATGAGCTATGTCATGGAGTTTACAATCCAGTACATTTAAAGGTAACAATTACACAATCAAAATGTATCTTTTGATTGAATTTCAATACTTATTAGAGCACGTATTCTGAACAGTGTTCATATAACACTGAAATAGAGTTTAGTACATTTTTTTCTTGGAAAGTGTCTTAATCTATTCAATCAACAAACTCTTTTTGAGCACCTACTATATTACAGACACTGCATTACGTTCTGGGGATACAGAGATGGATTAGACTCCAGTCTTATCCTTAGGGAACTCATAAAGCTTTCTCAAACTGGAAAATTTCTCTCTAGTTATCAGAATACTGTGACTTTTTGATCCAGAGTTTATTTCTCTGATGAATCAAATTTATATTTTCTTACTAGTTATAACCTGTTCTTATCCATTTTTCTGAGGAGAGCTTTTCTCAGATTGCCCAGTATGTGAAGATTTGGAAATGTTGGTTCTTCATTTTTTGTTTCATCTCAGTTAGGATAGCACAATTCATTCATTTTTATTCATTCAAAATATGTTAATTGAACACCTACTATACATTATGCCAGATTACTGAGGATAAAGTAGTAAACCAAATTAATAGTCTCTCTGTCCTAGAACTCAGTCTAGTGGGGGATGTAGACACATAAGTAATTACAGTACAGTGCTATGGTAGGACAGGATACAGTGATCTCATGGATGCGGGCACCTCATTCATTTAGGGGTGAAGGAATCCTCTCTGGAGGATGCTACTCCCATGATCTTAAAGTGTTTTCTGATTCCCAGGTTTTATAGAGTTGCCTCCATCTCTTCCATTCTTAACTATCCTGTTTCCCAGGGTCTTAAAGATACACAATTGTAACTTTTTTATACTGGCACTTTCTTTGGAACCAGCTCCTCTGACTCATAATTAGCAAATAATTCTAGACATTTACTCTTACTACACACAGATTTAGCCTAGGCTTTAACCCTAATAGTTACAAGATCTCAGCAAGGAATATAGAGATGGAGGCCCATTTGCCATATGTCTAAATATTTAGAAGTTATAAATCAAGCCAACAGACTGGTAGATAAAATATATTCTATCCTCCTTCTTTGACAAATATACTTTTATAATTGCCTGGAAGGCCAACTTCAAATTTGAATTATTGGACTCCCCCATCCACATCTTCTGCAAAAAGCCATCCTTGACTATACCTAAGCTCACATCAGTTGATATAACCTTAGTAGTATAGGCCCTTGGAAGTGCTTGTGCAGGCCCTGAAAGAAGGTTGGGTCAATTGGAGAAGACATAGTAGGGTCCTAGGTACAAAGAGAGTGGCCCAAAATTGGGGGCATGTATCTGGTTGGACCTAGTCCCACGGCCCCATAGACTCCTCCCCTTGTATGCTGGGAGCGAGTGGTGGAGGGCAAGAGCAACGTCCTCTTTCCCTGCTCTAAGGGTGGTATGCATTACCTAAAAGGCCATACCTAAGTTATATTCCAGTGGTGATGAGACTGACCTTTATATTCATCAACTTTTATAAAAGGAAATTGAACTAACTACACCTCACATCGGTCTAGGAGGCAAGTGCGTGACCAGAGAAAGAAGTATTGATGGGAAAATGTTCCCAGCAATTAGTTCTGAGTGAGTGATAGTTAAGGATAGCCTGATAGTCTACTTCTCTTTTCCTGGGACTCCATGTGCACTAACGAGTGAGGAGATTTCTTGAGGTATGTTGCTTTGCCTTAGTTTTCTACCAGACCTGCTGAGTCTTTAAAAAGTTAAGTCTGCAGTTGAGGACTTAGCAGTAAGAGGGTATCAGCTCCTTACCCATTCTCACAGCTGCTCAGGGAACAAAGGGCTCAGGAAATCATCTCAGGAGAGGAGCAAAGACAGAGTAGATAATACTTACAGATACGAAAGATAGTTCTAGATGTTGGCATCTAAACTGCATAAAATCACATCCGCAGGCATATAGTGTACCAGTAATAAATTGTCTTGACAAGCAGTTGTTTATTATAAATTTTGCAACTTTTTATTCAGATGCCTTTGGTTTCATTAAATTAAACATTCAGATAGGAATCCATAGCTGAAGATGAATATTCCAGTGTGAGTCTTATGGATGTAAAATAAATATAATGTTTTTACATTCCTATTAGCATATTTTAAGACCTGCCTCGGGAAAGTGCTTGCTTGGCAGCGAGCTGAGCTCAGTGTAACTTTTGATTTTAAGATCATTTTAGGGGCATGCCAGAGTCGAGCATGAAGCTGTTCAAAAGACTATGAGTGAAGGGAGATTTCTTCCTTGAGTTTTGGGGACTTTCTGGTAGCTCAGGATTTTCTAATGTGACCCTCGTGGACACCCTGAGAAACAGGAAACAGTGTCAGTAGAGGCCAGGATGGGAGCGGCAACAATAACAACGCAGTATCTTTTCAACTAGAGAGTTACCACCGTTGTCCTGCTCGGGGGATGGAGTTTCCACCACTGCTCCACAGTACCAGTTAGCTCCCACCTTGGGTATATATGAAGGCTGAGTGAGGAACCTGGGCATCTGCCTCCACCCGGCTGTAAAAGTCAGCTCCTCTCCTTCCCCTGCCGAGTGGTTTCAGAAACCCAGCTAATGCAGGAGACAAATAAGATAAAAGTGTTTCATAACATAACATCTACAATGTCCAGGTTTCAATAAAAATGACGCCTTATTTGAAGAAGAGGGAAGATCTCAAACTGAAATAAAAAAAGATAACCAATAGATGCCAACACCAAGCAGAGAGAGATATAATAATTATCTGAAAAAGGGTTTAAGCAACTATCATGAAAATACCTCAGTGAACAGTTATTAGCTTGCTCAAACAAAGAAAAAAAGTCTCAGCAAAGAAATCAAAATGTCTCAGGAAGAAATAGAAGATATAAAGAAGAATCCAGTGGAAATTTTAGAACTAAAAAATATAGTAACCAAAATTTTAAAAAAGCTAATGAATTGGCTCAACAGCAAAATGGTGGGAAAAGACAAAGGAATCAGTGAACTTGATGACACAACGATAGAAATTGCCCAATGTGGAAAAAAACGAGAAAAGAGACTGAAAAAAAATTAGCACAGCCTCAGAGATCTGTAGAACTAAAACAAAAAATCTAATATTTGTGTTATCACAGTCCTTGCTGTGTGGTATTGATGGAGAGATAGACACAGAGCTCAATGCAGCAGAATAGAGAACCCAGAAATATGCCCACAAATGTATACCCAACTGATTTTTGACAAAAGTGCAAAAGAAATTCAGTGGAGGAAGGATAGCTGGAGCAACTGGATATCCATTAAAAAAAAAAAAAAAAAAAAAGAGCCTTGATCTATGTCTCATACCTTCACATCTTACACAAACGTCAACTCAAAATGGATCACAGACTTAAATTGAAAATGTAAAATTATAACATTCTTAGAAAAAATATAGAAAAATTTTAAGCTCTACAGTTAGACAAAGAGTTCTTAAAATTGACATTAAAAGTACCATCCATAAAAGGAAAAATTGATAACTTGAACCTCATCAAAATGAAAACCTTTATTCTGCCAAAAAAAAAAAAAAACCTGTTGATAGGATGAAAAGATAAGCTACAGACTGGTACAGACTGGGAGAAAATATTTACCAACCATATATCCATCAAAGAATTAGTATGTAGAATATATAAAGCACCCTCAAAACTCAGTAGTAAAACAAACACTCAATTAGATAATGGGCAAGAGACAAACATTTCTCTGAAGAGGATATACAGATGGCATATAATCACATAAAAAGGATGTTCATCATCATTAGCTATTAGTGAAATGGATATTAACATCATGAGATATCACTGTGCACCTATCAGAATGTCTAAAAATGACTAAAATAAAGACAGTGACAACACATAGTGTAGACAAGAATGTAGAAAAATTAGATAACATACATTGCTGGTGGGAATGTAAAATGGTACAGCTACTCTAGAGAAGAGTTTGGCAGTTTCTTAAAAAAACTAAACATGCAACTACCATACAACCCAGAAGTTGTTCTTTTGGGCATTCATCCTGAAGAACTGAAAACTTGTATTCACATAAAAACCTGTACATGGATTATACAGGGATTTAATTCTCTTAATTCTTTTTTTTTCTCTAATTTTTCTAATGACTTAAAAAAAATTTTTTTATTGGCGTATGGTTGCTTTACAATGTTGTGTTAGCCTCCACTGCACAACAAAATGAATTAGCCATACACATACAGATATCCCCTTCCTTTTGGATTTCCCTCCCATTTAGGTTACCACAGTGCATTAGGTAGAGTTCCCTGTGCTATACAGTATGTTCCAATCAGTTGTCTATTTTATACATAGTATCAATAATGTATATGTGTCAATCCCTGTCTCCCAATTCCTCCCTCCCCACCCCTTTCCCTCTTGGTATCCATACATTTGTTCTCTACGTCTATGTCTCTATTTCTGCTTTGAAAATAAGATCATCTATACCATTTTTCTAGATTCCACATATATGTGTTATTGTACGATATTTGCTTTTCTCTTTTTGACTTACTTCATTCTGTATGGCACTCTCTAGGTCCATCCACGTCTCTACAAATGACCCAATTTTAGTTCTCTTAATTCTTTTTTTTTTTTTTTTTAATTTATATATTTATTTATGGCTGTGTTGGGTCTTCGTTTCTGTGCGAGGGCTTTCTCCAGTTGCGGCAAGCGGGGGCCACTCTTCATCGTGGTGCACGGGCCTCTCACTATTGTGGCCTCTCTTGTTGCGGAGCACAGGCTCCAGACGCACAGGCTCAGTAGTTGTGGCTCACAGGCCTAGTTGCTCCGCGGCATGTGGGATCTTCCCACACCAGGGCTCGAACCCGTGTCCCCTGCATTGGCAGGCAGATTCTCAACCACTGTGCCACCAGGGAAGCCCCTCTCTTAATTCTTAAGAGGAGAGTGGTTAAACTCTAGTACCATAGATTACGACTCAGCAATAAAAAGAAACAAACTATTAATATACTCAACAACTTATACAAACCTCCAGAGAACTGTACTGAATGAAAAAAGGCAATCCAAAAATGTTACATACTATATGATTCCATTTCTGTAATATTCTTGAAATGTCAACATTATAAAAATGGAGCCCAGATTAATGGTTGCCAGGTCAAAAGGAGGGGGTATGTGGCTCTAAAAGGCAGCATGAAGGATCCTTGTGGTGATGGAAATATTTTATATCTTGACTGTATCAATGTCCATATCCTGGTTGTAATTCTGTACTATAGTTATGCAAGACGTTACCATTGGAGAAAGTTGGGTAAATGGTACATGGGATCTCGCCGTATTATTTCTTACAACAGCATATAAATCCATAATTATTTTAAAATAAAAAGTGTTACTAAAGAAAACCAAAATGTAAATCATGTCCTTTCCTTGCTCAGATCCTCCAATTGTTTCCTGTAACTCTTAGAATAAAATGTATACTCCTTTCCATGGCTACAAAGCCCCAAAATACATAGTTACTGCTTACCTCTCCCCTCTCCTTGCTCTTCTTCTAACATACCAAGTTGTCCTCAGGGCCATTGTGTTTGCTGTTCCTTCTGCCTATCACACACTTCTCCCTGTTTTCCCAATAGTCAACTTCCTTACTTAATTCAGACCTCCGCTCAAAAGTTAATTCTTCAGAGATGCCTCATCTAGCACCCTCTTTAAAGAAGAACCCTTCCACCATCCTCACTAAGTCTCTTTCTCTGTCGGTCTGTCTCTCTCTTTCTCTCTCATTCTGTCTCTTTTCTCTACATACTATCTATAATTGCTCAAAGTTCAATATGTTATAAACTAATTTATAATCTGATTCAAACCAGATCTTTGCATGGTTATGTTTTCCTTATAGAAATAAAATATTGTAGAAGATGCTGAGGTCCTCTTTGACCATGAAAACTAAATCTGTGTCTTTTCCCTACTCCTCTGTTAGATGTGTTTATCGTCAGATGTTTTTCTATGGACTAATATATACAAGCTCCATGTAGATTGTAAGTGTTGTGTTTTATTGATATCCTCATATACTACACATTATTTTGCAAGTTGCTTTTTTCAGTGATACATTTTGGAAATGGATCCGTGGTAGTATCTACAGATATAATTGGTATTCCATGGTATGTGTCCCATGTTTTATTCAGCAATTTTATTTATCCTATTAAAGAACAGACTTTTCCCTGAAATTTTATTTGTTGTTTAAAACAACAATTAACTAAACATCTTTGTACATGTCTCCTTGGGCATATTTGTGATAAGTAGTTTTAATTTGTATTTAATTTCCTATCTAGTACAATGACTGGTAATGTGAATTTCAATTTTAAGATGTATGAATTTTTCTTGCTATTTTTGTTGTTGATTTCTAATTTTTTCTAATAAGATCAGTGAATAAGCCTTATGAGACTTATACCAATTTTTTGAAACTTGTTATCTTCTTTATAGCCTGATAGAAAATCATTTTTTTGTTGTGTAAGTGTGCTTAAAAAAGCATATGTTCTCTTTCATGCAACTTCTCATGGGGTGTGTGTGTCTGTGTGTGGGGGTGTATTAGATCAAACTTTTAAAGTGTGGCATTAAAATCCTCTGTACTAATATGCTTTTCTATTTTATCTGTTGATTTCTGAGATGTGTTATATTCTCCTACTGTGAACTATGGATTTATCCATTTCTCCTTGGGAGTATCACTTCTTCCTTTATAAGTTTTGTACTTCTGTTGTTAGATGTTTAAAATTTATGATTTTTATATCTTCATATTAGATTGTTGTTTTATCAGTATGTCATGAACTGCTTGAAAACTCTTTTAAAGCTTTTGCTTTGAATTCTCTTTTGTGTGCTATTGCCAATTCAGATTTATTTTGCTAGCATTTACCTTTATTTTCAACTTCCTTGTGTCCTTTTTTTTTTTTAACATCTTTATTGGAGTATAATTGCTTTACAATGGTGTGTTAGTTTATGCTTTATAACAAAGTGAATCAGTTATACATATACATATATTCCCATATCTCTTCCCCCTTGCGTCTCCCTCCCTCCCACCCCTCTAGGTGGTCACAAACCACCGAGCTGATCTCCCTGTGCTATGCGGCTGTTTCCCACTAGCTATCTATTTTATGTTTGGTAGTGTATATATGTCCATGCCACTCTCTCACTTTGTCACAGCTTACCCTTCCCCCTCCCCATATCCTCAAGTCCATTCTCTAGTAGGTCTGTGTCTTTATTCCCGTCTTACCCCTAGGTTCTTCATGACCTTTTTTTTTTTTTTTTTATTCCATATATATGTGTTAGCATATGGTATTTGTTTTTCTCTTTCTGACTTACTTCACTCTGTATGACAGACTCTAGGTCCATCCACCTCACTACAAATAACTCAATTTCGTTTCTTTTTATGGCTGAGTAATAGTCCATTGTATATACGTGCCACATCTTCTTTATCCATTCATCTGTTGATGGACACTTAGGTTGCTTCCATGTCCTGGCTATTGTAAATAGAGCTGCAATGAACATTTTGGTACATGACTCCCTCTGAATTATGGTTTTCTCAGGGTATATGCCCAGTAGTGGGATTGCTGGGTCATATGGTAGTTCTATTTTTAGCTTTTTAAGGACCCTCCATACTGTTCTCCATAGTGGATGTATCAACTTATATTCCCATCAACAGTGCAAGAGGGTTCCCTTTTCTCCACACCCTCTCCAGCATTTATTGTTTGTAGATTTTTTGATGATGGCCATTCTGACCGGTGTGAGATGATATCTCATTGTAGTTTTGATTTGCATTTCTCTAATGATTAGTGATGTTGAGCATTCTTTCATGTGTTTGTCGGCAATCTGTATATCTTCTTTGGAGAAATTTCTATTTAGGTCTTCTGCCCATTTTTGGATTGGGTTGTTTGTTTTTTTTTGTTATTGAGCTGCATGAGCTGCTTGTAAATTTTGGAGATTCATCCTTTGTCAGTTGCTTCATTTGCAAATATTTTCTCCCATTCTGAGGGTTGTCTTTTGGTCTTGTTATGGTTTCCTTTGCTGTGCAAAAGCTTTTAAGTTTCATTAGGTCCCATTTGTTTATTTTTGTTTTTATTTCCATTTCTCTAGGAGGTGGGTCAAAAAGGATCTTGCTGTGATTTATGTCATAGAGTGTTCTGCCTATGTTTTCCTCTAAGAGTTTGATAGTGTCTGGCCTTACATTTAGGTCTTTAATCCATTTTGAGTTTATTTTTGTGTATGGTGTCTTGTGTCCTTTTTATAAAAAGTGCATCATTTAAAAATAGAATATGGTTAATGAGTTTGTTTTAACAAATTTGAAAATGTCTTCCAAAAGATGAGCTAATTTAAGCATATTTATATTTACTGTGTCCACTGAAGACCTGCTGTCTTGCTTTGTGTTTTCTCTTCACCATGGTATCTCTTTCTTTTCTCCTCATTCTTGGATTTTGTTAGATGCATCATGTTTGCTTTTTTCTATCTGCTTTTGTTGTGTGTTTTCTAAATTGAAAATGATACTTCTATGCTTTTAATGTTTCCATTGTGACTTTAGCAGGTGTTCGAACTTATACTTTTAAAAACAAAGATTTAAATTTTTGAACATCTATATATACCCTAAAAGACGTAAACTAAGATGTGTTTGCATCATTTAATTTCCACTTCTGTGCTCCACCCTCACCTCAGGCACCTCTTCCCTTCCCCCACATACACATATGTGTTAAATGTTTTAATAATCAGTACCTATTTAAACTTTACAGTAACACTGAGTAATTAACTTACCGTTACTTCCTGAATTCCAATAATTCCTCCTGGCTTCATTTTTCTACTTTCTGTGGTACCTTCTTTTACAAAATATCTCTCCGGGACACATATTGTGAGCCCTTATAGATCTAAAATCTCCTTATGTTAGTCCCACTTTTGAATAATAGTTTGTCTGTTTATAGAATTCTAGGGTATGAGGTGACTTGGAAGCTGGTCTCTGGGCACAGGCTGCTATGGGCCCTGCCAGTCCTCTCAAGCATATGCGCTCACCTAGACTGTTTCCACCCAAGGGGGACATTCTCCTTTCTCTCTGTGTAGGGGTGTGTGCACGTGGAGGGTGTGTATAGTGCATGGGTGGTGTATGCTTGAGGATCTGTCTCTCCTGGCTGATTGAATATTGAATACACAGAAAGTGTTCAGTGTTGCTGCAGTGAAAAATGGGAGGCACAGAGCTGCTCAGCCATCACCCTAAAGCTGTTGAACATTACTTTCCTACGTGCTTTCCAGTAGAGGATGACAGTGCTACCTCACCCATAGATGCCTTGGTTATTTTGCTACAGTGCATATGTAATTGAGCTGCATACTCTTCCAGCTGATCATCTGTAAGACAGCTTTTCAATATGAACTCTTGAAGACAGGGGTGTGTCTTGGTCCCTTTCGGGCTGCTACAACAAAAGTATCATAAACTAGGTGGCTTATAAACAACATTCATTTCTCACAGTTATAGAGAAGCTGAGAAGTACGAGATCATGCTTCCTACTGCTGTCTTTTCACTGTAACCTCATGAGACCCAAGAGGTGAGGGATCTCTCTGGGGTCTCTTTTATAAGGTCACTAATGCCATTCATGAGGGCTCCACCTTCATGACCTAATCACCTCTCAAATTATCTAACTCTTAATACCATCATTTTGGGGGCTAGTGTTTCAACATAAGAATTTGGGGGAGTGCAAACACCCAGACCATAGCAGGGTGTCATCAGTAGCTATGAGTCACCAGGCCCTAATGGGTCCTGAACCTCATTAGGTGAATGATTTAGTGCCCTAACCTAACTCATTCTCTTTGTATCTTATGCTTCCCTAGTTTATCTTTTCTTCAGGCTACTGCATTATCATTTGACACCACTTAGCCCTTTGCTCCTCTTGTCACTGAACCCTACTACCTTCTTCTGCCTTACATTGGAGGATTGGTGGAAGAGGAAGAATCTATAGAAAGATTATATTTGTCGAAATCATCAAGAGGAGAATGGGGAATGTAATTACCACTGGTGTGAAGTGATTGGAGACACTTTTTTTGCTTCTTTGTCTATTCATGAATTTAGTAAGTATTTACTGAGGATTTGCTGTTGCCAACCACAGTTTCAACACTTCAATCCACTCTGGGGCCTATTAGCCTGAATAGTTTTCCTTCTCCCACAACTAGTTCCCAGCTGCTTTCCCTATTAATTCTCTTCATCCTTCAAAATTAGCTCATATATCCAATGAGTCATTCTATAAAGCTCCACTTAGTCAAATCTATTAAAAGCTCCCATAGTACCCTGTTTGCTTCACAGTGCTTATCACACTGAAATGAATAATTAGTTGCTTATTGTTTTTTTTTTTTTCTACATGTAAACTGTCAATTCTGTGAAGTACCCATCTGGATCATTGTTTTATTTTTAGAACTTAGCATAGGTAATAATACATTATAGATACTCAGAAATATTTTTTGGTAAACTAATTCAATTTTTAAGTTGACCTGGTGTATGCAAAACACACTTATCCGTGTATTAAAGTCATGAATTAAAGCTTCTATAGGTGGTGGATTCAGTAATGTTTTCTCTTGGATGGGAACACAAGAGGAGTATAACTTCAGAGAAATGATGAACTGCACATTAGGGTATGCTCTTGGATGAGAGATGAAATGAGTTTTGAGGAGGAGAAGTTCTTTTGTATTTCTTGAGTTTTCTGACACTGGCTTGCCTAAATTGAACTACAATATAAACCAAGGGTCCCCTGATGAAATGATCACTCAGCTTTTGTTCTTTTCATTTTGTTTTTCTTTCAAAAAGCCCTCTGGACATCTATCAAAACTACAAAGTGGAAATTGGTTAGCTTCATTTAACACCATATCCTGCTGCAAAGGCCTCACATCAAGGCACTTGCCATTTTACATTCTTCTTATTTTAATAGTTTTCCCAACTTCAAAAACTTAGAGTTGTAGGTAGCTAAAGGCTCCCATTGTAAATCCCTCAAAGATTCAGTCTATGAAGATGTTAAAACCCCAGCGTTTCAGCAGCCAAAGGAATACAAACTTTCTCTGATTCCTCATCGCAAGACTGATGGAATCACACTGATGAAATTAGGAGGGCTTTGGCAACATACATTGAAAGCAACATCTCTGGTGCTTTAACAGTAGAATTCCTTTGCCTTGGCTGACAGTATATATGTGTCTCTAGTCTCTAGCTGTAATTTTAAATTTAAAAGGCATTAAAAGTTTTCTGATTTTCACTCAAATTTCACAAGAAAAAGACGAAACCGTAAGGTAATTTCCTCATAGGAAACAATATTATTAAAGGACAAATTATTGTTGCTTTGATATACTTCTAGTTTGTTCATGAATATGAAAGCTTGTGGAGTTTGCAATTTATATAACTAGTTAATGAAAGCATAAACTTTACAAGTGGGATTTTTAAGAGATTTTAGAATAAAATATACACATTTTGATACATGCCACAGATACTGCACCAGGAAACTATTCTTGTTTTATTGATGACATCCCCTTCTTTGATGTTTGATAGATTTCCTACTAGAAGCAAGCTTGTTTTGTTGAATTGTTTGTCCAAAAGTGTGACACTAGACATTTTGACAATAAAAATAAGAGTATTTTTTATAAACAACTGTAAATACTTTTTGCTTTTAATTTATAGAATAATATTCTATATTTGTTTGCAATTAGCTTTGCTTTGGATTTCTGTAGGGAATGTATTATCTGCTCAATATTTAGCACTCGATTTTTAAAAAGATATGTTCTGTATATCCTAGCATAAATGAGGCTTGATATAACTTGTCATGGTCAGCTAGCTCAGAAACCTTTTCATTTCAAATGCTGACTTGGGGAGGTAGTGTCAGGAACTACTTAATGACCTAAAGAAACTACAGAAAGAGGTTAGCAATTATATTCACAATGTAAGATCTATATAGCTCTTTATTAAACTGACCTCTAACTCAAGTCAGAAAATTAAGTCCTCTGTGATAGCCTGCAGATGGTACTTCCTATTGGTGTTCCTTCAGCTGAATTAGCATTCCAGTGTTGTCTGTTTTCAGTTTTGTGACTGTGGCATTTGGAACTTTGTGTAATTTAATTGTCAAAACTTGACCATTTCTTCAATTTGTTATTGGGCAGTTCATCAGGGAGTTTTATAAAGTAGTATCATGAAAGGAGTTATAGCTCTGCAGGAATTCTTCTGAAGCTGGATTCCATTCAGGAATATAAATGTTGTACATTTAACCAAATAATGGAAAACATCCTTGCATAGGGAGTTCCTTGTATAATAAAAGAGCTAAAAGAAATGGAAATAGAGTAGTTACTATTTACCTAGCAACTCCCCTGGACCAAGCTCTGTGATAGGTACTTAAGGGGCATGATCTTCAGTTCTCCTGACCACCCTAAAACATGGCTATAATACAGAAACGGTCTCCATTTTACATGTGAGAAACTGAGGCATTGATTTCTTCAGTAGCTTACCTACAGTCACCTAGCTAGTAAGCAGAAGAGCCTAAAATTCAAGCCGGCGGGTCATTCAGTGGTAATATAGATGACCCCACCTGCTCCACACACACCCCGCTCATATCTTTCCAATTTTATATTTATTTTTACCATACGGTAGTAGAATTTCTTCTCCCCCTCATCACAGATGTTTGGTTTATTGCATTATGTAGCCCAAATGTAAACCATTTCTTAGATGTCACACTGAAGAGTTTTGCTCCTTGGAATCATACTAAGAACTTTAACTGACATTTAAAAGTACTTTCATCCTCATTTTTTATACAAAAGAGGCCAAAAAATCTTTTGTTATAAACTCTTTTAAGTCTTTGTTTCCAGATCAGTGAGTATAAATTCCAGACAAATATGCTGTGGTAGGCATAATAATGGCCCTCCAAAGATGTCCGTGTCCTAATCCTAGGTACCTGTGAATGAATGTTAGGTTATATGGGAAAAGGGACTTTGTAGATGTTATTAAGCTAAGGAACTTCAGACTGGGAGATTATTTGTGGATTATCTGAGTGGGCCCAACATAACCACAAAGATCTTTAAAAGAAGAAAAGGCAGGTGGAAGTGGTGGTCAGAGGCAGAGAGAGAGATTGGATGATGACGCTATCCAGCTGGCTTTGAAGGTGGAAGAAGGAACCATGAGTCAAGGGCTGCAGGTGGCCTTTAGAAGCTGGAAAAGGCAAGGAAATTGGTTCTTCTTTAGAGCCTTGAAAAGAAATGCAACCTATTGCCCCTTTGGTTTTACATTCAGTAAGGCCCATTTTGGACTTTTGACCTTCAGAACTGTAGCATAATGAATTTGTGTTGCTTTAAGTAATTTGTTATAGCAGTAATAGGAAACTAACACAGATGCTATTGATTTAACTTTAATTTTAGATGTGAAATCAAACGTAGATTGCCTTTTCTCCTCAGTGGGAGCCCAGAAGTTCTACGTAGAAGGTGGTTAAGGCCAGTAATGTGACTGAAATGGGGAGCTGGGAGACTTGTATTGACAACAAGTCTTCACATAACAAATCATTTTTCTTTGTAAAAAATAAAGGTACTATTTCTTTTTCTTATTTATTTCTTTATTCATTTATTTATACTTTGATTTTACTAGCTTTTTGATTTGGAGGAAACTAAAATCACACTTGGGTTTCCTCTTGTCTAAAGGGTGTTTTGAAGATAAAATTTGGCAATGTATCATCCCCCAGTAGAGTAGTGTAAAGAAAAGAATGTTGCCTACCATTCTAGTTCTTCAAGGATCAAGCCCTTCGTCACTGCAGTTACCCACCAACATTATACCCTGAGGGGAATTCAGGATGGAGAAAACCAGGAGGCATTCTGTGCTTTGGATACTGGCCTTGGACAGTTCAGATGTATATTTAGATACAGTACGTCCCCTACATACGAATGACTTCTGTTCAGAGAGCACGTTCAAAAGTTCAGTCTGTTCGTTAAGTCCAACAAAGTTAGCCTAGGTACCCAACTAACACAATCGGCTATATAGTACTGTACTGTAATAGGTTTATAATACTTTTCACACAAATAATACATTAAAAAAACACAAAAAATAAAGAAAACCATTTTTAATCTTACAGTACAGTATCTTGAAAAGTACCATAATCCAGTACAACAGATGGCATACAGGGGCTGGCATGGAGTGAACAGGCAAGAAGAGTTACTGACTGGAGGAGGGAGAGGAGGTGGGAGATGGTACTGTACTACTTACTGAACTCTATACAGTACTGTACAGTGAAGTACACAAAAGCACAACCACTTGCAGAGGATGCACGCATGTGACACTGTACACCAGACACGTGAACTAACTTACTTGACTGGACATGCGAATTCATGTTCGCATCTTTGAAAGTTCACAACTTGAAGGTCCGTGTGTAGGGGACTTACTGTACAAATAATTTCAATGACTCCAGATTCTTGCGTCTTCCCATACATAGATAGAAAAGCACTAAAACCATTAACTTGAGATGTCTGTTCTTTGTGATTAGCAGTCATCATTTGATGTTTGACTACATGTCTTTTCCCAGCAAAAAAAGTTCGTATACATCCTGGCTCCTACCTTACCTCTTCAGAGCAGTTCCTTGGAGCTACTGAGAGGCTGTCTCCTGGGCTGTAGTCCTCAGTTAAGGTCCCCGAATAAAACTTAACTTGAAACATTTAGGTTGTGCATTTTTCTTTCAATTGACAGTAGTTAGTACATGGTAGGGTCTCAAAAGTTGATAGTACTTTTGAAAAGCGTGTAATGTTTCCAGCCAGACTCCAGGACTGTTGGGAGTGTGTGGAGAGGCAGTCATTGATTAAACGCTTCGTGAACTTTGAAGTACTCTGCCTGGAGCGCTCCCTTGTTTACACTGTCAATAAAATGGATGCAAGATGTTGAAATGCACATGTGTGGGAAAAAGGACGCCTATTTTCGTGATCAAAAGGTCACTTTCAGTTATTCTCTGCCCCCTCAGCAATTCTGTCCTCAATAGCTAGACCTGGGAAAGTTTTCTCTGACTTTCTCGCCAGTCTCACCGTGCCCTCAGCCAGGCCCTGGGCACTGCTTCCCTGTCATCCGGGAAAGCAGGTGAGAGGCTTTTCAGCTGCAGACCTTCCATGAGAGTCCCAAACACCCCATAGTTAAAAAAAAGCTACCCCTCACTGAATCTCAACTGAAACTCATTTTTATGCAGAGCAGTAGAAAGAACATCAGCTGTGGATTCTGATAGACCAAAGTTTGCATCTGAGCTTTCTCACTACTTCGCAGTATAGCCTTGGGTAAACTGTCAACATTTCTGAATCTTAGTATCTAATCCATAACATGTGAATAATAATGCCTACCTTGCAGGGTCTCTGCAGTATTGAGTTGAGATAATGTATGTAATGGATCTAGGACAGGGCCTTGACTTTAGTGGGCATCCAAAAATGGCCAATAATTTGCGGTAGTGTTGAGGGCATTTGAGGCACTAGAGGCAGGTGAGTTAGTTTTCAGCTTTTAAAAATATTACTCTAGAGCCTCCTTTTACTAATTCCATGTAAGTTTGAAGGGTGAAAGTGAAAAATAATTTAGAATTAACAATGTATTCTTTCAATCTTAAAATATACATTTTTACTTTTTTTTTTTTTTTTAATGGCGTGATGGAGATAAAGAGACAAGAGTTTGTAGGACTGGTCTGCATTGCCTGAAAGGCTAAGACTGGCTTGTCAAGCACATCTGCATTGTTAATGACTGTTTCAATTTGCCTTGTTCACATAATGGTTTTCTTTAATGTGAGATTAACTTCAATTAAAGCCTTTTGTGGCTATGTTCGTGACTTTCCCTTTAATTGTTCTCTGTGCATTTCTTTTGCATTAGCAGCAATTAACTTGTGCCTACGACTGCAGTTAGAACTAAGCTGAATTCAACTTCTTAAGCTGAATTTTAGCTATGAGTCTTTTTTCTGGATAGTTTAAAAATTTAATCCATTATTAAGCTAGTGAAAGTAAAACCCTGTAAAAATTCATACGATGATTGTAACTGACATGGCTCCTTTTCTAGACTTGAAAGGATTAAACTCAACATCTGAGGTATTGATTGTATAAGATTCTTCATTTTCTCTCTCTCTCATAAGAAAGGAAAGTTTCCCAGGCAAGAGAAAATGCACTGCAGTGTTGTACAAGCCTCTCTTATTGATTGTGGTTCAGAATTGTGAAGTATTGACTACATTGATTTAAAGTCTTATGGACAATGAATACTCATAATTCTGTGTCTGAATGAGAGAGAGGGAGAGAGAGAAAGTGGGTCGCTGAAGATCGCTGAAACTGCCAATTAGTGACACTGTTTATTACTTTCTGTAAAGAAAGGCAGATAAGACCTTCAGGGCCCTGATGATGGAATTCACAAGGCTTTGGGGTAGCGCTAAACGAAGTGATTACTTATATGTGACTGCTGCTTTATTCCAGAAAGACAGTAGGTGCTTAGGGACCATGAGGAGGGGAAACTAAAATACAAAATGTAAAATCAGGAGAACAGAATGTTCTCAAGTTTGGAGGAAGAAGGGGTGTCATTATGAAGAGATGGACCTGCCAAAGCCTGCAGCATCTGTCTTCAGCTTCTGAAGTATGTAGTAGGCCCTCCAAGTGTGCACACAATTATGGAAATATGTGGACCTGTGTTTATAACATTGCAATGGGGATGGGTAACATCTAGATGGTATTTTTAGTTTGCTGGCATAAATAAGTCCCTATACCATGTCTGTTTTAATTTATATCATCTATGCTTCTTCAATTAAGGTGTAATTCCCTTATGCTTTATGACAGGAGATGTATAGACTTTTCCAACTTGTTGAGCTGTCATATTTCTTGAGGTCCTGTTTAAACAAAATAAGACATAGAGGAAAGAAACAAGGTGAGATTTCTCAGTTGGAAAGAACCTAATTCAGAACCCTTGTCTTGCAGTTGGGGAAGTCTGTGTCCTGGAATAGTGAAGTGATTTATCAGAGAGGAAGTAAGGTGAGTGGCAGAGCCACATTAGAGCTCAGGCTTATAAATCTACAGTCCAATCCTTTTCACTGCATTCATTGGAAAAACTTCAATGTAATCATTATAGAAATTCCCATGATGTGTTTAAAAGCAAAAATTAATGCAAAAGGTGGTTATTGAATAGTTACTGTGTTTCAGACACTGTTCTCAGTGAATATAATAAAGATCCCTGCCTTCCTGGAGCTTATCCTAGTGGGAAGAGATACACGATGAACAAATAAGCACAGAAGTACATTGGATGTCAGATTGTGATAAGTGCTATGGAGAATAATAAATCAGGAAAGCAATGAAGGGAAGTGATATTTGAGCAAAATCTGAGCAAAGTGAAGAGGCGCCTTTTAAGCCTTTGGGGAAGAATATTTCAGAGGGAACAACAATGTTCCTAAAGAAAGAATGTACTTGATGAGCTTGAGAACTTGCAAGACCAAAGTGGCTGGGCAGAGTGAATGAGAGAGAGAGTGGAAAGAGATGAGGTCAGAGCTAACACAGGGATGGAATACACAGGGCTTTTAAGGCAATCTTAAGGTTTTTTGGCTTGTAGGAATATGATTATTGGCTTCATGTGTCAACTTGGCTAGGCTATAGTACCTAGGTATTTAATCAAACACTAATTCAGGTGTTGTCGAAGTATTTTGTAGATGTATTAGCACCTACAATCTTGATTTTAAAGCAGTTTGTCCTCAATAATGTGGTAGACTTCATCCAATCAAATGAAAGTCCATAAGAACAAAACCTGAGGTTTCCTGGAGAAGAAGAAATTCAGCCTCATGACTTCAACATCAACTCCTGCCTGAGTTTCTAGCCTGCTAGACTGCCCTCTCTAGACTTCAGACTTGCCAACCTGTGCAATCACCTGAGCCAACTGCTTAAAGAAATCTCTTTATTTTGTTCCAATTCTCTGTACAATTTGTCCTGTTTTATTGATTCAGTTTCTCTGGAGAACCCTGACAGATACAAGTGAGATGGGAAACTATTTTAGGGTTTTGACCAGAGAAGAAATATGATCTTTCTTAGGTTGAGAATAAGCTGCAGAGGTTCAAGAGTGGATGCAGGGTGACCAGTTAAGTCTATTGCAATAACTCAGGAGAGAGATGATGGTAGCTTTGCACTAAGATAGTAGAAATTGAAGTGGTAAAAAATGGTAGATTCTGAATGTATTTTGAAGGTAGAGTCAACAGAATTTGCTGATGGGTTAATGGGGAGTATGAAAGAAGGAAGGATCAAAGTTACTCCAGGTTTTTTGGCCACAAGTAGAACAATGAGGTTGCCATGGACTAAACTGGGGAAGATTTAGGGAAGATCAATTTTTGTGAAGGGAGGAGATCAGAATTCAGTTTATACCTGGTACATTTGAGATTCTCATTAGACATCTAAGTGTGGGTGGGGGGGCTTCCCTGGTGGCGCAGTGGTTGAGAATCTGCCTGCCAATGCAGGGGACACGGGTTCGAGCCCTGGTCTGGGAAGATCCCACATGCCGCGGAGCAACTGAGCCCGTGAGCCACAATTACTGAGCCTGCGTGTCTGGAGCCTGTGCTCTGCAACAAGAGAGGCCGCGATAGTGAGAGGCCCGCACACCGCGATGAAGAGTGGTCCCCACTCGCCGCAACTAGAGAAAGCCCTCGCACAGAAACGAAGACCCAACACAGCCAAAAATAAATAAATAAATAAATAAAAATTAAAATAAGTGTGGGTGGGGAGTAAGCAGTTGGACATAACAGTCTAGAGTTTAGTGAGAGAGATCTGGACAGGAGGTATAGGTTTTTTGTTTGTTTTGTTTTGTTTTTTGGCTGTGCCATGCAGCATGCGGGATCTTAGTTCCCTGACCAGGGATCAAACCTGTGCTCCTTGCATTGGAAGTGTGGAGTCTTAACCACTGGACTTCTAGGGAAGTCCCAGGAAGTATAATTTATAGCATCAAAAATAGTTGAGATATTTTAAGAAATGTGTATAGATAGAAAAGGAGAGAATATCTAGGGCCTTGAGCCCTGGGTACTCAAACATTAGAAACATGGGAGATGGAGATGAAATGGTGAAGAGACTGAGACAAGGCAGCTAGTGTGATGGGAGGAGAACAAGAAAGAGAGGTGCCCTAGAAAAGAAGTGAAGTGTCTGAGAAAATGTCAACTATGACAAATGCTGTTTATAGAATAAGTTCTGAAAATTGATTATTTGATTTAACAATGCTGACCTTCACCGGAGCCATTTTGGTGTAGTGGAAACAAAAAGTCTGATTGGAAAGGAAGAAAGGAGAGAAGGTAGACAGGGAGGATAGCTATATGCTTTTAGGAGTTTTCCTGTTGGAAAGAGTGTTTTCCAGAAGGGGTTGTGAGGTCAAGATGCCTTAAAAAAAATGCAAATAAAACGTTGAATTTCTATGCTCATGTGAATGATGTAGTGAAGAAAGAAATTGGTCACAGGGAAAAGGGGAGAGTTGTGGAACTATGTCCCTGAGGATACGAGTGGGGAAGGGAGCTAGTGCATCAGTGGAAGCTTCTCATAGAGGAGCTAAGTAAGGCAGTTGGGAGAGAAGGCGGTGTATGTACAAGGGTTCAATTGCAGGCATGTTGATAGATGTGGAAATAGCAGCATGCGAAAAACCACTTCTGATGGCCTTGCTCTTCTAAATAACAGGAAATAAGACCGTGAGCTGAAAGTGAGCACACATAAGGAGGAGCTAGGATTTGAGGAATGAGAAGACTGATGTGGTCATCCAGGGGTGGAAAGGAAAAAGATTCAGAAAATGTGGTGCATAGAAGGGTAGTTCAGGGTTCTTGTCAGGGACACACAGAGCTCTGGGCTTCTGTCTTTACCATTGATTATGGATATGGAAAAGAGTTAGATTTTTCTTTAAATTGACATTTTAATTTTTTGTGTGTGTTTTTTGCTGATTAGTAAGAAAGTAGCAAATTGAAGTCAAAATTAGAATGAATTCTGGTAAATGAGACTAAAGGTGGATTTTTCTTAGACTTCTCATACCTCTAAAAATTGTGTTAATCTAACAAATGCTACTAAAACTTTATGGTCATATATTTGAATCAAATATGATACAATTAAACCTCAATATGGCAATTAGGATATGTTCCAATCCCCAAGCCAGAAGCTGGGTGAGGAGAAAACCAATATCACTAAGGATATAAGAAGATACTAAGTCTCATCCAGGCTTATAGTTGGGAAAATGCTATTTGATATAATTAAATCTAAAACTATATTTCTGAGAACAGTTGTATTGAGAATTTTTACACTCATATACATAAACAAGAATGTAGAAGGTTTGGGAAAAATGTATCCTTAATTGTCATATTTCCCCTGATGTGATGTCGATGCTCTCAAACATGAAAGTCATCAAAGAACATGATTTGACAGCTGCCTTTGAAGATAACTCTTCCTTTACTATCTTGCCAGACTTCCTCTCCTCTAAAACATTCAGTCCTCTTTAAAAAAAAAAGAGCAATGTCTAGTTCTTTTTGACACTTGGGAAATGATAATAGAAGCTTTGCATAGTTTTGCTTAGAATTCACGCCTATGCAATTCCAAATAAGAGCTGTTGAAACAAATAAGAAAAACAGTCTAAGAACAAAGATATATGAATTCAGACAGAATAATCTAAGAAAATAGAGTTTTCTCTTTAAAATCTCATTTTAACAATGCTAAGAAAACTAAACTCCTTTAAAAGTTATCATTGGTGTTTATTTAAACAAAATTTTCTCTGAGCTGAAGATACGCCCTTGAGGTGAAAATATTTTTCTTTGCCAAAACCTTGAGGAAGTTATAATTGACTAATAATTCTCTGCTTTGAGAAAAAACACAACCATCAATATCAGGAGCATGTGTAATCTTTATAGCTTTTTTTTTGGAGTATAGTTGCTTTACAATGTTGTGTTAGTTTCTACCGTACAGCAAAGTGAATCAGCTATACGTATACATATATCCCCTCTTTTTTGGATTTCCTTCCCATGTAGGTCACTGCAGAGCATTGAGTTCCCTGTGCTTTACAGTAGGTTCTCATTAGTTATCTATTTTATACATAGTATCAATAGTGTATATATGTCAATCCCCATCTCCCAATTCATCTCACCTCCTCCTTCCCCCTTGGTATCCATACGTTTGTTCTCTACGTTTGTGCCTCTATTTCTACTTTGCAAATAAGATCATCTATACCATTTTTTAGATTCCACATATATGCGTTAGTATACGATATTTTTCTCTTTCTGACTTAACTTCACTCTGTATGACAGTCTCTAAGTCCAACCACTTCTCTACAAATGACCCAATTTCGTTCCTTTTAATGGCTGAGTAATATTCCATTGTATATATGTACCACATCTTCTTTATCCATTCCTCTGTTGATGGACATTTAGGTTGCTTCCATGTTCTGGCTATTGTAAATAGTGCTGCAATGAACATTGGGGTACATGACTCTTTTTGAATTATGGTTTTCTCTGGTATATGCCCAGGAGTGGGATTGCTGGGTCGTATGGCAGTTCTATTTTTAGTTTTTTAAGGACCCTCCATACTGTTCTCCATAGTGGTTGTATCAATTTACATTCCCACCAACTGTGCAAGAGGGTTCCCTTTTCTCCACACCCTCTCCAGCATTTATTGTTTCTAGATTTTTTGATGATGGCCATTCTGACCAGTATGAGGTGATACCTCATTGTAGTTTTGATTTGCATTTCTCTAATAATTAGTGATGTTGAGCATCTTTTCATGTGTTTGTTGGCCATCTATATGTCTTCTTTGGAGAAATATCTGTTTAGGTCTTCTGCCCATTTTTGGATTGGGTTGTTTGTTTTTTCAATATTGAGCTGCATGAGCTGTTTGTGTATTTTGGAGAATAATCCTTTGTCAGTTGCTTTGTTTGCAAATATTTTCTCCCATTCTGAGGGTTGTCTTTTCATCTTGTTTATGGTTTCCTTATCATTACAACTTTCATTGTAAAATAGTGGATTGATTTTTAACCAAATTTTAGGATACTATTATTTTGGAGTCCTTTCTTTATTGCATTCTTTCTGGAAGAAAAACTCATAGTTCCACTTTGATGAGTAGGGCTTATGTTATGTTTTGCTTCAGAGAGAGTGATCTTTCATAGAGGTATGGTGGCTGTGGAGAGGTGTTGTTTAGATCTTTCTTCTGGTAAGAACTTGCTATTCACCTGAAAGAAGTACAGTTAACTGACAGCTTCTAGTTTTGGCACCATCAGGATCCACCTCAGCTTTCAGGCCAAGATAATGGTTTTCCTAGGCAGTCCCTGATCCACGAGTGTGCAGGTTGGAGGTACTGGGTCTGGTCATTTCTGCCCAACATGGGACTCCCCTTAAGGGTACTTATTGGTCTGGAGCTCCAGATTCATTGCTCTGGGTTGGCTATGACTTTTTCAGATATGCGTTGAAGTCTGAAATCTTTCCATGACCAATTCAGCTTCCCTGTCTTTTAGCTTCACAGGCCTGAATCCCTCCACACCTCCACAAATTCCTCACACTCCTAACTCTCAGTGTTTGCTTCTCATTGGACTCAACTGACATAATAACATCCCCCTAAGATATTCAATATATGCTTGTTGAATATCTCCCATCCCATATGTCAAGTAATGTGCTAGATGCTGGGAATACAAACGTCGTTTAAACATGATTTCCATCCTAAGCAGCTCACGAGCTAACTGAGGAGAGAGCACAATAAATAAGAAATGCAAGGGAGCCAACATAAGCATGGATTCATAACTATGGAGTTTTGTTTTTCAATTGCTGCATAACAGATCTCCACAGACTTAGCAAACTTAAAACAGAATCCAGTTCTATCAGTTAGATATCTGGGCAGGCTTATTTGGATTCTCTGCTTAGGGTCTCACAAGGCCAAAAATCAAGGTATCAGCCAGTCTGGGCTCTTATATGGAGGGTCTAGGGAATAATCCACTTTCAGGTCCATTCAAGTTTCTGGCAGAATCTAGTTCCTTATGGTTGTAGTACTGAAGTTCCTGTTTCCTTGTTGGCTGTCAGTCACGGGCCTCTCCTGTATTCCTCATCATGTGGCCCCTTCCATCTTCAGGTCAGCAATGGTCTATTGAATTCTTCTCATGCTTGGAATCTTTCTAACTTCCTCTTCTGCTACCAGCCAGAGAAAGCTCTGCCTTTAAAGGGCTCATATATCCTACCTGGATAATCTCCCCTTTGATTAACTCATGGTCAACTAATTAGTAATCTTAATTACATCTGTAAAATCCCTTTTATTAATTGACATAATCAGAGCTTGAATGAATTCTCATCACATTCATGGTCCTGGGAATTGGACAGAAAAATTTGGGGGGACTATTTTAGGGTTCTACCTACCACAGGAGTGTAGAGGGAAGGGTTCATGATAGTGAAGCGAG
Source organism: Balaenoptera musculus (assembly GCF_009873245.2). Lineage (NCBI taxonomy): Eukaryota > Metazoa > Chordata > Mammalia > Artiodactyla > Balaenopteridae > Balaenoptera > Balaenoptera musculus. The sequence goes on from NC_045788.1 coordinate 91,022,463, forward strand.
GAGTGGAAAACTTCCAGGGTGAGATGATGGCTGAGCTGAATTTTTAAAGAGTAATAATAAGGTCAAATGGGGGCAATTTTAGCCAAGAATTGAAGATTTGAAGTAGTGTATTATGAGCCAGCATACATAAGTAGGACTGTTGCTTAAGAACACTGGTCCAAAGTTCCAAGAAACTAAGCTTCGGAATTAGGTTTTATTGTTGGAAAACCATCATAGGGTGTTAAGCAGGTGATTGGCATGTGTGTTAAAGAGTGACTTGGCAGCAGTATAGACAGGAAATATTATAGTGTAATGCTGGAGCCAGAGTGATCAACTAGAAGCTGTGAACATTGTCCATCTGAGACAGTGATTGTCTGAATCAGAACATTGGTAGTAGGATGGGGAAGAGAAGGACTTTCATAATGTAGGAGGTAAATTTTGTAGCACTCAGTGATGGACTGCATGTGGAAAATGCCAGAGGCAAAGCAGCCTAGGATGACTTTTGGTTTAGGTAACAGGAAGCGGAGCTTGTCTAAATTGATTAGCATGAGAGCAGGGCAGGCTGACTGAAGGGAGGTGGGAGCGGTGGGATGACGATGAATTCAGTATTTGAAATGTTGAATCTGAAGGAGTTGTGGAGCATCCGTATCATCAACTTTTCTCTCTCTACTGGATCAGTACAAAACATGCTCTTCTAATTCCCATTAAAAATAAAACAAGAAGTCTTCCCTGAATCTCTCATAGCCCTCTTGCTACCGGCTTGTACTTTTCCCTGCTCTTCCAATAGCTAAACTTGTTTCACATATCTCCTTGCATTCACTTTCTTTTCACTTTTCAGCTCTTCTCTAGTTTTGCTTCCCACCCAACCACTCTATCAAAACTGCTTTTTCAAGGTCAGAGATGGCTTTCGTGTTGCCAAACCAAATGGACATTTTTGTCTCCTCAGTTTACTCAATGCCCCAGCAGTATTTGATGTAGTTGACCTGCTACTTAAATCCACAAATTGACTTAGCAGTACCAGCTGCAGACCTAGAGAGTGAGAAATAATAATCATGCATGAAGTTCATCACAGCAAAATGAAAATAATACTGAAATGAACAATGCAAGCCATTTATTTAAGACATGTTCTCTTTGTGTTTTCTACTCAGCAAGTTAAAATAGTAGACTGGGCAGTTCAAAACTGCATGCTTCAAAATTGTTTATTTCTTCCTTAGAAGAATATCTTCTTACATCAAAAGTTAAAGCCTTTGCCTATGCTTTGATCTTGTCCCCTCACAGGTCTTCTTAAACAGGCCTGAAGAGGTAAAAAAACTTTACCGAGATTTAAAAACAAGCAGGTAACAAAAAATGTTTAACAAGATTTCAGAGGCAAAGAGAGAGGTGAGATTGAAACTGGTTTTGAGGCTAAGCCAGCCACTTTTTTCATTATTCCACAGCTTTCATTTTCACTTTTCATTTCACCTTAAACTTCATGTAAAATATTAAAATACCAAATTTCTATTCATTCATTTAAGTTATTATGAAATATTATAGACATGTAGAATTTTTTAAAAGATATGTGCATGGAACATGCATGTTCTCACTATCTATTTAAGAAATAAATAATTTAAAAAATAATTAAATCATGTTTACTTCCCAGTAAAGGAAACCATTAATTCAGTTTTAATGTGTATCAATTTACTCAATGATAAATTGAGTAAATCATCTATTTCTTTATATTTTTGCTCAATATATATGTAGCCCTATGTAGTACGTAGTTTCATTTTGCATATTTTCATTTCTGTATAAATGGAGTCATTGAGTATGTAGGTTTTTGTTCCAAATATTTGTGGTTTATCCATATTGAGTATTCACTAGCTGTGAATTCATTTTCATTGTTGTTTAATATTTTAATGTATGATTATGTCAAAATTCATTAGCTTATTCTTTTAATAGACATTTAAGTTGTTAATTAATTTTGCTGTTATTTTTTGGAAATATCTACTTATGAATATGTGTGATCATTTATCTGGTTATATACTTATAAGTATGCCTTCTGAGTAGGAGGTATAATCTCTTCAGAATCGCTAGATATCGCTAATTGCTCTAAAAGTAGTTGTCTTTATTGGTGGAATGTAAAATTCTCATTTATTATTCTTGCCAAAGCAGTATTTTCAGAGATGCGAAGTAATATCTAAAGTTGGTTTTCATTTTTACCTCCTTCTTTCCTAACTTGGTTGAACATCTATTTGTATTTAAAATTTAGTAGTTGATTTTTCTTTTCTTTCAATGGCCTGTTTGTATCTTGTGACATTTTACATTGGATTTGTGTTCTTTTTCCTTATTGGTTTTCATGAGTCCTTCATATATTTGGGCAAATAAATGTGGTAGGTATTATTACATGCTTACTTAATATCCATGTACTCTTCTTTGTTACTAACAACTGATTTTGTCTGTGGCAGTAATGAGCCCAACTGAAAATATTCCATTTCCCAATCACCATTGCAGCGACAGGTAGCCGTTTGATACAGTTCTCATAGATCAGGTGTTAGTGGAAATGCAAGAGAAGGGCTTCCCATTCAGAAGAAAAAAGCAAAGCCTCCGAAGCTGAAAGCAATATGCTCTCTGCCTTTTGCCTTTTTCTTCCAAATGGATGTGAGGCCTTTAACGATACAGCTGTCTTGAAGCCATGAGACAACAGCATGAGGATATATGTCCTGATAATGGTGAGAAGAAAGATGGAAATGCCTAGATCTCTGATGGTATCTTTGAGTCAATTGCAAACCCTTCTACCTTCAAACTTCTTGTTGCACAAGACTAACGTGTTTAAGTAACTAGTATAGTGTTGTATTTTGGCTTTGTTTTTTGTTTTAATTCACCATATGTTTTGCAAATATTTCCTTTCTGTGAATTTCTTTTGACACTTCATGTCTCTTAAAAAGTGTTTTAAACTTTAGCATAGTAGGTTTTTTGTTAGATATTCTTTATCACATTGAGGAAGTTTCCCTCTGTTTCTAGTTTACTGAGAGTTTTTGTCATGAATGGTTGTTGAGTTCTGTCAAATGCTTTTTCTGCATCTATTGATATGATCATGTGATTTCTTTTTCTGTTTATGTGATGGATTACATTAATTGATTTTCTCATGTTGAACCAGTCTTACATACCTGAGATAAATTTTACTTGGTTGTGGTATATAATTTTTTTGTATTTTTTTGGATTTGACTTGCTAATATTTTGTTGAGGATTTTTACATCTATATTCATGAGAGGAATTGGCCAGTAGTTTTCTTTTCTTGGAATGACTGTGTCTGGTTTTGGTATTAGGGTAATTCTGGCCTCATAGAATGAGTTAGAAAATATTCCCTCTCCTTCTATCCTCTGAAAGACATTGTAGAGAATTGTATTTATTTCCTTAGGTGTTTGGTAGAATTCACCAGTGAATCCATCTGGGCCTGGTGCTTTCTACTTTGGAAGATTATTAATTATTGATTCAATTTTTAAAATAGATTGTCTAGAGTTTTTAATCACAAATGAATGATGGGATTTTTGCCAGAGTCATCTGCATTTATCGAGATGCATTTTTCCTTTTATCTATTATTTTGTTAATTACATTAATATATTTTTTAATGTTAAACATTCTGCTTCTCTGTGCTTAATGAGTTGACTTGATAATATTTTATTTAGAATGTCTGTATCCATCTCCATCAAAAATATCGGGCTAAAATTTAATCTTGTGTTGGTGTCTATGTCTAATTTTTTAATCAAAATTTTCTCACCACATAAAATATGTTGTAGAGTAGTGTATCTATTTTTCTTCCATGGGAGAGTGCACTTTGGTAGACTGGACCACTGTCCTTTTCTATGAGAATATTAATTACACCTTTGCCTGTTATCATTTGATTAGCACTGTCTCCTCATGGGAGTATTCCTTGTTCATTAGCATAGTGATTGGACATATGATTTATATGAGAACTAATTATGCTTTTACTTGATTATCCAAGTGTCTGAAAAAATCTTAGCTTTAAATCTTGCTTCTTCCTTTTTTTTTTTTTAACATCTTTATTGGAGTATAATTGCTTTACAAGGGTGTGTAAGTTTCTGCTTTATAACAAAGTGAATCAGCTATACATGTACATATATCCCCATATCTCCTCCCTCTTGCATCTCCCTCCCATCCTCCCTATCCCACCCTTCTAGGTGGTCACAAAGCACTGAGCTGATCTCCCTGTGCTATGTGGCTGCTTCCCACTAGCTATCTATTTTACATTTGGTAGTGTATGTATGTCCATGCCACTATCTCACTTTGTCCCAGCTTACCCATCCCCCTCCCTGTGTCCTCAAGTCCATTCTCTATGTCTGCGTCTTTATTCCTGTCCTGCTCCTAGGTTCTTCAGAACCATTGCCTTTTTTTTTTTATTCTAGATTCCATATATATGTGTTAGTGTACAGTATTTGTTTTTCTCTTTCTGACTTACTTCACTCTGCATGACAGACTCTAGGTCCATCTACCTCACTACTAATAGTTCAATATCGTTTCTTTTTATGGCTGAGTAATATTCCACTGTATATATGTGCCACATCTTCTTTATCCATTCATCTGTCAGTGGACACTTAGGTTGCTTCCATGTCCTGGCTCTTGTAAATAGAGCTACAATGAACATTGTGGTATATGACTCTTTTTGAATTATGGTTTTCTCAGGGTATATGCCCAGTAGTGGGACTGCTGGGTCGTATGGTAGTTCTATTTTTAGTTTTTTAAGGAAACTCCATACTGTTCTCCATAGTGGCTGTATCAATTTACATTCCCACCAACAGTGCAAGGGGTTCCCTTTTCTCCACACCCTCACCGGCATTTATTGTTTGTAGATTTTTTTTGATGATGGCCATTATGACTGGTGTGAGGTGATACCTCATTGTAGTTTTGATTTGCATTTCTCTAATGATTAGTGATGTTGAGCATGCTTTCATGTGTTTGTTGACAATCTGTATATCTTCTTTGGAGAAATGTCTATTTAGGTCTTTTGCCCATTTTTGGATTGGGTTGTTTGTTTTTTTGATATTGAGCTGCATGAGCTGCTTGTAAATTTTGGAGATTCATCCTTTGTCAGTTGCTTCATTGGCAAATATTTTCTCGCATTCTGAGGGTTGTCTTTTCATCTTGGTTATGGTTTCCTTTGCTGTGCAAAAGCTTTTAAGTTTCATTAGGTCCCATTTGTTTATTTTTGTTTTTATTACATTTCTCTAGGAGGTGGGTCAAACAGGATCTTGCTGTGATGTATGTCATAGAGTGTTCTGCCTATGTTTTCCTCTAAGAGTTTGATAGTGTCTGGCCTTACATTTAGGTCTTTAATCCATTTTGAGTTTATTTTTGTGTACAGTGTTAGGGAGTGTTCTAATTTCATTCTTTTACATGTAGCTGTCCAGTTTTCCCAGCACCACTTATTGAAGAGGCTGTCTTTTCTCCACTGTATATTCTTGCCTCCTTTATCAAAACTAAGGTGACCATATGTGCATGGGTTTATCTCTGTGCTTTCTATCCTGTTCCATTGATCTATATTTCTTTTTTTGTGCCAGTACCATATTGTCTTGATTACTGTAGCTTTGTAATATAGTCTGAAGTCTGGGAGCCTGATTGCTCCAGCTCCGTTTTTCTTTCTCAAGATTGCTTTGGCTATTTGGGGTCTTTTGTGTTTCCATACAAGTTGTGAAATTTTTTGTTCTAATTCTGTGAAAAATGCCATTGGTAGTTTGATAGGGATTGCATTGAATCTGTAGATTGCTTTGGGTAGTATAGTCATTTTCACAATGTTGATTCTTACAATCCAAAATCTTGCTTCTTCTTCACGTACTCTTCCTTCTTCTAGTGCTGTAAGTTGGTGTTTTTACACTTGATCACTCAATGCTTTTAAAAATGCATAACCTAAAAGTTGAGAGTTATGTTTTATTCAGTGGGACTTTCTGAGGACTTCAAGCAGGTCTGAGGGACCGCTTTGAAGATGTAAGGGAGTAACCAGGATATAAAGGAGTTTTTGCAACAAAGACCAGGTAGTCGGAACATCAAAAGATTACTGTTGAAGAAAACCAGACATCTCAAGTTATTGAATTTAGTGCTTTTCTATGTATGGTAACATGCAAAAATATGGGCTCATTGAAATCATTCCTTTGGTATGCACCTCAGCTATCTGGGGCCACTATCCTGTGCTTTCTCGTCCTGAGTCTCATCAGGGGCGGCTGTAATATGGTAGCTTGATGGCTGCAGCACCCTTTGTTTGTTTACTGATATGACAGGTAACATTTTTTCCTTCACACTTTTAAACTATCTCTAATATTTGCCATAACTTTATCTTTCTGTACTGTACTTTAGGAAATTACATTAGATCATTCTTTAGTTCAGTTAACTAATTCTTTCTTTTCCTGTGTCTAATCTGCCCTTTATCCTATACTTTATGTTTTTAATTGCAATGAAATATATTATATTTAATTTCTAAAGTAGTGTTTGGTTCCTGTTCTAAATATGTCTGTTCTCTTTTTATACTATATTATTATAATTCATGTTTTCAACTATCTTTTATGTCTATCATTTTAAGCATAATTATGTTATGATAATTTTTATGATAGCTTAAATATTTGACACCCTTGAGTTCTAAACCTGTTGTGATTATTTCTGCTTACTCATGGTTGTTAATTTCCTCATGTGTTTTGAAACTGTGGGTTGTGAGCAAATGTTTGAAGAGTTGCTGTTTTCCAGGATAATCCTATACCACCTAAGTTTTTTAGATTGCCTTTCCTTTTTTTAAATAAACTCCTAGGGTGCTTAAACACCAGGTCCATTTTAACTGAATTTCTCAGCTTAGTTTTCCTGGATCATGTGCACAAAGTAAATTCACACACAAACTCACATAAAATCAGGCTCTTGGTTATAATTACAAGGAAAGGTTTTTTTAGTCTGCAATTAGAGTAAAGACCAACCCAAATATATTTTGTTATCTTCCTTCTTTTTTAGTCAAACTGTCTTCTGAGAATGTAGTCCTTTGTGTTTTGTGCTAGTCTAAATCAGGAATATTCACTTTGTGGGTTCAAGACAGAATGTCTTGTCCTCTGGGTGGCTATTAGAATGCAAGGCAATAAGTAACACAGAATGTAAATGACCATGGTAGCCACAGGTTAAGTGCCCACTTCCAACACCGGTTTTCAACATATTTTTCTTTTTTAGCTTGTGGAGTTTCCATTATTTTCTGGCAGAGTGAAATATGCATTGAAAACTATTGTTAAAATTTATTCATTATGTTTCCTTTCTTTATGGGGGACGACGTTTTTGAGGTTGTCTCATATAAATTACCCCAGAAATGATAGTTTTCTTTCATTCTTAAACTCTTTGCATTCTGAATTCCTGCCCTCACCTCAGTTCTTGTAAATTTTCTTAAAACTCTCATAAATATCAATGTAATGACCTTCTCTGAATGCCCACCAGCTCATAATTTCTCCTTGACTTTTCTCTTGCATTTCTGACCTCTTTTCTTATGCACTTCTTGTAATAGTACTACTCTTTCCTAAGTTGCCTACAATCTAAACTTCAAAATTATATAACATTGTGATATCACCATTTTTGTCTCATAAAGAACAATAGTCAAAATTAAGTTTTGCAATTTAATGTGAAAAGGATGCCTTATACACATTAAATTCTCATTACTTTCTGCATTGGCCTAGGATTGCATAACTAGTGAGTGGTGGGAACAGAACTTATAAATAAACATATAACTCTTCTAAAATCTAAGTCCTTTGTACTTTAAACATGCTTATTCCATTATATTATACTTATATTGGCTTTGAAAATTTCTCTCTGAGACTGTCTTCTAACAGAAAGTCAAAGACAGTGTTCAGCTCCCTTCCAGGGTATGTTTACATATAGCTGTACTAAACTCCATCATGCTCACTCTGCATATATGGGAAAGTTCTTTTCAGACATAGAGTTATAGAGTTATAGTTAGAGTACTAAATTACACTCAGGACCCCACTGGAACTGATATACCGTGTTAAATATAGAATATGCGTTATATTTTTTGTACTGCATTAACTTATCTATCATGATTAGAGAAACTCTGGTATTTTTTACTTCTAAAGAAGATGTCATAAGTACTGAGAGTTATATCCATGTGGATGTTTAAAGTTGCTATTACCACATGATTTTAATTAATTTTGCAGAATATGCATACCAGTGAATTACTATTTTTTTTATTTCAGCACAATTGGAAATTAAAAAATAACTGATAGAAAAATAAGTCAGAAAAAGTGAGATCCTCACATCTGTGGAGACATTGTTTCCAACTGTTGGCATGTGTCTCCAAGTAATTCATTGGCTTTAGACTGTAAGATCTTTTCCTCATTATAGGTGGATCCTAAAAATTTGCTTTGTTTAATCTGATGTTTCTCAAATAAAATTGCATATATCCATTGCCAGGGAATGTTAGATAATCCACATATCCTAAAATATTGGAAACATTGAAATTTGGCTTTTTATTTCAATATTAGTTTGTCAATTTAAGAATATTCTGGATTACCCAAAGGTCATATTAAAACTGAGTATTCCCAAATGATTTTAGTTATTAATTTAGTGTTATTTTTGTGATTTTATTCAACGTAAGTGGTTACCATAATTGATAATGTATTAAGCATATCCGCAGTTATCTTATCATCTCTTAATGTTAAAATGATTACTATCTGTCACTATATTCACGTTTGAATTTTTGTCATAAGGATCTACTTTGGATCCTTATATCAAAAGTGTGATATCTGACACAGTTTTCATGTTTGACTTTTTAACAGTTACAGATGAATTTATAGCTATACATTTCTATTGAAAACATTTTCATACATTGAAACTTTAAATTATTAAGCTACGTAAAAACTGGGATCTGATATTATGAAAGAACTTTGAGGTAGAGTAATGTACCACTTGTAGTGGACTGAGAAGAGGAAAGCAGAGGTTGACTTAAAATGCAAATGCAATGTTTGCACCTAGTAAAGGTGAAGTGATATCACAAAGGAACAGAGGCTATATGATAGTTTAAATAGACAAAAGTGGCGAGGAGTTTGTGCCATCACAACACCACTAGATTGCTGAAACTCAACTAACTTACACTACAGCATTCAGTACCATATTTATATTGTGAATTTTAATTTAGCGTCAACAAAATATCATTCATCCCGTTAATGCTGTCACTCTGAATTTTTATTTTCTTAAATTTTTTAGTATTTGATATAAATGCTTGGTTTTATGGTTGAAAGAGTATTAGGCACATGAGAGATTTATATTGTTGTATGTTTGTATGTATTTAAGCAAGTTAAAAATAATTTATTAATTCACTGCTGGTCCATAATATATCTTTTCTTTTATATGGATCTCTCCTGTTCTCTCGGTGGAGGCATTGGCTTTAACCCTAATCATTCACACAACAGTTTTAAAGGAAAAAACAGACACATTCTAAAGACCTACTATGATCTATTTTTGAAATGCTATGATAGGTTTCCCAGTATCAGAATTTAGAGCAATTCATTATCACAGATAGTTGATCAAAGCTTAGAGCAATGATCCGCTGAAACAATATTAGGAAAAATATAAAGCTAACCCTTGAACTCTGAAACTTTTTTGAAATACTTAATTATGAGTCCACTCTATGTATGTAACACATTTCCTCATTGATGTACAATTGAAAGCAAATTGAAACAAGCTTGAAAATAGCTAGAAATTAAGTAGATTGATCCAATATAGATAATTTAACCTCCTCCTCAAGGAGAGTAAAAAGTAATAAAAATTTTGGGGTCTCTACTTATCAACATTTAGTTCTTTTATTTATTCTTTGTTTCATGGAGTTCTGGTAATTTACCACTGATCTTTAGGCCAGTGATCCACTTTTGCCATGAGTTAATAGGAAGTGATAGAGGTTAAAAAGCCCCCCAACTACGCAGCTTTCTCCCTTAGTGGATTTGGGAAGCTCAAGTTTCTTCCCATGATTGTTCAATTACACTTTCACATCTGCTTAAATTCTTGTACTGGATATAGAAATGAGTAAAGTAGCTCTCTAGTTAGACTATTCATCTGATGCCAGGTTTTCACTAACAATAACTCAGTGACTCTTGGCAGAAGTTTCACAGTGGGCCTAAGATGCTCTATTTGGTGCACAAATCCATATAGTTGGTATTTATAACATTAGTGTCACCTGCTCTTGAACAGTACTTCCCTTTTCTTCCCTACCATCCCTCTCTCTTTCCCCGCTCCTCCCAACCCGTACCACAAATCCACGCTCCAACTCTAGGTTCAAAAAGTACTGAATATTTAGTTCAAATGGTAAAATTAAGTTATCATTATCTCTCTTTTTCCCTATACCTCACTGATGAGGACTACTGAAGCTTGAGAGGCAGGTACTTGTCAGAGGTATGGAAAGTATGTATGAACTTAGAGATGTATCCGTGGAATTTGTTGCCCCCAGTTACAAAGGAGATATTTAGAAAGGCTCCTATCCCAACAATTATGCAGAAAAAGTCTAGTCAAGTGTCTTGAGTATTCAGAGGAATTTTCTAGTATTTGATTCTGCTGTCCTCTGTGAATAACTTAAATGCTCTGGTTGAATAAGTAAATTGGCCAGTATTTGATTCTTAAGGTTGGATTTTTAGATATATTCCTTTTTTTTTTCTTTAACTGAAAACAGTCACTCAAGAACAGTGGCATCTCACTTTGAAAGAAAGTTGGATCCTTGCTTCTTCAGACACAAAACATTTTATGGGATTTTTGCAATTTTTCAAAATGTTTGAAAAATCTCTACTTGCAATATCTTAAAAGGCCACAAGTTGACAATATTGTTCCATGGAGGTCAGTTTCCATTACTGATGTTCCTTTTTTCACTGTTTCTGTCAGTCCAAATTTCTTTCTCTGCCTCTTTTCCTCTATCTGCCTGGGCCTGTCTTTCTTTCACTTTCTTTGCATTTTTTTCTCTGTGTTTCTCCCCGCAAAACTCCTGTTTCTTTATTGTTTTTTACTTTGTCACATTCCCTTTTTAAAAAATATTTATTTATTTATTTATTTATTTATTTATTTATTTATTTATTTATTTATTTATTTTCACCACTCCATGCAGCATGCTGGATCTTAGTTCCCTGACCAGGGATCGAACCCGCGTCCCCTGCAGTGGAAGTGTGGAGTCTTAACCACTGGACTGCCAGGGAAGTCTCACTTTCTCATACTCCTTTAACTGTCCATAATATAGAACTATATTTTAATATAAATATATGTGTACATATTTATTTAACGCATGCACATAGAAGTTTGAACAATTTAAAATAGCACCACATGTCAAGTAAAAAATTATTGCTAATTTTTTTTTCTATTGAGACAATATCTTGGGACTGCACATTCTATTCACATTTTCATTTGATGAGGAATTTACTCATGACTACTAACATTGATCTCTCATCACCTCCTGAGTTTTGCTACCAATATTATTGTTTTCAATTATTCTGTTTACTAAAAGACTTAAATCTTTATTTTTTGTTTCATCAACTTTAGAACTATTTCAAAATACATCACTATGAAATGGGACAAAATTAAGACTCCCTTATCACTGTCCATCTACCCCTCACAACCCTCACTATTCACTTTTGTATACCAACCATCTCATTTTTTACATATTTTTCAGTTTGTAACATTTATGTTCTATTAAGTAAGTAATTAATAGAATTCAGTTAAAAATTAATTTAAAATGCTTTGCTTATAGGTTGGTTTTAAAAATGGCAAATGAATAAAGGGCTCCTATAATTTAATGATTATATATAATCTACTACAGGATTAAATATTCTGAATAGATCTACAGAGAATGTGTGTAATCCTATATCATTTCAAAGAGAATGAGAATCTTGCAAGAGACAGGTCAGTGGATATTCAAGTACATGTTCAAAATCAAGTCATAATGAAAGATAAGCTCCAAACTGAGAGAATATACTTACAAATCACAAATCTGATAAAGGACTTAAGTCTGAAATATATGGAGCTCACTCAAAGCTCAATAGTCATAAGCCAAACAACCCAGTTTTAAAAATGAGCAAATAAGTAGTCAATTCACAAAAGAGCATACTGCGATGGAAATGAGCATATGAAAAAATGCTCCATGTTACTGGCCATTAGGAAAATGCAAATTAAAACCACAAGGAGATGCCACTACATACACAGTAAAATGGCTGAAAAACAAAACAAAACAAAATAAAGCAAACATGTAATCTAAAGTGCTGACAAGAATGTGGAGTAGCTGCAGTGTTCATACTTTGTTAGTAGGAAAGCAAAATAGCACAGCTACTTTGGAAAACAGTTTGGCAGTTTCTTATAAATCACGTATACACTTATTTTATGACTCAACAATCCCATTCTTAGGTATTTGCCCTAGAGAAACAAAAACTTATGTGCACACAAAACCTGTTTACAAGTGTTTATAGCAGCTATTTTCTTTTGCCCAAACCTAGAAATAATCCAAAGTTTTTCAATGAGTGAATAGATGAACTATGGCACATTGAAACACTGGAATACTCCTCAGCAGTGAAAAGGAATGAACTGTTGATACACACATCAACACAGATGGATCTTGAAGCCATTATGCTGTGTTAAAGAAGCCTGTTTCAAAAGTTACACACATACTGTATGATTGCATTTATATGACATCCTGGAAAAGGCAAAACTATCTAATGATCAAAAGATCAGTTGCTGCCAAAGGTTAGGCATAGGGAGATAGTGCAACTACAGAGGGGCAGCATTATAGAGATCTGGGGGTTGAGAGAACTGTTTTGTATCCTGATGGTAGTGGTATTAACATGTGTTAATACTCGAAGAACTGTACGTGGACAAAATGCCAATTTTACTCTGTTAAAAAATAAGGTAAAGTAAAATAAATCATACCATATATTAGTTTCTTCAGGTCTGGAGCACAACTTTCTTTTACAACATTTTCCCATAATTTTCTATTGCCTTTTAAATTTTTACCTTAAACTTAAAATAAAATATAACTATATAATACTGCAAATATCTTCCAGATTCTTAATAATATTATGTGTTATGTGGGATTTATTTTTTTCTTGAAAGCAGTCTTTGGGTCCTTGGCTTTAAAAAATTCTAATTTTGACTGAATACTTGATATGTGTCTATATTATCATCCAGCATTTCTTTACTTTTACACCCCTGAGTCAGTTGTGTTGTTTGCTGGATTTCAAGTCTTCTTTCTCAGAATACTTTTAAAAATTCCTAGGTTACCTCTTTAATTTTTTTTTTGAGAAAAGGTGCATAAGAGGTAAGAAATATATATCTTTGCATGTCTGAAAATATATTTTGCTTTCATGCTTGATGATAGTTAGGCTAGGTATAGAAATCAACATTCCTTGTAGATAGTGATGCTGATAACACGTCTGTTATCAATCTGATTGTCTTAATTTGAGTTCCTCATGAAAGCAGAATGTAAGGGAAAGGATTGGGTACAGGTAGTTTATTTCAGTGTCAATCCAAAGTATGAGAAGTGAGAGAAGGGGGAGAGTGAGATTGGTAAGGAAGAGAATTCAATACAAGGGTACTTTCTCAAAGGAGCTACTGAGGGCAACAGGGCTCAATTCCTTTAGCAGCTCCTGAAAAATGTTCATAATATTGCCCCGATTTTTCCACCTGCAGAACAAGAGGCTGGAGACTTAATATGCAGGCTATCACTCCTCATTGGTTGTTTCTTTCTAGGGGCATTAAGTTTCCCCTTACCACTGCCACTTGTTCTGTCAATTCTTCCAATTTCTTACAATGTTGGAGAAGATTTTGAGGCAAAATACAAAAGGATACACTCTTGATGTGGATGCTGTCGGCACTAGATAAGTTTGATCCCACAAAGAACTGTCTACTGCAGCTGAGAATGAAATCGCATGTGGATTGATGGGACGTGACCAGTGCACCAGAGTTCTCTGGTCCACTCCTTGCACTATAAAGGTTTCCTTATGTTCCACATTAAGTCCACTCTGTTTCTGATACTTCACGGTGATGACCAGCTGGAATCTTTACAAGATTTCATATTTAGTGTCTTTTTGAAACAAACTATAGTCCCCAGTGCAACCGCTGCTTCCAAGACTGTGATGGATATTCATTATCTCTTTCCTCTAGGACTCATTCTAGATTTTTCTCATCTTTGGCCAGCACTTCAGCTGGTCTAAATTGCTTGCCTGGTGATATAGCCAAAAGCTTAATCTCTGAAAAGTCAGTGTGATTACCCAGAACTTCTTCCCTCATTGCCGATTATCTAATGCTGGATAATAAGCCACTGCAAAATTTAGTGGCTTCAAATAACAATGCCTTATTATCTCTATGGTTCTTTGTGTTGACTAGGCTTAGCTGGGTGGTTCTTCTTTGGGATCTCGCCTATGGCTTCAGTCAGATAGAGGCTGGTGCTAGCATCATCAGAAGACTCAACTGACCTGGGTGTTCAAGATGGCTAAAACACATGGCTAGTAGTTACTGATTGTTGTCTGGATGTTCAGGTGGGGTTGTTGATTGGAGCATCTACATATTGCCTTTCCATTTGTCTTAAGCATCTCATATATGACAGCTGAGTTTCAAAAGTAAGTTTCCAAGAGACAGGAAGTGGAAACTGCCAATTTCCTGAGGCCATGACCTGGAACCCGGCATTGTGTAGCTTGCACTATATTTTATTAGTCAAAGCAATCACTGAGCCTACCCAAATCTTAAGGGGTTGGCCATAAACCCTACTCTTGGTGAGAGGATTGTCTTTTTCATAGAAATTACCCATGTTTGCAACTAAGTAATTTTCTTAGGCTGATTCTTGTGTAGATGTCCAAAGACAGATTTTCATTTCATTTTGTCCTGTTTCTCTCCCTTTCAGTCCAAGCTGATATCATTCTTTTAAAATCTTTGTGGACTTCCTGTGTATCAAATTATTATCCAGTGCTTTAGATTAGTGGTTCTGAGATGAAGATGATCTCCTCTCTGCCAGGTGACATTTAGAAGGTCTGGAAACAATTTTTATTGTCAAGAATGCAAGGAGGGTATAAAATAGATAACTCATAAGAACCTGCTGTACAAACAAATAAAATAAAATTCAAAAATAATGCAAGGAGGGATACTACTGGCAACTGCGTGGTAGAGGCCAGGAATGCTGCTAAACATCGCACAGTGCCTGGGACAAGAGAACAACCTCCTTCTGCCCCCTTAAACAGAGAACTATCTGGCACAAAATGTTAGTAGTGCCAACGTAGAGAAACTTGCTTTAGACAACAGCCACACTCATAATTCTTTTGGGGACAGGTCTTCTCTACTTTTGGTCCCCTGTGGGACAATGTCTTTAAGATTATTAGAAGCCTTTATGTTTACCACAGAGGGTCTACGAGGCCCTTTGTCTGAAATTGTCTTTCAGTTACCATCTTAGCTCTTTTTGAGGTTTATCAAGGAACTTACACTCCGACATGATTTGATCTTTGTTTTTAAGAAATTCACACTATAAGAATCTTTTCTGGAGGGACTGGAGATAAAAAACAGTCTTATTTTTGATCCCCCAAAGCTTGACCCTTTATGTTTAAGTTCTGCTAAAAAAAACACTTAAAGATTTTCTCCTTTATTTTATTTCTCTCTTCTTATATTTTATCACAGGCAGCTGAAAGAAGCCAGTTGAAGTTTGAAAGTTTGCCTTCAAATCTCCCCAGGCATCCACAATCCCACTGGGGACTCTTTCTAGTTTCCTCATTAATGCCGGTGACAGTGTTGCCAAATTGTCTACCACTACTTAAAAAATGCCCTTTTTCTTTGGCCTCCAATAACATTTTCCTCACTGTATTCAAACCTTCACTAACAACTTCCTCAAGGTCCTTTCAGGTTTCCCTAACAGCCTTCTGCAGACTTTTCCAGCTTCTGCCGATTGAATAGTCAGCAGGAAACCAATGCCAGGAAGGTTTAGGGTTTACTTCTTAGTAGTAAAGGTTACCTTGCTCCTGTCAGGCTGTGGTTGCCAAAACTACTCATTCATTGTTGTCACCAGGCGTGTGAGCGCCAAAATTTTAGTTCATGTTTCTCCAAACTAAGTCTGAGTAAAGGACTTGGGTTCAGGCCAGTTTATTTGCAATGAGATCCCAGGAAACAGGGTTGAGGAAGGAGAGTAGTGAGACAAAGAAGGAGGAAAAGGTAATCTTAAGGTGCATTAATGAGGTCACTATTGTGGTACACAGGGACTTGAGTCTGCTAAGATCTTTTGAGAATCACATATAATGCCACCAGAATTAGCCTCTGGAAATACAGGGAGCTGGATCATTTATTTACCAGCTCCTCTGCTGGTAAGGTTGCTCCTGGGTATAACTCTCTTACACTCTGGAATGTGCTTGTGCCTGAGCACAGGAGCTCCTATGGGCTTGGAGAAGGCTTGGGGGCAGAAAGAGAAAAGACACACCATGTGTGCTTCAGTTGGGATGCTGTCTCTGTGAGATGTGTCCCAGTTCCCATGGAATATACTCTCCAGATGCAACTGAAATCAGACTCAGGCAATGGGCTGTGATGTAACTGGGGGGCGGGGGCACTGGAAACATCCGCTACCCTGAAACTTGTTACTTGGGAGCACATCTTATTTTTCTTTCTGGAAGCTTTTAGCATTTTGTCTTCATCCTAGGTATTTTAGAATTTCATAATTATGTGTCTAGATGTAGCTCTTTTAAAATTCATTATGTTTGGCACTGGTGACCCCTTTAAATAGGAAGCCTCATATCTCTTTTTAACTCTGGGATTTTGAATTCCTACATAATTTTCTTTCCTCCATTTTATTCTTTCTTTCTGAAACTTTTATTTGTTAGCAATTGGATCTTTTGTATTTTCCATAGCTTTGTCTTTTTGCTCTGTGTTGTAAGAGGTTTCTTTAACTTTATCAGCCAGCCTTTCCACTGAACTTTCAATTTCAATAATAATATGTTTAATTTCTAAATAATATGTTTAATTTCCCATTCTTTCCCTATTATCTGTGTTTTCTCCAGGATCCAGGATCAGTGATTTGGCTTGTTCTTCTTGATACTTTTCTTTGTACTGATGATTTTTCCCAATTGTCTCATGATAATTAGGTTTCCATTCATCTTTGTGAATAAAATACAATATTGATTAACTTAAGTTGCTAGAATAAGTTCCTTCTGCTGTAGATTTGTTTTCTATCAAACCATCAAACATTTTCCTTATCCAGGAGGGCAGGGCTCAATATGTGTGTGTGTGTGTGTGTGTGTGTGTGTGTGTGTGTGTGTATGTGGTATTATTGGCAATGCACAAGTTTCATTTTAAGGTATGGAGATGAGAAGCAGGCAGGTATACTGCCCTCAGGATCCCCCCAGAGAAAATAAGGACAACTTTAATCTGGGCACAAAATCCCACACATGGAACACTTGCTGTTCCCAAGCAACTGATTCAGTTTCTTTAGAAAACAGTCCTCTGGTTTATACTCACTGAACATTCAAGACCTGTCATTCACCATTCACATGGGAATGGGGGTTTGTTGGGAGGAGCCAAGTTGCAATGATGTGGACAGCTTTTTAATTATTTCCTTTGATTGCTTCTCTGTAGTTCTTTCTTACTCTCTAGGCCTGCCAATTTTTAGCTTCAGGCTTCTCAGTTTCTCTAAAAGAACAGTTTCTACAATTGCTGACACTTTTTCCTCTCTTCACATTCTGAACCATGGCTTCATCTGTCCTGCATAGTTTATCTGCCATCAGAATATCTGGTCTATGGATGACCTCTCCACTCCAAACCTTACTGTGGTTATGGATGCACCTTATAACATTTTGAGAGCTTGGAAAGGAAGGTACATGTTCTCAGTCTGTCATTTTATCCTGGAGTCTAGAAATCTTTCTCTTCTCCATTTTATTTACTTAATAAAGCTTTATTTTTTCTAGTAAGAATTTAAAAGTCAATATAGGAAATATTTTTTATATATATATTTCTTTCTAAAAGTAAAAATTTTCTTTTATGTAGAATTTAACAGTATCAGTAGAGGAGGGCAGCCAACCCAATAGCTGCACATTCCAGATGCAAAATGTTTTCCCAAATGGTTATTAGCTCTTTTTTTTTTTATTTTTTATTTTTTTAATGCTATTCTTGTCTGCTTACATTCTTTTTATTTATGTATGTATGGCTGTGTTGTGTCTTCGTTTCCGTGCGAGGGCTTTCTCTAGTTGCGGCGAGTGGGGGCCACTCTTCATCGCGGTGCGCGGGCCTCTCACTGTCGCGGCCTCTCTTGTTGCGGAGCACAGGCTCCAGACGCGCAGGCTCAGCAATTGTGGCTTACGGGCCTAGTCGCTCCGCGGCATGTGGGATCTTCCCAGACCAGGGCTCGAACCCACGTCCCCTGCATTGGCAGGCAGATTCTCAACCACTGCGCCACCAGGGAAGCCCGGTTATTAGCTCTTTTAAAGAAAGTGGTACAGCCTTCTTGTTGATTGCTTCTCAGCCACTCTTTCCTGAGTTTTGCCCCTTTCACCACTGCCCCACTCACTAAAGGTGTTGCCCTAAGTAGCAGTGCTTTTCCTGCATTTGACCTTGGCTGCTTATCCCGGTGACCTTCTCTCTTTGACACAAGCTGGGGAGTAGGTGGGCATTGCGGCACCAGTAACCCTTCTCTGGGTATTCAGTACTGGATGGTCCTTGATAGCCGCATTTTCCACTATGTCTACAAAAGTGACAGCTAGTTGGGATGGTGGGGTGGATGGGAAACTGAGAGTTAGCAAGTATGAGAAAAAGAAATAAAACAAACTGGCAGAAAGAAGGAGAGGTTAAAAGAATCCTGTTCGGTTCAGAGGCTTGCTGAGCTCTCTGCCCTTGTGTTGTACATTACATCCTTGTAGCCTAGGTTTCTTATATTGGCTAGAGTGGGTTTCTATAGCTTGAGGCACACACATGCAAAATTTGAATCAATACACCTTCCTTCCAGTGAACTACAAAGGACATCAAGTGATCAGTTGTTTCTAGTGAATGCTATTCCAAGTTTCTTCCAATGACATTTGACACTTCATGAAGCCAAGCATTAAAAGGGTTCCACAATCTTAATGATTTTAAACTATCCACAACACTTTAAAAATGATTACTCTAAGATAATCTTCATAGACGCCTTTCAGGAGAAATACATGGATGCCTGAGGCCTTGAGGCAGAGGAAGTTGACAGGCTTGGGGGAATGAACTTTGGGTACAGCTGGACAAAGTCTTATAGTTGTGACTGGGAGAGTTAGGGGAGAATGGAGTCAAAAGAAATCAGTCAGGAGTGCCGGGAGCTAAAGGCAAATTGGAGACTGTTCTAACTCTGAAAATAAATGAAATATTGATAGGAATTGGGAGTGGGAGAATTCACAAATAGAAACCTCCACGAAGTTTGCATTATATTATTACTCATTTAGGATCAAACTCTGCCCTCTGGTCCCTTTAATAGGGGAAACTTCTAAAAGTATCAGTGTGACTAACCATTTTCTGAAGGCTGAGCAAGATTTAGGGCCAACTGTGAATTAAGAACAACAATAACACATCGTCTGAACATTACAAAAGCAATATGATACAAGTTATACTGAAGGCTTTGAAGACTAAAATATTTCAAGAGAGATCACTTCAGATTACTGAGAATATAGATGTGCAAAATATCAACTCCTGAGGGAATTTTCATGTGTTTGTGTTCTCAGAAATGTATACTCCCTTGAGAATTGTTATAAACATACATATAAATATTAGGCACCAAATGAAACGACTCCTCTTTTTGTCTGAATACTTTAAAACTACACTTAAAATAAAGGGAAACAAGGAGGGCCAAGGCCCCAGCTAAGCTTTCCTTTCTGCAGGCTCTCCGTTCTCCATTTCCTATACCATATTTCAGACCAATATCATTTTCCCTTAGACTGTTTATAGTAAAAATGATGGAAAGCACCTGTTATATGTCAGTTGTTCTCTCAACAATGCTATCATATATATAGATGGATATTATTATGCCCACTTACAACTGAGGGAATAGGTCAGAGAAGTTAAGTATTGCCCAAGGTCACCCAGCTAGTAAGTGGTAGAAACCTTTGGCCCCTGAGTCTGTCCTCCTAACCACTACACATTCATAATACATAGTCTCCAAGTGCTATTTCAGACAACCACCTGTCCTCAGCTGCCTTGTTGGTAAATTCTCCCAACCCGCAGACCAAGCTGAAAGAGTGGGTGCTCAGGTTTGTATCAAGTAACCTCCTTCCTCTGCACACAAGAGGTTCAACCAGGAATGTATGTCTCACAAACAATGCTGATCAACTCATATCCTGAAAATTTGGAATTAGAACAATAGAAGAGCCAGTTAGCCAAAGCGAGCTACAGTTAGAGATCTTAAGAGAGCTGGGGTAGGTTTACTGCACTGCTGTGCCAAAGCCATGTGCAAAATGCAGTTGTGGAAGGGCAGAAACTGAGGGTAAACAGAGGAATGCACACTGTGCCACAAGTAATCTCTTGACTTTAGTAATTTTGCTCATCTTTCAGAAAGATTGTAGCAATGTACACTTTCTGCAACTGTCTGAGAGTTCCCTTACCTTCATAAAAGCCAGGCTGTCCATCATTTTTGTTGTTGTTTATGCTAATTGTTTGGTCAAAATGGTGTTGATTTTATTTCCATGTTTGAGATTAATGGTGAGTTGAATATCTTCTACTATATTTTCCTATTCTCTTACCATTCCTATTTCTTATTTTGTGAATTTTCTGTTTACATTTTTTGCTAGTGTTTCTATTGTTTTGATTTTTCTTCCTCCCAGTTTTGAGATACAGTTGATGTACAACTTTGTATTCATTTAAAGTACACAACATAATGATTTGATATATGTATATATTGCAAAATGATTACCACAATAAGTTTAGTTAACATCCCTCACCTTACCTAGTTACGGGTTTCTTTTTTTCTTATGATGCGAACTTTTAAGATCTACTCTCAGCAACTTTTTTTTTTTTCCACATCTTTATTGGAGTATAATTGCTTTACAATGTTGTGTTAGTTTCTGCTGTACAACAAAGTGAATCAGCTATATACATACATATATCCCCATATCCCCTCCCTCTTGAGCCTCCCTCCCACCCTCCCTATCCCACCCCTCTAGGTGGTCACAAAGCACTGAGCTGATCTCCCTGTGCTATGCAGCTGCTTCCCACTAGTCATCCATTTTACATTTGGGAGTGTGTATATGTCAATGCTACCCTCTGACGTCAGCAACTTTCAAATATACAAATTGGTATGTTAACTATGGTCACCATGCTGTATATTATACCCCCAGAACTTATTTATCTTATAACTGGGAATTTGTACACTTTTATCCATTTCCTCCAGTGATACATAAGAGTTCCTGGTTTATTAACAACACTGTAATTTTTTTATCTATCATGTTTTACATATGTTTTTTCCTAGCTTGTTTACACTTAGTTGATTCCTTTGTCTCTTGTTTTGTCCCTTCTGGTATCACTACTGGAGTGCTCTTTCCAAAATCCAAATATAATCATGAGTCTCTCCTGTTTTAAAAATGTTCAGTAGCTCTCCATCACTTACCAATTAAATTTTAAAGGCCGTGGATTGGCATACAAAGCTCTTCACTGCCTGATTGCTACCTCTCTGATGGCTTCCCCCTCTATGTAACTCCAATAATACTTATTTTTAACATTTAGTGTTATAAAACTTATACATGTTGAGTTAAATCATTCTATATATCTTACTACTAAATGAGTCTTCTGTCTTTCCTTCCTACTCCTTGTTTCTACTCCCTAGGAACAATTTTTTTAATGCTTTTCATTGTTCCTTTCTACGTTTCCTCGAATGTTTATAAATACATTCTTATCCTTCCTTTTTAAAAAAAAATAGTTTTACACATAGCATATTTACTTTCAACTCTGAAAGATGAGAATTGTGCTTTGTTATACATCCCCTGCGCCACAGTGCACTTCCCCTACCTCCAGTACAGTTAAGTGGTAATTTTGTTCTGATCAGTATTGCTTGTTCTTGCATTACTATGGACATGTACATATTATTTACAGCTGAGCCATTTTGTTTTCATGAAGTTAAGTAGTCTCAATTTTTATTTGCTTAATTTTCTGAATACTCGTCACAAGTTCGTTTACAAACAAACACTTTGTTAGACATCTCAATCTCTTTTCACTATGTTTAAACATCTCAGTATATCTCTTCATCTCATTTCTTTTTCCTTAGAGGTATCCCTTTGGAGCTTTCTGACTCCCTGCTCCAATATGTACTGATTGTTCCGCAGGCCTACTGCACATCTGTTCTCCTGGGATTGTTACTGAACACAAGTTCATGTGCCCGATGCACCGTGAGGCCACACAAACAGAAATGTTAGAGTTTGGAGCAGAGAAAGGTTTATTGCAGGGCCATGCAAGGTGACGGGTGGCTCATGCCCCCAAAACTGCTAGACTCCTGGAAGGGTTTCAGCTAAGCACTTTTAAAGGCAAGGTGAGGGAGGGGTGTGGTTAGTTGTTGCAAACTTCTTGGGGTCAGAATCCTTTGTTCTTGTAACTGTCTACTGAAGGTCAGGTCAAGATGTTCTTGTAAACCTCCAACAAGACAAATGTTATTCTCTGTTCTGCAACTTTTAATCTCTATATAAATGGGCTCTTTTAAAGGTCAGAGCCCTGAGAATAGGCTATCCTACATATTTCAGGCTGTAGGCAACATTCTTTTACAAAAGGTGCAGAGCCAGCATGACTAAGCACAGGCAACAAAGCACAAGGGTTAAAGTAAAAGGAACAGATCTAATATGGAGTCAGATTTGCTTTTCCCTATTACAGGATCTACCTTTACCATCATCATTTGGATTCCCTTTTCCTTTCTCCTGTGTTGAATCCCTTGCTTTCTTGATCCTGCATCTTCTTCTCTCTTGGTTTATTTTTCTTTAGTCAGTGAAGTGGATTTGCAGTTGTTTCCCAGGATATGGTGCAAGATGGCTAAACTTTTCCACATCTTATATATCCGAAATATCTTAATCCTATCATCATGGTTGATATTGTGGCTAAGTATAGAATACTAAGTTGGAAATTATTTTCCTTCAAATAGTTTTCTAGATTCCTAAAACATTTTGAAACTGGGTGTCATTTTTATTTCCTTTCTTTTGTACGTGACCCATTTCTTTCTCTCTGGGTACATCAGTGTCTTTTCTTTGTTGCCAGTTTCTTGAGACATTGTGATATGTGTCTTGATGTGAACTCTTTTCAAACCATATTGTATGGGAGTTCTCCGTGAGTACTTTTAACCTGGACTCTCTTGTTCTTTTATTCTAGAGAATCAATTGGAATCATGAATAGACGTTTTCTTGAAACTCCCCTCTCTACATAAAAAACTCCTATTTGCATTGCAAATTGAAATTTAAAAATTGCATTCATGGAGATATCTGACAACCCTCCCACCTCAAAAACAAAAGCAAAACAAAGCAAAACACCACCAACAACAACCCAGGGCTATTATTCTCCCTTGTGCATGTACCTATTACTCCCTTTTGTTGTAATGTTTTTTATTGTTTATTTTTCTGCTCAGACAATGAGCAGTTTGAGGGTAGAGACTGTATTTTAAAAATAAATAATTAAAAAGTGTATCCCTAATTCTTTTACATATTTGTCTTATTGAAAGAGATTCAGTATTTTTGAGAAAAAGGAAATGCCTATTATACAACAGTAAGTACTACAAAAAAGAAAAGCAGAGACTGCTCTACTTCTTAGCGGAGTGGGTAAGCAGCACTGATGCTGAGGGCAGCCAGGTGGGCTGTTTGTAAGCAACTGCTGGGGTCCTGCTGCTGGATTAAAAGGGCAGAGGCTTACTGGCTTCTATTTGCATTAACTTGAGTGCAACAGAGTTGGAAATCTGATTTCCTGAGGAGAATGTCTTTCTGGTGACACTAGCAGGAAGCCAGCGCTTTCCATCAAAGTGGCTAGGTTACCAAAGGACATAAATAGCTCCTTATACTGTGAGTGAAAGAAAAGCAAAGTGAAACTTGGAGACTAAAGGCAGGCTATCTAGAGGAATTAGCAAAAAAGCTAGTGAGTACATACGATAATGCTTTGTTTCAGGAGTGATTGCTTATTAGTAGTGTTGGAATTCTACTATATATGTTTAAGGGGCTTAATCCATACCTGTTATTCTCCCACAAGCAATGCATGTATATTACCTCCAAAGAAATCTTCAGTTTTTTGAATTATATAACTTATTTACAAAACCTAGAAAGGAATTGTGCCTAATTCCAAGTGATACCTATATATTAAGTGATGACTAAACTAGTGTTCAGGCTGGGATTCACAGTACTTGAGTCAGCATGTTTGTTCTCCTTAACAGTATGAAAGAACAAAAAAGGGGGAGGGAGATGCGAAAAAATAATGACATCAATAATTTAAATAATTCATTTATATTTTATCAAGCAACTCAAGAATTAGCTCAATGAGTGATTAAAAATAAAAGGTTTACAAATAATTGAATCAATTTTTTAAAAAACATGCAACAATGCATAAGAATGGCCACAAACAAGTATCTTTAGAATATCACAGTTTATAAAGCACTTACATATATATTGTCTTACTCAACCCTTATTGGTTAAATAATGTCTCAGTGATATAGATTGTATTATTATCCCCCTTTCACTGATTATAAACTACACTCAGAGACATTAAGTGTTTTTCCATGTTCATGCAACCAGTAAATTGTAACACTGGATCCAATTACTTTTCTAAGTCTTTTCTACTAAATCATTGCCAAGGTATAATTTGTGATGGTTTAGTTAATTCTATATGCTGTCTCTGATTGAATAGCAAAAACAGTTTATATTGCAGAGAGCTGTAACCCACATAGTTTCCCTCCTCTTCCTCCTCCTCCTGTTTTTACCTTTCCTTTTCTGAATCACAACCACTTCTGAGTAAACCTGACACTGGAACTCCCCATAGCAGTTCCTTCCCCACAAAAATCTTTGAGCTTGGGTGTGGGAAGTGCATTCTAGGAACTAGAGACATAGATTATACCACTGAAGTTAGTGGCAGAGTATTTCTGGGCTATGTGTTTGTGCATCAGTGTGTAGATTAGTTCCTCCTGTGGATTGTAAGGGGAAGAAACAAGATTTGCTAAACCAGCAACGGAAGAAAAAGAGATAAAGGGGGAGAAGTAAAAATATAGAACTATATTTATTAGGAAGTTGGATCCATTCAAATTTCTGAACACTTTGGAGCATGCAAAAATCATGCTTTTTCTTTTTTCCCCTTTCTTTTCTTCTTTCTTTTCCCCTTCCTTCCTTCCTTCCTTCCTTTTTTCCTTCTTTCACAATAAGAACATATTCCAGTTTTAATCTGGTAACTTTTATATTTAATGAATTTAAAAAATAGAGATAATCATTGAACTATAACAGGAGATAGATCTAAAGTGGAGAGAAACCTTCCCCTTTAATTTTCTTCTCTGTTTTCTGGTCTCTGCTGCTCCTTCATTGATTTTCTTGTGATAAGTGAGTTGTTTCTTTTAAAATTAAATTGATACTGTCAATACTGGAGATAGATATAAGTTACAAGATGTTTTAAGATAAAAATCAAATTGATTGTTAAAAAAAAAAGAGAATGTGTCTTAGAAATTTGCTTGGCAAGAGGGCATGGAGGTGGGTGAGCTAGGTGTTCCTACTGTGAATCTTGTCGTCACTCGTGCCACATGTGAGAGGGGAACACATGCTGACTTTTTTTTTAATGCCAATGTCATCATTAGATAAAATAACAGTTTTATTTTGGCCTTATACATAAATACTTCCATGTAACACAAATTTAATGACTTCTTTAATTTTCTCCAAATCTGATAGAATATGGCACATTAATATATGTCAGCTGATACGTTATTCAGATGATTTGCAGTGTATAGTATATGGTGTATGTATGTGTGCATGCGTGTGTGTGTTTCTGAATATCCCACAGCCTGCCTCCTTGTCTTTTATACATGCTGCGCTTGGTTTATTGTTCTTCCCTGCAGGGAATAATGAGTGAGAAAATTACAGGAAAGCCATTAAACAGCCGTTTGGGTTAAACTTTCTTAGCCTAATTGGCAGAATATGACCAGTCTCACAACATGCAGAAGACGAGGTGTCGAGCGAAGAAAAGTCTGGAGGAATGTGTGCATATTTTGCATTTCTAGTTTGTAAATACGATGGGTCACATATTATAGTTGGTCTGCATACAGCAGCTTCCAGGTGTGGCTGTAGAAGGGTGTGCTTATTGGAGACCAATTAGATTAGAGAGGAGATCTTAACCCCTCCTGTTATTGCTCCTGGGTTCCTGGGTTGCAGTACTGATAAATTAGTCGACAAACCTAAGATTCTTAGAGGCATACCCCACAGAATATCCACAGGCTTTGAGACTCTCCTAGAGTGACTGTATCATTTCCCTAGCATTGGCCCCTATTTTCACATAAGAAAAGACAAAGGCACCCCCCCAAATTACTTACCTGAGGTCCAAATTTAACCCACAACTTATAACACCAAGCATCAAAGTTTTCTTTTTGAATTATTTGAAACATAGCTGTGAAGAATGCAAGACTGTGTGCTCTCTTACAGAAGGGTAAGGTTTTTATTGTGATATTTTAATACTCATCATGAGAGTGAAAAAGAATGATCTGCTGATGTCTTATGTGTGTGCAACCTCCTGAAAATTCCAGTTTCCAAGGGCTCCTGAAATATTTCAGGGTAGAGTGTAGAACGGAGGTTAAGAACACAGACTTTACAGTCAGACTGCCCGAGTTTATGACCTTAGAAAAGTGCATTTTCTCCCTCTCCCTATCTTCTCATTTGTAAAATGTGGAGAATAATAATTCATTCTTCGTAGTTGAAAAACATTGCTTTGTACACATTTCATAGTTGAAAGGCAGTATGAGTAGTACTTAGAAATATGGGCTTTGGAACCTTCTACTGGGATTAAACCCAGACTCCTCCACTTGTTACCTCTGTGACCTTGGGCAAGTCACTCAACATTTCAGTGCCTCGGTTTTTTCATGTGTGAAATGAGAATAAAAATAGTATCTATTTCATGAGTGGTTGAGCATAAGAAGTGAGGCGTGAGTCAAATCTTTTTTCCCCCACTTTTATTAAGATATAATAATTGACATATAATACTGCATTAGTTTAAGGTATATAACATGATGATTTTGATATATGTATATATTGCAAAATGATTAATACAAGATTAATTAATATCCATCATCTCACATAGTTATTTTCCTTGTGATGAGAACTTTTAAGGTCTACTCTCTTAGCAATATTCAAATATATAATACACTGTTGCTAACTATAGTCACCACATGTGCATTGCATCCCCTGACTTTAGTTATCTTGCAACTGGAGACTTGTACCTTTTGACCACCTTCATCTAATTCCCCCAACTCCAACGCCCTCCTCTGGCAACCACAAATCTGATCTGTTTCTATGAGGTTTTTTTTTATTTTTAGATTCCACATATAAGTGAAATCATACAGCATTTGTCTTTCTCTGTTTGAATATTTCAGTTAGCGTAATACCCTCAGAGTCCATCTGAGTTGTTGCAAATGGTAGGATTTTCTCCTTTTATATGGCCGAATAGTATTTCATTGTAGGCGGGTATACCTTGTTTTATTGGGCTTCGAAGATACTGTGTTTTTCACAAATTGGAGGTTTGTGGCAACCCTGCATTGAGCTAGTCTCCTGGCACCATTTTCCCAACAGCATTTGCTCATGTCATGTCTCTGTGTCACATATTGGTAATTTTCAAAACATTTCAAACTTTTCACTATTATTATAAAGGCATACATCATTTTATTGCACTTCACTTTATTGTGCTTTACAGATACTGCATTTTTTACAAAATGAAGGTTTGGGGCAACTCGGCATTGTCAGATGATAGTTAACAATTTTAAGCAATAGAGTATTCTTAATTAAGGTATGTATATTGCTTTTTAAAAACAATGCTATTGCACACTTAATAGACTACAATGTAAACATAACTTTTATATGCACTAGTAAACCAAAAAAAAAATTCATGTGACTCACTTTATTGCGATATTTGCGTTATTGTGGATCTGGAACCAAACCTGCAATATCTCTGTGGTATGCCTGTATATACACCAGTATTTCTTTGTCCATTCATCTGTCAGTGGACACTTAAGTTGTTTCTATATCTTGGTTATTGTAAATAATGCTGTAATGAACATGGGGTTGTATAAGTAATTGAGCCAAAACTCTTGTAATAGCCCCTGGCACATTGATGCTTAATGATTATTAGCTGTT
Organism: Balaenoptera musculus; assembly: GCF_009873245.2. NCBI lineage: Eukaryota > Metazoa > Chordata > Mammalia > Artiodactyla > Balaenopteridae > Balaenoptera > Balaenoptera musculus. The sequence goes on from NC_045788.1 coordinate 91,050,728, forward strand.
TCTGTTAACTATTTATTCATAGAATGACCATATAATTTATCATCCACTTTGGGACACTTTTGGTGGTTGAAAGGGAACGCTATGAATAATTATGCAGGAACAATAGAAATTAACAAGACCTGTCTCATGGTAAACAGAAATGTACCCTTTTTACTGAGCCATAAGTAAAGAGCCCTGGTGTCATCTTGGGATTCTTAGACTATTTCTAAGTAGCAAGTGTATCCTGTTCGCCTTTCTCCAGGTCTTTGGCTCACTAAGAAGGAAGCTGCTCTTTGAGATGGATTCTGGCATCCTTTCAGCTTCCTTACTTTTCAGCAGCTTGGTGTCTATTGCCATTTATGGTCTTCTCTTCCATGTGGCTTCAATAATTGACCATGTGCTCCACATTTTCTTTATAATAAACAAAACCATTTTTTACATAGTAGTGTATATATATGTCAATCCCAATCTCCCAATTTGTCCTATATATATATATATATATACACACACTACTATGTGTAAAAGAAAATTCGTCCCATATATATACACTACTATGTATAAATAGGTAACTAATGAGAACCTGCTGTATAGCACAGAGAACTCTACTCAATGCTCTGTGGTGACCTAAATGGGAAAGAAATCTAAAAGAGTGGATATACGTATACGTATAACCGATTCACTTTGCTGTACAGACGAAACTAACACAACATTGTAGAGCAACCATACACCAATAAAAGTTAATTAAAAAAAAAAAAAACCAAATGAACTTAGAAAAAAAGCTCACAGAATCCTAAATCAGTTTATTCTTGCATATTTTTCTTCCTCCCTCAAAAATATAATAACTTTCAAGGATATCAGAAGTGAGGGAAAAATAATACAACTTGCGTTTGTGGTGTCCCCCTCCATCTACCATGCCCAGGACAGTCCTCAGACAGATCACCAGTGGAGGAGTGGGAGAGCATAAAGTGAAGACAGCACGTGTGCACAAGCTCCACGTGGAGCTCTCCGAGTCCCGCTAGACTGTTTCACCATTTTAAGGGTGGAAGAGTCAGTGGGGGGTGTGGCTCTCATACATAGGGAAAAGCTCACAGATTTGATAGTGCATCTGGAGGTTCATTTTACTCTCTCCTGGATGTTGGCAGTATCAAAAGTTGTATCAAATTAATTTTGATCAGATTAACCACTTAAAGATACTCATGTGTTTGACTTCAGAAAAGAGAGAAAAACAAGGCAGCACAAGTAATAGACAACTCTTTTGTGAGCCGATAATAGAAATGAATTTTTATTTTAGTTTATACATATTTTGAATAAATTGGAAAGTTATGCTGCATCCTGCTAAGTTCTAGGGGAGCGGTACTTGTCCAGAGGTGCTTCCAGATTTTACCGTAACGGGGTGATGAGCTTAGTCAGAGGGCTGAGTTAAGTACTGAGGATTCTAAAGTGGGCCTAGCACCCAGCTGTTTCTCATTTTGGGGTTTTTGTCACATGCAGGTCTTTGCATTGGGTGTCCTGTACCCCATGAGCCCTTATTATGCTTTTCTTTTTCTTCTAGTTTAGGAGATAAAAGTTCCCATTTATCTTATGAATCTTGTTCAAGATTTACCTTCTCTGTGAAATCTTCTTAACTCTAAAAAGCTGGAATTAGACATGTCCCAATTGATCTTCAACTTTACCTCTATGATAACATCTATTATGATTGATGACTGATGCTGGCTTACCTGCTTATCTTCTGTATGAGCCTTTGAAATTTTTGGAAAAGGGGCTGAGTCATCAGTGTCCAATGCATTACAAGGTTCTAGTATAGACACCTCAGAACTTTCTCCAAATTGAACAGAACTTCGATCATAATGTGATGGGTTAGAGATGCCTAGGGCCTGGTTCACATGATTAGATTAGTAAGTATATAAGGTTACACAGAAATTCTTGGTTAACTGGTTGGTGTATGCTTTGGTCCTCCTATATGTTTTTCAAAGTATTGACTGAGGACCATATGAATTATAATTTTCGGGGTAGGTTTTTTCTCCCTTATCCCAGAACAGAGGAATCAGAATAACCAGAGATGAGTCCTGGAATTCTGCATTTTATCAAGACCCTCAGGAAATTCTTATGATAAATAATATTGGGAACCAACACAATATAGATAGTAACTTTCTCATACTTAAAAAAATACACTGAATGACATCACTATTAATGATAATAATAATAATAATGGCTAAGTTTTACTGAGTACTTATTAGGTACTTAGTAATAGTAGTAAGATCGTTACTATACTGTAATTTCACAGGTGTAATATTATGAGGATTATGAATTAATAGACATGTCTCAAGACACTGCACAGCCATGAAGTACAATTATCCCTTTATGTCCATGAGATCATAGAGTGATTTAGTAGCAGAATTGAAAATTGAATCCAGGAAACTCATTTTTCTTCCACCAGTGCTTAATAGAGTGACTTCCATGAATAAAGAGAAAATGTAATATTTAATACCCAGCCCCAATATTATCTCATTTTTTATTGCTTTTCCCTTATTCTATGAGTCCTCCTCATATAAGTGACCAACTACTCATGTCTTCTCATCCTTCTATATTTACTGTGAAGAAGAAATGTATTTTCATGGTTTCAAAAAAATCAGAATTCTTTGTCATTAACATACTCTCATCACGGGCACTTGCATGGCCCGATTGACTTACTCATTCATTAATGAGTGAACCTACCAATGGTAATGAACTGACCAATTCATGATGGTGAAACTATCAAACCACTGAAGAGCTAGAACATTGACAATAGCATTCATTTACTTAATGTGCTCCTCCCTTTATTGTATTTCCAAATCTTAATTTTGTCTTTCTCTTAATTTTTTTCAATAGTTTTATCCTAAATGTATATGCCTAAATAAGAAATTATTTAATTTTAATTATTTAAAAGTCCAACAAAATTATAACAGGCTCATAAAGCATCTTATTTAATTAATATTAATGTACTGTATTTTATCCCTATTATTGTGGGTGCTATAGTTCTTTTATTTTCGCTACAGGATTACATTGTGTTATTTGAGTATACCAAAATTTTAATTCCATTCTCCCTGCAGTAGGCATTTTTAATGTTTATAGTTTTGTTTTATTACATACACTGTTTCCATGAATATACATGTATTTATCTACTGGTGCATAAGTACACCAGAGTTTCTTATACATACTTAGGAGCAGAAGTGTTTGGTCATAGGATATACATATTTTCAAATTTACCTAATAATACCACACCACTTTCTGCCAGCAACACATAAGAGACCTTGTTTGTTTTACCTATTTATCTTAGTAATGTCTAATTTTAATCAGGATCTCTAATCTTTCCCAAAATTGTACAAGAAAATTGAAAAACTTTAACTCCAATCATTCTTCTCCATATTACATTTTATTATTATTTATATTTTTTGTAATTTCCTCAGATATCTCTTCTATGTTACTAATTCATAGTGGCAGTACAGGGTACTAATGAAGAGCATAGACTCCCCAGGTTCAAATTCTGGGTCTACTCTTTGCCAGCTGTGATTTCTTAGGCAAGTTGCTTAGTCTACTTTGGCCTGGTTTCTCCATCTGTTAGTGAGGATATTATACAAACTATCCCATAGATTTGTTATGAGAATTAAACTAATTGATATATATAAAAACACTTTTAAAGAATTTCTGGTACATAGAAATACATTAGCTATCACTTTTTCATATTTTATTTGCTCCTAAATTTTTATCCTCAGATTAGTAATTATTGTTAGTTTTTGAACAATTAATGCTTGATTAGATTTATTCATGCTTGCTCATTTCTTTGCCTACCACTGCTTCTTGCATCCTACTCCTTCCTTTATTAACATAAATTTCTAACCTTCTTCCTGAATTATGTCTTCTAATCATTTCTTTAATAAATACGTGTGAGTGGTAAGTTTTTAAAATCTGAAAATGTTTTTCTTTTTTGAATCGTAGTTTAGCTAAGCATAGAATTTTAGTTTGAATATTTTAACTCAGCAGTTGGAAGATTCATTGTCTCCTTCCTCTATTACTGCTAATGAGAAGTATTCTAACAGTCTTTTTGTTTGCTTGCAGATGACCTGTCTTTTTTCTTTGGGTGCTCTTAAGATGTTTTCTTTGTTTTAGTGTCTGATTATTTGAAAATATTATGTTTTATATGTATTCTTAAATATAAGACTCTATGTTTTCCATTAACTGTGGTTTATTTTCAGCCATTATGTTTTTTCCCCCACAAACTAGTTTATTATATATTTCCTGTAACATAACAAAGCATAGAGTTGAATGGTGTTAGTAGTTGAGGAAACTGAAGCCCAGAGATTAAATGCTTTTTCTAACAGCAGAACGAATTTAAAAACATTGTGTCTAACATTAATCAATAGATGAGTAACTTAGTTATCATGATAATAATTATTATTATCACAGAAATGAACTCACTTTTTCTGAGCAAAAAAAAGCCTATGATTTATCTTTATGTTACAAAATGCCAACCCAGACAGAAGAGGTATTTGAAAAGTGAGATTATCCTGAAAAAGCAGATCTATTGAATGTTGTAAGCTATTTTACTACTAATGGCAGCAGCATGCTGGAGTTATCTGGGGGAGAGATTGGTTCCAGTGGCAGATTGTGGAGAGGATTTGGGAGGTCCTAGGAGGGAAGTCTAGCAGCTCTCTCTAAGTTTTGTGTCTGAAGACTCTGGCCAGAGTTCTGTTGATGTTAGTTAATGATTCTACTTTAGGCATTCAAATGATTGTCCTCTGCAGTAGGCTGAATGATGGTTCCCCAAAAGATATGTCCATACCCTAATCCCCAGAACCTGTCAGTATTACCTATTACAGCAAAAGACATGATTAAGTTAAGAATTTTGAAAGGAGGACCTAAGCCTGGATGATCCAGGTGAGTTCTAAATGCAATCACATGTATTAGTATAAGTGAGAGGCAGAGGGAGTTTTGAGACTAGAGGATAAGGCTGAGAGACTACAGAGTGATGTGGCCACAAGGCAAGGAATGCTTGGATCCACCAGAAACTGAAAGAAGCAAAGAATGGATTCTCCCTTGGAGTCTTCGAAGGGAGAATGGCCCTGGTGGACACCTTGATTTCAGACTTCTGAACTTCAGAACAGTGAAAGAATACATTTCTATCATTTGAAGCCACCAAGTTTGAGGCAACTTGTTATGGCAGCCATAGGAAACTAATACATCCCCTATCAGAGACATTATGTATTAAATACTTTTGGGGCCAGGGTTTTGCTTATAGGTGGAATGTTTGTGTTTTTCCCCCCACCCCATCATGTGTTGCAACCCTAACTCCCAGTGTGGAGACGGAACCTTTGGGAGGTGATCAGGTTATGACAGTAGACTCCTCATGAGTGAGATTCTTACCCTTATGAGACCGCAGACAGTTCCCTTGTCTCTTCTGCCATGTGAGGTTACAGAGAGAAGACAGCCATGTATGAACCGGGAAGTGACCCTCATCAGAAACCAGATCTGCTGGCCCCTTCACCTTGGACTTCCCAGCCTCCAGAACCATGAGAAATAAATGTTTGCTTAAGCCATCCAGTCTATGATATTTTTGTTATAGTAGCCTGAATGGAATAAGTTCCTATTTCTTCTGTAATTTTCCAATGTTTTACCATTACTGTTGGTATTACTGCTGCAGTCTGGCACTGCTGAGCTTAGAGAATGGGATAGAATATCGAATGGGGAGAATCCACAACCAGGGAGCTTGACAGTAGGTCTGATATGCGGAGACTAGGTTGGCGTAGATAGAGGCGTCTCTCACCCACATACACACAAGGACACAAAGGGCTATTCTATTGAGCAGCTATAAGTTGTGTTTAAAAGATGAGCTGATTTTGGAAATAGGGTAGGGTCATAGGTAAGAGGAATGGAACACAGGTCAGCACAGATACATTTGTTCTGTATTTTACACAAGGTCTTGGCCACTTTTAATTGACTCAGTCTTGTGTTTGGAGACTCACATATCAGAGCCGTCCTACAAGGCACTTCTCAGACTCTCACAGTTATATCAGGAGAAAAAAATGTCAGCTTAAACTGGGGAGGTGGGTACATGAGTGTTATTGAATGATTTTTTGTGTCATATAGATTTTATAAATAATCATGTGTCTCCTGATTATATAATTTTTAAATGTTCTCTACTAGCCAAGGAGTTATGATCGAAATTGACAATAATTGCTATTCCTTTCAGAAAAGTAGCCCATGCCCTTCACTAGATTGCTGTGTATGCGGCATCTGTTTGTATGGTGCTTGCCAGAAAGTTTAAACAAATAATGTTGAATAATAGTATCCTCCATGCTCCATCACTGCAGACCCCAGATGTGGATTGACACTTTCACTTCAGTCTCTGATGTTGGAAGATCTCCCTGGCCCAGTTCTGCAGTTATTAGGACAAGATCCCAGATTGACTTAAAGTGATCATCATGCGGAACTGTTCACAAACCATAAGCATGATTTATCTACCTATGCAAGACGGTTTCATGGGGATGTTGCACTGATTTTCTAGAAGGGTAGTATTGTATCTTGGTCATGATACATGCAGCAAGCCACTCTGGAGTAAATGCGCGTGATTAAATATGACTTTACTCATCACACTTTAAGTATGAAATAAAACTAACAAACACTATGGCACATTGTAGGTGTTCCATACATGGCCATTCATTTTGACAGCATTGGCAAAAGTCTGCGTCAGGGGGCCCAGACTATTTTCAGAGTGGAAAGGCCATAAACAACCAAGGCTTATGCCAGGATTTCTGGCACAACCTGTTGAACACTGGCATTTTTCTCTGAGGTGTGACTAAGAAAGCGTAGTATGAATATATATGGATTCTGCATACCTTCCATAGGGGAGCTTCTGGATTGAGGCATAGATGTGGTGAGACATATCAAGGTGTTACTGGAGGCATCAATTCACCCCACTTTTAATGTTCAAATCTTTTCCAACATCCCCACTGAACGGTCATCCACTCTATATATGAACAACTTCACAATAGGGATCTCACCATCCATATTTCCACTGGTGGAGAGTTCAGTCTTTAAGGTCCAGCTAAAAAATGTCCCTCTTGTGAAGCTTTACCTGACTGCTGTTCTATTCTGTACTCACATAACACATATAAAGAACATTTTTTACATTGTATATTAGGTATTGATTATTTGTCTATTTCTTCCACTAAACTGCAACACCACCATGTCTTATTTACTTTATTCACCTCTGTATCTCAACTTTTCCCATTTAGTACCTAGTACATAGTAGGTACTCCATGAGTATATTTTTAAAATTTCTATGCATTTTTTTTAATTTAATAGATCTTTATTGGAGTATAATTGCTTCACAGTACTGTGCTAGTTTCTGTTGTACACCAAAGTGAGTCAGCCATGTGCATACATATGTCCCCGTATCCCATCCCTCTTGAGCCTCCCTCCCATCCTCCCTATCCCACCCCTCTAGGTCATCACAAAGCACCGAGCTGGTCTCCCTGTGCTATGCAGCTGCTTCCCACTAGCTATTTTACATTCAGTAGTGTATATATGTCGATGCTACTCTCACTTCATCCCAGCTTCCCCCTCCCACCCCGTGTCCTCAAGTCCATTCTCTATGTCTACATCTTTATTCCTGCCCTGCAAGTAGGTTCATCAGTACCTTTTTTTTTTTTTTTTTTAGATTCCACATATATGTGTTAGCATATGGTATTTGTCTTTGTCTTTCTGACTTACTTCACTCTGTATGACAGACTCTAGGTCCATCTACCTCACTACAAATAACTCAGTTTCGTTTCTTTTTATGGCTGAGTAATATTCCATTGTATATATGTGCCACATCTTCTTTATCTATTCATCTATTGATGAACATTTAGGTTGCTTCCATGTCCTGGCTATTGTAAATACTGCTGCAGTGAACATTGTGGTACATGTCTCTTTTTCAGTTATGGTTTTCTCAGGGTATACGCCCAGTAGTGGGATTGCTGGGTCATATGGTAGCTCTATTTTTAGTTTTTTAAGGAACCTCCATACTGTTTTCCATAGTGGTTGTTTTTTTATTAGATGAAAAATGATAACATTTAAATTAGCCTGTCCTACTAAATATAGAGTACAATTAAATAGTTAATTGTATTCTGTACTCTGACACATTTCACAGAGGTAAATCTCTTGAGGAAAAGTGTTTGTAAATGAAATTGGAAATTGAACCATAACTACATATTTTCCAGGTTGCTAGATCTCTACTTTTAATAAATTGTCAATGATTCTTATAGAGTTTTATCTGATCCATGACAAAATAGGAAACAATCTTTAAGCAAATATTTAATGCACTGTGGGGTATGCTATATTTAAAATAACCCTGCTATGAATCCTTTCATAAACTTGAAATAATGTAATATAAATAATTACTCCAAATTGTAGCTTCAGAACTTTTTAGGCTGTGGGATATAATAGCAAAATGGACGGCATTTACTCTTTTTTTGTCAGAACTAATTTGAAACATTTTCTTGCAATGATTGATATATTGAGGACACTGAAACTCTATTCAATAGTTTAGAAATTTCTAACTTTATATCATAGAGTCTTCACTTATTGAAAATAGTTTTTTGTTTTTCCATGTTTTTCTTCTTGAGGGCAACTTATATCAAATTGGATGATTCAAAACTCAGTGAAAAGTTTTGTACTTATCAAACATCTCTTGTCTCTCTAACTCTTATTTTCTTTCTTTTTTTTTTTCCTCTTTTAAATTATCTTCCAGATTCAATACCAAATGTGATGCCATTAAAGGGAGATTCTCTAAATAATTTTTAGAGAATCAAAGTAGGCAATTCTGTTGAAGTATTAGCTTCTCCTGATACTTAAAATGTGAAATATCCATGTGTCTTACATTGTCCTTTGAAGAAAGAAATATTTGAATATCAAATAAAGGATGATTTAGTAAATTCTACATGAATACAATCAATGTTAATTAGCAGATAATACTTAAAATGACTTAAAAATATGAACACTAACATTAGCTCTTGGAGCAACAGTAAAAGATGACTCATTAAAATTAATCCTCAGGAAAGCTGTTTTTGTATAAGCTGTTCCTCTACTGTTCCTCTACATGTATGAAATATAGGAAACATTGCTTCCTAGCTAAAATTTAATAAAATGGTCAAAGAAATGTCCTTCTGTGAAAGGGTAAGCTCTTAGGCTGTTTAGGTTAAAACAAAAACCAAGGAGATGAACTCACTGCTGCTGCTGCTTCTCGTCAGAATTTCACTGAAATGAATATAGGTCTCTTACCAAAATAAACATGAGATGAATTGCAGGGTTCCCGGTCCATTTCCTTGCTGTTGGAGGTGCTGTTGGTTTTTCCTGTAGCTGTAAATGATGCTGAAAGAATGCAGACCAGAAGCTAATGAATTCTATGCCAAGTAGTCACAGAAGCAAGCAAGCTTTCACTGTCACCGTATTCATGGAGGGATTTTTTTTTTTTTAAAGCTATTGATACAGAAGAGTCTATAGAATTCATAATGTTCAAGTCTGGAAGGCAAAATCTATGTTTTTGAGTATTACAGGCTCTAGTTTCTGTATCTGTGTTTCTTTCGAAGATGTTAGAAATTATAAAGAAGGGGTGCCTTTTAGGTAAGCTAACACTAGTGCTACATTATATTTAGGGGTATTTGCTTAAGCACAGATCCACTGGTGGAAGCTCAAGTGATTTATTACTCAGTAATAATATGCAGTAACAGCTTTTATTCTGAAGTACTGCTGCAAGATGTGAAGCAAAGGAAACAAAACTTAATTTATCTTTTTAAGGGGGGAAGGACATCCTTATTTGCCACAAAGAATGAAACCTAAAATACTAAGCAACCTGTCTCAAAAAGGACTCAAAGCTCCAAACAGCCTTTAGTCAAGTAATTGTTCAATATGTAACCATGCCTCTGTGACTCTTTTGTAAAGGGTCACAATAACTCAAATGATTTGATCAAATTTTTTTGTGCACTCATCTTAGAAACAAACTAAAAATTGCTTCAAATATGTTATTTTTTTTTTAAAGATTTAATTTTATTTATTTTTGGCTGCGTTGGGTCTTCGTTGCTGCGCGCGGGCTTTCTCTAGTTGTGGTGAGCGGCGGCTACTCTTCGTTGTGGTGCGCGGGCTCTCATTGCGGTGGCTTCTCTAGCTGCGGAGCACGGGCTCTCGGCGTGTGGGCTTCAGTAGTTGTGGCGCGTGGGCTTCAGTAGTTGTGGCTTGCGGGCTCTAGAGCGCAGGCTCAGTAGTTGTGGCTTGCAGGCTTAGTTGCTCCGCGGCATGTGGGATCTTCCCGGACCAGGGCTCGAACCCGTGTCCCCTGCATTGGCAGGCGGATTCTTAACCACTGTGCCACCAGGGAAGTCCCCAAATATGTTAGTTTTGGATGCTTTAAACAAAGCCACAGACATATTTCATTTGGTGGTCATAACATGCCTGAGAGAATAGCTATTTGTATTTGGCAGGGGGCGGGGGGGGGGCTTCTTTAAATGCATTGAATTTAGTGTATTTGCATATGGAAAAATTGAAGAGGAACGGAAGTAAAGAGAGTTCCACACAAATGTCAGTACTATGCACTGTATTAAGTCGCAATTCAACTTTAATTTCTATTTTAGTTTTCTTTTTCCAGTTAATTATATGTAGAGCCAACTGGGTACAAGGTGCTGCAGGGGACGTAAAATAGGAAGAAGATGGTCCTGCCTTTGAGAAGTTTGTGATCTAATTGGGAAGAGAAGAGTCATGCAGAATTTACTTTTTTGCTTGGCGTAAAAACATAAAGCTGGACAGATGGTTTATAGGAATACTAGTGGGTGTTGTAATGACCACCAATTCACCAACCCCATTCGTTTTTTTGTTTTTTTAAATATTTATTTATTTGGTTGCACCGGGTCTTAGTTGTGGCAGGTGGGCTCCTTAGTTGTGGCATGGGAACTCTTAGTTGTGGCATGCATGTGGGTTTTAATTCCCTGACCAGGGATCGAACCCGGGCCCCCTACAGTGGGAGTGTGGAGTCTTAACCACTGCACCTCCAAACATTAAAAACCAAATGGGGACGTCTCCCCATTTGGTTTTTTTTTTTTCCCCCATTTGGTTTTTAATGTTTGGAAAATCATTAGGCAAAGTGCACATGAGATTAATATAATAACCAGCATTTTGAAATATTAGTTGTGTGGATCTTAATTTACTCTTTTTTTTTAAAAATTGAAGTATGGTTGATTTACAATATTGTGTTAGTTTCAGGTGTACAACATAGTGATTCAGTATTTTGCAGATTATATTCCATTATAGGTTGTTAAAAGATAATGGGTATAATTCTCAGTGCTATGCAGTAAATCCTTGTTGCTTATCTATTTTATATATAGCAGTTTGTATCTGTCAACCCCATACCCCTAATTTGTATCCCCCTTCCCTCTCCCCTTTGGCAACCACAAGTTTGTGGGTCTGTTTCTGTTTTGCATATACATTCATTTGTATTATTTTTTAGATTCCACATACAAGTGATATCATATAGTATTTGTCTTTCTCTGTCTGACTTATTTCACTAAGCATAATATTCTCTAGGTGCATCCACATTGCTGCAAATGGCAGTAAAGTACTTGTCAACACTGCTGGAAGAAAGATCAATGCTGTCTCTATATTTTTAGATTGATTTTGGTATAAGTAATGAGATGGCAAAATTTCAAAGATAAGTGGGGTATGTTACTAAAATGCATTACAGCTGAGAATATTATTTCTAAAAACTAATTTTTGAATTAAGCACACCCTTTGGTATGTGTTCTTCTTTTTTTAATTAATAAGTTGAAAACAAATATCCATAAGGTCATTTATTTGGGCATTTATTGACCATCTGCTGCTTTCGGAAGACTGTTAAAAAAGCAGAAAACAAATAAGATAGGTTGCAACTGCATATGTATACATTCTACAAATGCTTACAAAACTAATTAGATGTCTAATGATAATGACTCATGAGTTTGCAACAAGAGATTATCTATTTCCAACACATTCCCTCTGATTACTTGTAAGGAATAGTCAGTGTAGCATTAAGGACAGCAGCAGCAACTTATGTATACATATACTAACTAGGTTTATTTCTAGGGACTGGATGTCAAGTTATCCAGCACTAATGATTGTGGTCAGTGAGGTTTGAATAACCCAAGAAAGTTCTAAAAAACTAAAGGAATTCATTTACCTTAACCAACACGATGGCTAAATGCACAGGCAAAATTTCCAGGACTTGTATGAAAGAAGATTCACGTCTCATAGTAATAATAGTTGATAATGTAGAAAAACGCTTTGAATACAATGGAAGAAGTAGGTAGGTATCATTGGTCTCCTATTATATTCTTGCTTAGATTTTTGGCTTGTTTGCAAGAGTAGTTTTTGGGGTGAGGTGGATTTTATTTACAGAGTTGGAGTTTTTTGAGATGAAAAAATTGGTCTGGAAGGAAAGTACATATTTGATGCCAGGACAACAACAATTAAAAAAAAAAAAAGAAAAAAGAAAAATATCAGTTCTAGTTCACGCTAGTCCTTTTTCTATTATTGTATGCACATACCACTAAAATAAATTTAATTTCTTTTTCTTTAGACATAATTATTGAATATTCATAGAATACTTTATTTGTTGAGTTTATTTGCCCTGTAAGATTATTTATTATTGAAAATGTTTTGAAATCAGCTCATTGTGGTCTATGAACTGCCTGCTTTGTAATGTAAAAAGCAACCATATTGGTTAAACCATATTGGTTTTAGTGTATGTATACATTTGAATGACTCATTATGAAATAATGTGGAATTTTAATTTTTTTACAGTTAATATCATATTGCCTCAAAAATTATCTTTGAATTATAAGACATAAAGATATTCTTTTATATTTTCTTACAAAACTGCTGAAGTTTTGCTTTTCACATTTAAGTCATGAATTCACGTGATTTGATTTGTGTGTAGAAAACCATCACCATAAATTAAAGACAACATTTCCTCAGTGATCTGAAATGCCACCCCTCTCATTTGTTGTTTCCATTTATATATGCATCTGCTTCTGGACTCTCTAGTTCCTTCCATCAAGCAATTTGGTTTTCCGTTAACGTACATCATATTGTCTTAATTCATCTGGCATTATACTAAGCTCTGTTTTCTCTGAGGGCAAGTCTGCCTGCCTTTTTCTTTATAAGTGTTTTGGGTATACTTGGCTCTTTGCTCTTCTGTGAACATTTTAGAATCAGCTTATCAAAATTTACAACAAATCCTATGGTGATTTTGACTGGGATTGCATTGAATCTTTGGGTCAGTTGGGAGAGAATTGATATTTTAAAAAATGCCTCTTCATCACACATATGACATGTTTTCATCACTTTATCACCTGGGATGTTTTTATATTTGTATAATTTTCTCTATCTGGGTTGTGAAACAATGTTTGTTAGATATATTCTAGGAAACTTACAGTATATTTTGCCATTGTAAATGTTAGTTTTACAAGGCTTTTCCCAGTTTGTTGATGGGATATAAAAATGCACATGATTATTGTATATTAATCTTATAACCAGCCACTTGACTGTTTTCTCATCAATTCCTACAAACTTTGGATATTTTTCTAGTTTTCCTGATTATACAATATTATCTATGAGTAATGAGTTTTGTCTCTTCCTTTCAAATCGTTAATCCCTTATTCTTTGTCAAGCCTGATGCTACTAGTTAGACATTCTCACTAAATGTTGAATTGAAGCAGTTGAATCTTTGTCAAATTTCTGACTTCAAAAGAGATGCCTCTTAAATTTCACCCTTAACAGTAACATTTGCAATATGTTTTTATTAGACTTATCAGGTTAAGTAAGTTCATTTCTCATGCTATTTTGCTTAGAGTTTTTATCCTAAAGGAGTGTCTATCTTTCCTGTTTTAACTGTCTTTATTGAATCTATATATCAAGGTTAAAACTTGAAGACCAGTGTACCGTTCTCACTGATTTGGGCAATATGCACCTGTCCTCTTTTTCCATTATTTGGAAGACTTTGTATAAATTAGAAAGATTTTATCATTGAAAGTATATTAGAAATTGCATGGTAAATCACCCAGACCTGGAATATTTTTCTTTTTAGATATTGATTAATTTTTATAATAATTCTAGGACTCTTCAGACTTTGTACTTTTTCTTAAGAGTTTTCAGTTCTATTTTTTTTATGAATTTGTCAATTTTAACTGAGTTTATAAATTTATTGACAAGCCTCTCTTTTATTCTCTCTTCTCTCTCTTTCTAGTGCTAGCAAACTAAATTTGGATCCTCTTACCTGTGCACAGTAAAGCCAATCTGCTGACACCAAGTTGTAAAAAAAAAAAAAGTGCAGCATTTATTGTGAGCCCAAACAAGGAGTATGGGTGGCTAATGCCCAAAAAACCCAAAGTCTCCTATGGCTTTCAGTGAAGGATTTTTAAAGACAAGGTGAGGGAGAGGGTCACAGGATGCTTGATCAGCTCATGGACATCCTTCTCATTGGTTGGTGGTGAAGTAACTTGGTGATGTTTCAGGAATGTCAATCATCAAACTTCTGTTTCCAATTTGCCTGAGATCTGCATGCTGGTGGTCAGCAGTTAACTTCCTCCACCTGATGGGAATTCTAGTATCTGCAAAACAAAGCAAGAATATGGCTCAGGATATTATCTGTAGCCTTTGAGGAGGAACTAAAGTTTCTTGACTTTGTTTTATGGCTAAACTATTATTATTTTGTCTTGCTTCACTGTTTTCCTTTATTTCTACATTTTCTCATTTCTCTGGTTAAATTATTTGCTCTTTAGAACTCAGAAAAGGCCTAGGAAGCTAAAACTTTTCTACAAACAAGCATGGAGGACACAGGAGGGTTGTGTCCTTGGGAAGATCCCCACAAGGTCCTGCTCAGTTTCACTATGACTCCAATTTGAATTTATTGGATCCATATTGCAATAAAATGAGTCACATGAATTTTTTGGTTTCCCAATGCATATAAAAGTTATGTTTACACTGTAATCTATTAGATGTGTAAAGCATAATATCTTTAAAAAAAACAATGTACATACCTTAACTGAAAAAATACTTTATTGTTAAAAAATACTAGCCATTATCTGAGCCTTCAGCAAGTTGTAATCTTTTTGCAATAGTAACATCAAAGATCACTGACCACAGATGACTATGATGAATATAATAATAATGAAAAAGTTTGAAATATTGCGAGAATTACCAAAATGTGACACAGAGATATGAAGTGAGTAAATGCTGTTGGAAAAATGATGCCCATAGACTTGTTCAATGCATGGTTGCCACAAACCTTCAATTTTTAAAAAATGCAGTATCTGTGAAGCACAGTAAAACAAAGCACAATAAAAGGAGGAATGCCTGTATATATTTCATTTTTATATTTTCTATCCCATTCTATTGCACTTCTTTCATTTCAACAATTACATTTTTCATATCTAGAAATTCCATTTAATTGCTTTTCTAGAATTGCCTGATCATTTCTGAAAATCTCTTGAGGCTTGTTCCATTTCTGAATTTATATATTTTTTTAATACATTTTCCATTTTATATTTTGCACTTGACATTTCCACTCTCTTAAGGTTTTTGGTATATTAAACCTTGTTTGTTTGTTTGTTTCTGCTGCCTCACTCATGAAGCATCTGCTTACTGATATTAGAAACTTACACTTGATTGATCTTAATCTGAGAATACTGTGGGCTTAAATTGTGAATGCTTTCCTTCACCTTTTGTTTCTGAAGAGAACCCTGGGGGACCATAGATTTAGGACTCCATTAGTCTCTTAAGTGTCAGCTTTAACTTCTTCATTTGGTTGCTGGCCCAATGTTTAATGTAGTACAATTACAGTCGGATTATGGGCACCTGCTCTTAAGGGGTCTGTTTCTCCCACTTGATTGCCTCTCACTGCTCGCACATTCAACTCGTAGTTTGTTCCTTCTGAGGGAGGGATGACGGACTTCCCTGCTTCTTGCAAGCACTGCATGCATTGAGAACTATGTTATCCATTATCTAGTTGATTTATTGTAGGAGAATCTCTCAGAGAATTCAGTCTGCCACACTGCCAGAACCTCACACTTACTCTTGGAGGATGGTTGAACTAGTATAGAGTTCCTTCAGCTCTTTGAAGATGTCATTATTTCCTAGCATTTATTTTTTGCTAAGGAAAATTCTTCTGCCAATGCGATTATTATTTTTTGGTAAGTAACCATCTTTTCTTTCTGGCAACTTTTTAAATTTATATTTTATTATGCCATTTCAAATGTAGACTTAAATTCCAGCTTGGTAATTGGAAGTCCTTTGGATTTGAGGTCTCTTTTCCTTCTTTACTTTGGGAAAAAAGAGTCAGCCATAATATCTTCTAATATTGCTTCTCTTCCACTTTTTTTTGAGAGGGTGGGTAAATTCCTATTCAAGCTGTCTTGGAGACTTTCAGTTATTCTCCATGTCTAGAAACTCTCTCTCCTTCTTCCTCCCTTCCTCTCTCCCTTCCTCCCTTTGTTTTTCTTTCTTTTTAAATATTTTTTACCCTCTGCCCATGTTCATAGTGAACATCACTCTCTTCAAATTTAATAATTCATTAACTCAAAAATATTATATCTGACCTATTGTTTTAATTTCAGTGACCATATTGTCAATTAAAAAAAAATGTTGATTGGTTTACTTTCATTTCTACCAGTTCATGTTTTATAATATCTGTTCTAAAAGTGTATGGTTTTTTTTTGGTTTGTTTGTTTGTTATTTGTAGCATTAGTTATCTTCACGTATTTTGGAGTTTTACTTTGCACAATGTCTTCAATGAGATATTGTTTTTTCTCTCTTGCTCTTGTCCTTGGCTAGTAGTTTTGTGGCTGCCGCCACATGGCTCCTGGATCGTCTTCCACTAAGGGGGTCTCACTTCAGCAATTCCGAGCTTTTTTGCTGTGAGGGCTCTTGGAGAGTTTCACAGGCAGTGAGACCTGTCCAGTGTGTGGTTTAGGATCCAGTTTTAAAGCTATGACCTTCCTTCTTAAGTTGCTAGCTTTATGTAAGCTATTCCCACATTCAGTTTTTGTTACTGAACACAAGTTCGTGTGCTTGATGCACAGTGAGGCCAAACAATACCAAAACGTTGGAGTTTGGAGCAGAGAAATGTTTATTGAAGGTCAAAGCAAGGAGAAGGAGGCGGGTGGGCTCATGCTCCCCAAACCCCTGAATTCCCCAAAGAGTTTCAGCAAAGCATTTTTAAAGGCCCAGTGAGGGAAGGGGGTGTTGCAGGGTATGTGATCATCTTGTGCACAGTTCTCTGATTTGTTGACGTTGAGGTAACAGGGCAGTTAACATTATCAGTCCTTAGGTGCCAGTAAGTCCGGGGAACTACGTGCTCATGATCATCAAGTACAGTAAGTCCCCTACATACAAATGAGTTCCGTTCCGAAAGTGCGTTCGTAAGTCCAATTTGTTCGTTAAGTCCAACAAAGTTAGCCTAGGTACCCAACTAACACAACCGGCTATATAGTACTGTACTGTAATAGGTTTATAATACTTTTCACACAAATAATACATAAAAAACAAACAAACACAAAAAATAAACATTTTTAATCTTATAGTACAGTACCTTGAAAAGTACAGTAGTACCGTACAACAGCTGGCATACAGGGGCTGTCATCGAGTGAACAGGCAAGAAGAGTTATTGACTGGAGGAGGGAGAGGAGGTGGGAGATGGTAGAGCTGAAGGATTGTCAGCAATAGGAGACGGAGGGCAAGCTGCAGTTTCACTCACACCTGATGTTGATGACACAGGTTCTGGTTCCTTGCTGGATTCAATTCTATCTACCCTCTTGAAAAACTGATCCAGTGATGTCTGGGTAGTAGCTCTTTTTTTCTCATGATAGTTGACACGGTAGCACTGGATTGCATTCGGAACGGCTGCTGCAACCTTCCTGTACCATTCCACATTCGGGTCCTGTGCCTCAAAAACTAACAGTGCCTCCTCAAATAAAAAAAATTCCCTTGCCATTTCCTGCGTCGTGAATCTTTTTGGTTCTTCAGTTACTTCTTCTTCCTCTTGTCTCTCTTCATCCTTTCTCTGGGCCTCCAGTTCCATCAGGTCTTCATTAGGAAGCTCTTCGTGTTGCACAGCAACAGTACTGTACAGTAAAGTACACAAAAGCACAACCGCTTGTAGAGGATGCATGGACATCCTCTTCAAGTTCACAACTTGAAGGTTTGTATGTAGGGGACTTACTGTAGTTTATTTCTTCCATTTGGTGGTGGTTTTTAGCCTCTGAAAAACTCAGGAAATATGCATGAGATAATATTATCTGGGTACTTCACAGAGGAGCTAAAGCAGAGGATATGGGGGAGGGATCTGTCCCGGGAAGGCACTAGAGGGTCCTGCTCGGTTACATTTTCTGGAGCAGTTTATCAGCCTCCTTTTAGGCACCAAGAAGGCCAGTCCTAGCTCATTTCTAAGCGATAAACCTGGTTAAGGTTTCCTCTCTTACCTTGGCCATCTTATGCCCTGGTGCTTCTTCCTGCTTCTGGACTCAGAGCAAGGAGACCTGTAGCTTGAGGACTACTTGCCTCTTGATGTTCCTCTTCCATTTCCTGTTCACAAAAATATTTTCTTAATTTCTATGAAGGCATTTGGATTTAGTTATAGTTGATTTAAACATGTATATCCTGGGCCATGTATAAACCTTTTTTTTTTTTTAATTCTTTATTTATTTATTTTTGGCTGTGTTGGGTCTTTGTTTCAGTGCGAGGGCTTTCTCCAGTTGCGGCAAGCGGGGGCCACTCTTCATCGTGGTGCGCGGGCCTCTCACTATCGCAGCCTCTCTTGTTGCGGAGCACAGGCTCCAGACGCGCAGGCTCAGTAGTTGTGGCTCACGGGCCTAGTTGCTCCGCGGCATGTGGGATCTTCCCAGACCAGGGCTCGAACCCGTGTCCCCTGCATTGGCAGGCAGATTCTCAACCACTGCGCCACCAGGGAAGCCCCTAAACCATTTTTATAGGAATCTCTAATGCTTATTTTTATGATACATTGTTTTGAAAGTGATGAAAATTAATTGACTGTACTTGCTGTTTAGTAAAAGTTTAAATTGCGTACTACTTTTTAAAAAATATTTCAAATCCTCTTTTTTTCAATGTAATTACCCCTAGAGATATCTCATTATATGTCCTTGGATAACTTTATTTCATGTGTTATCTAAATACTGCAATATGATATAGTGAAAGCAAAAAAGATTTTATTGTCAGGCAGAAGTAGGTTCCCATCTCAATTTCAATAGCCAAGGGATTGAGGAAGTTTCTAAATTGTGTTTTCTTTCTAAAAACAAAACATCATTTCAAATATGAAAGAGGAATTAGATCAACATGCAATATAATTCTTATTCAGCCTTATTTCATAAAAAGACACAAAATACTGTACTTGGCATGCAGGTCTTCATTTATTTATTCATCTTGTGGTCATGGCAGGAATCACTAGTTAAACTTTGTAGTTTCCATCTGAGCCAAGATCCAGCTGCAAAATTCTCCATGAAGAGCACCTACCAGTTGATAAGGGATGGCACTGCAGAAAACTGATAGGTGATTTTAGCTCTAAACCTATCCCTTTCACCTTTTTCCTAATATGCTGCTTTTATTTATTGCTGATATGCATCTAGCAAATTAATGTATTCAAGGGTCCAGAGAAATGTTAATATCTCACATGATTTAATTTCAGATGTGTCACTTTTCTTAAACAGATTAGGCTACAGAATAAGCCATTTTACAGAACGCATTCTATTTGAGTGGCAATAATTATCAAGTGGTAGAAAAGGATATGGATAAGAAATGGCTCAGCAGAATAATAGTTTAGCATAAAAGCACTTGACAGAGCATATTCTACAGGCTGTGAATAGGTGTTGCCAGAAAAAAGTTTTTCATGAGAAAATAATTTTATGATAAAATAAAAGTCTGCATTTAATGATGTTGAGGATATTTTTTTTTCCCCTGACAAGAACTCCCAAGAAGAGTAAATGGTATTATTTTCCCAAAGTAGTTGGCCATGGAACACTTTTTCCTAGGGTTTTAAAGGCTGATATGCCCACTATGTTGTTCTAGCCAGTCCTTTCTGACTTCTGGGCAGTCATTCTTACTAGTTTCTGCCTGGTCCATACCAGTTGCTAAGTATTTTGTAAATCACATTATACAGAATATATTTTAGAAAATGCTATTTGAAAGATTGTGTCACTGATGAGTTAAATATTATATAGGATTTTAATATATTATTATATTAAAATCATATTATAATAGGGGACATTTATTATATTTGTCTATTTTAAATTGTTTCAGATTTGTTATTTTTTTTGCAAAATAAATTTAACTTTGTATATTGATTGCTATGTGACATATAAAGTGCTGTTCTAGGCATTATATTTGTAAAAACACATTTATTTGAAACACAAGTAATTCATATCCAGTAAAAAATTTTGGAAAACCAGATAAAGAAGAACTTAAAAATTAAAATTGGGGGCTTCCCTGGTGGCGCAGTGGTTGAGAATCTGCCCCCCAATGCAGGGGACACGGGTTCGAGCCCTGGTCTGGGAAGATCCCACATGCCGCGGAGCAACTAGGCCCGTGAGTCACAATTACTGAGCCTGCGCGTCTGAAGCCTGTGCTCCACAAGAGAGGCCGCGATAGTGAGAGGCCCGCGCACTGCGATGAAGAGTGGCCCCCACTTGCCGCAACTAGAGAAAGTCCTCGCACAGAAATGAAGACCCAACACAGCCGTAAATAAAGTCATTAAAAAAAAATTAAAATTAAAATATCATTTGGGATATTTCCCCCTATTCATTTTGATAAGTACAGCTAAAACCCTGGACATTAAATGTTAAACAAACATAAGAAAACTCTGAAAGGTGGAAAGAGGGAGGCAGACGACCCAGGAATTTTGAGACCCAAGAAACAATATAGTGATGAATTCCTTGGGTTTTCTTCTTGCCTCATGTATCCCACACTTGGAGCTGAAGAAGCAAGCAACCTGAAACATCAAGGGCAGAGACATAACTAAAGATCCAAAAAAAGCAATCTCACGACTTTTCCTCTAAAGAATACCCCTCTTTCAAAAGTCATCAGTGAATTCTGTATTGCAAAATTCAACTCTTACATAGTGCATTAGTTTCCCATTGCCGTTGTAACAAATTACCAGAAAATTAGTGGCTTATAACAACATAAATTTATTATCTTACAGTCCTAGAGGCCAGAAGTCTGAAATGAATCTGCAGGGCCACATTCCTTCTCTCTAGGGAGAATCCAATTGCTGGTGTCTTCCAGCTTCTACAGGTCATTGGTATTCCTTGGCTTATCTCTCTTTATCACCTCTCCCTCTTCACATCTCCTTCCCCAACTCTGACCCTTCTGCCTCCCTTTTGTAAGGACCCTTGTGATTGCATTGGATTTGCCCAGATAATAATACAGTAAAATTCCCCGTCTCAGGATCCTTAACTTAATCACACCTGCAAAGTCCCTTTTGCCCTTTGTGAAGGTATCATATTCACAGTTTCTGAGGATTAATACCCAAACATTTTTGGGGGGGCCATTATTTTACCTACCAAATATGGCTCTCCTTGAATTCCATGACTCTATACTGCCCTGATTTATATTTCTTAAATAAGTGGCCATTTTTTCTCAATTTCCTTTCCAGGATTTTATTCTCTACTCTTCCCTTAATTATTGGGTCTTTTCAGGTTCTCTTCTTAGCGCTATCTCCTCCTGGGCAATTTAGATCATCCTCTATGTGAATCCTAAAGATCTCTATATTTCTGACTCTGATATTGAAATTTCATGCAAATGACAGAACACCTCAAATATAGCCTATCTCAAACTGAAATCATTTTTGTACCATCAAAGGTGAACCATTTTGCACCCTTAGTGAATGCCACCTCTGTGCACTCTTTGCCTAAGTCAAAGAGGGGTTATCCTTGATTCCTCTATCTGCCTCACGTCCCCAAATCAATTAGTCCACAAACCACATAGGTTTTAATTCCTCTATAAAGATCCACATGCACAGCCACTCCCCAATTTAGGCTCCTTCGTATTTTTTTCATATTTTGGCAACAGGTTCCCAAATGGTCTTCTATCCAAGTTTGTTTCCTTCTAATTTGTTCTCCGCATTGCAGCCTATGACATTCCTATTTAAAACCCTCCAATGACTTCTCAGTGATGTTAGGATAGAGGTGAGACCACGTGCTCCACTTGGTGTAAAAACTCCTATATACTGAGTTCACTGGCTTGCTCTCTAGTCTCATCTCTCATTGTATTATTTTACTTCCTTACAGGCACTAATAATATCTCTTTCTCTCCTTTGGCCTCTACCAGCTATCTTTCCTCCTGAGCCTCCTATATGCTGTTTATGCTATTTCTTCTGTCTAAAAGATATTTTTCTCTCCTGTCACCTAGCTAACTGTTATTTTCTTTTCAGTTTTCCAACTCTTCCAGGAAGCATTTTCTGGCCCTGACTTCAGGTCAAAGGTATTTTCTTAAAGACTCCTGTAACACTAGTAGTCCTTGTGTCACCCACTTGACGTGGGTTGTAACAAAATAGCTTCAACCGAGGAGGTCAACGGAAGACCTGGACCAGTTATCTCCATCCCAGGATAGTAAGCAAAGAATTGCAAACTACCACTTGAGGCTTAAGCACAAAGCAAAGTGTATTTAAGCATAGATACACTCTCAGAGTGGGAGAGAGAGCGAGAGAGAGAGCGGGCCGTTTCTGAGAGCGGGCAGTTTCAGCGAAGTGAAGCAAGCCCAAAGCAAAGTTTATCGAAGCAAAGGTACACTCAGAGAGAGAGAGAGAGTGCGCGTGGCTGTTTTCGCGAAATGAAAACAACCTTCCTGTACAGGCTTAAGGGCTCTATTAAGGAGCATTTTGCAGAGAGGCAGTGGTGCGTGACAGGGGATCGTTATCTGAGTCCAGAGCTATGGAACAAGTTTACTGCTGCGCATGCTCTCACCTTTGACTCGCTAAGTAACAACCACGGGGGCGGGGAGGGCAAAACCGCATGTAGATTTTATTATAATGATGGTATAATGAGTTTGGGTTTACTATAGGTTATACGCCTGTCTGGTCTGGGCATGCGCAGCCCGGGGAAGTTCCCTTGTGTTGCTGTGCCCCTCTTTATCAGGATAAGCTGCCCACTATACGACCATAGTTTCGCCTGTTCTGGGTGGGGTCAGGAGAGAGTCCCCAGATGGTTGGGTGTGACTCGATTGCTTGCTCTTGTCTTTCTCGCCACTGTCACCTTCTTGCTGCTGATGTCTAACTACCTAACACTTGTACATTGTTTCAGATTACCCTCATGCCCTTTCATAACTGCCCATCATCAGCAGTAGACTGTACACACTGTGAGGGCAGACATACAGCGTTTGTAACAGGTATTCATTCATTATCTGATGAAAGAAGAAATAAAAAATTACAATATTTTATGAAATACTAATTGTGTGTGAGGGATTGTAAATCTTATATTCTTTGAAAAATAGAAACACTCTTGAGCGTAAGATCTCACGTTTTCTTAAAAAGAGAGGAAGAGAGAAAAAGAACCAAGATAATCTTTAGTATCTCTTGAGATAAAGTATTAATGCAAATGTATCATTGATGGATTGATATTTTTGATATTTTTAACATTGAGAGCTTTAACTGTTCACTGTCTTTATCAAGGAACTTTACTATGATAAGATATAAACAAAATCCCATGTTGTTTTTAGAACTGACAAACCTAATTTGGAATTTCCAACTATGTAATTGTGATTACCTGTAAAATGGGGACGAAACACTTGCTGAATTTAATTTTAGAAGGCTTCAAATAAGAAACTAGTTTATTTGGGGTCCTAAGGATTGCAATTTGGGGAAAACAATGAGAGCGTGTTCCTGGAAAGAGAAAGAGTCCGGGGCCAATAAAGACAAAAAGCCACAAGGTTGTTAAAGTTGCCTGGTGATAATTGTGGTCAACTCTGACACAAGTTGGGAAATATTTGTCCTTAAGGAATCATGAGTTATTTTGGGGTAAGGGCCCGATAACTATGAGTTTCTGGCAGATATTCTGGATGCCTTTGTTAGGACAGTAGTGGTCAAAAGGTCCAATTCTATCCAGGCATAAAAGACTTGTATGAAAGTCACACTTCCTGAGTGACCTCCCTGCTCCATTTTCGAGAGCTCTGTTAGCAATACTCCATGTTGAGAGTCCTGTCATAAGACAAAATGCCATTGATTCTTATAATAATTAGAAAACGTTAAGGTTCAGAATTTGCATCTTCATTTCAATAATATCCTTTTCTATAAGTCTTAAACACATCTTAAATTGGACTTTTAAGTTTTATGAGATAAATAGAGTTTTAAATTGTATGAAAACACTCTGTATGTTAAAACTGCTAAGCTCTGAACATCTGTGTTCTTTGGTGCCCTATTTCCTTTGATTTGAAGTTCAAAATGAGAGATATTAAGTTCAAATGCAAAACAAAAAGCTACAAAAAACATGCTCCAACATAAAAACTGTTCAAAAGGAGTAATCATTCTTGAAACTCTGTAACTGTTTTGCAGATGATTTATTCACTTCCCTTCTCTAATCACAGGTTTTTCTGTACAGTCACAGAGTAAGATTGTTTCCTTGAGGCGAGAAAGAAATGCAGAGGTTCTGACAAATAAGAGGTTGCCTTGGGGAAAGGAACTACAGTAAACACTCAGAAGTTCTTCCCTTAACAAGAAAACCTTTAAAAGTAAACATAAAAAGGCAGAAAGTGGTGTGGGTTACTGACTTTTAACCACATAACTTAGCATTTAATCTTTTATAATTTGGTCATTTAGAAAATGCTTCATATATGTTAAATATGTGGACTAAGAATGCCGCCTGCCATATCAGCAAACAAAGGATGTTGTGGCCCTCAAGTCATCAGCCACTGCAGCTTCCCCCCACGGTGAGCCCTGAGGGGACTCAGGATGGGAAAGAAGAGGATACTGGCCCTAGATAGCTGAGGTGCATATCAAGGGAATGATTTCATTGAGCCCAGACTCTTGCATCTTCCCATACATAGAAAAGGGCTAAATTCATTAACTTGACATGTCTTTTTTTTAAAAAAATTAACAGTAATCTTTCGATGTTCTAACTACCTGGTTTTTGTTGTAAAAACTCCTATATATCCAGGGACCTCCCTTACCTCTGCGGAGCAGTCCCTCAGAGCTACCTGAGAGGCTGTCTTCTGGGCTTAAGTCCTCAGAGTCCATTGAATAAAACATAATTCTCAACTTAGAGGTTGTGCATTTTTTTCCAGTTGACAAATAATTGTTCCTAATAATACTACTCCACTGTAGATGAAGATTATTCAGTATTAAAATTTTATTTATAAATACACAAATAAGAGTCATTCAGGTTTGAGAAAGTCACTGTAAGTAAATGTAAGAAAGAGATATAGAAAGGAATCCAGGATACTAAGGGGTCTTTAAAATAAAAGAAATAATAAAGGCCAGCTTAGTGGTGTAGAGGAAAAGGCATTTTAGTTTTAATTAAAATCTGTATTACCAATGTTGGGCAAGTAATTTACATTTTTTTTTAATTATTATTTATTTATTTATTTTTGGCTGTGTTGGGTCTTCGTTTCTGCGCGAGGGCTTTCTCCAGTTGCGGCAAGCGGGGACCACTCTTCATCACGGTGCGCGGGCCTCTCACTGCTGCGGCCTCTCCCATTGCAGAGCACAGGCTCCAGACGCGCAGGCTCAGTAGTTGTGGCTCAGGGGCCTAGTTGCTCTGCGGCATGTGGGATCTTCCCAGACCAGGGCTCGAACCCGTGTGCCCTGCATCGGCAGGCAGATTCTCAACCACGGGCGCCACCAGGGAAGCCCGTAATTTACATTTCTAAAAGTCAGTTTACTTATCTGCAAAAGAGGTTTCTTCCTGGGGAAGCAGCGAGGATGCCTCTTTCAGTTGGTACAGTAGTCCCTCGTTATCCACAGGGGATCCTTTCCAGGACCCTCACAGATACCAATGTCTGAGGATGCTCATGTCCCGTATGTAAAATGGTGCAGTATGTGCACCTACACATATCCTCCAGTATACTTTAAATCAGCTCTAGATTACTTATAATTTCCAGTGCAGTGTAAATGCTCTGTAAATAGTCATAAATACAATGTAAATGCTATGTAAGTAGTTGCTGGTATGCAGCAAATCCAAGTTCTTTTTGGAACGTTCTGGAATTTTTTAAAAAATATTTTCCATCCCTGGTTTGTTGAATCCATGGATGTGGAACCGGTGGATACAGAAGGCTGACTGTATTCCATTTTTCTGACATATTCTGAGTTAAAATATCAGGGGGAGAAGAAATGGGGGTAGGGTTTCTCTGTGAGAGGCAGTAAACATTTGCTAGATTCCAGTGGTAATAATCAAGGACATCAGTTCCCACATGTTTGTTTTTAACAGTTGTTAAAACAACAAAGTTAGTGTTAACCCATATTAACAATTGTGTGTAGCCTCAAGTCTATCTACAGCTCATCTTCAAAATCTGGAATAACTGGATCTGTGTTTATTGTGCATGTAAACAGGTGTTGGAAGGGGAAAAAATAATTACTGCTATGGAGAGATAGTAAATAGAAAATAAATGCTTAGAGAGATCTGAGACGTTTAAAAAAGTAACAGAAATTAAAGCAAGTTCCATTTGATGATATTTGAGTTAAATATCAAAGTTTTTTCATAGTTTGAAATCCTCAGGACAAATCTCTTTAAAATGTCATGGATGACAGGTTTGTAAAACTGTGTGAACCCATCATCCTCTCAAAATGTTAAACATTGATGGTTCTAAAGAAAGTAAATGCAATTCTCTTGAACTTAATAGGAAAATTTGGCAGTGGTTTCTTTAACTTAATGCACCACCACATAGAGGTTGAAAATTCTTAAAGTGAAAGGAAATAAAGAATTATGCCAGTTTCTCTCTTAAAAGAGAATTAACTGGTATATGAAGAAAGATGTAAAAGATGGATGAATGAAGAATTAGATACTTAACTGTGGTCAGAAATATTGAGAAAAAGAACTGAAGATTGAACCAAGAGTGAATAGCTGTAGATACTGACAGTTTCTCAGACTGTGTATTGCTATTGTAAAACATGAATGATTATGTGATCACTTATTTGGCAGCTATGAAACCAATGCATGCTTTAACCTAAGATCATAGAAAAGGAATAAGAAAAAACATTTTCAGATTTTTATCATAATCAGACCTCTCTAGTTCCATATTTCTCTGGGGTTTTCCTTCTTTTCTAATTGTGTTCGGAACTTTTGATTTTGGACTGTGGAACACATTGAAAATGTTAACATCCTTTTTCTCTTACTCTTTTCTTCAAGAATAGTCTTAGAGATGTTTTCAAACCACATAAGTCAAAGACCTTGAATAAAATCTATCTCACACCTTCTCTTTGATCCTATTTCCTTTGCCCTCAAATGCTCTGTCCATTTAAGAAAGTAAATGGGGTTTCAACTTTGCATTGTTCTTTTCCAATATGACTTTCAAAGACATTAAAATAATCCTTTCCATTTCACTAAAAGTGATTGTGCCCTGGGTTTTTTTTTTTCCCCCTTTCTCAGTTATTAAACACCCTGAATCATTATATTTTTTGTGTGTTGATCTTAATTTGGGATATAGCCTCACTTATGAAACTAGTGAAAATCCTAAACTTTTTAGGGAATAAGGAATAAAGATTCCAGCCTTGAAAGGTCTTGAGGTTTTCAACATCATAACAATTTCTAACTTCTTAATATACTGTAGTTCATTAAATCATCAACTAGACATATCCTGTTTATTGCTCTTTTGGATTAAAATAAATTAAAGCAGAAAGGAAACACAACTTAATTGGCCTTAGATAAGTTGTTATACTGTTACTACAACAGTTCTCTTGGAATTTAGTAATCATAATTATGTGAATCTTAATTAGATAATTATTGTTGTGCAGTTTTTCTTGACTTAAGGGGGAAAATTCATTGGCATACTCAGCCATATCATGCTGTGTCAGAAACTTTAAATCAGAAAAAATGTTAGAGTAAGTTGTAGAGTGCTTTATTATTTATAGGAGTATAATTCCCTAGGCAACTAACAGAGGAAAAGTCTGAAAATACTCCTTGCTTGAATATTTGTTCTTTTTCATAGTTGCCAAAGTATTGCTCTGATTTGTCAGAGTAAGACTGATGAAGGAAAGACAAATCATCATGCATGGGTGATTTTTCATCAGAGTAGACACCTGATAAAAGAGGCTCATGGATTTTTGGTTCTTTCAAGAATAAATTTTGAATAAAATTTGAATAAATTTTTGTGTTAGCCCATCAGAGATTGAGTTTAGCCATTTTGTTTCTACTTTTCATGTACAAAAAAATCAAAGGAGGAGAAATGAAGTGTTTCTACCATAACATTACATGCATTCCTAGAAATTTACATATTCTGCAAAATAGAAGAATGTGAATTTTGAGAAAAGTAGAGTTAATTAAAATAAAAATTTCTAACCAAAATGCTAACAAAAACAATGATAGGTATTTTAAGAGATAACTTGAACAAACCAGAAAGGCAGTTCAACATGGATAGAGGATACCGCAGTTACAGAGTAGAATGACTTATGGCATCAATAGAGTAGCTAGAAGTGGATCTCTTAGCCAGTATAGCTTTCATTGAGATGGTCATAGAGGAAGAACAACCTGCTCTGACGTTGGATCTGGCAAAGCTGAAATACTGCCTCTTGGGAGATCTGGGTTTAGGCGTCATTTGATTTTTTTACCAATAGAATTAATGAACCTGCTTTACAGTCCTCCTGGTTTTTTCATCAATGAGTTAAACACATTTTTTCACAACTTTATTCTAACTCAGCTTTTTAAATTTTGAAAATTGTACCTTGATTGCTTTGGAGGTTACACCAGAGATTTCCAAGTAAATACATTCCAGAGCCATTTAAACAGTGTAGCCGGGGAATAAACATCTTTCCTTGGCTCCCGAAGCAATCCCAAGGAGCAATAGAACTTTATTTACCTTCACTGACTCTTTGTTTCTCCTGCACACCCCACACCCCGATTCTGTGCTTTTGCTTTTGTTTCTGCTTCTGGTTTCCTAAAACCTGCAAGTTATACTTAATTTGCCACCAATGTATGTGAATTTGGTTTTATGGCCTATTTGATGATCTTTATCAGGCAGAGACCTATTCTGTTGGGTGAGAGATGACAGAAGATTTTGTTTGTTGGTTTCCTTGTTCATTGAAGAATACATCAGCCTTCCAATGAAAAGGTTAAGAGCGTTTTGACATGCAGATTTGTGAGCTTTTGTTCTCCATGTTTATTTTAATTTATGACTAAGGGTGTAGAACTAAAGCTACAAGCTGTGTGTCTGTGTCTGTAATTGCAAAAAAGTCTTTATCTCTCATTTTGTGTTAGAAATATTCTCTTACTTCTGGAAAAATAAGTAAATAAATTAGATATAAAATCTTGTAAATTAAGGAGTTCTATATTGATTGGTTTATAGAAGCTAATAAGGTTTATAAAAGTCTAATATAAGGGAACATAAAATTTCCTAGAGAATTAAAGACACTAAATATCTAATACTTTAAATATGGAACCCTTAAAAAACAAACAACAAAAAACACCAAAAGAACACTTTTCACTGAAAATGCCAGTTTAAAAGCATTTAAAAAAAATACACAAGAATCCCAACTTCCATAATTAAAACAATTTTTTAGACAATTCTGACTAGTTTGAAAATGCTTTTTTTGCCTACCTCAGTTACTTTATTTTTTTAATTGAAATATAGTTGATTTACAATATTAAATTAGTTTCAGATGTACAACATAGTGATTCAACATTTTTATGTATTATATTCCACTTAAAGTTATAAAATAATGGCTATATTTCCCTGTGCTGTACAATATACCCTTGTTATTTATTTATTTCATACATAATAGTTTGACTCTCTTAATCCTTACCCTATCTTGCTCCTCCCCCTTCTTTCTCCCCACTGGTAACCACCAGTTTGATCTCTATATCTGTGAGTCTGTTTTTGTTTTGTTATATTCATTCGTTTTATTTTTTAGATTGCACATATAAGGGATTACATAGAGTATTTGTCTCTCTCTGTCTGACTTATTTTATGAAGGATAATGCCCTCTAGGTCCATCCACGTTGTTGCAAATGGCAGAATTTCATTATTTTTTATGGCTGAGTGATATTCCATTGTGTGTGTGTGTGTGTGTGTGTGTGTGTGTGTACACCACATCTTCCTTAGCCATCTGCTGATAGATGTTTAGGTTGCTTTCATATTTTGGCTATTGTAAATAATGCTACTGTGAACATTGGGGTGCATGTGTCTTCACGAATTAGTGTTTTTGTTTTTTTTTTGGATTTATAAACAGGAGTGGAATTGCTGGAACATATGGTGATTCTAAGTTTAGTTCTTTGAGGAAGCTCCATACTGTTTTCTAAAGGGGCTGCACCAATTTACATTTCCACCAACAGTGTATTAGCATTCTCTTTTCTCCATATCTTTGCCAACATTTGTTATTTGTGGTCCTTTTGATGATAGCCATTCAGAAAGGTGCGAGGTGATATATCATTGTGGTTTTGATTGGCATTTCTCTGAATAGTAATGTTGAGCATCTTTTCATGTGCCTGTTGGCCATCTGTATGTCTTCTTTGGGAAAATGTCTATTCAGGTCTTCTGCCCAGTTTTGAATCAGGTTGGTTTTTTTTTTTTTTTAATATTGAGTTGTATGAGCTATTTATAAATTTTGGATATTAACTCCTGATTAGTTATATCATTTACAATCATTTTCTACCATTCAGTAAGTCTTTTCATTTTGTCAGTGGTTTCCTTTGCTGTGCAAAAGGTTTTAAGCTTAATTAGGTCTCATTTGTTTATTTTGTCTTTTGCTTCTTTTGCCTTAGGAGACAGATCCAAAAAAATATTGCTATGATTTATGTCAAAGGGTGTTCTGCCTATGTTCTCCTCTAGCAGTTTTATGTTTTCTGCTCTTACATTTAGGTCTTTACTCCATTTTGAGTTTATTTTTGTAGATGGTATGAGAAAATGTACTAATTTCATTTTTTAACATGTAGCTGTCCAGTTTTCCTAGCACCATGTCTTGAAAATACTGTCTTCTCTCCATTGTATATTCTTCCCTCCTTTGTCATAGATTAATTGACCATAGCTGTGTGGGTTTATTTCTGGGCTCTCTATTCTGTTCCATTTGATCTATATGTCTGTTTCTGTGCCAGTACCAGGCTGTTTTGATTACTGTACCATTGTAGTATAGTCTGAAGTCAGGGAGTGTGATATCTCCAGCTTTGTTCATTTTTCTCAAGATTGCTTTGGCAATTCTGGGTCTTTCGTGGTTCCATATAAATTTTAGGATTGCATATTCTAGTTCTGTGCAAACTGTTATGGGTATTTTGATGGGGATTGCATTAAATCTTTAGATTGCTTTGCATAGTATGACCATTTTAACAATATTTACTATTCCAATTCATGAACATGGAATATCTTTCAATTTCTTTTTATCATCTTCAGTTTCCTTCATGAATATATTATTGTTCTCAGTGTATAGGTCTTTCACCTCCTTGGTTATACTCTTAAATTTATTGAGACTTGTTTTGTGGCCTAACATGTGATCTATCCTGGAGAATGTTCCATGTGCACTTGAGAAGAATGTGTATTCTTCTGTTGGGATGAAATGTCCTGTAGATATCTATTAAGTTCAGTTGGTCAAATGTGTCATTTAAGACCACTGTTTCCTTACTGATTTTCTGCCTGGATGGTCTGTCCATTGATGTACGGGGATGTTAAAAACCCTTACTATTATTGTACTATTGTCAGTTTCTCCCTTTATGTCTGTTAATATTTGCTTTATGTATTTAGGTGTGCCTGTAGTGGGTGTATATATGTTAATGAGTGTAATAGTCTCTTCTTGTATTGATCCCTTTATCATTAGATACATTAATTCCCCTACATATGAACGAGTTCTGTTCTGAAAGCACGTTCATAAGGGCAGTTTGTTCGTAAGTTTAACAGAGTTAGGCTAGGTACCCAACTAACACAGTCGGCTATATAGTACTGTACTGTAATAGTTTTATAATACTTTTCACACAAATAAAACATAAAAAACAAACACAAAAAATAAAGAACACATTTTTAATATTACAGTACCTTTTTTCTTTAAAGCCTCTTTTATTTATTTATTTATTTATTTATTTTTAACATCTTTATTGGAGTATAATTGCTTTACAATGGTGTGTTAGTTTCTGCTTTATAACAAAGTGAATCAGTTATACATATACATATATCCCCATATCTCTTCCCTCTTGCATCACCTTCCCTCCCACCCTCCCTATCCCACCCCTCTAGGTGGTCACAAAGCACTGAGCTGATCTCCCTGTGCTATGCAGCTGCTTCCCGCTAGCTATCTATTTTACGTTTGGTAGTGTATATATACCCATGCCACTCTCTCACTTTGTCCCAGCTTACCCTTCCCCCTCCCTGTATCCTCAAGTCCATTCTCTAGTAGGTCTGCGTCTTTATTCCCGTCTTGCCCGTAGGTTCTTCATGCCCTTTTTTTTTTTTTTTTTTTTTTTTAGATTCCATGTATATGCGTTAGCATACGGTATTTGTTTTTCTCTTTCTGAATTACTTCACTCTGTATGACAGACTCTAGGTCCATCCACCTCACTACAAATAACTGAATTTTGTTTCTTCTTATGGCTGAGTAATATTCCATTGTATGTATGTGCCACATCTTCTTTATCCATTCATCTGTCAGTGGGCACTTAGGTTACTTCCATGTCCTGGCTATTGTAAATAGAGCTGCAATGAACACCGTGGTACATGACTCTTTTTGAATTATGGTTTTCTCAGGGTATATGTCCAGGAGTGGGATTTCTGGGTCGTATGGTAGTTCCATTTTTAGTTTTTTAAGGAACCTCCATACTGTTCTCCACAGTGGCTGTATCAACTTACATTCCCACCAACAGTGCAAGAGGGTTCCCTTTTCTCCACACCCTCACCAGCATTTATTGTTTGTAGATTTCTTGATGATGGCCATTCTGACCAGTGTGAGATGATATCTCATTGTAGTTTTGATTTGCATTTCTCTAATGATTAATGACGTTGAGCATTCTTTCATGTGTTTGTTGGCCATCTGTATATCTTCTTTGGAGAAATGTCTATTTAGGTCTTCTGCCCATTTTTGGGTTGGCTTTTTTTTTTTGTTATTGAGCTGCATGAGCTGCTTGTAAATTTTGGAGTTTCATCCTTTGTCAGTTGCTTCATTTGCAAATATTTTCTCCCATTCTGAGGGTTGTCTTTTGGTCTTGTTCATGGTTTCCTTTGCTGTGCAAAAGCTTTTAAGTTTCATTAGGTCCCATTTGTTTATTTTTGTTTTTATTTCCATTTCTCTAGGTGGTGGGTCAAAAAAGATCTTGCTGTGATTTATGTCATAGAGCGTTCTGCCTATGTTTTCCTCTAAGAGTTTGATAGTGTCTGGCCTTACATTTAGGTCTTTAATCCATTTTGAGTTTATTTTTGTGTATGGTCTTGGGAGTGTTCTAATTTCATTCTTTTACATGTAGCTGTCCAGTTTTCCCAGCACCACTTATTGCAGAGGCTGTCTTTTCTCCATTGTATATTCTGGCCTCCTTTATCAAAGATAAGGTGACCATAGGTGTGTGAGTTTATCTCTGGGCTTTCTATCCTGTTCCATTGATCTATATTTCTGTTTTTGTGCCAGTACCATACTTTCTAGATTACTGTAGCTTTGTAGTATAGTCTGAAGTCCAGGAGTCTGATTCCTCCAGCTCCATATTTCTTTCTCAAGATTGCTTTGGCTGTTTGGGGTCTTTTGAGTTTCCATACAAATTGTGAACATTTTTGATCTAATTCTGTGAAATATGCCAGTGGTATGTTTATAGGGATTACATTGAATCTGTAGATTGCTTTGGGTAGTATAGTCATTTTCACAATGTTGATTCTTCCAATCCAAGAACATGGTATCTCTCCATCTATTTGTTATCATCTTTAATTTCTTTCATCAGTGTCTTATAATTTTCTGCATACAGGTGTTTTGTCTCCTTAGGTAGGTTTATTCCTAGATGTTTTATTCTTTTTGTTGTAATGGTAAATGGAAGTGTTTTCTTAATTTCACTTTCAGATTTTTCATCATTAGTGTATAGGAATGCAAGAGATTTCTGTGCATTCATTTTGTATCCTGCTGCTTTACCAAATTCATTGATTAGCTCTAGTAGTTTTCTGGTAATATCTTTAGGATTCTCTATGTATAGTATCATGTCATCTGCAAACAGTGATAGCTTTACTTTTTCTTTTCTGATTTGGATTTCTTTTATTTCTTTTTCTTCTCTGATTGCTGTGGCTAAAACTTCCAAAACTATGTTGAATAATAGTGGTGAGAGTGGGCAACCTTGTCTTATTCCTGATCTTAGTGGAAATGGTTTCAGTTTTTCACCTTTGAGGACGATGTTGGCTGTGGGTTTGTCATATATGACCTTTATTATGTTTAGGTAAGTTCCCTCTATGTCTACTTTCATATGACAGTACCTTGAAAATACAGTAGTACCATACAACAGCTGGCATACAGGGGCTGGCATTGAGTGAACAGGCAAGAAGAGTTACTGACTGGAGGAGGGAGAGGAGGTGGGAGATGGTAGAGCTGAAGGATCTTCAGCATAGGAGATGGAGTGCATGCTGCAATTTCACTCATGCCTAACGTTGATGGCACAGGTTCTGGTTATTTGCTGGAACTGGATGCACGTTTGCATCTTTGAAAGTTTGTAACTTGAAGGTTCGTAAGTAGGAGACTTACTGTAATGCCCTTCTTTGTCTTTTGTTATAGACTTTGTTTTAAAGTCTATTGTACCATTGCAACAAAAATAATAAAATACCTAGGAATAAACCTACCTACAGAGGTGAAAGACCTATACTCAGAAAACTGTAAGACACTGATGAAAGAAATCAAAAATGACACAAACAGATGGAGAGATGTACCATGTTCTTGGATGGGAGGAATCAATATTGTGAAAATGACTATACTACCCAAAGCAATCTACAGATTCAATGCAATCCGTATCAAATTACCAATGGCATTTTTCACAGAATTAGAACAAGAAATTTTACAATTTGTATGGAAACACAAAAGACCCCAAATAACCAAAGCAATCTTGAGAAAGAAAAACGGAACTGGAGGAATCAGACTCCCTGACTTCAGACTATACTACAAAGCTACAGTGATCAGACAGTATGGTACTGGCACAAAAACAGAAATATAGATCAGTGGAACAGGATAGAAAGCCCAGAGATAAACCCGCACACCTCTGGCCACCTAATCTATGGCAAAGTAGAAAAGAATGTACAATGGAGAAAAGACAGTCTCTTCAATAAGTGGTGCTGGGGAAACTGGACAGCTACCTGTAAAAGAATGAAATTAGAACACTCCCTAACACCATACACAAAAATAAACTCAAAATGGATTAGAGACCTAAATGTATGACCGGGCACTATAAAACTCTTAGAGGAAAAGTTAGAGGAACAGTTAGCAGAACAGAGAGAGACCAGTGCAGAGGGTCTTGGCCACCTCACTGCAGTCCCCAGCCTGAGATGTGCATCTGCTTGTGTGTGCGGGGGCTGGGAGCTGAAACTCGGGCTTCAGAGCACAGACCCAGGGAGAGGACTGGGGTTGGCTGCATAGAGACAACCTGAAGGGGCTGGAGTGTGGTCTGAGCTGCAATGGGGGCATCCACAGGACTGAGCCTAGGTCTGCTATAGGAGCCCGATTTTTAACACAAGTGCTGAAGGGAGGCATGGGGCCCAGACATAGCGACCTCATTCTCGGTGTGCTCACAGGAGGCATGGCTCCACCTCTACGAACCCTGGGTGCACACAGACACTGGCAGGTTGCCCACACATGGAGAGGCTGAAATCTGAGCCATCTCCTAGTGGCTGTGCCGCCCCCGGATTTACGTGCTG
Organism: Balaenoptera musculus; assembly: GCF_009873245.2. NCBI lineage: Eukaryota > Metazoa > Chordata > Mammalia > Artiodactyla > Balaenopteridae > Balaenoptera > Balaenoptera musculus. The sequence continues at coordinate 91,086,737 of NC_045788.1, forward strand.
CCAGCAGCTTTGTCAGCTCAGTGCCTGTGGGACATCTGAGCAGGTTACTGGTGCTCCCGTGGCAGGGGCAAATCCGGGGTTAGCAGCTGTGGGCTTTGCGGGAGTGTGCATGTGGAGGCAAGGCTGGGGTCTGGTCTGATTCTGTAGCTCCTGGCAGGGGGTCCAGGTGCATGACTATGGCGGCCCTGGTACCTGACTTCAGCAGATCTGTGCCAACAAATCTGCACTGGTGGCTGTGTGAGCACAGTGCCTGAGGGACACCTGGGCTGATTGCCTGCATTTGCGTGGTTGAAGTGGGGCCAGGGGCAGTGCCAACAGCAGTGTATTTTGTGAACCCACACAACTGGGGGTAGGCAACACCACAGAGTGCACTTCCTGGTGGACAGCTCCTGTGGAGGAATACCCAATGGTTCCTCTCCCAGCAGAAGTGCTTCAGTCCTGCCTGCCTCACACCACAGCTCAGAAATGGATCTGGGGGCTTCTGCTCCAACAATTAGGGAGCAGACCCTACACTAGACAGGGCTGTGACAACCACAGAGCAAAGAGGAGGCCCCATTCAACATCCAGTGCCACCTCTGGTCATCACAACACTGATCACAGCTCTTATCAAAGGGATTATGGCCAGCACACACTGAGGAAAGACATGGCAGGCATCCATACTGAAAACAACCCTTATACCAACAATATTAATTTGAACAGACTGATCACTAGAAGTGAAATAGAATCTGTAATTTAAAAACTCCCTGCAAAGAAAAGTCCAAGATCAGATGTCTTCACTGGGGAATTCTATCAAACATACAAAGAAGAACTTATACCAGTTCTTCTCAAACTCTTCCAAAAGATGGAAAAGGGGGGAACACTTCCAAAGTCATTCTATGAAGCTGCCATCACCCTGATATCAAAACCAGACAGGCAGTACCAAAAAAGAAAATTGCAGGCTAATATTGATGAATATAGATGCAAAAATTCTCAACAAAATATTAGCAAACTGAATCCAGCAACACATAAAAAAGATCATACACCACGACCAAGTTGGATTCATCCCAGGGTCACAGGGATATTTCAACATATGCAAATCAATCAATGTGATATACCACATCAACTAAAGAAAAGACAAAAACCACATGATCATCTCAATAGATGCAGAAAAAACACTTGATAAATTCAACATCCATTCATGATAAAAACTTCAAAGTGGGTATGGAGGGAACTTATCTCATCATAATAAAAGCTATTTATGACAAACCCACAGCCAACATAATACTCAATGGTGAAAAGCTGAAAGCCTTCCCACTAAAATCTGGAACAAGACAAGGATGCCCACTCACACTAGTTCTATTCAACATAGTATTGGAAGTCCTAGCTACAGCAGACAAACAAGGAAAAGAAATAAAAAGTATCCAAATTGGAAGGGAAGAGGTAAAATTGTCCTTATATACAGATAACATGATACTATATATAGAAAACCCTAAAGGCGCCACACAAAACTACTAGAACTGATGAATGAATTCAGCAAGGTAGCAGGATACAAGATTAACATACAGAAATCTGTTGCATTCCGTTACACTAGCAATGAAATATCAGAAAAAGAAAGTTAAAAAAAAAATCCAGTTTAAAATTGCATCAAAAAATACTTAGGGGACTTCCCTGGTGGCACAGTGGTTAAGAATCCACCTGCCAATGCAGGCGACACAGGTTCGATCCCTGATCTGGGAAGATCCCGCATGCCGTGGAGCAACTAAGCCTGTGCACCACAACTACTGAGCCTGCGTGCTACAGCTACTGAAGCCCATGCGCCTAGAGCCCATGCTCTGCAACAAGAGAAGCCACAGCAATGAGAGGCCTGCACACCACAATGAAGAGTAGCCCCTGCTCGCCGCAACTGGAGAAAGCCCGCACACAGCAACGAATACACAATGCAGCCAAAAATAAATAAATAAAATATATAAATGTATAAAAAAAATACTTAGGAATAAACCTGACCAAGGAGGTGAAAGACTATAATGCTGAGAAATATGAAACATTAATAAAGGAAATTGAAAATGATTCAAAGAAATAGGACGATATCCCATGCTCTTGGATTGGAAGAATTAATATAGTTTAAATGGCCATACTGCCCAAAGCAATCTACAGATTTAGTGTGATTCCTATCAAAGTAACTGTGACATTTTTCACAGAACTAGAGCAAATTATTCTAAAATTTATATGGAGCCATGAAAGACACAGAATTGCCAAAGCAATCCTGAGGAAAAAGAACAAAGCTGGAAGCATAACCCTCTCAGACTTCAGACAATACTACAAAGCTACAGTAGTCAAAAGAGCATAGTACTGGCACAAAAACAGACATATAGATCAATAGAACATAATAGAGAGCCCAGAAATGAACCCACATACCTAAGGTCAATTAATCTTTGATGAAGGAGGCAAGCATATCCAGTGGAGAAAAGACAGTCTCTTCAGCAAGTGGCATTGGCAAAGCTGGACAGCTGCATGTTAATCAGTGAAGTTAGAACATTCCCTCACATCCTACACAAAAATAAGCTCAAAATGGCTTAAAGACATGACATCATAAAACTCCTAGAGAGAACATAGGCAAAACATTCTCTGACATAAATCATAGCAATGTTTTCTTAGGTTAATCCCCCAAGGCAATAGAAATAAAAGCAAAAATAAACAATGGGACCTAATCAAACTTATAAGCTTTTGCACAGCAAAGGAAACCATAAACAAAATGAAAAGACAACCTACAGACTGGGAAAAAATATTTGCAAACGATGCAACCAACAAGGGCTTAATTTCCAGAATATACAAACAGCTCATACAAGTCAACAACAAAAAACAAACAACCCAATCAATAAATAGGCAGAAAACCTAAACAGATATTTCTCCAAAGAAGACATACAGATGGCCAATAGGCACATGAAAAAATGTTCAACATTGCTAATTATTAGAGAAATTCAAATCAAAATCACAATGAGGTTTAACTTCACACCAGTCAGAATGGCTATCATTTAAAAGTCTACAGATATGCTGGAGAGGGTGTGGAGAAAAAGGAACCCTCCTACACTGTTGGTGGGAATGTAAATTGGTGCAGCCACTATGGAAAACAGTATGGAGGTTCCTTAAAAACTAAAAATAGAGTTGCCATATGATCCTGCAATGCCACTCCTGGGTACATATCCAGAGAAAACTCTAATTCTAAAAGATACATGCACCCCAGTGTTCAGAGCAGTATTATTTACAATAGCCAAGACATGGAAGTAACCTAAATGTCCATTGACAGATGAATGGATAAGGAAGATGTGGTATATATACACGATGGAATGCTACTCAGCCATAAAAAAAAATGAAATAATGCCATTTGTGGCAACATGGATGGACCTAGAGATTATCATATTAAGTGAAGTAAGTCAGACAGAGAAAGACAAATATCATATGATATCACTTATTTGTGGAATCTAAAATATGATACAAATGAACTTACAAAATGGAAACAGACTCACAGACAGAGAAAAATTTATGTTTACCAAAGGGTAACAGGGGAGGAATAGATTAGAAGTTTGAGATTAGCAGATACAAACTACTCTGTACAAAATGAACTGTATAGTACCAGGAACTGTACTCAATATCCTGTAATAAAGCATAATGGAAAAGAATAGGAGAAAGAAATACATATGTATAACTGAATCTCTTTGCTGTACACCAGAAACTAATACAACATTGTAAGTCAACTATACTTCAATAAAAAAAGAATTTTAGAAAAACATATTCTATAAATTAAATACTAATTTCAATGATTTTTATGTCAATAGTAATTATCTTCTGGATGCAACAGCTGAAAATATAATTTTTCAGGATTTTTAGTTATTTTTAAATTATCAGATTTATATTTTCTTGTCATTAATTGATAGTTCTTTAGACTTAAATAATTTCTAAGCAAGATAAAATACTGAAAAATTGGTCATCATGCATAGTTTTACTATATATATACATTGTTTTAATATACATATAAATATATATAATGCATATTTAATATAATATATGTGTATTTTACATATATATATTCCTGTGTTTTTTAATTTGATATGTTATAGAGTTGCTATACCTTTGTGTGAGAATACTGTGATATGCCATTCAGATCTTCTTTTAGGAATAAAATATTTATTCATTTAGGAGCAGAGAGTGCTAATAAAAGAAGACCCTTATCCCATTTGGAGGAGTGCCCCAGTTAAAGAAACCTGACTTGCCCTTGGTCACATCTTCCAGAGACAGCTTATATTCAATGACTAATCAAACATGGGCATATGAAGGTCCCTTTTATCAATTTGGACCTCTCTCAATGGCTATCCCAGTCCTGAGATGTGTGGTCACCTGTGGCCTTCGTAATACTTGCATCCCAGCTCTACTTCTCCCCCTGCTCAATACTGCTTCCTTCCCCCTGCTTCCACAGGTCTTGATCCTAAAAGCACTCCTTGATAATTGTTGTTCATGCTCATCTCCATTTCATATTCTCATATTCTTTTCCTTTATGCATTGTTACAAGATATTGAATATAGTTCCCTGTACTATACAGTAAGCCCTTGTTGTTTATTTTACATAGAGTAGTTTGTATCTGCTAATCTCAAACTTCTAATCTATTCCTCCCCCACCCCCTTTCCCCTTTGGTCACCATAAATTTGTTTTCTATGTCTGCTTCTGGGGAATCCAGACTAGGGCACTTTGGGTCTATCTATATACCTACCTACTTGTTATCTTTATCTTCATTATCTATCGATCTATCTATTGATCTATCGATCTAGCTATCCATCCATCCACTCTAAGAAAGTGTAAAAAGGATGTGTGCACTTACAAAATTTTTGATATACCAAATGCTTGTAACAGCTCTCACTACCTATTCTCTAGTTCTCTGAAATAAAAATCAGTTATTTCATTACCAGTTGTAATGTGCATGAGTGATTACGGGTCTATGAGCAATAGTGCCAAATTTTTTGACTGTGTATGTAAGATTATGAGATGTGTTTTTGTTTATCAAGAAAAAATATGAGCTAATTGGTCTTATAGAAACACGTGTTGATGTAGAACAGGCTGTACCTTGGTAAATCTTGAGAATGTAACAGAGAATTTTACCGAGGAAACTGCAGTCAGTGATGTGAGGATGATACTTGGCAGAAACTTCTGAAAACAGAGTGTAGACAGAATTCTTTGGCACCTAAACAACGATTCAGGAAGGATGACCAATGTTAGTTACAACTAAACAAACCTTTCTTATTTACCAGTCTTTGTCAAAGGAGGGCTATTGAGCCGTATTTATTTTTCAAAAGACAGAAAATAGATGCAGTTGGCCAAGGCTCCAACTCTGATTTACTTATTACCCTTTTGCACATATCATACAAATCCAGAACCTTATGACTATCACCATTTTTATTGGAATCACTAGCAGTAGCTTTATAATTTCTATTAACCCAAGTTTCTTCATGGCATGATCTCTGTTTATCACTTCTGCTTCATCTCTTGTGCTCTTCTTTCTGTCACACCCTGCCACCAGCCCACAAACCACCAATGTCACTTCTGATAGTAAAATACTCTGTGCTCTTGCTTCAATACAGTCAAGTGGTTAAAAGGGTAGACCCTGCATTTGGTCCAGCCCTACATTTTTTCTGCCACTTCCAAACTGTGTGTCTACAGTAAGTTACTTTCCCACCTTGTGCCTCAGTTTCCTCAACTGAGAACCATGTTAGTACCTCACTTGGATGTGGAAAGATTAAGTGGAGAGTGCTTGGTTCATAGTAGCTTACATACTGTTTGGTGCTGTGTTATTTGGTAGAAATTACATATTCTTGTTTAGGGTCTGTTCTGTTCCGTTTTGCTCTCCAAACCTATTACTGTGATTGGGAGTATATTAAATGTGTGTGCTTAAACATTTCAAGTTCTACTTTATGAATATGTATGATAAAAGGAATTCATTTTGATAGTGTACTTGTACATGTAGATTACTGCATAACTGTTGAGAAATTAATGAAAATTTTATTAAAAATGTTCCTGTTGCCTGGAGACAACACAGATATTTGAAAGTATCTCTACAAATTTTGCATTGAACAACTGAGGTTTATGAGTGGATTTGTTTCCTCCTATAAAAAAAATTAGATGTGTAGAAGGCCCCAAGTAAAGTCTCTTTCCTTTTACTTTGACTGGTTCACTACAGGGAGGACATTCTGGAATTCTCTGGTAATCAGGCCTAGGTGTGATTCAAGAAGAGGGGCTGACCTGTGTGAGGAGACTGAAATGCTAGTTCACATTCAGTTCCTCACTCTGGCTGTTATTACCACTAACGGAATTGGTGTGTGCCCAGCCCAGCTGCTGTGTCCGTATCTCTCACAAACTGCAGAAAGGCTGCAGGATGTCTTTAGAGAAGTAGATATTTGTTTTTCCAGGGATTAATGGCACCCTTCTTTGTCTACGTAATGGATCTTACACTGTATATTTTAGACTTATTGAGCATTACTTAATTCCTATAATGCGTGCCAACAATGTGATTAAAGCTGATTTGCACTAGATCATTTGTCAGATTACTTGGTTACCGGTTAGCCTCCCCAGGTACAAATTTCCTCTTCTAAGCACTAAAAATAGCATCTTTACAGAATCCTCAAAAATGCATACTGTAAACCAGTTGCCACATCCAAAAATGAAATTATTTATTCAAGTATTTTATTTGCAACTGAATGTTTGACAGTTGTGGGAAATAGCAACATAACAAATATGGGGAAATGTTTTGGATGTAATTTTTGCTCTTTTGACACTTAATTTGCTGTCATACATTGACTTCAAAACCCTCAGAATCCCAAAACATTCCCTTCATTTGTTTATTTTCCTTGATTCCATGTTAGCTTTCCCTGACTTCCCACAGACACTGTATTCTATTCACTTCTCTTCACATCTAAATTTTTATTTTCCTAATTCCTGTGGGAAAAAGTGAACAAACCAACATAGCATGCATCAGTTAACCAAAAGACCACCCAAATGTGATTATATATACCTATATAAATATATAAAGCCCAAGACTATCACTTGTTTTTTTCTGCTCACTCAGCAAATCAGTCAATATATCCTCATATTGATTATTTTCTTGTCATTCTTTCTCTACTGTCTTGGTCTGGGCCTCATCGTTCCCTGCCCATGTTATTGCAATAGCTTCTTAACAGGTCCCCCTGTCTCTAGTTTATCCCCTCACTAGGTTCTTCTATTCAGCATGGCCAGTATAATTCTCCACTTTCATCTTGTCATTTTTTTGCTTAAAACCTGACAATGCCTATTATTTATTTATCATAATGAAACTTTTCAGCCCTTCTAACTTAAAGTCAAATACTGAGTTCTGGCCAGCAGAGTGTGGGCAGAGGTGATGTGCCCATCTCCATGCCTGGACCACAAGACCTTCCACACTGTTGGCCACATGCTTTCTCTCTTCCATCATCTGTTGACTGAATGTAGGAAATCCAGTGGAGAACTTGGAGGTGATAGGGGATGGAAGAACCAATAAAAGAGTAGGGTCTTTGAATAACTTCATGGTGCAGAGCTCCTTGCCCCCAAATCCCACTCTTGCCATTGGACTCTTATATAAGCAAGAAAGAAAATTCCATTGTGTAGAGACAGTGAGGTTGTTTGGGGTATTTGTTGAAGCAGTTAGCCAGTTATCCTAATATGTATCAATTTTGCAATAACAGTGTTATCAGTGCAAATCAAGATTAATGAGCTTGCTGGGAGGTTATTATTTGGCTTTGGGACTTTTTGTGCACAGTTTTTTCATTAGTTCCTTGCATATGACTTTTGAATATAATTGTCTTTTTACTTTTATAATTCTTTAAGCAAGTAATTTTTAATCCTGTTTTAGAGCATTTGAAAATGTCTATTCATTTGTTCATTCATTCATGGATGTAACAAACATTTATTTAGCATCTATTTTGTCCTAGGTACAAAGAAGAAGAGAAAAAAGGTTATATCTTCAATATACTTTTAAAAAATTAATGGTATATTACAGTCTTATCCTGAGCCCATTTACTACTTAATTTTTATGCTCAGCATAAAACCTCGACATTACCACGCTTCTCAGCGTCCCAAGGGATTAGGATCATTTTCAGTTCTTATCTGAGACACCCAGAATTGTTCTGTTGCCTGATTCTTCCTAGGGTTTGATGGCAATGGAAGAGTTTTTGTTTGTTTGTTTTTCATTATTCCTTCTGAAGGAAAAATTATCTTTTACTGAATTCCTACCCTTGTACAAAATCAATATAGGTTTTCTTTTGCAAGCACCCATTACTTTAGGCATTCCTTTTCATGGCTTGAGCACTTTGATGGCTATACCTTAGTAAAGAAAGCACCTCCCATCACTCCTAGAAGCTGAGTTTTTGTTGAGTAACTAGGTCTAGGGACAGAAGAAGGAAATCACATCTTCTGACATGGTCCAGGACTAAAAGAGTGTGTCATTCTTGGCCAATTCTCTTTCAACCATTCTTCTCTCTGCCATCTGATAAAATCTATCTTGTATCTGAGGGCTTAAAAATGACATTTACTAGCTCCCCACTATGGAATTCACATTTTGGACAAGTACAGGGATGTCAAGAGGGTCTTGACACTTTATTTCAAAATCTTGTTTTGCTTCCCAATAGCACCAGTGGCTCATTCTTCACATTTCCTGCTATAGGAAAATATATATGCCAAGAGCTTTAGGTTTGACTCCTGGGCTACTTAAAATGCCGAATTAACAGGTGAGCTTGGTCAATGCCATTCTCAGGTGTGTGTAAGATTGTTAAACAATCCCTGATAATATCTTTCACAACCTTTCGGAGTGAGTAGAGGTTGAGGCATGTCAAGAAAGGTCAAGAAAGGGGAGAGGGAGGTTAAAAAGAAGCCTGATATTTGGTTTCTGAGCCTGGCTCTGGAACCAGATCTAACATATATACACTACCAAACGTAAAATAGATAGCTAGTGGGAAGCAGCCGCATAGCAACAGGAGATAAGCTTGGTGCTTTGTGACCACCTAGAGGGGTGGGATAGGGAGGGTGGGAGGGAGACGCAAGAGGGAAGAGATATGGGAACGTATGTATATGTATAACTGATTCACTTTGTTATAAAGCAGAAACTAACACACCATTGTAAAGCAATTATACTCCAATAAAGATGTTAAAAAAAAACACAAATAAATAAATAAATAAAAGCTCTAGGGACCAGCGCCAGCAACCACAGAGACCATGCTGCTAACCTTTGTTTTCCCTATACGTTAATGGTCTCAATAAAATGATGACACTTCACATTGTATTGTCATTGCCTGTTTATGTTTGTCTTCCATGTTTGAAGGAAAGGACCATGTGTTACCTCTGAATCTTGAAACAAACACATTCAATAAAGTTTTGGTGGCTAAGGGAGTGAATAAGTGAAGTGACCTCTACATTTGACCATCATTGTAGTATAACAGGATGATGTAATTGAACTATAGACTTGATCACGTATGAATCCTGTGCTCCCATTTAGGCTTTTTACAGAATAAGGGTGGTAAAGGAAGAAATTAGTAGCAAGAAAGAGGAATGAAGGGCAGGGTAGTGTAGATGAGGAGGAATGGGTGAAAGTTAATCATTAGAGAACAGAAGAGATTGAAAGGTGAGAGGAGATAAGATTTATAGATGGGGATGAGAGAGAGCTATGGAAAAGATGAACATGTTGGTGGAATCAGCCAGTAAGCATCCAGGATTATAGTCAGGTAGTTCTCTGACCCACCAAACAGCATGTTGTGAAGATTTAGTACAGTAAACCATGGAGTTTCTCAGAGGGAAGCTGTTCCATAGATACGAAAGTCTGATTATTCCATATTATTATTTTCCTTTCATGTTGGGAGGATGTACCAGTAACAGTTGGAGTCTCCTTTCAGCCAAATAGCTCCCATATGCTACATAATTCTGCTGCTGATTAAAATCCTATGGAAGATTCAGGCTGTATCTGGAACAATAGCAGCCTGAATTCGATTTATCAGTCTTCAGGGGAAGAAAAGATAATCAAATTTCCCCCTTCAGCAACTTTGGGACCATGCCATTGCCGAGATGACAATGGATGTGAGTTGTACACTTTCTGTTTGTACACCTGCTGCCTGTTAATCACAAGTTCCTGGCATTTTGTGAGATATTTTTCCCTATTCATATCTTATGGGCTTTGTCATTTAAAGGCAAGGGCATTTCTGTAAAAACTGTTACTGAAACATGTATGAAAAAATAGGGAGATAAGTAGGGAGAGAGAGTTGTGGGTGATGTGAGGAAAAACACAGTCTTTAGTCAGAGAAATCTGGGTTTCAGTATGCTTTTTAACATTTTAGTATGTGACCTGGACAAGTGATTTAAGTCCTCTGAACTTCGATTCCCTTATCTGTAAAATGGGGATAATGATATTTACATCAGATGATTATTTTATGGATTAAATTACATAATTTATGTTTGGCTGTGCATTCTGGAAAAATCTAGGTAGTGAGAACTGCAAAGAACTCTCGGCTCGAAAACACCATTCAAACCCCGGCCCTCAGAGACTTGGCCAAACTTTAACATGGCTTCTAGCAGCCTAAGACCTCGTGTCCCTGGGACAAACAGCCCCCTTTGGAGTTCTTGTTTTGAAAAGCTCAGGGATGTCAGAAGAATTTACTGTTTGTTCTAGCCAACACCAGGTCTCTTCTTAGAGCATCTACTAAGAAAGTCTTGCAATTGTGAATCCTTCCTCTGAACCTTTAAGATGTAGATGTATCTCCCATAACTCAGAAGTGTCTTTCTCAAGGACCTGAAAACCATCCCTTTGAAATGTAATAATCAGTAAGGCCAGGGGCTCTATCTCCTAGACTCTGGGAAGATAGGATCCTAACTTTAATAATTGCCATGTAGCAGAGTCAACTGGCTGGCCTAATCATGTTTACACTGATCAGCCCTTGGTAATTTTGAGTCCCTGCTCGCTTCCCTTTTCTACACCGTCATTCTGCCTTTAAAATCCCAGTCACCACTGTGCAAATCAGAATGGAGCTCAGCTCTTTCCCCTACTGTCAGTATTTCCTGAATAAAATCTGTTTTCACCACTCTAACTAATGTCTGGCTTTGTTTCTCTTTGGAAGTAAAGGCTGCTTTGTGGTAACACCTACCAAACCTCTGCCCCCAGGTCTCTTTTAATGGGATATGTGTGTGTGTGTGCGTGTGCGCGTGCCTGCATGTGTGTGTGTGTGTGTGTGTTTTCCGAAGGAGAGAGTGAGGTTCAGTCTTGTCAGGAAAGGTCATGGGAAGAAACTGGGAAAATGTGAGAAGGCTGTTGTGTGTTTCCTGACTGTCTCTGGGGAATAGGCTTGAGGGTTAGTTTCTTCTCATACATTTTTCAAAGGTCAGAAATATAACTTAAACAAGCTTTCATTATTTTAGCTTAAACCAAAATGGAATTTAAGGTGGATCCAACTTAGGGCAAGGTGGGATGCAGATATTTAAAGGATGAAATTAGGGCTCTATTTCTTCCCCTAGCTTATGCTGTCCAATAAAATGCTCTGTGTTTACAGAAATGTTTTATATCTAGACTGTCCAATATGATAGCCTGTGTGACTATTAAGCACTTGAAGTGTGGCTAATAGCAACTGAGGAAATGAATGTGTTAACTTAATTTTAATGAATTCAAGTGTAAAGCCACCTGTGGCTGATGGCTGCCCTGCTATAGGGCACAACTGTAAATCATGCTGTGCTTGCCTCTTCTTGGCTTTATTCTCAGACCGTCTCCATGTGGTGTCAGTGGCTCCTGGAAACTGCAGAATCAGTTGGTCCTCAAATAATATGATCTCACGGAAAGAGAGAAAACCACCTCTTCTTCATCAGCCTTATCCATCCCTGAGAAGGATTCGAATTGGCCTTGTTGAGGTAAGTCATGATGTGCAAGAGGGTGGACACTCATGGTCCACCCTGAGTCACATCCTGTTGTGGGCCATTCAGTTCACGGTCTTCCAGAATTGCTTTGAGTTTGAGAGGAATAGTTATCAAATAGTGGTTAAAGCAAAAGCAGAGCAACTTTTTGAGACAGGGCAAAAGTATTGATACCTTGTGGCCTTGGTGACAGAGTGCTGCACATTGTTGAGGAATGGAACATTTCTTCCTCATCGCAGAGAGGATTTGGCACCTAAAGTCCCAGTCAGGCAGCAGCATGAACCGTACAGTTTATAAAGCAGTGTCCTCAGAACAACAACAGTAGCATCCAGTACACATTCAAGAAATCTGATGTACAGAGAGCAATAAAAAGGTAGGAGAGTAAAAGACAGTAAGAGCATGGCAGGTATTATGTGGCCCCTGTAACGGGCATTCTGCTTCCTGAGCACATGACAAACACTCTTCAGGAACTCTCAGAACACTAGGGAGGATCTGATAGGCAGCCGGAATACCTGTGAGTAAAGGTGAGAGTTAAATACAGGAAATAAGGCTTTACTATTAATGTGACAATAGTTGTGTTCAAGGGCTGGTAATGCTGAAGTATTTGAATTCCATATTTAAGCACTTGGAACTATTAGGTGCTCACATTTTACCTGCCATTACCAGTGTATGCGCATACACAAACACAGCCTACATTCATTCCTCCTTGAATAAGTACACAGTTTTTCTGTGCTTTATTGACGTTGGTGGTATGAAGAGACATGCAGAGTTAACTTCAGGATTTAGCATATCCTTTAGAACTATGAGGGTTCATTTTCTGAAACCCTAAGAGTTAGAAAAATCCACTGTTGAGAATGTTGGAAGCAAATCTATAGACCAGGACTAACATTCAGCATTGTACAACATATAGCCATATCTTTTATTAAATATGAAATGATTTTGGACCTGTTATATATAGCAACTTCCCCGAGTCTCTCAAGTTTCCTCCTACCCCTTATTGCTTAAGCCACTTCTGCCTCTTGCCACAATCCAGCAATTGAAGGGTTGATTCTCAACACAGGCAGGGGCCTCCGGGACCAAGGCACTCTAAACCAGCTTATGTTCAGATTGGTTAGTGGTCTTGCCATTCATTTTCTCTAAAATCCCAATTGCTAAGCACCATCTTTGGCTCCTTGGGAAAACCCATGATGACCGTTCATGTTCCACTAGCGTTTTATTTTGCTTGTGTTTATTCATCCACCTAAATTGTTACTGATTTGCTGATTACATAACTTTTACATCCTCTTGTGATCAAACAGTAATGGAACTTTTAAGATATGTTGCCTCGTTTTAGGGAAGCTCTAAAGTCTTTGCTTTATATCAGGTGAATATATTAAGAAAAAGGTGTTAAAATTTGATTTTGTAATGATAGAATGCACAGTGAGAATCTGAAAAAAAATGTGGCAAGGATGCCAGGAGACCAAGTCTTTTCTAAAGAAAACTGCCATTGGTAACTGTAAGTTAGATAGTCATGATTAAAAATTCATGAATGCGTAGGGGGTACAAGCAACTGGGACGAAAACTGTGATCAATAGGCTCCATCATTTCCAATATAATCGCCTCAAGTCCTTGCCTTATAGGTGAACATGTGGATCATCGGTAGAGAAATTTGTGTCGTGACTGGCTGAGGATGCTCATTTTCTGTCGAGAACTCATATGCCAATGGTTTGGGCTTTCCTTCAGGAAATGAATATTCACCTTCTTTACCACAAAACCAATTTCTATCCATGGTTTTATCTTTATGATATATAAATCAGTGCCTTGTCAAATACACACACACACACACACACACACACACACACTTTGCATTATAGTTATTGGCATACATAGGTTGATTTAGTTAGGTTATGATAAAATTGTTTATGGAGATTTCTGTGGAGGCTAAGTGATTGAAAAGTTTGGAAAAAGCTGTGGCCTTAATTCAAGGCAGTTTGGATCAATAATTCTGAAGGCAAAACTGTAGCTATTAATAAGCCTAAAACCTTGAGAGAAACAGAATTTTTCAGCTTTAGGCCATAGGGAATAAGAACACATTGTTTTGCAGTGTTTTTATGGTTTAAATTTTTGAGAGCTTCTGCAGTATAAGTCTCAACTCTTTTGCCGGGTGATAAACTCATCATGCTAGAGATGAAGCAATGAGTTCAAATAGGTTTTTGACTTCTTTAAACCATCTTTCCTTTTTGCTCAGATATGGATCAAAACCTAGAGAGGTGACTCTTGTTTCCTCTGCCTCATTACCCTAAAACTGTGAAGAAAATTTTAAGTTTGTAAATTCCAAATGTGAATATCTCAGAGGTCAAATTTCTCTAACTCAGAATCATGTCACAGAACAATAATACATGAGCCAGCAACTCAGATCTATGTTTCTTTAGTTAGATTTGTTTACTGAGGAACATTATGGCAACGGCTATGACTTCTGAAAGTCCAACCTCAGCATTTGAGAGCTATTTACTATTTAATTAATTAAATTTACTATTTAAGTAGATTAAATTTACTATTTAATCAAGTGGCAGAGCAGCAAACTCATTTTGAGTAAGATATTAAAAAGAAGAAAGAAATGTCATATGTCATCAGCTGGAATAATTTAACTTGCAAATCAGATGTTGGCAAGAGCTAGTTGACAGCAGATGGCTCAACTCTTCTGTGTTTGACTCCAAACCTATCCTTTCCCATTTTGCGTTGGAAATCTAATTAAAAGCCTTTTTATCACCATCAGATTAATTATAAACATGCCTTTTTATCTGGTAGGAAATTGACCTGTGCTTAACAAATTTCCCCCCAAACCCTCTATTTTCCAAGATTTTCAAGAAGAATTTTTTTCCAAACTTATTTATCCAGACTAAATGCACCTAATCTTTATAGGTTAAATCCCATGAGCTACTACTTAGGCCAAATATGAGTTACTTATTTACTATTTAGGACATAAACTGATATTAACTTAAGAGTAATTGCTAATTTAATTTCTTTACTTCTAGTTAATTTGATGAAATTCATTGAAAGACAACTTTCTTCCAAGTAAATAATTTGCCATGGCAAATAGAATCTTATAAAGCTTAATTTTAAAGTATTTTATCATATGGTGGTGCAATTAATATCAGAAAAAAGGACATGTGTTTCATTAACTTGTCTGTCATTCCATGAGTTTATGATGTGAGAACTGACACTTCTGTGCCATCTGTTTGTATATGACCATAATAGAAGCCGTACATGCCAGCGGACTGAAGTATTTTCATAGAGTAAATCCACAGGTATGGGCTCAACATTTCGATAAGTGTTAGATTATTTCCCACACATAATTTTGTCATTATTAGACTAATTCTTGTAGTAATGCATAAATTTCGAAAACGCTAGTGCTATAAAAATGGGCAGGAATGAGTATATTTCCTCAATATACAAAGGAACTGTGTATTTCAGTGGTTAAAATAAAAGAGAGAAAGTGATCATCTGGCTTTTACTTAGGATGTAGAAAGCTGGAAAGAGCATCATTACTACCCTTACAATGAAAAAGAGAGATAATCTGCAAATTAATAGTTGTCCTTGAATTTATCAGAAAGTTGAAGTTGTAGAGCAATCAACTAACTCAAAATCTAAAGAAAAACATTCTTCTGGAAGGAGAAGCAAAATGTGAGCAATTTCTTTCCTGGGGAAAATGTTAAACCCCATGCAAGCTGTTCATGAGAATTCAACTAAAATTTCTGACAAATTACTTCAGACTGACTTTGGACCAGCATGAGTGTATACAATCTCTTGGGAGCTACAGTCACAAGGAGAAATTGCACATATGTACACGATCTTCTCCACAGACCTCACCATGTATGTACTTATAAGAGAGATTAGGGGCTGGGTTGGAGACCTGAGAAAGCCTCTATTTTGGTGAAGGTATGGGAGAGGAGAACAACAGCTCTTGTGGAAAAGGTGTAAAGCCTCACCTAGAACTTTCTCTCTTATCTTCTTTATGGGGTAAAAGCTTAAGCTGATGTGGGAAGGACAACAAATATTGTCACCCTCAGACCAGAAGTGAACATGCATTGCAATTAGGTGAAGGAAAAAACAAAACACAATCTGCCCTTAGGGGAGGGACAGAAAAACACCCTGAGCCTAGACCACTTAGAGCTCTACCTTTGGGGGAGGAGTATGACCACAAAAAAGGCCTCATATCCAAGATCTGGACACACAGTGCCTTCCTCAGATTGAGGTTGAACCAGAACAACAGAAAATGATTCCCTGTACCCCCTCTTCCACTCTTCTTTATCAGGCTGGCAAGTGACCTATAGCAGTTGTCATATGTATAATGCTGGGAGAAGGGTAAAGTGAAGAGAGAGCTCTTTTCTCAAGCACAAAGGAAAAGCCTGAAACTGAGAGGTGAGCAGACCTTGAGAAAAAATCTTCTGAAAAAGTATTCCTCACTCTAAGTACAAGTTAAAACCAGAGAATTTGAAGCTTGTGGTACCCTGAGGGTAACCATAGAAGCCAAAATAACAAAAAAAAAATAGACTCAGCTCAATTCCTGACTAGACTGACACAAACTCTTATAATCCAAAGAGAAAAGGCATTCCTATTTCCAGGCGTAAATACTATTTACAGTCATCTCTACTCTTCCACACAAGATATTCAGCTTTCAGCTAAAATGCAGGGCATACAAAGAAGCAAGGGGGAAAAAAGCAACAATACACTGTCAAGAGACAAAACCATCAACAGAACCAGATCAAATATGATTCATATTTTAGATTTAAAATAGCTGAATAATGTGACAAAGATTCTGGAGGAAAAAGTGGACAATATGCATGAATAGATATGGAATCTCAGCTGAGAGATGGAAACTATGATAAAGAACCAAATGGAAATAGAAGAAGTTAAAAGCATGGTTATCGAAGAGATGAATGCCTTTGATGAATTCATCAGTACAATCAATACAGTAAAAAAAAAAAAAAAGAGTAAAGTTGGAGATAGGTCAAGGGAAGTCTTCCAAACTGACAAGCATGAAACATAAAACCATAACAGTTCTTCTAAGAGCTAAGGAACAGTAGAAAATGGTACAAAATAAATGGAATTGGAATCAGAGAGAAGAGAGACTGAGCAGAAGAAATGTTTGAATAGATAATGACCAAGAATTTTTCAAAAGCAGTAAATTATAAAAACTATAGATCTATGAAGCTCAGAGAACACCAAACAATAAATACTTCCAAACACACCTAGAAACATAACTGTTCAAACTGCTACAACCTGAAGACAAAGAGAAAATCTTGAAGGCTGCCAGATAAAAAGTGCACATTGTATACAAAGAAACAAAAGTAAGGATTGGAACAGACTTCTCATCATGAACTATGAAATCTAGAGACAAGGGAGTAACATCTTAAAGTGCTGGAATGACAACAACAAAACCTGTCAGCCCAGATTTCATACTCAAAGAAAATATTTTATAGAATTGAAGGAGTGCAGAAAAAAACAAGAACTGAGAGAATTCCTTACTAGCATACCTATTATTTATTCCTTAAAGGAAGTTCTTCAAAAATAAGGACTAAGATATCAGACAATAACTAGGATCTACACAAAGAAAGAGTGCTGGAAATGGCATTCATGAAGGAAAAATTTAAATTTAGTTTTCTTATTTTGAATTTCTGTAAAAGATAACTATGAAAGGCAAACATTGTATCAAAGTATTACATGTTTATGGTATATATAAAGTAAAATGCATGACAATAATAGCACAAAAGATAGGAAAGGAATTTAAATTACAATGTTGTAAGTTCCTTATAGTGCATGATTAATTACATGTGGATATTGTAAACTCTACGGCAGTCATTAGGACGTGTAAAACTTTTCAATAATAACCCCAAATTGGAGATAAGTTAGTAGATTTAAAACCAATCTATTTAAATAATTACATTAAATTTAAACTGTGAAAATATACCAAATAAAAATTAGAGATTTTCAGATTGGATAAAAAAGTAGCACCCAACTATGTCCTGACAAGAAGATCTACTTTAAATATAATGAAATAGATTAAAGTAAAAATATGAAAATAATATAGTGTGAAACCACTAATCAAAAGAAAACTAAAGTGTCTATATTAATGCCAGACAAAGTGGACTTCAGAATAAGGAATAGTACTGGGACAATATTCATAGTGATAAAGGGGACAATTCAATAAAAGGACAGTAATCTTAAATATGTATGTACCTAACAACAGCTTAAAGTATATAAAATAAAACAGATAGAACTGATAAGAGAAATAAATCTACAAGTAGAGTTAGAGACTTCAACTTTAAGTATTAGATTAAACAAATAGGAAGTTGGTAAGGAAACAGATTTCAACAACACTATTTACCAAATGGATCTATTAGATACATATAGAACACTTCAAATCACAGCAGTAGAATACACATTTTTCTCAAGAGCATATGGAACTTTCACCAAGATAGATATTATTCAAGATAGACCAATAAAGAATCAAAATCATTTAAGGTTTGTTCTCACATCAAATGGGATTTAAACTAGAAACCAGCAACAGTAAGATAGCTGAAAGATTTCCAAATATTTGAAAATAAACACTTCAAAATAGCCCATGGTTCAAAGAGAATGTCACAAAGGAAATTCAAGTATGTTTTGAATCAAATGAAAAAAAAAGTTCTATGTGTCAAAATTTGTGGGATATAGCTAAAGGAGTTTAGAGTTAAATTTATAGCTTTTAATGCTTTTTATTTGAAAAGCAAAATTTTATTTTTTTAAATTTATTTTTTAAATGAATTAATTTTTATTGGAGTATAGTTGCTTTACAAGGATTTTTTTTCCTATTATAGATTGTTTATTATTTGTCAACAACATTTATGAAGACCATTTAAAAATTTTGTTGAAATACAGTAAGGAAGATCTAAATACATGGTGAGCTATAACTTGTTCATGGATATGAAGAGTTAGTATCATTAAGATATTAATTCCTCCAAAATTGTCCTATGGATTACATGTAATTTCATCCAAACTCCCTAAGGGGCTTTTCATGGAATTGGACAAGTGAATTCTACATTTATATGGAAATGCAAAGAGCTAAGATGATCCTGAACAAAAGCAAAATAGAACTTTCCCTACCAGACATCATGATGTAGTCACAAAATGGAATAGTATACAGCAAAGAAAATGAACAAACCACAGATATATGCATCAATATGCATGAATCTCAAAAAATATTAACATAAAAATATTAACATTGAGCCAAAACAAAAAAAGCCACAGATATATAAAATATTCCAGTTTACACATTTAGAAAACAGGCAAGTGGAGCTATATTTCTTAGGGATACATACACATGAGATGAAACAATGAGGAAAAGCACAGGGACTATTAATAAAATCCAGAGTAATAGCTACAAGGGACTGATAATAATTAATTAAGTTGGGTGGTGAATACACAGGTGTTCATTTTATTATTCAAAGTGTCTTCTTACACATTATTCTCTTTGTGTATATTTTATAATAAAACAATTTAAAAGATGGAATGCTCAGAAAATAGTGAGTCATGTTGAAACCCTAAACAAAGAATATATTAAATTTTGCCATGCTTTTTTAGAATAGTTTAAAAAAACAACCATAACTGAAAGGGAACAGGAGGGGTCCCTCAAAAGTAATGTTGTCCAAAATTTAAAGCTCCCAATTTTTTTTTAACATCTTTATTGGAGTATAATTGCTTTACAATGTTGTGTTAGTTTCTGCTGTATAACAAAGTGAATCAGCTATATGTCTACATATATCCCCATATCCCTTCCCTCTTGCACCTCCCTCCCACCCTCCCTATCCCACCCCTCTAGGTGGTCACAAAGCACTGAGCTGATCTCCCTGTGCTATGCAGCTGCTTCCCACTAGCTATCTGTTTTACATTTGGTAGTGTATATATGTCAGTGCTACTCTCTCACTTCATCCCAGCTTACCCTTCCCTCTCCCCGTGTCCTCAAGTCCATTCTCTACGTCTGCATCTTTATTCCTGCCCTGCAACTAGGTTGATCAGAACCATTTTTTTTTTTAGATTCCATATATATGTGTTAGCATTCGGTATTTGTTTTTCTTTTTCTGACTTACTTCACTCTGTATGACAGACTCTAGGTCTATCCACCTCACTACAAATAACTCAATTTTGTTTCTTTTTATGTCTGAGTAATATTCTATTGTATATATGGGCCACATCTTCTTTATCCATTCATCTGTCGATGGACACTTAGGTTGCTGAAAAGCAAAGTTTTAAATCAACAATTTAAGATTCCACTTCCGGAGACTAGAAAAAAAAAAAAAAGAGAGAAAATTAAGCCCAAAGCAAATATCATAGAAGAAATAATAACAGAGCAGAAACCAATGAAATTAAAAACAGAAACATATGAGAGAAAATTATAGTAAGCAAAAGCCAGTTTCTTGAAAATGACAGTAAAATTGATGAACCTTTAGTCAGGTTAACCAAGTAAAATGAGAGACAACACAAATTGTAAATATTGGAATGAAAAGGGGTACATTACCACAAACCTTACAGACATTAAAAGAATAAGCAGAGACTACTGTAAAGAATTCAGTGCACATGAGTTCAACAATTTATATAAAATGGACAAATTTCTTGAATGATAAAAACTGCCAGTGATCACTCAAGAAAAATAAATAACCTGAATGGATCTATAGATCTCTGTAAATTTCTATCCATATATAGAATACATCTACAGCATTTAAACAACCTGCCCTTTGCTCCAGAGAAAGACACTGTCTCTCTCCTCCATGGCTGTTCACTATAAAAACATTCTTGAAAGATAGTATGAAACAAAGACAGTAAGTTCCTCTGCTTATAAGATGTGAATAAATGCAAGAGACCCATGGAAAATTGTCTCCTAACGGGATTGAGATGACTTAGGGATGGTTGAAATTCTGTAGACTCTGGTTCTCCTTATATCATATGTGTAGCTCTCCAGAAGTTCCAAATGAGAAACTGAGAGCCTGGGAATTTTCTAGGTCTCCTGTTTTTTCGATGGTCTTGAACAACAATTTCTGTCTTGTTAGCAGTGGAAGATTACAGAAAAATTCATTCTGCATTTCAGCGGTTTTTAATCTAGCTTAATTCCTTGCTTCTTGTTGCTTAATCAAATATATCAAAGTGAAACCTGCAGCATCAGGCACACTTTCTGGGTCTCCCTTCTCTCCAGGATCTGGGATCCTTGTGGATTGGCAGCCATAATTTTTTGGTGTCTTTTGTCGCACGAGATTATTCAAAGCTCTTTTGACTTCTCTGCCCCTTAACAGAAGTCATGAGACTCCTGGGTCAGAGTCAAAGGACAGTTTCTTTTAGCAGTGTGTCATAGCACAATTTTCTAGTTTTAGTTTTCCAGACCCTGTTACTCAGATGTGGACACAACAAGCATCAGTTGACACCTGCACACACAGAGGGGTGTGTAGTCCCCTGACTTAATTCTTGACATTTAGTCTCACTCCAGGAATTTCCTGAGAGAAGAAATGGCCAACAGGTTGTCTGCTCACCTCTCTGTGGTTCCAGTGTCTCTGTGATTTTGGCTCCTGGAGTTCTAGAAGCCTCAGCCAGTCTCTAATGCCTTAAATCAAAAGCTTCTTTATTTTCCTTTTACCTGGCTCTTCTACTTTTTCCTGAGAGGACTACTGGTTTCTGCAAGTAATTCCACCTTAGCTGCTTGCAAGATTCTTCAATTTAGTCACACTTCGAATTATATTACATACTAGTTTCTTGTTTATTTTCCGTCTTCTTTAGGAATATAAGCTCTGTGAAATCAGGTTACTTTGGTTAATTCTTCAGTGAATCCCCAGTGCCTTGAAAAGCACATGGCAACTGGTAAGCATTCAGAAATATTAAGTAAGTAGACAGCTGGACTCATTTAGGTGAAAAATGATAAAATCACAATTTAAAAAGTTTCTAGCTGGATGTCTGCTGACATATCTAATCATTTCTACTTCTACCTATATCTCTGTTATTATATATTTTCTCAGTAAAAATAGCTCACATTTTAGCATATAAATTTATTAATGCACAGATATGTCTTTAGCTGTAACTAGGGGGAGATGCATAAATGTTCTGTGAGTTTAGACATAGATACCTTTTTCTCTATGACCTAAAAGAAGGTGTAAATAGAGATTATTTTGTGCACACATCCTGTTTCTTCTCCTTGTAGAGTCTTTTCAACTCTCTGCAGCTTCGTGCTTGCTGTCTTCTTCCTTTGATCAAAATTACACTCATTTTGGATCCAGTTAAAAAGTCACCTTTTATAAAAAGTCTTCTGAGACTTTTTCATGGTAACTCAATTATTCTCATCTCCATGCTCCCACAGCTCTGCATGCATTTATCTGTTACAGCCCTTATTATACCGTCTTTTAGTTAATTGCTTACATGGCCTGGGTTCCTACCTGATTACTGAACTCCTTTCATAAATGTCTTTGTGTCCTTAGTACCTAGCACATGGTCCGGCACATAGAAGTATTTTAGAAAATGTTGCTTGGATGCTTTATTAAACTTAGAATGCTATCTATTTTAGGAATATGCACATTTAAAAAAGACAACAAAATGAAACTAATTTTGGAATTTTGATTAGCAATCAGCTGTGTATGGAAGCCACTGAAGGAAGGGGAGGCCTTCCCAGAGCCACTTGACTCTATTATTCTGTTTATTCATGAACTTACACACTTTAAATCCTTTTTCCACAACTTATATTTTTGGAATCAGCTTTGATTTGGGGGCAGGGGAGGCTATAGGGTGTCATCTATATGGTATAATTTTAAGAGAACCAGCAAGATTTTCCTCTCTCTATTTGTGTTTGGAATTCCACATATAGTAATCTACTGCCTTGTTTTAGCTCTGCAATCATGCTGTAGACTCATCTTTAAAAATACATTTATGTAGGGACATATATCAACTTATTAAGTAGATAATTTCTCTTTGTGATAGAAGAAATCTAGTCTGGTGATACCATGCACATCTGGAGAGGGGTATGAGTAACAGCAAGGGTAGAACAGAGATAGCAAGGTTGACAAATGGGGAAACCAAAGACCACTGGTGAATTATTGGCACCTTTGTAAAAAATTTAATCTTCCCTTGAGATGCTATTTTTATATTGTATTTTCCTACTCTGCCAAAATAATGCAAATAGTGCTCTAAATATCTCCTTAAGTGTTTATTTAGTAGACTATTATATGGCTCAGATGTTGAAAAAGTTGGGGTTTGTTTTGAAAAGCATATGAAGGCCATTTAGTATGAGAACAAATTTACAGAGACATGAAAATATCCCAATATTTTCTGTTTCTGACTTAACTATTCAAATCACATGTGAAAATAGGTATTTTATCCTATTTTTGCTCTTTATCACCAAACGTTAAGAATTATAATAGCTTTAATGCAAATAATCTATTTGGGTTTGCTTTTTATAGGTTGATGGCAGTTTAAGTATCTTGGACCATGAGTACTTCGTTTGGCATGACGTTGCTCTATACTTGCGAAAGAATTTGCTTTTGTAAATAGACTGCTATGTCTCTCACCAGCAATATTTAGAGGCTGTAGATATAGGTAAAAGGATGGTTATGGTAGGCTTATTTAAGTTGGCCACAACCAAAATCAATATCTGTAAACCTTTTCTCAACATGTGCTTACAATATGGAACCATGTGTTCCATGTATATGATATGATTAAAGAATCCTTAGCTTCTGTGAAAAAATATACCTATATTTTTGCATTGAAGAGTTTATCTACATAATGAGATGTCACCTCACACCTGTTAAGATGGCTATTACAAGAACAACAAAAAAGGTAACAAGTGTTGAGAAATTGGAACCCTTGTGCACTGTTGGTGGGAATATAAAATGATGTAGCCACCATGGAAAATAGTATGGAGGGTTCTCAAAAAATCACAAATAGACTACCGTATGAACCAGCAACCCCTTTTCTGGGTATATAGCCAAAAGAATGGAAATTAAATCTGGAAGAGATATCTGCACTCCCATGTTCATTGCAGCATTATTCACAATAGCTAAGACATGGAAACAACCCAAATGGCCAAATGGATAAAGAAAATGTGGTAAGCACACAAAATTTTTTAAAGAGTGTAGATGTCATATTAAGTGTTCTTAACAAACACACATACACACACACATACACAAAAGCAGGACACAAGAAAACTTTTGGAGCCGATGGATATGTTTATTACCTTAATTGTTGTGATGGTATCACAGGTTCTGCATATGTTCAAGCTCACCAAATTATATACATTAAATATATGCAGTTTTTTTGTATATTAATTATACCTCATTAAAGCTGTGGGGAAAAGAAGAAAGAACATGCTTAAAAAAGAGTTTAACAGTGGAACGGTGGAACTAACCATGCAGAGGATGTAGGTTACAACTAAGCCAAGGGCCTTTGTTAGTTCCCCTGTCCGCCTGGTAATATATGGGACTTGAGCTCACCTCATTCCTTATCCAGTCTCTTTACTTTCTCTTTTTTCTTCTGAGTACTTAGGCGCTCACAGCCCTCACTTGCAGGAGGCAGAAGGGTGTAGGGGTTGAAGCACAAACTCCAGACTTTGGCTCTTCATAACTATGTAACGTGGGGCAAGGAACCAATCCTCAGATTCTGTGTAGTTACGTGTGAACATGAGGTTTAAAAACAATACCTACCTATGAGGTTGTGGTGAGGGTTTAATTAGATAATACACAAAGCACAGTGCTGGAAGACAACAAATGTTTAATAAATAATAGTTGCCATTATTTTTATGGTTAATGTAATAATATTTCCCCCCTCCTCATATTTCCAAAAAGGATGGAAAATTAGCACTTCACTCTCCTAGAGGAAAAGTTATGGTGGATTAGGGGAAGAGCCTCTATTCGCTCTCTGGTCACTCCTACCTATGGATGAAAAACTAGGAAATTTTATGTTAGGAACATTCAATTCCTAATGTGCCCAGTCCAACTCCTTCTTACTTTTTAGAGCCTGTTTGCCCACAGGGCATTAAATTCTGGTATTTTCTCCACCAAGTCTGCCTCTTGCTTGCTGTTGTCTAGCTATGCCAGTGTCTAATTTAGGATGAAGTCTAAACAAGCTCATTTAACTGCAGATCTTGAGCCACATTCTGCAATCAGCTTTATCAGTAGTAAGTGTGATGTTATCTCCATCTGTCTGACTTTCCTCCCTCTGTTACGAAGTTGAACATGGAAAGCGAACGGGTTATTTACTTGCCCCCTACTCCCCCAAGTTTTCATTTTCTAAAATTATTGCTGTGTCTTTGGTGCCATTAACTGCAGTTATCATTGTGGAATTTCTTTACATTTTGAGCCTTAGGCGTTATTTCCCCACCTGCTGGCTGCCCCCTTGCCAGGCAATAGCCATTGCCCCTGTTGGACTGCTTCCACAAATGCCTTTGGCCCTGGTCCCATCACAGCTGCAGGCTGATGTGGGAGATGGTGCTGCCTTAGACACTTTCTCAGTGTTTGCCACTGCCCCTTCCACTGTTGCCATCACAGAGATACGGGCGCCTGGTGTGGCCAGCATCCGGAAGGCACATTCCACACAGCTTAGGAAACAGTATCTTTTAGTCCCAGGCCCCATGGACTGGCCCTGGGAGCTCTCTTCTGCAAACGAAGTAAGACACTCCTCCAAATATTCAGGATATGTGCCGTGTTTAATCTGCCTACACTGTGAGAATGGTTGCTTTTCCGTTCCCACGTAGATTGCCTCCTGGTTGAATATACAGATTTCCTCCTTAGAAGCACTCCCATTATTGTGTATCAACACTTAATCCTTCTCTTTTAGGGATCTTCTCCTCTATAGTGAGAAAAACTCTCCTCTCAAGGTTTGGCTGACAGCTGCTGAAATGAATACCTGGTCAGAGATTGTGTGGCCAGAAGCAAAAGCATATTGTCAGTCATGCAGGAATTTCTTGGCCTATGTTTTATGCAAACAGCTGCTGCATTTTCAGGTTTTAACTTGGCAGACCTTATTTTAAATATGCATTGCCAAAAATTACGGCTCATTTACTGTACTTTCCTTCTCCCAATTGGAAAAGAAGGGTCAAATAGAGAGCTAAAGTGGGGTCAATATGGAGTTAAACCTCTAGTAAATGACAGTATTTACTTATCAGCATCAGATGTTTTGGGGGTATTTGTGTGGTCTGTTCCATTTATGTATGTATATATGTGTGTGTGTGTATATATATATACACACACACATATATATATACACACACACATACATACGTACATAATATATATATATATATGTATATATTATATATATATATATTATGTGCGTATGTATGTATGTATTTATGAAGCAACTCAGCCATAGGTTTTTACAGAGTAGACAACCATGAAATTAATGGTTTGTGATGGTTTACTAACGCCTAGGGAGATTTCTGGTCTAGTAAAATGTGATCTTTTACTACCTTGAAATAGTGTTTATTTCCTTTACTAAAATTTCTTATATCAGGTATTACTCTTACAATTATTCCCCACCAGTTGATTTTCATGACTTGTTAAAAAAATAAGGGAGAGAATTTATGATACTTGGGACTCAAAAGTCCCCATCCTTTTTTATTGTCTCATTTTTGATAAATGTAACTGCTGTGGACACAGTTCTGGTGGTCTGCATTACTGAACCTCTTTTCTATGCCACAGCCTCTCCCTTCCAGTGCACTTTCCATATTACTATTGGTGATACAGATCAAAATGTAAATCTGACCATGTCACACTCCCCTGTGTTCAAACTCTTGACAGTTTCTGATTTCCTACTGAATAAACTCCTACTCTTTATCTTAGCATAAAGGGAAGACCCTTCAATATCTAATGTGAAACTCTTTCCAGACTTCTCCCTTGGAGCTCTTCTTTCTAGCTTCTTCCCTACTTCTTCCTCATCCATTCCTTCCCTGGTAACCATAATTCTAATTAAGTACTCTTTTGGAACATATCGTGCACTTCCATGCCTCTGAGAATTTCTTCATGATATTCACATCGAATGTTACCTCTAGATTCCTTTGTCTCCCTTGTCTGCTTGGAGAATTTATACCCATCCTTCAGCACCCAACACAAACAATACCTTGTTATGAAGTCCTCATGTTAATTGTACAGTATCTCTTTGTTTGCATGTTTGTCTAACCAGCTAGTTGTAAGCTCTTCAAGTGTGGAGCTAGTACTTTATTAAGTTTCTTCCTGAGATTTATGCCCATTGTATTGGAGCAGGAGGAGGGAGAGAAAAACAGATGTCTACCTCCTCGTACAACTGCCTGCAAAGACATCATTTCCTCTTTCTGTTTGTCATCACAGCAGGTCTAAACTATTGCCTAAGGGCCCAGCATGTGTGGGTGTTGGTGGCCTCCATTGGCTCTACTGCTGAGGCATTCAGACCTAAGCAGCTCCCTCAGGTATTGTTAGCTCTCGAGAGGTGCTGCCTCATCTTCTGGCTGGTGGTGTCTCGCTCATGTTCTTTTCCTCTACGGCTAAGCTCTGCCCTGCATTAGTTGGTCCATGACTAGCCTGGAGGCTCCAATCTCATCTTCCCTCTGTGGCTCAATTGTGTAGACTAAAGGCAATGTCTGCTTTACTCTGAAGAGCTGGTACTCCATGCAGCTTCCTGGCCTCCTTTCACCTTGGCTGATTTCCCAGGCCCTTTCTCCTCAGTACAAATAAATGAACTCAGTTTACCCTCATAACAATCCTATGCAGTATATACTATTATTAACCCAGTTTTACAGAAGAGGAAACTGTGGAACAGAGACACAAAGTCAAAAGAACCAGGATTCAAACCTAAGCAGACACCAGAGTCGTGGCGCCAGACTCCATGCTCTTAACCAGTGTACTGCAGTCTTTTATATTAAACGTTGTGCTTAAAATGGGAGATAATTAAAATATGCTTATTGCCTATAACATGACAGTTAATTATATATATATGATGTATATGAAATGTATATATTCATTGAATCATTGAATCCTCCCACCAAATGTGAGAAAATGGTGGAACCATGATTGAAATTCTGGCTTTATCACTCTAAAGTAAATGATATTTTCACTTAATACAATTTTTTTTTATAGTTTGTATGCCAAAAGTAGTTTTTGAAGATCTTTTTTTTTTAGAATTTTTTTTTGGAATAAATTTATTTTATTTATTTATTTTTGGCTGTGTTGGGTCTTCGTTGCTGCGTGTGGGCTTTCTTTGGTTGTGGTGAGCGGGGGCTACTCTTCGTTGCGGTGCACAGGCTTCTCATTGTGGTGGCTTCTCTCGTTGCAGAACATGGGCTTTAGGCACACGGGCTTCAGTAGTTGTGGCATGCAGACTCAGTAGTTGTGGCACGCGGGCTCTAGAGCTCAGGCTCAGTAGTTGTGGTGCATGGGCTTAGTTGCTCCACGTCATGTGGGATCTTCCCAGACTAGGGCTCAAACCCGTGTCCGCTGCATTGGCAGGCGGATTCTTAACCACTGGGCCACCAGGGAAGCCCTGAAGATTTATTTTTAAAGGAGGGGTAACTTCCCCGTTTTATAAAAGTGTTTATAACAAAGGTAGCTATAGTAAGGATAGAACAATTTTAGGACCTGAAAGGTTTTCGTGTGCATTGACATTTTGTCTTTTTTTTCAGCCCATAGTACCAAATAGCCTGGCTTTTTTTTTTTTTTTTTTAAAGGTAGACTGAATGAAAGCATCAGTTTTTATTCCAGTGACTCAATCCCCATTGTTTGAAGTAGATTAGAATGGATAAGTTGAACTCTGTATGTTGTGCACCTCAATTATCCACAGAGACGGGCTGCCAAGTTTACTGTGGAAGTTCTTGGTGTTGCAGGTATGAATGTTTATCTGTTTGTGCTATGTCATCATAACTAGGTTTTGCCTTTTAAATAGACCATAAAATTAACACATTAAAGCAACATCCCTGATTCTAATGGAACGGTTGAATTATGTACAGCAGGATGTGTTTTAATCATTTATTTTAATCATGTTCCTCACCCTGCAGCTTAAAAAGAAAGATATTGAAATCAAAATATGTAGCATCAAATCACTCTAATTATTTCAGATAGATTACACTTGTTAGTACCTAAATGGAGAGACACTTTTGTAAATTTTTGCATTTCTGTTTGTTTGTGAGGCCCCCTCCTTTAAATTTTTTTTTCTATTAAAAATTTGTTAGGTTGCAACATCAATTGACACTATAATATTTCTTTTTTCTTTTATGTTTGGATACTGGTTTTCCAGACTAACTGGCTTTCCTGGGAACTGTGACTCTGGCTACAACATGAAGACTGAAAACTTTCCTTTCTGTACTTCTAGAGGAGAATTCAGTGCACTCATGGAGACAGAGACAAGGACCAGACTTTTGACATAACTGGCTTTGGCCCTGTGAATGAATGCTTCCTGAGCATTGGAAAGCTAGTGGCAAGAAACTAGAACCACAAATGGGCTATGGGGAAATGCATTCAATGAAGCAAAAATCTCTAAAAAGATGATTTTGCATATCCAATGCATTTCCAACACATGACAGATAATCTTAGCTTCTGCTATGACTTACAAGCCCAAATAAGGCACTTCTTTGAGTTCTCTGGCACATTTGCAACCGATGGCTTTCCTTGAATGAATATTGTGGCGGTGGATTCATTGGCTGTGTAAAAACAAACTGCTCATTCCTTATCTATGCAGAAAGGTCATCTGGCTTGTGTATCAGGTGCCACCTCAGGGATGTCAGCCAGTGTCCTGTGGTGCATTCAGCCCAGTCCTTGTGCCCTGTCAACGAGGCAGTCATAGAGTTCCATTTGTACAGAGGTACAAGGATAGAGACAAGTTGTATTGGCTTTTTTTTTTAATTAATTTTTATTGGAGTAGAGTTGATTTACAATATTGTATTAGTTTCAGGTGTACAGCAAAGTGAATCAGTTATACATATACATAGATCCACTCTTTTTAGATTCTTTTCCCACAGAGGTCATTACAGAGTATTGAGTAGAGTTCCCTGTGCTATACAGTAAGTTCTTATTAGTTATCTATTAATATTTTATATATTGTAGTGTGTATATGTCAATCCCAATCTCCCAATTTATCCCTCCCCCCCTTCCCCCTTGCTAATCCATAAGTGTCTTTTCTACACCTGTGACTCTATTTCTGTTTTGTAAATAGGTTCATTAGTACCGTTTTTTTAGATTCAACATATAGGTGATATCATATGATATTTGTCTTTCTCTGTCTGATTTACTTCACTCGGTATTACAATCTCTAGGTCCATCCATGTCTCTGCAAGTGGCAGTATTTTGTTCTTTTTCATGGCTGAGTAATATTTCATTGTATATATGTCCTACATCTTCTTTATCCATTCATCCATTGATGGACATTTAGGTTGCTTCCATGTCCTGCTTATTGTAAACAGTGCTGCAGTGAACATTGGGGTGCATGTATCTTTTCGAATTATGATTTTCTCTGGATACATGCCCAGGAGTAGGATTGCTGGATCATATGGGAGGTCTATTTATAGTTTGTAAAGGAACCTCCGTAGTGGCTGTACCAATTACATTCCCACCAATAGTGTAGGAGGGTACCATTTTCTCCACACCCTCTCCAGCATTTATTGTTTGTAGATTTTTTTTAACATCTTTATTGGAATATAATTTCTTTACAATGGTTGGTTAGTTTCTGCTTTATAACGAAGTGAATCAGCTATACATATACATATATCCCCATATCTCCTCCCTCTTGCGTCTCCCTCCCACCCTCCCTATCCCACCCCTCTAGGTGGTCACACAGCACCGGGCTGATCTCCCTGTGCTATGCAGCTGCTTCCCACTAGCTATTGGTTTTACATTTGGTAGTGTATATATATCCATGCCACTCTCTCACTTTCTCCTAGCTTACCCTTCCCCCTCCCCATGTCCTCAAGTCAATTCTCTAGTAGGTCTGCATATTTATTCCTGTCCTGCCCCCAGGTTCTTCATGACCATTTTTATTTTTTTAAGATTCCTTATATATGTGTTAGCATACGATATTTGTTTGTCTCTTTCTGACTTACTTCACTCTGTATGACAGACTCTGGTCCATCCACCTCACTACAAATAACTCAATTTTGTTTCATTTTATGGCTGAGTAATATTCCATTGTATATATGTGCCACATCTTCTTTATCCATTCATCTGTCGATGGACACTTAGGTTGCTTCTGTGTCCTGGCTATTGTAAATAGAGCTACAATGAACATTGTGGTACATGACTCTTTTTGAATTATGGTTTTCTCAGGGTATATGCCCAGTAGTGGGATTGCTGGGTTGTATGGTAGTTCTATTTTTAGTTTTTAAAGGAACCTCCATAATGTTCTCCCTAGTGGCTATATCAGTTTACATTCCCACCAACAGTGCAAGAGGGTTCCCTTTTCTCCACACCCTCTCCAGCATTTATTGTTTGTAGATTTTTTGATGATGGCCATTCTGACTGGTGTGAGATGATATCTCATTGTAGTTCTGATTTGCATTTCTCTAATGATTAATGATGTTGAGCATTCTTTCATGTGTTTGTTGGCAATCTGTATATCTTCTTTGGAGAAATGTCTGTTTAGGTCTTCTGCCTATTTTTGGATTGGGTTGTTTCTTTTTTCGATATTGAGCTGTATGAGCTGCTTCTAATTTTGGAGATTAATCCTTTGTCAGTTGCTTCATTTGCAAATATTTTCTCCCATTCTGAGGGTTGTCTTTTGGTCTTGTTTATGGTTTCCTTTGCTGTGCAAAAGCTTTTAAGTTTCATTAGGTCCCATTTGTTTATTTTTGTTTTTAATTCCATTTCTCTAGGAGTTGGGTCAAAAAGGATCTTGCTGTGATTTATGTCATAGAGTGTTCTGCCTATATTTTCTTCTAAGAGTGTGATAGTGTATGGCCTTACATTTAGGTCTTTAATCCATTTTCAGTTTATTTTTGTGTATGGTGTTAGGGACTGTTCTAATTTCATTCTTTTACATGTACCTGTCCAGTTTTCCCAGCACCACTTATTGAAGAGGCTGTCTTTTCTCCATTGTATATTCTTGCCTCTTTTATCAAAGATAAGGTGACCATAGGTGCCTGGGTTTATCTCTGGGCTTTCTATCCTGTTCCATTGGTCTATATTTCTGTTTTTGTGCCAGTACCATACTGTCCTGATTACTATAGCTTTGTAGTATAGTCTGAAGTCTGGGAGCCTGTTTTCTCTAGCTCCGTATTTCTTTCTCAAGATTCCTTTGGCTATTCGGGGTGTTTTGTGTCTCCATACAAATTGTGAAAATTTTTATTCTAATTCTGTGAAAATTGCCATTGGTAGTTTGATAGGGATTGCATTGAATCTGTAGATTGCTTTGGGTAGTATAGTCATTTTCACAATGTTGATTCTTCCAATCCAAGAACATGGTATATCTCTCCATCTATTTGTTATCATCGTTAATTTCTTTCATCAGTGTCTTATAGTTTTCTACATACAGATCTTTTGTCTCCTTCGGTAGGTTTATTCCTAGGTATTTTATTCATTTTGTTGCAATGGTAAATGGGAGTGTTTCCTTAATTTCTCTTTCTGATTTTTCATCATTAGTGTATAGGAATGCAAGAGATTTCTGTGCATTAATTTTGTATCCTGCTTCTTTACCAAATCCATTGATTAGCTCTATTAGTTTTCTGGTAGCATCTTTAGGATTCTCTATTTATAGTATCATGTCATCTGCAAACAGTGACAACTTTACTTCTTCTTTTCTGGTTTGGATTCCTCTTATTTCATTTTGTTCTCTGATTGCTGTGGCTAAAACTTCCAAAACAATGTTGAATAATAGTGGTGAGAGTGGGCAACCTTGTCTTGTTCCTGATCTTAGTGGAAATGGTTTCAGGTTTCCTCACTGAGGACGATGTTGCCTGTGGGTTTGTCATATATGGCCTTTATTATGTTGAGGTAGATTCCCTGTATGCCTACTTTCTGGAGGGTTTTTATCATAAATTGGTGTTGAATTTTGTCGAAAGCTTTTTCTGCATCTATTGAGATGATCATATGGTTTTTATTCTTCAATTTGTTAATATGGTGTGTCACATTGATTGATTTGCATATATTGAAGAATCCTTGCATTCCTGGGATAAACGCCACTTGATCATGGTGTATGATCCTTTTAATGTGCTGTTGGATTCTGTTTGCTAGTATTTCATTGAGGATTTTTGCATCTATGTTCATCAATGATATTGCCCTGTAGTTTTCTTTCTGTGTGACATCTTTGTCTGGTTTTGTTATCAGGGTGATGGTGGCCTCGTAGCATGAGTTTGGGAGTGTTCCTCCCTCTGCTATATTTTAGAAGAGTTTGAGAAGGATAGGTGTTAGCTCTTCTCTAAATGTTTGATAGAATTCACCTGTGAAGCCATCTGGTCCTGGGCTTTTGTTTGTTGGAAGATTTTTAATTACAGTTTCAATTTCAGTGCTTGGGATTGGTCTGTTTATATTTTCTATTTATTCCTGGTTCAGTCTCAGAAGGTTGTGCTTTTCTAAGAATTTGTCCGTTTCTTCCAGGTTGTCCATTTTATTGGCATATAGTTGCATGTAGTAATCTCTCATGATCCTTTGTATTTCTGCAGTGTCAGTTGTTACTTCTCATTTTTCATTTCTAATTCTACTGATTTGAGTCTTCTCCCTCTTTTCTTGGTGAGTCTGGCTAATGGCTTATCAATTTTGTTTATCTTCTCAATGAACCAGCTTTTAGTTTTATTGATCTTTGCTATTGTTTCCTTCATTTCTTTTTCATTTATTTCTGATCTGATCTTTATGATTTCTTTCCTTCTGCTAACTTTGGAGTTTTTTTGTTCATCTTTCTCTAATTGCTTTAGGTATAAGGTAAGGTTTTTTATTTGAGATGTTTCCTGTTTCTTAAGGCAGGATTGTATTGCTAAAAACTTCCCTCTTAGAACTGCTTTTGCTGCATCCCATAGGTTTTGGGTCGTCGTGTTTTCACTGTCATTTGTTTCTAGGTAGTTTTTGATTTCCCCTAGATTTCTTCAGTTATCTCTTGGTTATTAAGTAGTATATTATTTAGCCTCCATGTGTTTGTATTTTTTACAGATTTTTTCTTGTAATTGATATCTAGTCTGATAGCATTGTGGTCGGAAAATATACTTGATACAATTTCAATTTTCTTAAATTTATTGAGGCCTGGCTTGTGACCCAAGATATGATCTATCCTGGAGAATGTTCCATGAGTACTTGTGAAGAAAGTGCATTCTGTTGTTTTTGGATGGAATGTCCTATAAATATCAATTAAGTCCATCTTGTTTAATGTGTCATTTCAAGCTTGTGTTTCCTTATTTATTTTCATTTTGGATGATCTGTCCATTGGAGAAAGTGGGGTGTTAAAGTCCCCTACTATGATTGTGTTACTGTCGATTTCCCCTTTTATGGCTGTTAGTATTTGCCTTATGTATTGAGGTGCTCCTCTGTTGGGTGCATAAGTATTTACAATTGTTATATCTTCTTCTTGGATCGATCCTTTGATCATTATGTAGTGTCCTTCTTTGTCTCTTGTAATAGTCTTTATTTTAAAGTCTATTTTGTCTGATATGAGAATTGCTAGTTCAGCTTTCTTTTGATTTCCATTTGCATGGAATATCTTTTTCCATCCCTTCACTTTCAGTCTGTATGTGTCCCTATGTCTGAAGTGGGTCTCTTGTAGACAGCATATATATATGGGTCCTGTTTTTGTATCCATTCAGCCAGTCTATGTCTTTTGGTTGGAGCATTTAATCCATTTACATTTAAGGTAATTATCCATTTGTATGTTCCTATTTCCATTGTCATAATTATTTTCGGTTTGTTATTGTAGGTCTTTTCCTTCTCTTGTGTTTTCTGCCTAGAGAAGCTCCTTTAACATTTGTTTTAAAGCTGGTTTGGTGGTGCTGAATTCTCGTAGCTTTTGCTTGTCTGTAAAGGTTTTAATTGCTCCGTCAAATCTGAATGAGATCCTTGCTGGGTAGAGTAATCTTGGTTGTAGATTTTCCCCTTTCATCACTTTAAATATGTCCTGCCACTCCCTTCGGGCTTGCAGAGTTTCTGCTGACAGATCAGCTGTTAACCTTATGGGGATTCCCTTGTATGTTATTTGTTGTTTTTCCCTTGCTGCTTTTAATATTTTTTCTTTGTATTTAATTTTTGATAGTTTGATTAATATGTGTCTTGGCGTGTTTCTTCTTGGATTTATCCTGTATGGGACTCTATGCGCTTCCTGGGCTTGATTGACTATTTCCTTTCCCTTATTAGGGAAGTTTTCCACTGTAATCTCTTCAAATATTTTCTCAGACCCTTTCTTTTTCTCTTCTTCTTCTGGTTCCCATATAAGTCGAATGTTGGTGCATTTAATGTTGTCCCTGAGGTCTCTGAGACTGTCCTCAATTCTTTTCATTCTTTTATCTTTATTCTGCTCTGCAGTAGTTATTTCCACTATTTTATCTTCCAGGTCAGTTATCCATTCTTCTGCCTCAGTTATTCTGCTATTGATTCTTTCTAGAGAATTTTTAATTTCATTTATTGTGTTGTTCATGGTTGTCTGTTTGCTCTTTAGTTCTTCTAGGTTCTTGTTAAACGGTTCTTGTATTTTCTCCATTCTATTTCCAAGATTTTGGATCATCTTTACTCTTATTAATCTGAATTCTTTTTCAGATAGACTGCCTATTTCCTCTTCATTTGTTTGTTCTGGTGGGTTTTTACCTTGCTTCTTCATCTGCTGTGTGTTTCTCTGCCTTCTCATTTTGCTTAACTTTCTGTGTTTGGGGTCTCCTTTTCACAGGCTGCAGGTTTGTACTGCCCGTTGTTTTTGGTGTCTGTCCCCAGTGGCTAAGGTTGGTTCAGTGGGTTGTGTAGGCTTCCTGGTGGAGGGGACTAGTGCCTGTGTTCTGGTGGATGAGGCTGGATCTTGTCTTTCTGGTGGGCAGGTCCGCGTCCGGTGGTGTGTTTTGGGGTATCTGTGACCTTATTATGATTTTAGGCAGCATCTCTGCTAATGGGTGGGGTTGTGTTCCTGTCTTGCTAGTTGTTTGGCATATGGTGTCCAGCACTGTAGCTTGCTAGTCGTTGAATGGAGCTTGGTCTTGGCGTTGAGATGGAGATCTCTGGGAGATTTTCGCCATTTGATATTACATGGAGCTGGGAGGTCTCTGGTGGACCAATGTCCTGAACTTGGCTCTCCCACGTCAGTGGCACAGCCCTGATGCCCAGCCGGAGCACCAAGACACTGTCATCCACATGGAAAAAGAGAAAAAGGGAAAAATATACATATATCGTTGTTCCCAAAGTCCACCACCTCAATTTGGGATGATTTGTTGTCTATTTAGGTATTCCACAGATGCAGGTACATGAAGTTGATTGTGGAGATTTAATCCGCTGCTCCTGAATCTGCTGGGAGAAATTTCCCTTTCTCTTCTTTGTTTGCACAGCTTCCGGGGTTCAGCTTTGGATTTGGACCCGCCTCTGGTTGTAGGTCGCCTGAGGGCGTCTGTTCTTCTCTCAGACAGGACGGGGTTAAAGGAGCAGCTGCTTCTGGGGCTCTGGCTCAATCAGGCTGGGGGGAGGGAGGGGTACGGATGTGGGGCGAGCCTGCAGCAG
The DNA here is from genome assembly GCF_009873245.2 of Balaenoptera musculus. Taxonomy (NCBI): domain Eukaryota; kingdom Metazoa; phylum Chordata; class Mammalia; order Artiodactyla; family Balaenopteridae; genus Balaenoptera; species Balaenoptera musculus. Next base: position 91,123,264 of record NC_045788.1, read on the forward strand.
CAGAGACCGGCGTGACGTTGTAGCAGCCCGAGGCGCGCCGTGCGTTCTCCCGGCGAAGTTGTCCCTGGATCACGGGACCCTGGCAGTGGCGAGCTGCACAGTCTCCTGGGAGGGGAGGTGTGGATAGTGACCTGTGCTCGCACACAGGCTTCTTGGTGGCAGCAGCAGCAGCCTTAGCGTCTCATGCCCGTCTCTGGGGTCCGCGCTGATAGCCGCGGCTTGCGCCCGTCTCTGGAGTTCGTTTAGGCGGTGCTCCTAATCCCCTCTCCTCACGCAGCAAGAAACAAAGAGGCAAGAAAAAGTCTCTTGCCTCTTAGGCAGTTCCAGACCTTTTCCCGGACTCCCTCCCGGCTAGCTGTGGCGCACTAGCCCCCTTCAGGCTGTGTTCACGCCACCAACCCCAGTCCTCTCCCTGGGATCTGACCTCCAAGCCCGAGCCTCAGCTACCAGCCTCCGCCCGCCCCGGCGGGTGACCAGACAAGCCTCTCGGGCTGGTGAATGCTGCTCGGCCCCAAGCCTCTGTGCGGGAATCTCTCCGCTTTGCCCTCCGCACCCCTGTGGCTGCGCTCTCCTCCGTGGCTCCGAAGCTTCCCCCCTCTGCCACCCGCAGTCTCCGCCCGTGAAGGGGCTTCCTAGTGTGTGGAAACCTTTCCTCCTCCACAGCTCCCTCCCACTGGTGCGGGTCCCGTCCCTATTCTTTCTCTCTGTTTTTTCTTTTTTTCTTTTGCCCTACCCAGGTACGTGGGGAGTTTCTTGCCTTTTGGGAGGTCTGAGGTCTTCTGCCAGCGTTTAGTAAGTGTTCTGTAGGGGTTGTTCCACATGTAGATGTATTTCTGATGTATTTGTGGGGACGAAGGTGATCTCCATGTCTTACTCTTCCACCATCTTGAAGCTCCTCCCGTTTGTAGATTTTTTGATGATGGCCATTCTGACCGGTGTGAGGTGATACCTCATTGTAGTTTTAATTCTCATTTCTCTAAGAATTAGTGATGTTGAGCAGCTTTTCATGTGACTCTTGGCCATCTGTATGTCTTCTATGGAGAAATGTCTCTTTAGGTCTTCCGTCCATTTTTTGACTGGGTTGTTTGTTTTTTTGTTACTGAGCTGCATGATCTGTTTGTATATTTTGGAGATTAATGCCTTGTCAGTTGCTTCATTTGCAATTATTTTCTCCCATACTTTATTGGCTTTTAAGAGACACATCTGGTGTCCCTTGGGCTGGAGGCCAGATATTTCTACCCTTGAATTTTTATATCATTGTGCAAGTTTCAGTATTTTAGAATAATTTTGCACTTGATAATAGTGACTTCTCTAACGTTTTGGGGAGAATCTTTTGTTTAGGTGCTATCCAGTACTACGGATGACATACTGACTGTAAGAGAAGGTTGCACAGCTAATTCTTGGTAGATTCGTGATAGTATTGAATACAAACATCCTTTGGCCTTTTGTCAGGTACTCTTTCCTTTATACCAGACTTTTAAAGGATGTTTAATGCATTTTAAAATTAAATTTTATTGAGTATAAGATAGGCTACAAGGATGTATTTGAATCTTCTTAAACCAGAGACAACTAATTGTTCTTAATATTCTTTATCCTTTTCTTACCTTATAATAGAACTCCTAATTTTAACTTGTCATGTGTTCACCCAGAATAAAGACTACATGTCCCAGACTCCCTTTCAGTTTTGGGTAACTGTGTGACTAAATAATCTCCAGTGGGGTTAGGGGAAGAAATGATGTGTTCAAATGCCTGGTCACACCTTTATAGGAAAGGTATAACCTTACATTTTCCTTTCCTCTCTCCTACTCATGAGAGTAGTGGTGTGGTCATGCTTCATTTTGGAACACACAGATAAGGGCAAAATCCTAAAGACAGAAAAGAAATTAGTAAGAAACTTGGGCCCCTGATACTAGAGAGTGTCTTGCCAGCCTTGGTTTGCTTATGCCTAGATTTTTATGCAAGAGAGAGATACATATTTACCTTGCTCTCATCACTGATACTTAGGTGTCAGTTACAGCAACTGAACATATAGTGTAATTTAATAATTTGCAAATTTAATGCTGCAAGTTAATATTTTATAACCACCAAATTTGAGTGCTTTGTATGGACATTATGCTTGTGTAGATGTCTAGCAGTCTTGGAATTAAGCTGCTGTCATCACATGTTACAGGAGATGGCTTTCCATTTCACTCAGATTTCTTACAGTAACTTTCACAGTGTGATCCCAGATGTGGCCTCTTTAACATTCCCTATAGCTCTCTCCTCTCAGTGGGCTCCAGCCATACTTACCTCTTTGCTGTTCCTAAGCATTCTAGGCGTGCTTCATGTTCCATCCTCAGGGTATATGTTGTTTTTGTTGTTGCTCCTAGTTTTTTTTTTTTTTTTCATCTCTCTTCTGCAGATCTCTTTGCCTAGCAATCTGCATATATCTCTGTTTCCACAATTTTAGAATTTTGCTCAGTTGTGACTTTTTCACTAAATCCTCCCCTGAGCACTTCAATAAATTTTCTTCTCCATTGCTTGATACTTACATCCTCTTTGTACACTTACTTTTTCTCCATTTATTTCCATTTTTTTTCTCTTCACTGAAATACTAGCTCTGTGAGAGCAGGGACTTTGCCTGTTTAGTCCATTGCTGTGTTCCCAGCACACTGTCTGACACCCAGAAATCAGTGGATAAATATTTATTGAATGGGTGTATGAATCAACCACTAAGTGTGTGTATAGATATAAATGATGTTATATCTATTTAAGGGGATAATATTATTCTGATAACTCATGTTGTTTTCTGAAATATCTATAAAAGAAACATGTTGGCTTTTCTAGAAATATGTTCTCTTTCGTGAAGCTATGAATGATGAAAATTTCATAGATTGGTAGGAAAAGCTCATTTATTCACATCCATTATTAAATTTCCTTAACAGACTACTAATCTCTAATCTTGAAATAATTAGAAAAAAATCCTAAACTTGCAAGGTTTTTAGGGAACAGTTTATTATACATACTCTGCAATATAATTATGTTTTAATATTATATTTCCTATCTTTATTTTCCCAAAATAAGAAATCTGTTCTAAATCAGCCTTGAAAGTAAAAGTAACCGCAGAACAAATAATCCTTTCTTGTAATGCCACTCACCAAAGGCTTAATACTATAGTGAGAATGGATTTATTATACTATATTTGAGTTTCAAAAATGTCACATTACTCTACTTTTTAAGTCAAATGAAGCCAGCTGTTGAGTCCTGAGTCCTGGGGTTAGAATAGAGATGTAGGCTTTTAAGATACCTTCCTCTAGTCAAGAACTCTGGGCTTACATGGATCCGAAAGCTAGGAGTAGGGCTCATTCCTAGTCTGTGGGAGTTGCAGTCCGTACCACTGCATCAGATAGAACACGCAACTCCATGCTGGGCTCAGCTGCTCTGCATGAGTTAGTGCTGTCCCTCACAGCCATGCTGCCTGCTGACGCAGACCCAACCATACCTCTTTGGTCTCTGCTTTCATAACTTTCCCACTCCATCAACACTCATTACCTTTTCCCCTAAGAACACTTGTTTCTACCCTTTGTGGAAACTCCCCAAATCTTGTTCTCTCTCTCACATATAGGAAACTGCTTCCTTTTTCCAATACACTCTATGAACTCTGTGTGAGACATAAAATGCCATCCTATCACTACCTATAGTCTTGAAAACTAAAGCTATTTATTTCAGCTCTAATTAGAACACAACTTTAAGGAGCTTAATAAGACTTTTAAGGAGACTTTTAAGGACATTTTAGTGTCAGAAAAAAATAGTGAAGGACTTTGAAATGGTCAAACAAGATTAGTAACTCTTCTACTTAGTGCAACCCTCTCGGCTTTCTTTACCTTTCGTTTTCTTTGAGCTATTTTACATAGCTATTTTCAGAAAACTGATAATAATACAAGTAATTTTTGTCCACAGAAATACAAATGAAATGTGTCAGGTTGAATGTAATTGATTATTGCCCTATAGGTAGTGACCAGTTTTGCATCTATTTGTAAATTCATTTCAGAATTCCTGATTGCCTATATATGACAATTTTAAGAGTTTTAATATGTTACTGGTTCCCTCACTGAGGAGTTAAATATAGCATTTGACAAGCATTAGTTTTGTATTTGTATGAGAGCCATGATTTTATCTTTAAAAAATTATTTTACTTTAGAGGCACAGTGATGGCCTCTCCTGCTTAAGAAGGGGCCATGGAAAGGAAGTGCATGAATATTATTCTTTCTTAGAACACCCAGTGTAGACTAAAACAAACTAGAACAAAAAACATTAACCACAAAGAAGGACAGAAGTTAGATTTTTCTTTTTAACTCACCATTATGTAGTCTTTTTATGTCTGCCAACTAAAGAATGTCACTCACCATCTGACTCTACAAGGATTGAGTCCTTAGCCACTGCAGCCACTTACCTTCAACACACCCTGAAAAGAGTTCAGGGCAGAGATCAGGAATGAGGCACTCTGTGCTCTGAGAAAAACTGGCAGAACAGTCCCTCAGATAGTTAGATATTTTCAGGAGAAAAATTTTATAAACCTGGATTCTTCTATCTTCCCATACTTAGAAAAGTTCTAAAACCATTAACTAAGATATCTGTTCCTTGTGACTAGTAGCAACCTTCTACTGATATGTGTGCTTGGTTATGTGTACTCCCTTTGCCAAAATCACAAATGTGCTGCCCTCTCCCCTTACCTCTTTGGAACAGTTTCTCAGACCTCTCTGAGAGGCTGTCTCCCAGGCTATAGTCCTCAGTAAGACACTGAATAAACTCGACTCACAGCTTTTACATTGTGCTTTTTTTTTTCTTTCAGTTGATATGTAAGAATTCTGAGCTTTAATAATACTCATAAAAACAGTTGAATTAAGGTATTTTATAAAAAGAACAGCTTTGTCTTGCTGATCCTTTGCCACATATTAAGAAAAGTTTAGTATCTATCTATCTATCTATCTATCTATCTATCTATCTATCTATCTATCTATCTATCTATCTATCATCTATCTATCATCTACATATGGAAGAAAAAGACTAGCAATGATGAATGAAACATTAAAGAAATCTGTAATTAATTTGAGTTACATTAAAATGGAATGTGTCTGAGCTAAATTTTACATTTGCCTATAAAAGTTAACATATTTCAAACATTTTTTTAAAAAGGAAATTCTTAAGTATATTAATGTAAAAATGATTTTAGGGGATATAATCACACTGTTAAGTAACAGAAATACAACTAAGTGAGTTTCAAAGACCTAACTGGCTTTATTGAATGATTCATGACTCAACATCCCATCTAGCAAGTAGAGAGGAGCTCCAAGGAGGTGTACAGTATGGAAGGTTGTTAAAGGCAAGTGGCGGAGGGAAAAGGAGAGAGCAGATGACCTCATTTTCCTTTGGTTGATGGAAAAGGGCCTATGTGGCAGATTACCTCATTGGTGCTGACCAGAAAATTCCAGACTGACAGGTTAAGTCTACATTCCTGGGGGAGGTTGTAACTTGCAATTAAGTTAGGTATTAAGCCTTGGTCTTTTGATGTGGGCTTAGCACAAGGACTCCATTTTGGAATTGTTGTCTCTTTTTTTCAAGACTGTTAGGAATAAAATGGTGATTGGTGTCCCAGGAAATCTCTCTTTATTAATATGTTTGTATGAATTATATCATACCTTATCCTTATCTGCTCATGAAATATGTTTCTAAACCCTAAAGTTAGTTGGTTTAATTTTAATGGAAAGTAGCATTGAGGAATTATATGTGGTTTTTGACAGATCTTTCCAGAATTTCTTTATTTTCTACCTACTTTTCTCAAATTATTCTGTGATAGAGAAGACAAGATAGTTTTAATTTTTTTCACTGTTGCTATCTGAGAGGTCTGTGGGTGAGCAGTAAAAGTGATAACTGATTTTTAATATTTCCACTTGAGAAAGAATCATCCCCACTTGACTCTTCCCTGACCCTTGGTTTGAAAAGGCTCTGTTGATTATTGAAATAGATGAATATTGAAGAGGTTTTGTTTTTAAAAAATAAAAAACCCAATTACTAAAAAATGCAAATACTAATAATTCAGAGCATACAAATTTATTTTATAAATGATCATAAGTTGGCCAAAAATAGAATAGAAAACTATGTTTAATTATTTTATTGAGGGGGAAATAAAAGGAATTATGTCAAAATCACATACTCCAAATAACTTATGATAAGCAGCATGATTAAGAGGAGAATTTCTGAACAGACTGAATTATATACTAAGTCCTTCAGTAGCTATTCAGTATAACGATTTGACAGAGTTTTCAGTGGTTTAAAAATTCAAAAGCTAATCGAAACTGGCTGAGATCTGAACAGTGTCATGAACCTTTAGAACTAAACAAAGGGTAATAGATTGCAGAAGCAACAGGGATGATTAAAATGCTTTGATTGGGGGGAAAACTAAAATGGAATAACTATAGATGAGTAACAATTAAAGTAAAACATCTTTTACTCAGATATATGGATTTATATCAAAAGATAAATTTTTAAGGCCACCACATAAGTAAGTTTTATAATCTGCTCCAAATACATCCTGTGAAAACATGAATACCAGCTAATTGGAATGAACTATTAGGGAATAGTTTATTTATTTATTTATTATAAATTTATTTATTTATCTATTTTTGGCTGCGTTGGGTCTTCGTTGCGGTGCGCAGGCTTCTCATTGTGGTGGCTTCTCTTGTTACGGAGCACGGGCTCTAGGCACGCGGGCTTCAGAGGGAATAGTTTATATGGTATATTTTCTGAATAAAATAAAGCTTTTAAAAAAAGCTTTGTTATGTTTATCAGTATCTGTGTTTTGGAAAAAGTTAAGTATGAATACAAATAAATTCATTTTGGAAACTTATTGAGGATTTACTCAATCCAGACACCAGCCAAGTAATTTTTCATGTCGCACCTCATTTAATCCTCACAATATCCCTGAGAAATGTCACTGAATCCCTCAGTCTCCTTCGATTATGCTAATGTTAGCTTTCTGCCTTAATTGCAGCAGCTTCTCCAATCCATTTTTCTTTTATCCTTCATCCATCTCTCTCTCTCTTTGCTTGTGGATATCGTGCATTAGAAGACAATTAGAAGACAATTCAGTCTAAAGGAGAAACCACTATTTCCCTTTTTAAAAACAATCTTCTGCATCTTAATCATAACAATTTTTACTACTCTTGAGCACATCTTATATGCTAGTCACTGTTCTAAACCTTTCCATACATTATATTATTTAATCTTCAGGATAACTCTATGTGATGGATATTGTGATCACTCCAGTTTTCTGCCTGGAGAGCAGACAAGCTATGTAGATCATCCAGTGCTACAAAATGGGAGGTGACAGACCTGGGATTACAGTTCTCTTTGTCTGATTTCAAAGCTAATTCTCATAATTTTTGTAGTATACAAAAATTGGTATTATATGTCACTCCCTGGAAATTGGTATTATATGTCACTCCAGTTTTACACAAACACACACACACAATAGAAGTAAAATTTACATATAGTGAATGAACAGATCCTAAGTGTATAATTCATTGAGTTTTGATAAATGAATATCTGTCTAATCACCACACAGTCAAGATACAGAACATATACTTCACTTCAGAAAACTCCCTCATCTTCCTTCAAGAGAATCCAGAGTCAAATAGGTAAACATGGTTCTGGTCTTTATTACTATGGAGTAGTTTTTCCTCCTCTTGAACTTCATATAAATAGAATAATACAGTATGTATTCTTTTATGTCTGGCTTCTTCCACTCAGCATAATGTTTTTAAGATTCATCCATGTTGTGTGTATGAGCAGTTCATTTTTTTCAGTATCATATTGCATATCTTTTGTTAATTTTTATATACATATTTTCTGGTTTTAATGCTGTTATAAATGAAAATTTTCGTCTTTTTAAAAAAATTTTATTTTCTATTTGTTTTTGCTGCTAATGTATTGAAATATCATTGATCATACCCTTCAGAATTGGTAAATTCACTTATTAGTTCTGATTATCTGCTGAATTATGTTCTCTCAAAATTATGTTGAAGCATAACCCTCAGTACCTCAGAATGAGTGTATTTGGAGATAGGGTCTTGAAAAGGGTGACTAAGTTAAAATGAGGCCCTTACAATAGGCCCTAATCCAATTTGACTGGTGTCCTTGTAAGAATAGGAAATTTGGATACACAAAGAGACACTAGGTATGCACACACATTGTGAGATGTTTGCCATCTACAAGCCAAGGAGAGAGGCCTTAGAGGAAACCAAACCTGCCCACACCTTGTGTTTGACTTCCAGCCTCCAGAACTTTAAGAAAATAAATTTCTGTTGTATATGCAACTGAGACTGTGATATTTTGTTAGGGCAACCCTAGAAAACCAATACAGTTCTTGTGTGTTTGGAGGTAGATTTCCTTAGGACTTTGGGGGCATAAGTGTTTATGCCCTCATCAAATATAGAAACTTTTATTTCTTCATTTACAATCTTCATGTCTTTTAAAATTGCATTTGTATTAGCTAGGTGTATCATAATAATGATGAAAGGAAATAGAAAATAACCATATGTTCCTTGCTCCCAGTCTTAGAGAGAAAGGGTTCAATATTTCGTATTAAAATTATGTATGATATTAGCTGTCAGTTTTTTACGTATGTCGTATATCAGTAATGAATGCTCCCTTCTCTTCTTAGATTTCTGAGTTTCTTTTTAATAAAATCAAGTGCTTTATTTGAAGTGGGAATGATTATGTGATTTTCTTCTCTGTATTTTGTTAATATGGTGGATTACATTTATCTTCAAATATAAAGCCGACCATTTATTCCTGGGATAAACCTTGATGTATTTTTTTATGTATTGCTAAATTCTATTTTTTAATAATTTGTTAAGGAATTTGTTTCCATATTTATGAGAGATTTTGGTCTGTGATTTTCTTTTGTGGCAATATTTTTGCCAGGTTTTGGCATCAGAGTTATGCTGGTCTCAGAAAATAAGTTGGGGAGTGTACTTTCTGTTTTCTGAAGGATTTTCTATAAGATTGACATAATTTCTTCCTGAAACATTTGATAGAATTGGTCATTGAAATCTTCTGGATTGAGGTTTTAGATAAAAATTTCATTGTCTTTAATAGATACAGGACTATTCATATTTTCAATTTCCATGTGTTAGTTTTGGTGAGTTGTATTTTTTTTTCTTCCATTTTTCACATTTAATCCATGACATTGAGTTTATTGTCATACAATTGCTTTGTCATCATTTTTATATCTTTAGTATCTGAAGTGGCATCTTTTAATTCCTTACTTGTTAATTTGTTTTTTCTCTCAATTTCTAGACCAGTCTAGCTATTTTTGTTTTCTGTTTCTTTAATTTCTGTTCTTATTTTTATTATTTATTTTTGCCTATTTACTTTATGTATAATTTGCTCTTCTTTTTCTAGTTTCCTAAAGTGATAATTTGTCATTAATTTAGACTTTTCGTCCTTTTTTAGTATAAGTTTATAGAGCTATGAATTTCCTTCTAAGCACTTCATTTTGTGAATTTTAATATACTGTACTTTTATTATTAATTATCATTAAATCATAAATAAGTTCTAGTGCCTTTGTGGTTTCTTCTTAGATCCATGTAATTCAGAATATAGTTTAGATTGTTTAATTTTCTTATATTTGGAGCTTTTTTAGATATCTAGGTTATTATTAATTTTTAAACTTAACTTTATTATTGATTTCTAATTGAATTTTGATGTGAACTAAATGTGAATATCTTGCCATTTAAGATTTATCTTGTTGGCCAGATATGGCCAATCTCGCTGAACATCTCATGTGCATTTTTAAAGATTATTTTTTCTGCCTTTGTTGGATGAAATGTTTGTTCTATGAATGTCAATTAGAACAAGTGGTTTGATGTTGTAAATTCTATAAATTTTCTGTTTTTTTGTCTAGCGCTTTTTTTTATCAATTTCTGAGAAAGATGTGTTTAAACTTCCAGCTGTGACTGTTGATTTATCTCTCTTAATTTTTGTTTTTTGTTCCTTGTGTTTTGAACCTTTGTTATTAATGTTATTAATGTACATACACATTTAAGATTGTTATGCCTGCTTGATGAATTTACTCATTTATCATTATAAAATGTTCCTCTTAATTTCTAGCAATATTCCTTGTCTTGAACTCACAGTTTGCTTATGAATATACCCACTTTAGTTTTCTTATTATTAGTGTTTGAATGACATATATTTTTCTTTTAACCTATTTCTTCATATTTAAAATGCTTTTTTTATGGGCAGCATTTAGTTGGGTTTTGCTTCCCCTATCAGATCTAAGAATCTCTTCCTTTTAATTGGGGTGTTTAGTAATTTACATTTAGCCTAATTATTAATTCAGTTTGAATAAAGCCTATCACTATGCCATTTGTTTTCTATTTGTCCCATCTCATTTTTATTTCTCTGTTCCTTCTTTCCTGCCCTTTTAAAATATTAGTTTAATATTCTAGTTTGATTCTTCCATTAACTTTAATTATATACCTCTGTGTTATTTTTACTGGTCTCTCCAGGCATTATATATGTATCCTTAATTTATCAGTCTACTTAGAATTAATATTGTACCTTATTATCCTCCTGTCTTTTGTGTTACTGTTTTAATACATTTTATATTTACATATATCATAAATCCAACAATATAATGCTATACTCTTTTGCATTTAACAGGCATAGGTCCTTTAAAGAAATTAAGAGAGAATTATGATTTTATATTTACTCACATATTTATCATTTCCAGTGCTGTTTCTTTCTGTAGATTTATATTTCATCTTGTATATTTACTTTTAGCCTGTACACTCCCTTTTCCATTTTTTAATAATACAGATCTGATGTTTGATGGTGATACATTCTCTCAACTTTCACATATCTGAAAATGACTTTATTTCTCCTTAATTTTTGAATTATATTTTTTATGGAAAAGAGAATTCAGAATTGACTTATATTTTATAGGACATCAAAGATATAGTTCCCTTTCTTCTGGCTTTTATTACTTCAGGTGAGAGCCAGCTCTCATATATATATTTATTCCTTTGTGTGTTATTTAACTCTTTATGTTTGTCTGTTTTCAAGTTTTTGTTTTTCAACAGTGTGACAATAATATACCCAAGTGTGATTTTCTTTGTATTAACCCAGTTTGTATTTAATTTAAGTTTATGAATTTGCAGGTCAATACTTTAACAAAACTTAGTAAATATTTGACCATTTCTTTGAATATATTTTTTTAAATCTACTTCTCTCCTTTCTTTCCTTCTAAGACTCTACTTCATATATGTTAGACTGATGTGTATTGCCAAACAGGTCACTTAGAACCTGATGTTTATTGTTCAGTCTTTTACTTTTCAGTTCTTTAGACTAAGTCATTTCTATTAATCTGTCTTTAATTTTACTGTTCAATTCTCGTTTCTCTCCAGTCTGCTTGTGTGTCCATCAAGGAAAAGTTTCATATTATATATTGTAATTTTCCATTTTAGAATTTTTATTTAGTCCTTTTAAAGATAGTTTCCATTTTCTATGCTAAGATTTCCTATTTTTTATTCATTGTAAGGATAGTTTTTGCTTTACTACACTGAGCCTAATTCTAATAGCTACTTTAAATTCCTTGTCTGCTAATTCTAATATTTTAGTCATATAGTATCTTTTTCTATTGACTGCTTTTGTGTGTGTAGGTGATAATTGGTTATATTTTTCTGCTTATTTAATTATCTGCTATTTTTTTTCCTGGAAATTCTGATTGATTGTAGATTGCTGATTCTGTTGTCTTCCTCTGAAGAGTCTTGCTTTTTGTTCTATCAGACAGTTAAACTAGTTACCTGATCTCTTTGAATTCATGGAGGCTTGTTTTTATGTAAACACCTTGCCAGTAAGGCAAAGACCTGAGGTGTTTAACAAGTCCCTCTGATGTGGAAGGATTTGTACTCCACACTCTTATGCAGTGGCAAATCCCTGAGATCTCTGCTCAGTTCTTTCAGCCTTCTAACTCTTGTTTTCCTCTAAGGTTTTTCAAGTCTTCCTTATGTGTTTGCCATTCAGGGGTCAGCCAAGAGTATATGGGAAGTATGTATGATAATTTTGGATCTTCCTCCATTGTGACTCCCTTCTTTATGGGATTTCTTCCCATAATTTTCACCATTTTGGTAGGTACAATTACTTCCTTTGACACCTTAAGCAATAAAACAAAACAAAGTAAAATAAAATAAAGTGAAAAAAAAAAAGCTGTAACTTTTTGCTTGAGTTCTATTTGCCAGCTCTATAGAGACTTGAGAATGTCCTCAGAGGAAAAGCAATATAAATGTGAGTTCTATCGCGTGTATTTTTTTTTCTTCAAGAATCAAATCCCTTCTAGTTTTTGCCTTTTTTGGTCATTCTCCAATGTGTTATTATTATTATTTTTTTTTTACATTTTGTTCAGATATTATAAATATTATCTGTAAGAGGGATAGTCTGCTAACAGGAAGCCACATTCATCCATTTAGACTAAATGGCTTAAGATTTGTAGGATTCAATGGTCTATACTAATTTGCCGTCTTTTTTCAATCTCTCTCTTTGGTCACCTACCCTAAAGTTTAATCCTTAGACCCACTGCTCTGCTAAGGAGCCCTATCTTTAAATGCCTGATCATATGGTATTTAAAGTGTTTCCAGGTCTTGCTCATCACAGTCCAAAAAGGACCAAATGAAAACCTGGGCAATAATGCATGATTCTGGCCTTAAACATCTCTCAGAGGTTCTCCTTCCCTTTCTTTTTCTCTTTCTCTCTTTACCACAGCCCAAACCCCTGAGCTATTACTGAACTATTTTTCTTACTACAATGATTTTAAGCCCAAGTGCCACAAAGGAGACTCTCATCTACAAACAAAAGTCACCTTCCTATTTCTATCTTTAAACACTTTTCTTTTTTCAATTGAAAAGTAATGGACAAAACAGTCATGCATGCTATGAAGAAGAGATGGTTTGCAGCCAAATTATTTCTGTGCCAATAGGAAAACAAAAAAGCAAGCCAGACAGAATCTTTCAGTATTTCTATTTTTCATTCCTATTCATTACAGAGAAGGCTGGTTTTGGTTGAAATTGTTTTTAAAACTCATTTACTATGCAGCTGCATGTAAAAGTAAAGGATAAAGGAGGAACAGCTCCCAAAATAGTATGTTTTCACCCTCCTCACAATGAAAGTGAGGGCTAATCTAGGCATCTAAAAAATTTTCAGGCAGCAGTTTGACCTTGGTTCTAGGGTGGTATTTTACATGGGAAAAATCATTCCATATATTCCTATTATGCAATATTACCAGGAAAAAAATTAAACAAATAATTATAAGATAGAATTTGAGAAAATTTAAATTAAGTATTAATATAATATTGGAACTATTATTATGAATAAGTATGAGACAAAATGATACTACATTTCAGAATTTTAAAAAATACCTAAAATCAATAAAATTTATTTTCAGATACTTTTATCTTTGGTATTATCTAAATTTTAGTGCATTTTAGTTCTTCACAGAACAGAATTTTTACCTGTGTGAAAGTGATGTATCTACATTATAAAAATCAATCAGAAAATATAAAAAAGAAAAATTTGCCCTATTTGCCCACTCTAATACATCTCCTTTTGGATTTACTTGTTCTAATTCTATGAATTATTTATTACATTTTCATTGAATTTCTGTCCTTTTTCCTACATAAATTTCTAAAGATTTGAAATGAGAGCTTGCATACACTTTCATGTATTCTTTTTAATAATAATATGCCCAAATATTTTTTATTGTGCTCCACTTTTTTCATAGTCATCACTATAGGTGGGCTTACCACAGTTGACTCATTTTCTTAAATATGAAAACAGTTTTCAAATTTTTACTGTTATATACAGTGAATTCTGTCATCTGTATAACTGTGGGGTTCATTTTTCTTGTTTTTAAAAGGAAATGATACCTATCTTGTAGATTGTGGTGAGAATATTCTATATTAAATGTTTAGTATACTACCTGAAACATCTTTGACTAAAAGAAATTGTTAGTCCCTCTTATCTTTTGAGACAAATCCTTAGGTCACAGATGCCATACTACAGATGAGTGGATACATATGGTAGAGAAAATGAAAAAGCACCTGATGGTGAATATTTGTAGCACTTGAAACAGGTCATACACTAAGGAAGAGCTTGGGACAGATATGTTGTGAATATTAAATTGTAATGTACATAAGAAGTATATCTTTTAGGCATCAGATATTTGCTAATGTATGGGTTTTGGGAGGATAGTTTATTTTCTTTGTGTCTCATCTTCCCATCTCTACAAATGGTATTTTTTCTGTTACAATCCCATGTCAGAAGTTCGGATTTGGAGGTTGACTGTGACCTTTTGCTCCATGATGAAACATCCTATTTTAAAAACTCAAATTCTCACTTAAAGTAAATGTCTAAATTGACAAGCATCCATAGGAGATTTCAGAAAAAAAAAGAAAAAAGGAAAAAAAGAGAGACATATTAAAGAACTCTGGATCAGGAATGAGAAGCCCAGCATCTATGTTTAACGTCATCACTAACATTCTCAGAGATTAAGCCTAGTGAATTAGGTTCTGTTTCCTCATTTATAACATAAAATGTGTGATGGTTAATTCTGTATATCTACTTGACTGGCCATGAGGTGCCTGGATTAAATATTATTTCTGGGTATACTGCTGAGGGTGTTTCCAGATGAGATTGGCATTTGAATTGGTGGACTCAGTAAAGTAGATTATGCTCCCCAAATTTTGTGGGCATCATCTAATCCATTGAGGGTCTGAATAGAACAAAAGGCAGAAAAGAAGGAATCTGCTCCTTTTTCCTGTCTCTGTTGAGCTGGGATATCTCATCTCATCTTCTCTTGCCCTCAGACTGGGATTTATATCATTGGCTCCCCTGTTTCTCAGGTGTTTGGACTCAGTCCGAATTGCACCACTAGCTTTCCTGGGTCTCCAGCTTGCACATGGTAGACTGTGAGACTACTCAGCCTCCATAATTGCATGAGCCAATTCCCCCATAATAAATCTCTGTTTTGAGAGACTTACTTACTAATAAGAATGGAGAATGCTTACTAATACAGATGTATTTTATTATTTTATCTTTGAGATTCCATGACCAGAAGTACACACAGGAAACAAACATTTTAAACACTTCATTTTAATTTAAATGTGTAGTTGAGCAAATATCAACACATTTAGAAATAGTGTGAGGAATATCTAATGCTACATCTTTGATACAGAAAGACTGATAAATTAAAATTTTTAAATTTAATTTTTTTTTCAAAATGAATGCGAGTGGAAAATGAAATAATTTCATTATATCTCCTAATGGCCTAGATCCATGTTTCTATTCTGTTGTCGCTCTATGACCTCCAGAGAACATATGTTTATTTTGCCATTAAAAAAAAAAAAAACGTATTATTAAGTCTAACTTTCATTGAAAACTAAGAATCCTGACACATCAGGTATCATCATTAGAGTCACCTCAGTTGGGGTAATTCTAATCAAGTGATTCTATCAGGGCTAAAATTATCATAGTTTTTGCCAGATTAATTAGTAATAATATACATATTTCTTTAAAAATTATCTACTGCTAAATTAATATAACAATAACAATATGAGTTTGATTCTGATTTTTCTGGGAAAATTTACAATTACAATTCTGGAAATCCAGTTTTAATATTCTCAGCATCAAAGTGAGAGTAAGGGTACCTCCATTATATGGAATACAAGTACATTTCACTGAAGCATCCTCTAACACTAATGGAAGAACTAAAAGCTGGGGAAGATGAAGCCAAATTCACTTAGCTGAGAAGGCCTCAAGAAATAGGTACACTTTCTTCTTTCAAAGCTACACGAGTGGAAAACTAAATGTACTGTTCTACAGCAAATGTCTGTGCTCCATAAAAGGAAACCTGTAGAAATTGAAAACCCAATTGCTGAGGTCGCAAGATATTAGTAGAGATTGGGATGTTGGTTGTTTTAAAATCTGTGGTGGGAAAGAACAAGCAAATAAGAATGTAAGAAATGTCTTGCTATGCTGGACTGTTCGCTGTGAATTCCATAAGAAATGGAAGTTGACATAGTCCCCTACCTAGAAATAAAACACATTTTTAGATCAAGCAGCCATTTTTCAAAAGGTCACAAAAGCTCAGCCAGCAAGAAAGCCAAACAGGAATGGAACGAATGGGCGTACTCAGATCATTTTAGGCTGATTAGCCATTCATATCATTTTCAGTTCATAGACTAGTTAGTGGGCAAATATTGGACTTAATTATGAGACCTTAATATTATGTATCTGGATCAGTGAAAGAAATGATACAAGCAGGAAGAACGTGTGCATCAGTTCCGTTACCCTGGCCTATGTCATAAGGGAAAAATGGAACGTGAACAGTGCTAGTCATGGTGGCTAGTACTTGTGTAGAAAACTCTTATAGCTGGCTTGGTAGCAACACTTTTTCTACAGTGTTAAACATGCATTATGGCAATATAATGCAAGTGTCTATAAGTCTGGGATGTGATTAAAATCATGTCCTGAATACTCTAAGTCAAAATTCAAAACCACCATATTTTTTCATTTATTGTAGGAGAATCTTTACTCTTGTTTTCACACATGCAATTGTTTTTCCATTAATTATGGTATAATCTTTACCATATTTCTGAAAAATAGAAAGGAGATATAGCAAGTAGAAATAAAAAAACTCAACAGAATAAGAAAATTGTCCCAGCTATTTTTTGCCCTAGAAAAGGTTTGTCTTCCAAGAATTCTCAAATATATTGAAAGTAATAGTATATATTATAGTTGTGTAATTATAATAAGGAGTAAGTTTTATCACTGCCCTATCCCTCATGTAACTATACTGTGATTTTAACTGTTCTAGTGGGTTATACGAATGCTAAATGATCCAAGACTTTGAAAGCATCTGTGGACAAAAGGCCTTTATTCCACATCTGTTGGATAGATGCCTTACAGTGGATGAGACACAATTCTCACCTCGGTGGTGACCCGTGGTGTACAGGCATTGGCTCAAGCTTCCACACGGACCTCTACCTTGGTGTTTAATCTGCCCTACCTCTGCTTCTCCCTTTGCTCTCTGTTTTGGAAGCTCACTCTTTCATATTTTTCTCCCTGTTCCCAGCCAAGATGATCTTCACTCATTCTCCAGAGATAACCAGAGAATAACTCCCACTGGCTATTCCTGGAGAATTCAGTCTCTGGTTATTATTGTAGATGAAGAAGAGGCTCACTGAATATGATAAATTGTGCTAGGCCCACAGTTTCCAGACTTTTGAGGATAAAAACCTCATTTTGAAGGCCAAAGCAATTTCAAGAAACTACAACATAAAAGTAGTATTACTGATGGTATTGTTACTGAACCAGGTTCCTTTGCCTGATGTACAACAAGCCAAATGCCAAGATGCCAAGGTTTGCAGCAGAGAAAAGATTTATTTATGAGGCAGCCAAGTGAGCAGACCAGAGAACAAATCTCAAATCCACCTCCCTGAAGATAGAGTTTAGGGATATGTATGGAATGAAGAGGCAGGGTGATCTGAGGTGTGGGGAAGGATATTGGAGGTAAGAAAAGAGAGGTAATTGATGGTCTGAGCAAGCATAGTCAGGCTTCATGGCTCTTCACACAATGTGTGTTCAGAAAATGGAAGTCTTAGCATGTCCTGAGGGTGGAGTTTTTGGCCCTCTGAAGTCAAAATGTCATTCATGGGACACTCATGAGAACACAGTTGAATGGTCAATGGTCTCAACTGGTCTAAACTGGGCAAGAACTAACTCCATGTTCCTGAAAAACAACTTAAGCAACCATTACTGTAGTGACCCAAAAGTCAGATGTGTCGTCTTTAAGGAAACTAGTGGGAGTTTAGTTTAATATCTACTAAAAGCAAGAGATTAAAAGCAAGCAAGGCAGGTTAGGTTTGGAGGGCCTCATTAGATCAGCCCTCAGTTTCAATATCTATTGGCTTCTAAGAATCAGTATCTACTTTTCTACTATTTATACTTTATTAATCATAGCAGCATCTACATACATTGGGAACATATTTGTTACTATAAGGAAGGCAGTCTAACATTATGAATGCAAGCTGTGGGACTGGTCTGCCTGGGTTTAAACATGAATATGGCTCTGACACTTATTAGTTGTGTGACCTTGGGCAAGGTACCCAAGATTTCCATGCCTCAGTTTCCTTATCTGCAAAGTGAGCATAAAAATAGTAGCTATCTTGTAAGGTTGCTATAAGCATTAAATGAATTAATACATATAAAGTGCTTAGAACAGAGTAAGTACTCAATAAATTTTAGGTATTACTATTAGATGTGAGGCATATCGTTTACTGAGCCTGTTCATAGCACAGCTTGTTCATAACACAGCTTCTCTAAGATATTCAGGGACAACAGTTTTTGAGATTCTGTTAAATAACATAACTGATTTAATAGCACATGGTCTGCATATCTACTAAGATATGTTTGGTCTTGTATGTTTAAGGTGGGAGAATTAATAAATTGGACCTTGTCAGTAGTAAGAGAATATTTTAAGCCTAGCTGATTAGGAGGCAAGGTATAATTTAGAGGATCATGAAAGGTGAACATTAACCTGTGGATCTACATGTAAGAAATCCCCATGGCCTTTAGTCAGGTTAATCATGTCTCCCTGGACTCCACTTCTACCCATTAACAAATTACCTCATTGTCTCTTCTGGGGCTGACAGGCAATTTTAGTGATAAATAAAGTTGAAGACTTTCAAAGTAAAGTTTGAATTACTTTGCATATATTTACACACATAAACAAAACAACATTTGGCAATTTAGGATTTGTCAGGATAAAAGACATTTAATAAATTTATCACCACCTAGATGTTCCAGAGGCAAACACTAATTTTGATGCAATTAATCTAAGCATTCAAAGAGTGAATTAATGAATTTCTAAGTAACTTACTATGGCTTGCTTCTACCTTTGCAGATCTTACATCCACTCGTGTTGAAATCTCTTTCTCTCATTTAATTTGTCTCACCTCTCCTAAATTTGGGGGGATCAAAACAAACAAATAGTTAAAGACAGATGGGAAAAGGAATTTCTCACTCTTCCAAATGCAAATATACATGGAAAAGAAGAACACAATGTTTTGATGGTGACGTATTTTTTATTATTTACCTGATGCCTAATACATAATAATAAATCACTTTCATGAGTCAAGAGATTGAGAAGAAGTTTGCCTCTACTTTGTAGAGCACTATATACTTCAGAGTATTCAATAGAAAGTGTGGGTAAGAAGATTTGGAATAAGAGGGCTTCCCTGGTGGCGCAGTGGTTGAGAATCTGCCTGCCAATGCAGGGGACACGGGTTCGAGCCCTGGTCTGGGAAGATCCCACATGCCGCGGAGCAACTAGGCCCGTGAGCCACAATTGCTGAGCCTGTGCGTCTGGAGCCTGTGCGTCTGGAGCCTGTGCTCCGCAACAAGAGAGGCCGCGATAGTGAGAGGCCCGTGCACTGTGATGAAGAGTGGCCCCCACTTGCAGCAACTGGAGAAAGCCCTCGCACAGAGATGACGACCCAACACAGCCATAAATAAATAAATAAATAAATAAAATTAAAAAAAAAAAAAAAAGAACATTTGGAATAAGAGAGTTATAGGGAGGGGCGGTAGTATAGCACAGCTTCTTTTACAGATTGAATTTGGCAATGTTCCTCTGCATAGGTTGCCATTAAGTGAATAAATGTTACCAGTGATCAATAGAGAGTGTTAGAAAAGGCTAAGTTATCAAAACAGAGAACAGTTTAGTTTGTTCTGGGAGACCAAGCATCAGACTGTCATTGAAGTAGTGATAACCTCAGGCAATTTTAGATATTTATTTAGCCAGCCACTTACCTTGAGGACTCACCCTCTATAGTTTGTAGTTCCTTAAGTTGGTTTGAAAAATGTGAGGTCAAACAGTAGGTGGTTATTCCTAAAGCAGTGGTAGGGGAGAAAAAATAATTTCCCTACTACCTTTCTAGGTTCTCCTGCTGGGGCCCTGAAAATTTGATTTCCAAAAGACAGGATAATAAGAGAAAAACAAAGTTTGTTAGCAGGTGCATTGTGCTTATACATGGGAGTATCCAGAGATAAGTAGCCCAAAGGGGTAGTTAGAACTTGGGTGTATAGATAGAGCATCTTAGCAAAGGAACAATACATTTTCAGATAAGTGAAAAGACAAAGACTGATTTTCTAGGAGTGATAAATTGTAGAAAAGCAAATATGTGGGGAACTAATGGAAGATAAGGCTAATTAGTAAAGTTTGTTGTGGAGATTCCTCTGATGCCAATGGGCTGATAAAGGTTGAAAGTTGTCTCTGGTGATTAACTTTTGTCCTTCCAGGTAGAGGGGGGAAAGGGGACACCTTGGCAAATTTATGTCCTGCTTTTAGGCAGATGGAGGGCAGAGAGCTTTTCTTGTATCTGCTTCTTTTCTATTGCCTTTAGCTAAAAATAATCTTGTTGCCAAAGTGGCATATTTTGGGGTGGCATATTCTGCTACCATACACAGTTAAATTTTCACTCTCATCTCTAAAACTGAAAAATCCAAACTGCTTAGGATGAAACTTGAGTGGACATAGATAGCAAGCTACCTCAAATCAAATGCCTAATAAAAAACTTGGAGAACATTAACTAGTTTCTTGAGTCTAGAAAAGAAAAGCTAGACAGTGATCAATAATATAATGTTTTAATTTAGTAGGAGGTTTTAAATTCATGCACATCTTGTTATATTTCTCTAAAATTCTCCCTATTCACATCTTATGTTATACAAATCTTAGAATATTAAAAATTATTTTGATAATAAGTTTGAAATATATGTCAGAATAAAATATTTGCAGTTCCTTTCTTGTAGCTTTCCATGTCCAAGTGGAGATCACTTTTTGCCTATATATCAGTTAAAAGACACTATTCTTTACCTAGCAACAACTAACAGAGATTCATTCAAACTCTCCTCCTGTTTGAGAGGCTTACATCAACATAACTGATAGTAGTGTTTTAATATTTTGTTTTAAATTTATGCCCCAAATCATGATACTACCACCACCATCATAGTTAACAATAAAAATATATTAAACATCTACTATTTACCAGATACTATGCTACAATTTTATAAAATCTCTCTATTGTATGTCTCAGTATCTACTATGATCCAGTAACTGCCCTAGGTGCAAGGAAAATAGCAATGAACAAAAGAGACAAAACCTAGAGAATGGACTTGAGGACATGGGGAGGGGGAAGGGTAAGCTGGGACGAAGTGAGAGAGTGGCATGGACTTATATACACTACCAATGTAAAATAGATAGCTAGTCGGAAGCAGCCGCATAGCACGGGGAGATCAGCTCAGTGCTTTGTGACCACCTAGAGGGGTGGGATAGGGAGGGTGGGAGGGAGGGAGATGCAAGAGGGAAGAGATATGGGGATATATGTATATGTATAACTGATTCACTTTGTTATAAAGCAGAAACTAACACACCATTGTAAAGCAATTATACTCCAATAAAAAGAAACAAACAAACAAAAAAACCTCTGCCCCAATGGAGCTTATATTTTAGGGGTGAAAAACCTGAGCTTAGACAGATTAAGTAAATTCTTCAAGATCACAACAAGCAATAACAGTCTGTGCGGAAACTAAGATTCCATGTCAAGTCTTGTGACTGCATAGACAATCAAATAGTCTATTCACGTTAAACAACTGTTCTATTCTTATGAATCCAAAATATTTTCTCCTAAAAATATTACCTACAGTATGATAGTTTGTTTGCTGTTTTAAATCATTTGTCCACAGAACTGGTCTTCTTTTAAAAAAATAAAGTATAATTGATTTACACATTATGTTAGTTTTAGGTGTACAACATAGTGATTCAGTATTTTTACAGATTATACTCCATTTAAAGTTATTATAAAATATTGGCTGTATTCCTTGTGCTATGCAATATATCCTTATATCTTATTTATTTTATATATAGTAGTTTGTACCTCTTAATCCCCTACCTCTATCTTGCCCTTCCACCACCTGTCCCCCGACCAGTAACCACTAGTTTGTTCTCTATATCTGTGAGTCTGTTTCTGTTTTGTTACATTCATCTGTTTGTCTTTTTTTTTAAGATTCCACATATAAGTGATACCATAAATATTTACAAATGATATGTCTGATAAGGGGTTAATATATACACAACTCATACAACTCAATATCAAACAGGTTTTTTAACCAGTTTAAAAATGGGCAGAGGACCTGAATAAATATTTTTCCAAAGAAGCCATACAGATGGCCAACAGGCACGTGAAAAGATGCTCGACATCCCTAATCATTAGGGAAATGCAAGTCAAAACCACAATAAGATATCACCTCACACTGGTCAGAATGGCTGTCATTAAAAAGACCATAAATAACAATGTTGGCGAGGATGTGAAAAAAAGGAAACCCTAGTAAACTGTTGGTGGGAATGTAAGTTGGTGCAGCCACCTTGGAAAACTGTATGGCGGTTCCTCAAAAAGCTAAAAATGCAATTACCATATGATCCAGCAATATCCACACCTGGATATATATCCGAAGAAAATGAAAAGGCCAATTTGAAAAGATATTGATATATGCACCCCAATGTTCACAGCAACATTATTTATAATAGCCAAGATATGAAAGCAACCTAATTGTCCATCTACAGGTAAATGAATAAAGAAGATGTGGTATATATATATATATATATATATATATATATACCATATATATATGCAAAGGAATATTACTCAGCCATTAAAAAAGAATGAAATGTTGTCATTTGCAACAACGTGGATGAACCTGGAGGATGTTATGCCTGGTGAAATAAGTCAGAGAAAGGCAAATACTGTGTATTATTACAGAGCTATTCTTATCACAACACAAGGATTTGCCATTCTAACTTTTGTCCAGATGTAAGGAAATTAAATCTTCCTTTGGTTTTTGATCTGTTTTCTCCCCTATAGTCCATCTATATGGACTATAATTTTACCCAAAGTGAAAATTACTAAGTAAACAACTCATGTTTAAACTATGTGAGGTTTTTCTTCAGAATGAACCTTATTAAAACAGTAATACTATATACATTTGAGCAAAAAGTAAGTCTCAAGTAGCAGCTCAGTTGAACAGCTTAACCTCCCTGAACACAGTCTTGCACAGTCACTGTGGTACCATCCTCCAGCCTCTAGAGTGGTCCAGAAAGAGAGAGCTGAGGCCAGAGCTTGCTTGTGAGGTGACATAGCATCTACAGACCCTGACTTGATGAACAGTTTCTTCTTGTTAGCTGTTTTTTTTTTTTTTTAATTGTTTCTCATGTGGCAATGAAGAGGATGTTAGGAAAAAAGGGCTGACACTCAAAATGGCCCCTAGTCACTTATTTGTCATTCCAAGTGTGTGATTAAATTTCTTCTTTTTGCACTTTTGTCAGTGCCCTTCAGCCAAGACCATCAGGAACACACCTGCAGTTGAACAAAGTTGGGTTTATTGACTCGTTGCAATGAGGGAGAACATGTACCATGGGGAACCATGGAATATCTCAGTAAGAAGGTTTTAGAGGGGACTCCCTGCAGAATTTCAGCTTCTGTTAGTTGCTTTTTAGAAGGATTCAAGGAAGCAGGGCTTTGCTGTGTATTGGATGCCATTAGAAAGTGAGGTAACTCTGTTTCTTAACAATTCTTATCTAAAAAACAAAAGGAATGAAGCAAGGCTAAAGCTATGTTTGGTAAAGAAGTAGCATTCACTCATATTAGCCAGGATAGAAAGATGTTTGGTCATCTTTATGGTTGGAAATGTATATGATACTGTCTGTGATCAGACATGATTTTCAGTAGTCTTGATTTTTGTCTGGCATAATCACTGGTTCAGAGTGGCCTTCTCCCACATTGGTGTTCTGTGAGGCTGTTGATGTTCCACAAGAGAAGAACTTGAACTAGCCGGGAATGCTAGTCCAGCTTGTGACAATAGCCCAGCTAATAGTGCTGTACCAAGACCTGGCTGTCACTGTCAGGGGTTGCCTTTCTCTCTCACTATTAACAACTTGCTTCAGAAATGTCAAGATCAGTGCTTGTTGTTAAAGTATTGGTTGGTTTGAGCACAGGAAATATTGGGAACTTAAGATTTCATGAAGTAGGATTGTGGAGGAACAACACGTTTATTCCTCAGACACAACTTTTCATTTGCTAGGACAAGGAGCAAGGTGCACACATATGTGAGGGGGAAGCTCTTAAGCATTCTTGTGGGTATGTCTCTGTATAGCTGTATATATGTGTGTATGTGTTATATGTTTAAATCATGCATTGATTACCACTGCAGTCAGGTGAAGATGATCATAATTACATTATACATTGGTATCATACTTGAGCATTTCATTACCCAATTGACCCTGGAACACTTTTCAGTTTAAGGAGATCTCTCCAAAAAGTTTTAGTTACTACTTTTGGAGGGAATTAGTTAGGATACAAGCTGTAGAAAAAGAAATAGTGCATTAGAAGTTAAGAGGTCTGGATTCTAGACTTTATCATTAAAACACTGTATGACCATGGGCAAGTCACTTCACATCTTTCCCTCTCATTGATTTTTTCAAAAAAACAAAAAACTAAAAGGTTGACCTACAGAAGTGGTTTAAAATTTTTCTTTTAACCTTAGAATTCTTTATTTTAAAAAAGTTTCTGTAGAGTCCCATTAGACAAAACAAAAGAAACTTAAGTGTTATCTGGTTGCACTGGTTGAAAAGGGAAGGAGGCTAGGGTTTCAGGGAGTTGAGTAACACTCACGTGACCTCCTTCTTTTCTCGGAGGCAGTTGTCACACATCTTAGACAATGTTCAAACTCAGACAGTTGATAACTTCTGAATCAAATAATCTCTCTGAGGTTTCCTATATTTCAAGCACTCTATGAATCCATGATTCTCTTCAGGAATGGAGTCATGGACTAGACCTTGAGAGTAATGATTTGAGAAGGGTTGATTGTGCTTTGTGCTTTATATATATATCAACTGGCCAATACTCTGCTAATGCCGAGATTAAAACAATAGTGATAAACTACTACAGTTGATTTCTCTGATTGCTTTTAGGAACGTAAAGCAGAAAATGTGTTCTAATTCTAAAATCTTACGAGAAGAGATGGAGTTAGTTAGATGGCATTTAATCCAAATCACGTTAGATTTTTAGATTTTATTTTATAAAATCAATGCAATGTTTCTGTGTCTATTGGTTTTCTCTTAGCCTCATGGCAACTTGAACACATAAACATTGTCCCTTCAGTGCAGCAGATACTTTCATTAGATTTCTAAAACCATTTATCTTTGAATAACTTAGACTTACAGAAGGGTTGCAAAGATAGCACATAGAGTTCCTGTACATCCTTCACAGTTTCTTTGTTTCCATAATGTTAACATCTTACATAACCATGGTGAAGTAATCAAAACTAGCAAATTAACATTGGTACAATACTGATTACTAATCTACAGACTTTACTTGGCTTTTACCATTTATCTACTAATGTCTCTATTTCATTGTAGGGTCCATTCCAGGATCCAGTATTGTCTTTAGTTGTGATGTCTCCTTAGGCTCCTCCAATCTATGACAGTTTCTCTGATTTTTCTTGCCTTTCATTATCTTGATACTTTTGAGGGTATTGATAACATTTTGTTCCTTAATTTAGATTAGTCTTATGTTTCCTCATGATTAGATTGATGCTATAAATTTTTAGTAAGGCCATCACTTCTCAGCAAATTATTATCAACGATTACTGGTGATGTTACTCTTGATCAGTTGGTTAAATGCTGTCTGTCAATTTTATTTATCACACTTTTTGAACGATTCTGGTTTTTGGCAAATGCATAGAGCTGTATTACTACCACCACAATAATATATAGAATCATTTCATCACTCAAAATGTTTTCTCATGCCTCTCCTTTGTCCCTACCCCTCTTTCTACCTCTAATCTCTAGCAAACACTAATCTGTTTTCCATCCTTATAGTCTTGCCTTTTCCAGAATGTCATATGAAGAGAATCATGTACTATGTAGCCTTTTGTGTCTGACTTCTTTCACTTAAAAATGCATTAAAACAAATGCACTTTAGACCCATCCATGCTGTTGTATGAATCAGTTGTTTGTTCTTTATTTCTGAATAATATTCCATTGCATGGGTCTACCATGATTTATTTATTTATTAGATTTTGTCTTATAAACACAAGTGGATGAGAAGGAAGTAAAAACAAGTAAGGAGATGATTTTTATGTATTATCTTGTACATATATTTCTTTATTACTGTTATTGTTTGGCATTTTAATGATGTAATTTTTTTTCTGGGAATAACTGTGAATTGAGGATAGTCTGAACTTAATTCTATGGAGAATTTAAAATACTCCACACGCAAATCAAATAGAATCTTTGCTTTTCTTATAAAAAGGAGGGTTCTCAGTAACCTATGTTAATAGTTTTAATATGCCAGCAGAAACTCTTGACTAAATGTAATGTAGTATGTCTTGCCATTGCCTGGGGGAGGGGGGTGGGCACCAAACTCAGTTTACCACCTAGGGTTATCTTGGAGTTGTCTAATTTACTGAATATTCCACTTCCTAGTTATTCAGCCCCAAATTCATAGCTTTTTTACTCTTAAAAAGGTCAAAGAAAATTACCCATATAAGTGTCCAGAAAAAGCAGAAGAGCTGAATGTATCTTTTAACAATATAGAGTTTAGGAAAAACTCAATGTAAAAATGATCATGTAAGCATAGAGTGAAATTGGAGAAATCTTACGTTTTGTAAATATTTTTTCTAAAAAGTCTTAGCAACTAGTTCTGGTTTTTTGTTAATTCTCCTACTGATAATGTTAAGAGTTTGTTAGCAATTTCTTATAAAGTATAGGCTGTGTTAGTGTTCTGTGATAATATGCATTAACTTGGTAGACGAGGGACCATTACAGTCTATCACTGCAGTGATCCATACGGTGAAGACTCCCTTAGAACATGCCGACACAATATTACAGCAGTGATCCATGAATTAAATAGGCTTTGGATCCGAGTCATTACAAGTTTAATGGGAGAAATGCACCAATTCCACTGAAAAATGCCAGTGTTGACTCTGTGATCGATTCTTCCATAAACGCATTTCCATTGTTTCTCAGTAATGAATATTCTTCCTAAACCATCCATGCTTATTGTTTAGTGACTTCATCAACATTTAAAGTCCCATTTTATATTTACTACATTTGAAACTCCTGAGTGTCACAGAAGAGATCTATGGAATAATTGCACAACAGTATCCATACAAACGTAATTCTTTTGTGAATAATGGAAAGCATTATTTTATCCTTTTTAAGGACCAGGCATAATAAGTACTCAATAAGCTTAAAATGAAAGAAAATTAAAATTTTATTTGGGCCATTATTCAGTCCATCCTTCATCATAAAGTGTTCCTGAAGTTGTTGTCATGGCAGAGTGAGCCCAAGAAATGTGACAATGTTCCCTGGTACTTAGCATTTATTCCTTTTATTCCATCATTTTTCTTTTACATATATTAAATTTTTCATAGTACATGTTATGCAAGGTAATAGTAGTAGTTTCTCAACTATTTATAATAGAGTTATTATATGTATTAGACTTACAAACATTCTTTACTCTGCTGAACATACTGGGCATTACTTCTGAAGAAACAGAATGCTAATTATGGAAACAGAAATTGAAGAAAAGGGAAAGGAATGAAGGGTGAAGAAAGTTTGAAGGAATAGTCCCCAAAATATTTGAGTCAGATGTTCATCTGAAATAGGAGACAAGTTAAAAAGAACAGATAGAAGGACAGAAAACAGTGAGAAGGAATTTAGACAAGATAAAAATATTTTCAATGGCTTCACTTTAATCAGTAAACCAAGGAATGAATTATTTTGCCCCGAGGGTGTGTGTAGAAGCAGCGGCCTGAAGAAAATGAAAATTCAGATGTCTCATTGAGAGGTGCTTCATAGTCTTTTCCCACCAGAATGTCCATTCTCCAATCCTTCCCCAGGACAACTGTCACCCGGTACTGTCTTCTCTGCTCTCCTTTTAGGATGGGACTTTCCAATCCTTGAGTCCTTGAAAGCAAAATAAAACAAAAAACTGCTACCTTTATTTTTAAACTAATTCTCATTCTATTTCTTGCTTTCCTTTGTACCTTTCCTGACTCTGTCATTTTTTTCTCTCATTTTTTCTGTCCTTCTTTGACTTTTCTTCTCTTCACTTTTTCAGAATCATAATATCTGGGACGTTTCTGTGGGGCTTTGTTCAGGTGTAGGATGTGCCAGGGATCTGGCTGCCCCTCTAACAACCTATGAATTCCAGGGATGATTCCGCTCTTATATCTGGTCTGCCTTGCCTTTCTCAATGCTGAGTTGTAGAGAGCTGTAGAAGAGAACCAGAACTGGGATGTGTGTGTATGAGAGAGGCAGTGGGGCAAGGAGCAGACTTGGAGAGTGAAGGCATTGCTACTGCTGGGGCCATGGACCCGAGATGGGCATGCAGTTGTCAGCAGGTGTGGCACATTCTCACAAAGGTGAGAGAAAAGGAGGCTGAAGACTAAAACAAGAAAGGGAAAGAGAGCAGGTGGCAGGGGTAGTAAGAAGAGGTGAAATAATGCATAAAGGATTGACTCACTTAAAAAGCATTCCTTAACTGCTATTTTCGAGGGACTGTGCAATGTGCTTTCACATACATTATCTCACTCATTTCTCACAACAGCCTTGTAAGGTGTATGCTGAGTGTCTTGGGTATGAAATTGTCAATTTAGGTAGCTTGAGCAACTGAAGCTCCAAATCTCTGTGGCTACCTGAGACTAAACGTGAGCATGGATGATTGCACAAAATCTCAGCAGTGACAGAAGGAGGAGGAAATCACTAGGGAAGAGGAGAGGACAGATAAGAGAAAGGTGGGATAATACCACATGTGCAAAATACTGCATTATCATTGAAATAAATGCTTTAAATATATTAAAACATATCGTTAAAAAGACTAAGCTGTCTCCTTCTATGGATCTAAATGTACAGTGAAATTATATAGCTTTATCTACTTATAGATTGGCTACTAACCAAGATGGCCTAATGTTTTCCTCAGCTTGACTATACTTTAGACAAGTTTTGTCCTAACTATAGGCCCCGACCTTCTTTTACTTAGAGCATTTACTTTAGAAAATTTGTAATTATAAGTTCTTCCTCTGTCCCTTTGAGATATAAATCTTGTCCAAGCCTCTTGCCAGTTTTACAGCCCAGGAATGTTTTTCTCAAGGACCTGGGAACCATCCTTTGAAATGTCATCTTCAAGAAAGATAGCACCTGTATCTCCCAGTCTCAGTGGGAGGGTAGGAGTCTAATTTCAATGAGTGCCAATTAGCGAACACAGGTGGTCTAATCAGGTTGACCACAGCCCCGTAATGTCCTCCAGAACTTTTCACTAGCTCTCGCCAGCACTTAAAACCTCTCCTGCCTTTTGTTCCAGAGGAGATGAGTTCCTCTCTCCCTTATTGCTGTCCTCTTGAACCCTATTGCAATAATCTCTAATAAAGTCTTCCTTTCATGTTTAACTCCATCAGGTGCAATTTTCCTCTGATAGTTCTAACCCTAAGTGAGTGTCCATTTGTAAGACTAAGTACACAGTATTCTGCATCTATCAAAACAAACTTCAATAAAATAAATGACCGTAGATCTGTAATAATTCAGGTATTGTCCCCTCTAGAGATAAAGGGTGGTTCAGATCATCTTTGAGGTCAGGACATCTTTTGACCTTTGAAATTTAACCTCACAGGTGGTGAAAAGGAAGTGTTCATTCAATGGGCAAAAAGCACAATTTCAGACGGGTGTAGTATATATTTTAAGAAAAAAAATGTGATGAAGGAAAACACCATCAGGTGAAATTTAATACTACACACACAGACACACACACACACATTGTGTAATCTAGTAGGCAATATAATTAACTGAACGCTGAACTAAATACAAATGAAATGTATTTTGTAAGATTATTTTCTTATGTCTTTTTATTTTTTAATTAATTAATTAATTTATTTATTTATTTATTTTTTGCTGCGTTGGGTCTTCGTTGCTGTGCGTCGGCTTTCTTTTTTTAGTTGCGGTGAGCGGGGGCTACTCTTCATTGCAGTGCGCGGGCCTCTTATTGCGGTGGCCTCTCTCTTCGCGGAGCACCGGCTCTAGGGCGTGGGCTCTAGAGCCCAGGCTCAGTAGTTGTGGCGCACAGGCCTAGCTGCTCTGCAGCATGTGGGATCTTCTTGAACCAGGGCTCGAACCCGTGTCCCCTGCATTGGCAGGCGGATTCCTAACCACTGTGCCACCAGGGAAGCCCTCTTATGTCTCTTGATATAAAGTTGGTAAAAAATTTCCAAAGTTAATTTCTATAAAAGTTATCATATAGGGGCCAAGATACCTAGCACCTGGTTCTCTGAGAGTCTTGTCTAGTCTGTAATTTAGCCTATCTAGAAAAATAAATGAAATACAAATTCTTAAAAATATGAGATTCCACAAGTCGAGGTTTTTGTGACAATTGGGCTGTAAAAAGAGTCAAGTTATATTCTTGGGCAAATTTCTATGACTGCTAGATTTAAGACAATTATGTTCTAGGCAAGATGAAAAGAAACTTATTTTGATCTTAAATTATTGTTATTGCAAAGAAAAAATACTTTTTCTCTAATGATAATATATATTAATTTTTAAAACTTGAAAAATAAATAAAGCACAAAATAAAAATTATCCACAATTCTATTTATCTTAGAAGAGATGGAAATATAGAGATTAAAAATAGTATTACTATTTTGGCTATGTGCATCCTATATAAAACTCTCATACTATTTTGAGAGATAGGATAGCACAGTACTTAGAGGTTAGAGTGCCAGAGTTCAAATGCTAAATCTGTCCTTTACATCTTGTAAGACCTTGGGTAAATATTTCAACTCTTGGATCTGCCTTAGTTAGTTTGTTTTTAGTTTAGCTTAGTTTTTTTTCCCCATATGTCTCATTCTTGCCTTATGATTTTAATCCTTTCTTTTTATGTCTCTGATTATTTTAACATACTTGTTTCAGTGTCCTTAATTTTATTCCATTATTGCATTTCTTAAAATTTGGGTTCTCCAGGTGGTTGTTTCTGTCAAGTCTCAAAGTCATTTGTTTCCTTGTGTTGTTATGACTTTTCCTGTGAATACGGATTCAGCATGCCTTCCTCCAGGGCTGTTCAACCTGCTCTGGGTTGTAGAGACACACCTATGAAGAAGTTTTATTTTCCTTTGCTGGGAAATATGCATTTTACCCATTTTATGTCATGGGGTTTCCATCTGAGTACTGTAATTTCAGATCCAATATCCACAGATGGTGTAGGTTTGGGCTTGATTTCTTGTACAAGATTCTTTCTTCCAACCATGGCTCCTGATGAACAGCTTAGCCTCTTTGCCATTTTCTATAGCCAGTGAATGGAGTTGCCTCATTCCTAGTTCATGCACTGACAGCCAGTTGTGGTTCCTGGGTTTATGCAGAAAGCTTGCATCCAACTCTCCACTGTGTACAGGCCTGAGGGTTCATCTCCTCACATAGTGAAGCATTAATATCCAGTCCTACAAGGGTGTCTCATCTTCAGTAATCCCAGGTTTCTTTCAGTTTCAGTTCTACTCACCTCTGTAACTTCGAGTTCTCTCTTTTTTTTCTTACGTATGGAAATTTTCCTTTCTTTTATATGGTTATACTTTGTCCAGCATCTTCATTTGCTTGGTGGAATTGGCCAGGGTGAAGGTGAGATGGGGAGTGGACTTTACACTATAACCGAATACACTATTTTGGCTAAAAACCAATTTAGCCTATCTAAGACTCCATTTTCCCATTATATCTTTATCAGAAAAGTTTTGCTTTTGATAACTCAATGAGATAATACATGCAAAGTTCCGGTGCCTGGTACATGGAAAGTGCCTAATAAATATTAACTAGTATTATCACTAGCTAACCTACATTTAAAATTTTATATAGAAATATAATGTATTGATAGATTATTATATACTAATAATAGATTATTATATATCAATATATTATCAATAATATAAATTTATATAAGTATAAAGTATATACAAACATATATTTAAACACTGGGACTTACTATGTGCCAGAAAGTTTTCTAAGAACTTTATAAATGCTAACTTATTTATTTCTTACAACGACCCTATGAGGTACAATTATTATCCCTATCTTACAGGCGAGGAGACTGAGGCACTGCGATCTTAAGCAAATTACCCGAAGTCACACAACTAGTCAGTGGAGAAGCTGTATTTTAACATATGTGATCTGGCTCCAAAGTCAGTTCTATCGCCTGTGCCATACTGCCTTTTTAATGTTTATCTGTACAATTTTTTATCCATAATATTGAGTCTTCTCCAACAATATTTTTACAGTAAGCAATGTTTTCTGATAGAGATTAGATATCAGGGTTTCTTGTAGCAATTCTATGTTTGGAAGAATCAAAACCACATAAAAGAATGCAGAAGAACTCATGTGATGGGCTTCTTTCTCTGTTGTGGCTTTTTAATGAATCCAGGTAAAGCTGAAGCAATATCAAGGTGCTTAGAATGGTTTTCTTAAAAAAAAAAAAAAAAGAAAACAAACAAAACGTTAGAATAGATACTTCACAAAGGACGATATATAAAATCACATAAAAAGTGTGCACGATCGTGGTTCATTGTATCAGTTATCAGTATATTGTCACTCAGCTCGAAATTCCCCCTTCAATCTGTGCCCTGTGATAATAGGGTTCCTTTAAGCCCTTCTTCGTTAAGGTAAGCACAATGTTAAGCTTTCTCAGTAGAAGGTGCTAGAGGAGCATCACAGCAAGAAAGGGCTCTCTTGCAGTTTCCAGGTACTACGAGGAGGGTGGGCGGCGTGGCTGGGAGGACGTGCAGCGGCTCTGCTGCAGACAGAGACACCAGCACCCCAAAAACCTCCTACTGCCACAAGCAACCTGATTTCCCTTGCAGGCCCAGAGGGTCCCACCTGGCTGATGCTGTCTCAGCATGTATAGCCTGGGACCTGGAGGATTCCTACCGCATCTGAACAGCAGCGTTCCAGTTGCTAATGAACTAGTCCCCAGCAGCACACCAGAGGGCTGCTTTGTGCTGGCCCAGTTTGGCAGATAAGCTTTAGCCTGGAAAAACCAGGGAATTTTTCACCATCCAGTGAGCTAAACTGTAACTTCTCCAACAAGGTCTGAACCTCAGCCTTGAGGAGGAAGTACCCTTCTAAGTATGTCCTTCCTTGGATACGCTCTCTCAGTCCTAGGGTATGTACAGCATTTTCTTATCTGTTATAGTTATTCTTTTATCATAGCTTGATAATTCTTTTTTTTTTTTTTAAGAAATTCACGTTCTTTTATTTATTTATTTATTTATTTATTTATGACTGTGTTGAGTCTTCGTTTCTGTGCGAGGGCTTTCTCTAGTTGCGGCAAGTGGGGACCACTCTTCATCGCGGTGCGCGGGCCTCTCACCATCGCGGCCTCTCTTGTTGCGGAGCACAGGCTCCAGACGCGCAGGCTCAGTAATTGTGGCTCACGGGCCCAGTTGCTCCGTGGCATGTGGGATCTTCCCAGACCAGGGCTGGAACCCATGTCCCCTGCATTGGCAGGCAGATTCTCAACCACTGCGCCACCAGGGAAGCCCGATAATTCTTTATATTAAACTTCTGTTTGATCCACTGTGTGGTTTCTATTCCCTGTTTGGACCCAGATTAGTTCAGTCACTGGACCGTGCAAATTAAAACCACAAAGATACAATTACATATACACTTGAATGGATAAATTTCTTTTTTAAAAAATTGAACAATGTCAAATGTTGGTGAGGA
Source organism: Balaenoptera musculus (assembly GCF_009873245.2). Taxonomy (NCBI): domain Eukaryota; kingdom Metazoa; phylum Chordata; class Mammalia; order Artiodactyla; family Balaenopteridae; genus Balaenoptera; species Balaenoptera musculus. The sequence continues at coordinate 91,157,165 of NC_045788.1, forward strand.
TGTAGGGTGCCTGGAACTCTCATTCATTGTTCATGGGAGTATAAAATATTACTAGCACTTTGGAAAACAGCCTTGAAGTTTCTTATAACACTAAACCGACACCTATCCTATGATTTGTCAGTTTCACTCCAAGAAAAATAAAAATGTATGTCCACAGAAAGGCTTGTGTAGGAATGTTCTGAGAAACTGTATTCATAATGGCGCAAATCTGAAAGCAAACCAAACGTCCAGCAAATAGGTACATGAATAAACAGACTATGGTATATTCATACGACGAAATACTACTCAGTGATAAAAGGAAAGAATAAAGACTACTTATATGCAACAACGTGAATGAATCTCAGGAGTATACTGAGTGAAAGAAACCTTAAATAAAATGTTCATACTATATAGTTCCATTTTTATGACGTTCTAGAGCCAATAGCCTAATGTTTGGTGGAAAAAGTAAAAAACAGTGATAGTCCCTGGGAGGAGTGGGGATTAATTGGGGAGGAGCATGAAGTAAATTTCTGGGGTGATGGTAATATTCTACCTCTTGGTATTCTATATCAAAGTACTAAGAGTGTATCTTTTAAAAAATGGGGGTTTAGGTTAATACAGGTTATGTATTTGTCAGAACTCATTTAATGGTACTGTTAAGATTTGTGCATTTCATAGCACCACATTCAACCTAAAAAAATTTTAAACAAATAATAATATATATGCTGAAGTATTTAGATGGGAAGTATAGTGGTGTCTGCAATTTATTTTGAAATGCATTCAAAATATAGATGAATTGATGGATGCATAGAGGGATGGATAGGTGAAAAGATATACAATAAAGCAAATCTAGAAAAATGTTAATTGTGGACTCTTTGGTGATTGGGATACAGGTGTTCACTTAATTTATTTTTTCAATTTTACTGTGTTTTTGAAAAATTTTACACGAAAGTAATTGGAAATAAAACTGGAGGTAGTCAAAACCATCTTAGATTTTGTCTCTTAAGACTGCTCAAACCATTCCCTGGCTTGCTATGATAACAAAGTGCTAGTTTTGAACATGTATTGAGAGCTGAGGGTCTGTGTTGAGCTTGTGCAGCCTCACTCATAATATAGGTATTTTTCCAGTGCTAAAGACTGAGGAAAACTGACTGGCTTGAATTTACTATTATAGCACCTCTCCTTTCTTGCAATTTATCATGGTCTGTGTAATGGCCTAGAGTGTCTTTGTTTTATGTGATGAAGGCATGTGTGCTTTTATGAAGGTATATATTTGTATTCTATAACTGTTAAAGACTTAGCTTGACTTTAGACCATACCACCTGGAACTAAGGTATAAATGTTTTTTATCTATTGGCTTTTCATTTCATCTGTGTACATCTTGATTACGTTGTAAATTCCTCAATGTAGGATCAATCTTCTATTTATTTTGCCCTCTTTACCCAGATAATATTGTATACTGCCATAGACACAGGGGATACTTAAATGATGATGGTGTCAATTATGTAGATCTTTAAAACCTTTTTGAAATATCCAGGTAAGGCCAGGACTCTCACCAAATAATACTTAGTTCACACAGAGTCAGTAGTACAACTAAAAATAGGTAGTTCACTCAAATACACAATCTTTGATCTTTAAAAAAAAAATTCTGTACTGTAGAAAGTGCCGAATAGCTTTCACATTAGGAACTGATTTTATTTTTATGCAGGAGAAAAAAGAATTAGCAGCTACTATGTCCATTTTGGACATAAGGTCCCCCTGCACTCCCAATATATCTACCATAAGCATGCCAATGAAGGGTAATAACCTCTGGGGAAACAAGCATCTACTTACCTGTAAGCCATGGACAACAGAAGTCAGATGAGATTGCAGGTCTTAAGTGGTCATAGAAGAGAGAAAAGTATATGTGGACTCATTGCCCTAAAGTAATAGTATTCTCTTAAACATGTGTTTATCTTTCAAATTGCCAGGGTAAATGCTCAAAATAAACAAAGAAAATAGGAGACACGATTATATATGAGTATGATAGGTTATAAATCAACTTTCCAAGTAACAGTAATACTGTCTATCTTCTATATAAACTGTTAAAATGGAAAGAAATTGTTTTACCAATAGGTAAAAACGACAATTGAATGTCACACATTTCTTCAAAAGTCAGTAGGCCATTGGATGTACTTGAAGACCGCAAAGCATGCCACAAGTATGAATCAGAAAAACACCAGGGCACTTACCAAGAGCCATCATGTTATTGCAAGCAACAAGAATCGAAAAGAGTGAGGTTAGCTATCTTCAGGAAGTTTTCTGAGAAGGAGTCAGTTCTGTACCAAGATTTATAGACATTTATAGACATTACCTTTGAGATTAATGAAGCTGGCTATTAGGCAACAGGAAATGACCAACAGAAAAGACAATCACTGAAAAATCCTATAATGTGTGACATGTGATGAAAATATGCTGAAATGACAGATATATATGAAATCTAGAAAATGATAGTGGAGGCAGCTGGAGGGAATAAAAACTTGTTAATATTTTACCAAACATTAATATATTATCTAAAATATATAAAAAGTGGTAAGCAGTCTGGTCTCTAGAAACTCAAAATTACCCATCTATTTTAACTTAACTCAAATTAAGTATTCATTAGGACTGCAAGCATCTTTTTCTCTCATGACATATTGACCAGAAAACATTGTAACTATTAACCTGATTTTTCAGGTATGGTGATACTGAGGAGGTAAACTTGGTAGGAAATATGAATATTCCAGTCCACTATAAGATTTACCTTTAGTTTCAAATTAATCAAATTTCTAGTCCCAAACAGTCTAAGTTTGTACATTCCATGGCTATAATTTAAAATTTACATAACCCCTGAATCAAAAGATATTAAATTTTCAGACTTGTGGCGTGTTGTAACTGAGTTATAGCTGGCATTTACACAAGTGTCTTGTGTTTATTTCTGAGCTTCCCAAACAAATCAGTAACACAAATGCCTATTTGTTGGGTTTAATTTAATATTTATGCCAATTCCAATCATCCCCTAAAACACATATTTTCACCTAAACCCTTTTATGAGTATGAACACACCCATATAATTTTAATTTCCTAGCAAATAAACATCTCCCTACCAATTATTTCAAATCATTTTCTACCATTGCCTAAACTCTGTAGTAAAATTTTTGCTGCGAGTGTAACCATAAGTTTTTACTAAAAATACTAATCACACTAAGAGAGAGTGATGGGATATTCTTCCCCCAAAGCCTTCTTCTCTACAATTTAAGGTACAACGGGGTTTGTTAGTCTTCCTCTCTTGTAAGTTTTGGTACTTCTTCAGCAATGAGATGAATATAATGTCTAGTATCTATTGATGGTTACACATTTGACTACTTGCTTTTAACATATCAATCGTAAGCCAGGGTCCAGAACTAAGTAGATTTTTATTTTTAGGCTCTGGCCTTGGTCTACCTACGACATGTCTGCTAGTTAAGAGACAGTAATGAAGGCTATTTAGCCCACATTGCTTCAGGAAATAGGTTTAGCACTCTATAAATCCTACGTTTTACCTTATTTATACCAGTCACACATGCATCCTTTATTCTGTTCATCTACTTGGAGTCTAATTTAATTTACTGAAGAGTGTGCATTATTCACTCAACCTTAACATGGATTTGATTCAGCTGTAACTATTGTAAGCTAATTGTGCTGTGTTGGATTTGAAGCGGATAATGATGTACAGTGACAGGTTTAACAAATTTTTGATTACCACATTCAATTATTTCGGTGTGTCCTACTTATCAGTGAGCCAAACACTTAATTCATTTAAGGTTTTGACAAAGAATATGGGATGAGATGATTCACTCGGGAGACTCCCAGGACAGGTCTTGCTCAATAGATGTTATTAAACAACTCCCTCTATGTAGTTTCAGAGGTTGATTTTAGAGTCTAGTTGTGTTGTAGGAAATGTACTGCTTATTTGCCACGTGTTCCTGTCTGGAAATAGATTATTCAGCATGCTGAGATTTGCGTTAATGTGTATGTCAGCAAGTTAATGTTTGTGGCTTATGAATTCATAAGTAAAAATGAAGTTATTTTCATTTTTGATCAGTGATAATATGAGTAATTTATTATCAGTGATAATATGAATGATAATATGAATAAATTATTATTTGTTTTATAATTGACTCATTTCTGAGTCTACTTTTATCAATACTATCCTGTTAAAAAGAACAAGGGTTTTAAAAATAAAGTGAAGATCACCTATTTCAATTATATATCTGTAATTCTCCATAGATGAGGTTAACTAACAGGAAAATTTACTTAGAAAATTTCACTCTTTGAGCCAATAGTAAACAAAAGAATATTCAGTAAAAGATCATTTTAAGGCCTGTCTATAGAAGAAATAAAGTTCATCTTATTCTTATCAACCTAAAGGTTGATGAGAATCTGGAAGAAGATTCTTAAGGTAGAAAAACAAGAACAGTGGACGGTGACAGTTTGAAACAAATTAATCCATATATCAAATAGAGGATCATTACCCCTTACAAAACAAGCTATAATGATATCTGCACTGGTTAGGGTCTCTTCTTTCTTTTAACCTTCTTTATCAAGAAGGAGGTATTTGAGTCATACTGACATTCATTACTACGTTTATTTTGGTTTTTATATTGCTGAATAATCAGATGTGGTGTTGAAGGGCTACTTCTCAGGTTTTGTGTGGGAAACCTGGTTCATTATTGGATACATGTATCCAGCAGGACAGTGATTAAAAGTAATGCATAATAGGTCCAGAAGTCTCTTTGTATACATATTTGCTAAAGGCAATTTTATTTCTTTATTTATTTAATTGAAGTATCAGAGTTGATTTACAGTGTTGTGTTAAAAGGTGAGGACATGGGGTGGGAGGGCAAAGCTGGGGCTAAGTGAGAGTAGCATCGACATATATACACTACCAAATGTAAAATAGTTGGCCGGTGGGAAGCAGCAGCATAGCGCAGGGAGATCAGCTCGGTGCTTTGCGATGACCTAGAGGGGTGGGATAGGGAGGGTGGGAGGGAGATGCAAGAGGGAGGGGATATGGGGACATGTGTATGCATATGGCTGATTCGCTTTGTTGTGCAACAGAAACTAACACAGTATTGTGAAACAATTATACTCCAATAAAGGTCTATTAAAAAAAGTAAAAAATAAAAAAAAATAAAATCAACCCTACATTGGCCAGAGTGTAATGATTTATGTTACTTGAAAGTACTGACGTATCCTAGAGGAACATGTAACCGATATTGTAATTAGTAATACAGTGTTTATGTCATATTAGTGATGCATATTTTACTAGATTATTTATTAGTTTGTTCTAAGGTCGTCCTTCTTCAAAGGTCTACACCCAACCTAGATTTCAGAGCTGCTTATTTGCAAGACTGATGCATTTGTATTCTTCTAGGGAAAGTATGATTTAAAACTAATATTATGCTCTAGAGATTTGTAATTTAATGTTGTAATTTAAGATCTAGTTCTGATCCAGACTTTTGGGATCATTCTCTACAGTGGGCATCACCTCTAGCTGCTATACCTGTTGACTTTTTAATAGCTCACACATGCCCTCTTTTGACTGACACAGGAGTATACAGATGGCTCCTGTGCCTCAAGTTGAGCCCAACTCTGTGGTGCAGTTCATGCCCTCTAAGTCCTCACAGGACTGGGCTGTTATTTGTCTCTAGGACAGACCGCGTCTATGCTTAGCTTTTTCTCTTGCCCTATTCTGCTTGCCTCGTTCCACTTCTCCTGAGAACGCAACTCCAATAAATCACTTTCACAAGAACCTCCATTTTATGCTGTGCTTCTAGGGAACCCAACCTGGGACACTTCAGATAAGATACACAGTTTAAGAGTTAGTCATTCAGATGGACTTCATAACGTTCATCATATGTATTTGGTGATTTATGTATTGGCAGAAGGAATGAACAGAGTATTTTGCACATTATTCTCCATAGTCCTCTGGGATCCAGATTCTATGAGTGTTAGTAAAATCTTTCCTTAATATAAACATGAAAATGTGTCCAAAATGTTATGTGTACCTTTACGTTTAAAATGGTGATTTGAGGAACTCTCTCATATAATAAGCCATTTTGACCAGTGCAGGCTGTAGACAATAGTGAAAAAAATGGACGTTAGAGGCCTTGAAGTTGATTCCTTATCCAGTGGTTTTCTTGATGAGAACTTTGGGCATCTAACTTCTTTTTGGTTTATGTAACTCACCAGACAAATTGCCAGTGGTAATAAATAGCTGAAATTCACTCCGGAGACACTATATATTGACCATTATTTAAATACTCACTCATGAGATTATTTTGACAACTCTTTGGACATAATTATCTTCAATCATAGAGATAAAGAAACTGAGGGTCTAACTCTTTAAATACTTATCACAGTGTCATAAATCTTATAAGTGACAAAATAGGAATTCAAACACAGATTTATTGGATTTCTTAGCCTAGGCATTCCCCACCGTAACACCTCACCTGTTGTCTGTATGTTCTAAGTGTCCTGAGAGGGCAATTAACCTAATGGAGGTGTTGTTGTAATAGACATTGGCTGGGACAGGAGGACGGATGGGAGCAATAATTAGCTTGCTTTCTTAGTTCCTTGTTTTCCACATTCTCTTTTGACTCTCTGCTGAAATAAATGTTTTTCGCTATAGCTGAACAGTGTTTGCAAAATTTTCATTAGTAATTATAGTAATTTTTTATTGTTCTTATAATCAATTACCACAAAATGAGTGCCTAAAACAGCACAAATTTATTATCCTACAATTTTATAGGTTAGAAGTCTGATACAGGTCTTACTGGGCTAAAATCTGTGTTCACAGGGCTGAGTTTTTCTCTGGAGGGTCTAAGAGAGAATTGGTTTGCTTGCCTTTTCCAGCTTTTAGAGGCCACACACATTCTTTGGCTGGTGCCCTCCCCCCCTTCCTTCAGGTTCAAAGCCAAGGCGTTATATCCCTCTGACTCTTCTTTATCATGTCTCTTTCTCTAACCCCAGCCAAAAAGATTCCTGTTTTCAATGACCCATGTGATCAGATTGATTACCACTCTGATAGTGCAGAATAATATCCCCATCTCATGGTCCTTTGCCTTAATTGCATCTGTAAAGTCCCATTTGCCATGAACAGTAATATAGTCAAAGGTTCCAGGGATTATGGCATGGGCATCTTTGGGAGGAGGGCATTATTCTGCACAGCAATAGAAATTCATTCATAATTTTCATCAGTATATTTTTTCAACATGATGAGATACCTGATTTTTAGAGGGATTTTTTTTTTTTAATCTAATTTTTTCCTAGTGTTTCCTATTCTACTCCTACCTCTACCTGGCAGGTATTGGGAACAGCAATTATGACAGTCCCAAGCTTGGTTATGATGCCATCCAGTAGAATGTTCTGTCGTCTTTCCCAGGACAAAGTCCCTTAAGGAAGTAGAGCCCAAGGGAAGAACCAGTGAAACAACGTGTGATGAGACTAGAGTCCTCTCTATCCACAGATGCTCAACTCCCATATATAAAATGATGAAGTACAATGAATACAGTCGGCCCTCTGTAGGTTCTAATAGTACTATTCCATCTGAGGTTGGTTGAATTTGGGGAGGTGGAACCCATGGATAGAAGGCCAACTGTAAGGGATTCCCTGGTAGGATTGTAATTGTAATTGGACTCCCCAATTTTTAAAATCTGTAAATTTTTAAAAAAATTTTACAGATGAGAAAATTGTTAGAGAGGTCAAAACACTTGGAATCTCAGCCCCTTGAATGCAGGTGAGAACTGTGAATATAATGGGACATTGTTCCCATAATTAGGTTACTGTGCCTGGCAAAGGGGAAAGTATTTAGCAGTTGTAAGTAAGGTCCCTAATTGGCTGGCTCCAAGTTAATCAAAAGGAGATTATCATGGTAGGGCCTGACCTAATGAGTTGAGCTCTTTTAAAAAGGATTTAGAAGTCAGAGATGTTCAAAGAAGTCAGGGAGAGAGAAGCAGTAGCAGCTGCACTCGTTTGCTCTGAAGAAACAAATCAGCCAAATCAGCCTAATCTAAAAAATTAGATAAAGAAAAAAAAAATCCCTCTAAAAATCAGAAACAAATCATGGAAGCACTATGTGACAGGAAATGAGAGCAGCCTCTGATTGCAGAAGGCCTCAGTCTCCCAACCGCAGGAACTGAATTCCACTAACAGCAGGTGAGCCTGGAAGATCCTGAGCCCCAGATGAGATTGCAGCCCTAGCTAATACCTTGACTTCCTCTGGGGAGACCCTGAGCAGGGGACCCCTTTCACCTGAGTCCAGACTGCTGCTGCATGGAACCCGTGAGATAATAAATTTGCATTAAGCCACTAAGTTTGTGGTGATTTATTATACAGCAATAAAAAACTAATGCAATATCCAATATTTATTTAACTCTTTTAATGTACCAGGACATCTATGGAATACCCATCTCTGTGCAATGGATAATACATAGATAATTTTATTTAATACAACAGGCTTATGAAGCAAGATCTATTATTTTTCAAATTTTACAGATGAGAAAATTAAGTGTTAGAGAGGTCAAAACACTTGGTGCAGGTCACAGAGCTGGTTGATGAAGGAACTGGGATTTGTACTTGAGCTTTAATCACTTTGCTAGACTGTGTTCTTTAATGTGAAACATTCCATAGAATAATACAAGTCAATATTGTCCTGATTACCACCTTTTCAACTACCCTTTATCTTGTACATATCCAACAAAATATGATAAATACTATAGAATAAGCAGCCTTTGATGAAATCCATTTTTTTAGATGATTTCATGTGAAGATCTTTTTACAAATACTTCACCAATTATAGAAGAAAGTCTTCTGAAAATAAATCCTTTTTAAAAGGTTACTTAATTGCTATTTCACCTAGAAGAAGAACAATCTATTTCCATCTATCAGGTGGTAATGAGAAGTCATTATCTTGCACTCTTCTTTAATTAACATCAATCCTGATTAGTCAGAATAAATTAGGCTCTTTGTCTTTATCCATAGTGGTAATTCTTCTGGTACAGGAGCCATTCAATTATGTGTTATCATGTGTTATCACTCACAAAAGATGTCAGTATAATTATATTACTGTATTTCAAATTTTACTTTTAAACATATTTCAATGTTAAAATGTAAGATTTTTATTTCCTTTTTTCCCCTTCAGATATGGGGAAGTAATGTTCTATAATTTTTTTCATATTAAAAACAAACTACTCAAGGTTTAATAAGGCTCAGGGATTTTAATAGCTATTATTCATCATAATATGCATTGGACACAATAGTAAAAATATCAGAGGTATTAACGGACTGTTACTACAAATTGGAGGGGGTTGAAGTGAAAGACAGAATTATTCTGACTATAATTTGGAACAGATTTTGAAGATTCAAATCGATAGTTTGGCATATCTACATGGAAACTATGGCCATCATTTAAAACATTATTCTCCATTCCTTTTTTAGGGTTTTATGTATGCATTGATTTAGCCACTGTTTTGTTGGCTTTAGGATTAAAATGACACCTCCTCCCACTGATCGCTAAAAACTAAGTGATGTAAATACAACTTTAATTTTTTTTGGATGGGATGGAAGTGGGTATACAGGTCCTGCGTTACCTAAGATGGAAATAATTATTGGCTGCCACCCAGATAAGCTAGAATGAGAACAAACATCATGCCCCTCCAACCTCATCATAGAAGTACAATTTTCTGGCTTAGGAATCTATCAGTTTGAATTGACTAGCTAGCTACTCTATCAGTTTGAACAAAAATCAAATTGTACCATATCTAACAATGCATTAAAGAGAAAACTTTATTCTCTAGACCTATCTAGAAAACCCTTTTGAGATCAGAACTGGAACAGGGGGAATTTCCAGACCTATACAGCAGACATCAGGGTAAAGGCAACGCTGATTTGCTGCTCTGGCAGCATCTGTAAATCATACTTCTTAGTGTGGCCTGCACCTTTCTTTCTACACTTCCTTTGCTTTCACATTGTCATCAGTTCAGCATCTCTACAGTGCCTTATCAACCAAAACATCCACTCTTCCTTTCTTTTTTTAACTACAGAAATATACCTGAAATTATTTTTTCTCTAAGAATTTTAGGTTGTGCTCTTTTCTGTGGCATTTATTTGGTATTTTTAAGGTTAACCAATCATGCTGAAACATAAATGAAAGCAAAACAGTCTTAGTCTTTCTTGAGCCAACAATGTTACAGATCATAGACTTTGCCCAGGAGAAACTAGGTTCTTTATTTGCAACTAAAATGATTTTTATTGGGATCATTTTCTGTTTCCATTATTTGACATGGCCATCTGACAAAAAGAAACATTGTTTGGGCATAGCAACATTATTAAAGATAAAGCAATCTTAAATATTGTCTTCTCTGTTCTAATAGAGGTGATTTAGAAATAAAATCAGGGAGGGGAAGGGACTAAATTGTTAATTCTTCTATTAACATAGAGAAGAAAATATCAGCGCTATTGTAGAAATTTGAATATCAGGAGTAAAAAAGACCATGTATTTAAAAACAAGACTTATGTTACAGTATAAAGCTTGAATCACTAATTTATTATCTTTGATAAGCAATTCAGTATAATGAGCATTTGAAATTTAGAAATTCAGTTCTTTTAAATAAAACCAAGGTTTGGTGGGCACATGCTTTGTACTTTGTGAACTGAGTGATTACAGTTCAAATGGGCAAAATGGGTTATATATGACAAACATATTTTTTAAATTTCAAAATAATTTTGGAAGTAATCATAGGAGACCCAAAAGGAAATTCCACTTGTTTATGTAATAGTTTCTAAACAAATGAGCCTACTTCCTGCAAGCCTGAGGGTCTCACTCATCATTCAGTCCATATTTGCTCAGTTGAAACAGGCATATTTAAAAGGGTATGGATTTATTTTTCACAATCCTGTAACCCTAGTCCCTAGTAGAACACCTGAGACGTTAATAATAAATTCTGACAATATTTTTTCCAAACAAGTAAATGTGGCTGTGTCTTCTGAATTCCATTTTAACTTTGAGCACAATGTGTTATTTTTCAGCCTGATTTTGAGTCTTCCTAAAATTACAAGGTGTGTTAAAAGCAATGTCCAGATGGCAGGTATTAGAAAACATGTGTTAATCTTGGAGACTGCTAATGAAGAAATCTTTATAAACTCATAAATCAGTGCTTTATAAAAGTGTTGTCTGAATACCATCTGCATTGAAATCACTTGCATTACTGGACCATGCTGGGACTGTTGTCTCAGAATATCTAGGTGTAGGGCTTAAGAACCAATAGTTTTTCCCAAGGTCACCAGGTGAAAGTTTTGTACTGTAAGACTTTGCTACTCAAAGTGTGGTCTGTGGATAAGCGGCGTCTACAGCACCTGGGAGCTTGCTGCAAATGTATAAGTCTCAGACCCTACGCCAGAGCTGCTGCCTCAGAATCTGCTTCTTAACAAGGTCCCCAGCGAATTTAATCACGCTTGAGAACTCGGGAATCTGAAGTTTCAGAATCACCATTGCCATCTTAAATTATAAGTTGACTTACATGCTCAAGGATCCATTTATCAGTTTCTACTATCAGAACATACTCTCACTATTTCCTGCTGTAGCTGGAAAAAAAAAATCACCTATTGTTCAACCTTGCACCCATGAACATGTGAGATGATGTTATAATTGTCTTTCTCACTGGGCTGTGGGTTCCAAGTGGACCACAATAGTATCTTGCCATGTTTTACCTCCAACATCTAATGCTTACACAGAGTAAGTACTTAAATGTTTAGTGAATAAATGGAAACTATCCTCAGATTGGGGGAGGTATGCATTTCAAAAGAGAGAGAAAACTACTTTTATTAAGGTAATGACTGCAATTCTGATTTTTACCTTGTTCCCTGTTGATGCATAAATTGGCTCTAATGGGAAAGTTACACCTATTTTTGTGAACTTCATGTCTAACCACATCTCTAACCACCAAGTTTCCCAGGCTCAGACACCACAAATTCACTCCAATTGGTTTTCCACCTCTCCTTACAGAGCTAACACACCATTACATTGAGCCAGTTCTTGATTTTCTGTGACTTTCAAGTCACCACCCCGAACCCTTCAATTCTCAATAGCCATAATTCTAATGTCCTAGTAAGATACTAGTAACCATGAATATAGGGGAGGGAGAGACCAGAGTGATAATAAGTGGCCACAGGCTGGGAGAAGCAGGGGGTCAACAAAACTCTGCTACTTAGAGGCCTTTTCTCATTTTCAGTGTGAAGGTCATGGTCCAGGTAACTGTACGAGAAATCTGAGCTTTGGATAATTGATGTGTATTATTTTGCAACTATATCAATCAATCTTTCTGATGCTCTTATTTATATTGCCTTACAATGTATCACCACAGATAAACTGTGCCTTTCTAAAAATCAAATCCAGTCAGTTCTCATTATTTATGATACTTAAACGTTCTGTAAAGTTACCACAAATATTGAATTAGGAGATACTGAACAATTGCTCACAGGAAATGCAGGATTAGGTTCCTGGGAACCTTTGTTCACAACATTTTCATCACAACATCAATATATAACCTTGTTTTATGTGCTTTTTCTGCTTAAAAACTCCTTATTTAATATATACTGTTGATTCATTAAGATTGATTTCAGGGCCAATAATGCTATAACTCATGCTTGAATGAAGCTTACCCAACACAGGTGCTTTTTCCATAAGGCACATCACAGCCTTCTTGCACTTAGAAACACTAGACAGCACTTCAGCACTACACTTGGGGGCCATTATAAACAGCAAAATCACCTACAAAAAGCATAAAAATGTGAAAAACATGGCAAAATAAACCTTCAAAAGGACACTCTGCAAGACCTGTAATAATAAGGCAGAGGTTGCCTTTAGTGGGATGTGCATGTCAGGTGGCCCAAAATTTTCACTGCTTTGTGTATCCAGGAATAAATTTTAGCAAGTAAACCAACTAAAAAATATGGAATTTGCAAATAATGTGAATCAACTATACCATGTTTTGGTGTTCAGGGACTTTCCTTACTGTTACATACAATCTATAGAGAGATACATATTGAATTATATGAAGTGAGTCTATCTTTTTCATGGATGGAGAAGTCTTTAAAATAAGCCTATGATTGACAAGTGAGGATTAGGCGATGAGAGTTTATGTGTATAGATATAAAGCATTGTGTAAATACACAAAACATATCAGGCCGTGCTCCAAGCAAATATAAGTAAAATTTGTTGGACCCTCAATTTGTGCTAGAATTCTGCAGAGAACATCACATATACAGTCTTCTTTATGGAGGCTTAGGGTGGTGAAGTCCTATATTCAAATTCATACCTCTAATAAGTGTCATAATTTTCTTGGCTAGAATGAATTAAATTGTATTGCTTCTTTGTTTAAAATAACTGCTGAGCTTATTTATTGTGATACTAGCATAATTTAGTGATGATGAGAGCACTGGTTAAATATATGTATGAGAGAGAGTGAGGGTTTTGTTTGGTTTATAAAGTCATGTTATTCAATCACTGGTTTCCATATCTATTTTTCACTATATTTTCATGTTCTGTAGAATCCATGTCTGCTCTATATTTTCTGACATATAAATTGTTATTATATGTCTATATTTCCACATATGCACAAATTCTGAATTTAATAATTTTTGCATGTTTTTCTAGCGCATACAGCCTAAAGTACTTTTTGTGTCTTTGAACAATTGCTTAAATGTTAAAGATAACAATGAGGCTTATAATTGCAGTCATTGTCTCATTTCTGTAATTGTACTTTCACAAATTCGCCTCTAGACCAAATCTAGTTGTTTGAAGCATACTCTCCACTTTCATCTTTCCCAGCTCTCCCTTTCCCCTTCCTCCTCGCCTTCCCCTACTTCCCTGTTCCTGTTCCTTTCTCTTTCTCTCTCTCTCTCTCTCTCTCTCCACACATACACACACACACACACACACGCACACACACACACATTTAGGTTTGACTTTTCAATTTTGGGCCTTTGAATTAGGTATCCTATTTACAGCAAATCACTGATTTACTGTGATCCTCTTATTTCAACCCTTTATGACCATTTGCCTGCCTCACTGAACTAAAATAAAATAAAATATGACAGGGTTCAGAATTATTAGCAGTCTTGCTTTTGGTGAAAGCCCAAACTGGAACTCCAAAAAAGTTTCAGGTCAGGATAAACACACAGAGTAGATATGAACAGAGAATCAGATTAGTAATCTATTTAAAAATCAGTGATTTGTCTTATTTCCATGCTACATGTGGAGTCCTCTTAGTTCTATGCCCATAAAGTCTTAATTTTCTCTGGCATCTGCCATCATGTTTCACCATATCATGCTAATTCATCCTGTTATAAAAGTTATAAAATGTAGGAAGCTTACATAAGTCTAGAAAGTGCTATTCATCACTTTTTAAAAAATGAAACAATATATTTGCCTTATTTTGCTTTACTTACAGTATTGGCATCATGCAAATCAAATTTATGTGAAGTATTATTGCATCAATAGGGTATAATATATATTTCTTGCATGGTACTAAATTTATCATTAGGAGGCTAAGACAAGTGAGACGACAGTAGTCTGTAGTCTCAACTTGCTAGATAATCTCTGTCATTGTACTAGTACTTTTGTGAGTTAAAAGTTACACTTTTGATCCTAATTATTTATGCTATCAATTCCAGAATTGCACACATGTCCATAGTCCATTAATTTTCAAAAAGTTTCATTTTATTAATCAGCATACAATAGAGCAAAGGGCATTACTGTATCTATAAATGAGACATTTATTGTCTAAACTGGCTAGTGAAAACCTGGCCTAACTCCATCCTAGGGGCAGTGGTTGAGGCATGAACTGTGGACCCAGCAGCCTGGGTTCAAATCCTGCCCTCTCCTAAATTAGTGAGTAAGGCCAAGGTACCATGGACACTGCTGATCATAGAGGGAGCTATAAAGAGGTGTTAAGACCCACCTCTTGCCCTGACAAAGCTTTCAGGCAAGATCTTTGATCAGTAGATATTGAGAATGTGAAAGTGTAACTTTTTCCACTCTACAGAGCAATACTTAGGCAAGTTACAATGGATTATGCTATAGGATGTATAATCTGGGTTTTTACTTTAAGAGAACCATTTAATTAGCTAAGCATTCATACATACTGGGTTCAGTTGAAAATTTGTGATTATTGCAAAGTGAAACACCTCAGAGTGGGAGTAGAGAAAAAAATACTCAGAAAAGAAATAAAGATGTCAAGGTGTAACCAAGCACAATTCTTTGGCCTCAGATATCAATAATACAAGAAAGAATACACTTCTAAAGGTGGAAGGCATTTTGGAGTCATTAAATCAATTTCTTTGTTTTGTAAAGTATAGGAGGTCGAGGTCTTAGGAAGCTATGTGGTATACTGGGTATTCAATATATGTTGTTTGAATGAAAGAATGAAGCCTAGAAAATTGAATATCTTGCCCAATGTTCACAAATCCAAAATCAACATTAACCTTGGTGTGCTAAGTTGTTATTCAATACCTCACCTATGTTGCTTCTTAGTAGAAACATGTGAATGTCAATGACACCCAAAGGGACTGTTTTAGGTGCAGGTCAAGATAATGACTGAATTTTATGATAATCAAATTCAGATTTTAAGCTGTTGAGTTAACTTCCAGGGATACCAAGAACTTATCTTTGTGGTTTTGAAATTTCCCCATTTGTTTTATTCTCTACTTCTCCATCTTCCCTCCCAACCCCCATTCCTGTAGGTAAAATTTATGTGAAACCTATAAAAGAATTATTTTAGTATAAGGAAGAGTAGCAGAAAAGTTCAATATGGAGAAGTGCATCTGGTTCATCCACAGATAAGTGAGAAGAGCCCAGGGCCTAAGAGGTTGTACTTCAAGAGAACACCAAAAAGGACATCAGTCAGACTCTCCCCAAAGATTTAGAAATAGGTACCAGGGACCACTCTATTTGGTTCAGGATTACAAGAATTAGAAGTGAAAGGTTGCGGCCTCATGTCCCCATCCATTATGTAATGAAAATGGTTAGCTTTCTGGCTTGCTGAATAAAATGGTATTCCTAATAGTGTCAAAAACTTTCCTGAAGGTCAGACATGCTATATTTATTGCTTCCTCCTTGTCCGTAAGCCAGAACATTCTGTCACTGTTGTAATACAAGCCAACAAGAACCAAATAAATCTTTGATTCTTTTGGCTCGCTCTGCTATTAAACATAAGCCGTTGTAAAGTCATGAAAATTACCTGAGAAGGATGTGGAGAAATTGGTTGGTTCAGAAAAGACCGACCACAGTAATTACAGGGATGAAAAATGTGACCTGTCTAGATTCTAAAGAAGCTAGTGATATTTAGTTGAAAGAAGAGGAGGCTGAATGGTAACTTAATAACCATCTTCAAATTTCAAGAGGATTACTACCTCTGTTTTTATCCATCTCTACAGAGTTCGAACCACCAAGAAATTATTCTGAAATTTTCCTGTAACCAGCACATTTGACTGATTTTATATTAATTATTATAATGTTTTTTCATTTAAAAAATCTGACCTTGTATTTATCATTCTTTCATTTGAAAGAGTAAATGGTGAGAAGAGACAATAAGTGAAGAGTATCATTTTCTTCTCCTGCTTCTCACATCTGAGGGATAGCATTTTTTTTCTTCGTATAAACAAGTTTTGACAGGTTCTTGCCATTTATCAAACTCAAATACCTATGGATTAAACTCTTCTGTTACTTGGCTCCAACTATGCTTGGAGTTATTATTGTCAAGCCTTAATGATAATGACAAAAAGGAGGAAATAAACCTGTTAGAAGTTAAATTGCACTCCTTGTCACTTTATAAAGTGAAATAACAAGACTTGGAATCATTACCTTGTGTATTTCTGGATAAAGATTAATTTATAGAGTCTCCAAGTTGTTTTGAATCAGTCAGTGATCATTTACTAAGTGTCAAATATTGTTTAGTGCTAGGTGTTTGGATGAAAGAGAAGAGAGAGAGAGTTAAGACAGGGCCTTAGAGCTCAAGATGCTTATAATCTGGAGGTAAAGATAAGGTAATGAATTAAAGGTTGGTGAGCAGTACTTATTCACATACGTGTGCAAGGCCTCAAGGGAAGCACAAATCCAGAGCCAGAACACACAGAGCTAGGAGTCTTATTAGAAGCCTTTCTTGGCTGTTAACTCTAGTGCTCTACATTCATATCGCTCTGTTCCTTTTAGTGCCCCTGCACTTGAGTATATTTCCACCAGACTATTCCTTCTCCCCGTTTGAGTTTTGTTTTGTTTGTTCTTTGCAGCTGAGCTTCTCCTTGCTTATATTTTCTTAATAACTTTTTGCCTGTAAAAGCCTCAATCTTTTGCTTCTGAGATTTACATTCTTTAATTTCCTGCTTCTATGAGCCACCTACTTCTGTTTTTTAATTCAAATTCCGGAGAATGAACTTCTGATTATCCCCATTTATTTGCACATCAGGTCATGTCATAGGTCACTAGCCAACCCATGGGTCAGGAGCCATGGTACATCAAATTCGCACTCTCCCTAGGGCTCTCCCTATAACAGGCACTGTCGTCTGGGCAGTTTCTGTTGGAATGAGATAAGAGCATAGCCAGCATCATAATTTGCATTTAAATTTTTAAGAAAATATGTAATTTAGAAAGTTGAAAAGAAGAAGATCAGTTTGAAGGAACATCTGGAGAAGACCCAGATATGCAGATGAACACAATGATTATAGGGCTCAGAGAAATGACCTACTTATTTGGGGAGAAAGCAATAGTGTAAATAAATATATCTGGTTAGGGAGGGTGAGGAATGGAAGCAGAAGCTGTCTAAAGCAGGAGGAGATTTTAGTCTGATTGTTATTGAGTCAAGAATTTAACGGTTAAACAATAGTTAAAGGGATATGGTTGTGCCATGTTCAAATTAAATGCCTGAAGTGGATTTTAGATCAATGATGAAAAAAAACCTTTTTATTTTGATTAGTAAGGGACTCTTTTAGAGAGGGACTTGGGCATGTTTCACTACAGGAAGAGATTGTATTCTTTTTTCTTGGAGAAATATATAACACTAGAGGAGCTAGAATGTGATAAGTTGGGAAATAAAGTATCACTGTTAAGTGTAGACAGAGGAAATTCACATTTCAGCCTGACCCATTCCCCAACCCAAACACTAACCCTAATTCTGATCTTTAGAGAGATCATCTTTGAAATGGTCTTTAATCCTGGAGAACACAGAAAGCTAAACTTTTCTAAGTTTTAGTCTTAAAGAGACATGCTATTTAGGATTAAATAGAAAAGTATATATATACACAGACAGACAGACACAGATATACATATTGTGACTGTTTTGAACTTTTTCCCTTTTAAATAGATACGAGACTATATTATTTTCCCTCTACTTAGAGAGACGTATGTCATTGATCATTATTTTATCACATGGTAACCCTGGTTTAATTTTTAGTCTATGTTCACATTAAAGGAGAAAAGGACAAACGACAATGTAATAAAGAAAATTCAGAAAATTAAATATAAGCTAAATGTTCTTCTAATTACAGAGTTTAGTGCTTGTGAGTTCCAATTTGTCTATTACTAGATGGCTGTTTTGTATCCATCAACAAATCAATTTACAATATTGAAAATCTTCTGTTCCCAGTACTATGCTATTTATCAAATGATACATGAAAGTATAAGATATGACTGCTGCCCACAGTAAGCTCATGATTTATTTGAGGACACAAAACTCATACACATCAAACAATTCATGAATGAGACATATTCATGTATCATGTGTAGGCAGGCCCTGCTTTCACTGTGTTTGCAGAGATCCAATTTTAAAATACATTATTGCAGGGTAAATTTTCAATTGGGGATGTGCCATATTCTGATAGTATTATCTTTGTCTTTTGGAACATATTTGATTTACCTACTAGTTAAAGAATAGCAGTTAAAAATTTGTTAAATTCAAATTTACCTAACATATTATTTTTTATATATAATGCATCCTTTTAATAGGTATTTAATCAGCAAAAAATTTCAGTTCAGCACATGTTCCTTATTTTCAGATAAGAAATGGCTCAGAGAAGTTAAGTTGCCTGGCCAAAGTTACATATTTACTAAATGTCAACACTGAGATTTGAAAATTGATTTTTCTCATTCCAACTTCAGTAGTCTTTTTGCTATCTATCCCATGGCCTTCATCCCGTGATTGTGTGGGTTAGGGATTGAGAATTGATTATAGCTCTTTACTAGGCACTGATAATGATTAGAGCTCTAAAATGAAAAATACAGAGAGTTAGATACTACTTGCCCAGATATGATAAATTCTATTGTCCAGATGATTTGAGTCAAGAACTATTATACTTAAGGTGCTAATTGAGGGATATACACATACACCAATTTTTAAAAAGGTTAAAGAAAATATGGCCAATGTGGAGTAGCATCACTAGGAAAACTTCATGGGGAATTTGACTAAGTTCTGGAAAGTCTAATAACAACCATCTGAATAAATATCTGTTTCACTTCTTTCTTTCCTCCTCTGTCCTTTCCTTCCTTTCTTTTTTCCTATTTGCTATATAACTGCTGTGTGTAGCTTTGGGGATTTTCTATTGTAAGTGACTTTCAAATATGATATATCATGTTATTCTCAAGAATCTTTTGTGTTAGGCATAGCAGGTGTTACCTTCTCTTTCTGATGAGGAAATATGTAAACCTTGTTTCCCTAGTTCTTGCCTTACATGTTAATATAGGTCCCAACACCATACAAGTCCCATCAAGAATTGCCAAGTCCCCAGGGAGTGTCTTATATGTATTCGTGGGCCAGTCTGCAGCTAGCTCATTTTCGAGGCTCTGGTAGGGTTTCTTCCAGGTGGTGCTTCATCTGTCGCATCATGTTCAGTGGGTGCTACCACCCAAAAATGTCACTGCTGCCACTTATACTGTCTCACCACTAGTGCAGTATGCCCTCAGGGAGCCAAAACTGGACAGAGCTCTCTGGCACAGTTGAGAGATTACTTTTTCTCTCATTGTGTGTATTATGCTTTTTAAAGATTCCAAATAGCTCACAATCTTTTTTAAGGAATCAGCTTTTAGTCACAGCCCGTTTTCAAAATCCAAGATGTAAATTCACAGGGAGCTCAGATAAGAACTAACACTAGCACTTAGTCTCACCTCTTAGCATATAGCCATCAAGACTCTGTTATTCAACAAACTTCTGCTAAAAATGTCTTTTTTCTTTAGGAATAGTTTCTTCAGTCCCTCTTGCAAACAGGTTCTTGGCGGACTTACTTCTTCAGCTGGCCAGGCATGCCTTGCTTTTTTCTGACTCCTACTGATGGTAGATCAGGGTGGAACCTAAGAATAATAGGCAGGTCAGAACTGAACTTTCTTGTTGTAGAACTAAAAATCTTTAATTTTTCAAAAAATTAATTAAAAATAAATTTTGTAATTAAAATTTAAATATCCGTTAAAATTAATACATTTTAACTGCTTCATTCCAGGGTAGAATACAGATATGTAGACAGTGGAAACTCAGACAGAAACAACTTTGACAAAGGTACAGACATGTGTATGAGCTTATTTTGTAATGGGAAAAGCAAGGGTTCCCATATGACATAAAAGGTTGCTGCTGGGTAAGAAAATGTGTAGACCCTTAAGTGCTAGACAAAGAAATTTGCAAATCTCCTTTAATCTCCTTTTAACATCCTATTAAACTTTTTCATGCCATGGTTTATTTGTATACTCCTATGATATAATACAACTTACAGTTTTCTCTAATTTCCCATGATTTCAATCACTTCATGGTTATAAATACAAATAGAATTTCTGTATTAAATCACATATTTTAGTAAGATGAATTCCATTGATTAATACTCTTTAAGAATATAGAAAACACACCTTAAATTCAGTTTTTATAATAGAACAAATTGATTTACTCATAACACATTCATATCTTCTCGCAACCATCTGCTGCATTAGGAACCTCAACACTGTCTTCTTCTGCAAAGAAAAAAGTAACGTAAAGAAAATATTTTAGAGCTACTTTCAGATCCAGATTCAAAATCTAGGCTTGGACTAAGGACTCAGTGGGGCTTCATTAGACTTGCTACAGAGGATTTGATTGAAAATTCAAAAGAGTTTCTGCATTCCTTCTGCAGAGACAGGTCTACAGAATTTAGAATAACACCCCTGAGAAGCATTAAGCAACAAGTCATGATTTCTCACTTTCTGGTCTCATTTGTTTGAGAAAGTAGTTTTTCTTTCGTGAGAGAGGATAAAAATGAGGCCATTAGTTTCAGTTTTCACTGTTCTCTAGTATTGTGCCAAGCTTAGTTCTCAAGTTAAATTTTCAGCTGTTTCTCTACCTGGGTGGATAAAGTGTGCCTTTTATAAATAAGATTAGTATTGAGAATTGGCATATTAACAGATAGCATTGTAAATTGATAGATTTCCAAGTTAACCTGTGATCCACAAATCAAGTTCTATTACCATTTCCTCATATCACATCAATGATGAGGAACTTCCACACCAAATGCAGAGTAGCACGGGCTACCATTGAACTTGCCTTTCCCTTTGATGGATTCACTACATCATGCAAAGCTTTTTGTTCTTCTCCTTTAATATTGTGTTGGCTATTCTGAGTCTTTTGCCTCTCTACATAAACTTCAGAATCAGTTTGTTGGTACCATGAACGTGTTTCTTAGATAATCTAAAACATATTATTTATTTGAATACTGATGTAGCACTGTTTTTTAAGATATTGATAGAATGAGCTATAATGTTACTTTAAAAATAAAACAGAAAATAGTAGTGGCTAATGGTTACTTTTTTCCCTTTCCAACAATTTTATGATTCCAATAATTTTCTGCTGTAATCAGAGACGTTCATAGAGGTAAAACAGAAGGTTGCTTGGAGTCTGTGATTCGAGGGGCAGGAACCAAGACCATCTTTGAAATAACAGCCTCCAGCTTATCCGTGAGAACTCCTGGTATTCTCTCCTTAGAGGTCCATTTCTTTTGGGAGTGAAGGAGGGAATGCTACAAAAGTAGAGACAACATTATTCCCTCAAAGGGGTGAGAGGGTGTGCTCTCCAGATTCTTTGAAATATTTTAAATTATTATTTTAAATAATATTTGACATCTTTAAAAATTATTATTATTCAGTCTTCTTTTTAAATTAATTTATTTATTTTTGGCTGTGTTGGGTCTTCGTTTCTGTGCGAGGGCTTTCTCCAGTTGCGGCGAGTGGGGGCCACTCTTCATCGCGGTGCGCGGGCCTCTCACTGTCGTGGCCTCTCCCGTTGCGGAGCCCAGGCTCCAGATGCGCAGGCTCAGTAGTTGTGGCTCACGGGCCTAGTTGCTCCGCGGCATGTGGGATCTTCCCAGACCAGGGCTCGAACCCGTGTCCCCTGCATTGGCAGGCAGATTCTCAACCACTGTGCCACCAGGGAAGCCCCCAGTCTTATTTTTTAAGAGCAGTATTTGGGTCACAGCAAAAGTGAGGAGAAGAAACAGAGATTTCTCATATGTGCCCTGCCCTCACACATGTATAGCCTCCCCCATTGTCAACATCCCTCACCAGAGTGGTACATTTGTTACAGTTGACAAACCTACATTGACACATTATATTCACTCAAAGTCCATATTTGCATTGTAATCTCTCTTGGTGTTGTACAATCTATGTGTTTGGACAAATACATAATGAGATGTATCCATCATTATGATATCCTATAAAGTATTTTCATTGCCCTAAAAATTCTCTGTTCTCTGCAGATTCATACCTCACCACCACCTCCAACCCCTGGTAACCACTGATATTTTTACTGTCTCAATAGTTTTGGCTTTTCCAGAATGCCTTATAGTTGGAATTATACAGTATATACCCTTCTCAGATTGGCTTCTTTCTTAGTAATGTGAATTCAAGTTTCCTCCATGTCTTTTCATGCCTTCATAGCTCTTTTTTTTTTTTTTAAGCACTAAATAGTATTTCATGGTCTGTATGTACCACAGTTTATTTATCCATTTACCTGCTGAAGGACATCTTGGTTGCTTTCAAGTTTTAGCAATTATGAATACAGCTGCTATAAATACCCTTGTGCAGGTTTCTGTGGGGACATAAGTTTTCAACTCCTTTGGGTTAATACCAAAAAGCTTGATTGCTGGATCCCATGCTAAGAGTATATTTAGTTTTGTAAGAAGGCACCAAGCTATCTTTCAAAATGGCTGTACCAATTTGCATTCCTATTAGAAATGTATGAGAGTTCCTGTTGCTCTATACCCTTGCCAGCATTTGGTGTTGTCTGTGTTTCAGATTTTGGCCATTCTAATAGGTGTGTTGTGGTATCTCATTGTTTCGATTTGCATTTCCCTGATGGCACTCATATGAAGTGGAGCATCTTTTCATATGCTTATTTGCCATCTGTTATATCTTCTTTGGTGTGGTGTATAAAAAGGCATTGGCATCTCCAAGGTCATCTAGGTTTCCTCCTATGTTATCTTCTAGGAGTTTTATAGTTTTGCATTTTACATTTAGGTCTGTGATCCATTTTGAATTAATTCTTGTGAGGAGTGTGAGGTCTGTGTCTAGATTTTTTTTTTTTTTTGCATGTGTATGTCCCAGCATCATTTGTTGAAGAGACTATCTTTGCTCCATTCTATTGCCTTTGCTCCTTTGTCTAACATCAGCTGACTATATTTATGTGGGTCTATTTCTGGGTCCTCTTTTCTCTTCCACTAATCTATTTGTCTGTTCTTTCACCAATACCATACTGTCTTGATTACTGTAGCATTATAGTAAGTATAGAAGTCAGGTAGTGTTAGTCTTCCAACTTTGTTCTTCTCCTTCAATATTGTATTGGCTACTCTGAGTCTTTTGCCTCTCTATATAAACTTTAGAATCAGTTTGTCAATATCCATAAAATAAAGTGCTGAGATTTTGATTGGGATTGCATTCAATTTATAGATCAATTTGAGAAGAACTGACCTCTTGACAACATTGAGTCTTCCTGTCTATGAACATGGAATATCTCTCCACTTATGTAGTTCTTCTTTTATTTTATTCATCAGTTTTGTAGTTTTCTTCATATAGATTTAGTATATAATTCATTATATTTATGACTAAGTAGTTCATTTTGGGGGATGTGAATATAAATGGCATTGTGTTTTTTTTAATTTAAAATTCCACTTGTTCACTGCTGGTTTATAGGACAGCAGTTGACTTTTTTATATTAACCTTGTATTCTGCAACCTTGCTATAATTGCTATCAGTTCTGCGAGTTTTTTGTTGATTCTTTTGAATTTTGTTCACAGATGATCAAGTCATCTGCAAAGACAGTTTTATGTCTTCCTTCCCAGTCTGTATACCTTTTATTTTATTTTCTTGTCTTATTGCATTAGGTAGAACTTCTAGTGTGATGTTGAGAGGAATGGTGAGAGTGGACATCCTTACCTTATATCTGAACTTTGTGGTGAAGCTTCAAGTTTCTCACCATTAAGTATGAAGTTAGCTATAGGTTTTTTGTATAGTCTTTATCAAGCTGAGAAAGTTTCCCTCTTTTCCTAGCTTACTGAGAGTTTTTATCATGAATGGGTGTTATATTTCAGTAGTGCTTTTTAGGCATCTATTGATATGATCATGTGATTTTTCTTTTTTTGTCTATTGAAGTGATAGATTACATTGATTAATTTTCACATATTGAGCCAGCCTTGCTTGCCAAGAATAAATCCTACTTGGTTGTGCTGTGAAATTATTTTTATGCTTATTGGATTAAATTTGCTAATATTTTGTTGAGGATTTCTGTGTCTATTTTCATGAGATATATTGGTCTGTAGTTTTCTTTTATTATACTATCTTTGTCTGGTTTTGGTATTAAGGTAATGATGGCCATAGAATTGTTAAACTCATGAATGAGTTAAGAAGTATTCCTTCTGTTCTAATTTCTGAATGAGATTATAGATAATTAGTATAATTTCTTCCTTAAATGTTTGGTAGAGTTTACCAGTGAACACATCTGGACCTGATGCTTTCTATTTTAGAAGGCTGTTAACTATAGATTCAATTTATTTATTAGTTATAGGCCTATTCTTATTTTCCCTAATATCTTTATATTATTATGTATCACAAGTCTTGTTCTGCACTTCATTGTTCAGTATTACATGAAGTCATTTAGTTTCCATATCAAGCTGTTAGCTGCTTCAGCCAGGGAATGAGGATATCATTGGTATAAGGAGATGAAAGGTACAATGAAGGGAGATTAAGAAAACTAAATGGCTCTTAAATTTCAGGAAGGATGATGATATCACAAAACAAAGTTAATATTATGTACAAAGACATTTAGTGGATTAGATTGAGAAGGTAGAGTAACTAAGAGACAACCATGGCTAGTGCCACCATTAACACAAGCAAATAGGCCCCTGGACTAGTCCCCCTGATTTAGAAGTCCCCACTCTAATTCTTCTCTGACTGTGTCCCTCATCTCAATATGAAGATTTTCTGGGTCTAAGGGTATGTGTCCATCTTGAACCCATGGCCCCCCATTCTAAACCATGCTCCAGCAACCTCAGAATTCATCAGCTCATATCCAGTGCCTACATAGACTTCTTCCCTATATCCATCTTCCAAGCTAGACACATGTGTGTTTCCCTTGATCCAAGCAGGACATCTATTTGTGCTCTTGCCGAAGTTCAGAACATGTTAGGGGCAATCTGACTATGTTTGCTCATAATAAGATTTAGACTAGAGATGTGTATGTGTGTGTGTGTGTGTGTCTGGAGGTTATTAGAGAGTTAAGGGGAGAAAATATAATCAACTTTTTGGTTATGTTTCCAGGGCTTTGGCAGCTTAAGCCTGGATTTGCTCCCACCTGTCAGCAAATTAACACAGAAAAGATCAATGGTGTGTGCATGAAAATCTGAAAAAAATCAGTTTTATAACTTTGGAATCAGTTTATCCTGTTACAGGGTATATGGGAGGAAGGTGGAAAGAAGCCCATTGCTGTAGATAGAAGCCCTAGTAATGGAGAAATAATAGTTAAAATTGATATCAGGGTTGGTAGAGGGTTTGATATGGAAAGGGGATGTCAGAACATGCTTATAGGCAGAGAGAAATAAACCAGTTGAAAGGGAAAGAAAAAATTGCTTTATTATATATTGACATTACTAAAACATATCCTTTGAGTTTACTGGGTAGTAAAAATTCCCTTTTATATTGCAAATATTTTACC
This sequence comes from Balaenoptera musculus, assembly GCF_009873245.2. NCBI lineage: Eukaryota > Metazoa > Chordata > Mammalia > Artiodactyla > Balaenopteridae > Balaenoptera > Balaenoptera musculus. The sequence continues at coordinate 91,183,405 of NC_045788.1, forward strand.
TTTACTTTTTTTAGTGCACAGAGTTTTCCTATAATGTATTTCTATAAATAAAATATGTATATATACATAAAAACTATAATATTTATGTTTATATATACATATAAACTATAATTTACTGACACTAAAATGTGGGCCTGGTAACACTAATTCATCTAGTGTTGATGATTCAGGATTGTTCATAGGCATGACAGTTGCTATAATATCCCATGGAGGCACCCACACAGATTTGCATATTGCTATGGATTGAATTGTGTCCCGTCAAAACTCATATGTTGAAGTATAATCTCCAATGTGATGGTGTTTGGAAATGGAGCCTTTGAGATACAGTCATCCCTTGGTATCCATGGGGGATTGGTTACAGGACCCCTTGCAAATACCAAAATCCAAGGATGCTCAAGTCATTTATATAAAATGGTATAGTGTTTGCATATAGCCCATGCACATCCTCCTGTTTACTTTAAATCATCACTAGATTACTTATAATACCTAATACAATGTCAATGCTATGTAAATAGTTGCTGGTGCAAATTCAAGTTTTGCTTTTTGGAACTTTCTGGAGTTTTTTTTTAATATTTTTGATTTGTGGTTGGTTGAATCTGCAGATGTGGAACCTGTGAGTACAGAGGGCTGACTGTAACTAGGTTCAGAGGAGGTCATGAGGGTGGGTCCTTCATGATGGGATTAGTGCCCTTATAAGAAGAGACACGAGAGATAAGAGCTTGCTCTCTATCTCTCTCTGCTATGTGAAGACACAGTGAGAATGTGGCCGTATACAAGATAGGAAGAGTCTTCACCAGAAACCAATCATGCTGGCACTCTGATTTTAGGCTTCCAGCTTCCAGAACTGTGAGAATATAAATGTCTCTTGTTTAAGCCACCCTGTCTGTGGTATTTTGTTATGGCAGCCAGAGCTGCCTAAGACACAGATAGAGACTTAATGTTGATGATGTGGGGCATAGAGCTGAACAGATGCTGAGTCCTGTAGGGCCTGTCCCTCCAACTTGCTTTTTTAAAAAAGCTCTAGAAGTCATCTTTCTTTCTTGGATTCCTAAAGGAAGCTTATACAGCTGCATGCCAGGATACAATAACATAGCTGACTTTCAGTACAATTAATTATAGACCCTACGGATATAGCATTTTTCTTCCTGGTCCCCAGAAAACCAATTCCTCTGCTATTGTCATCAGTATTCTCCAACTGGACACCATTCAGAGCCCTGACTCTGATTTATATATCAGTGACCCAACAGACCACAGACTTCCATATTCACTTTACCACATTTACTTATCTTGCATGCATAGTTGATAGAGGGTAAGGAAGTATCCCTCACTATTTCAAGAATATGTACATGGGTCTTCCCTGGTGGTCCACTGGTAAAGAATCTGCCTTACAATGCAGAGGACGCGGGTTCAATCCCTGGTCAGGGAACTAAGATCCCACATGCTGTGGGGCAACTACACCCACGTGCCACAACTACTGAGCTCGTGCGCCTCAGCTAGAGAGCCCTCGAGCTACAAACTACAAAGCCCATGTGCTCTGGAGCCCATGCCACAACTAGAGAGAGAAAACTCGCACACCACAACAAGAGAGAAGCCTGAGCACCACCACAACTAGAAAGAAGCCCGCACTGCAACAAAGAGCCCGCGTGCTACAAGTAAGACCCGATGCAGCCAAAAATAAATAATATAAATAAATAAATAAATAATAAGTCTTTTAAAAAATATGTACATGTACAACTTGGAGTAGCTTATTGCAAAGCATATATATTGGTATCAATCAAAATAAATGTTGACCATTCATCAGATGTAGTATTAGATCCATTGATTTATTCCCTATTTGAGTAGAGCTGCAAGCACAAACAATAGCAAAAATTGTGTATTTTGGGGGGTAAGATTAAAAACTATAATAAGTGGCTGGATAATAATTCAATCTGGATTAACATTTATTATAATGACTCACATTTTGATCCATGTATTGAGTCAATGATGTCATATTAAGGAGAGAGAAAAAATGGTTTTAAAATAATTCCCAGCCTCTGTTGTTGACTGGAAGTAGATTTCCATTTTTTCATAGATTATTTAGAATGAACCATGTGTTCTAGAAAAGAGGTAAGGAGGAGCTTCTGTGAGCAGTTTCTTGATGCTCCACTCCCCTGGGGAAGCTGAGCTGTAAGGTAGCCTTCTATTGAGTAGAGAGCATATGAACTGGGAAGGATCCTGCTAGCTGGCTGGTCATAGTTCCTCTCTGAGAAAGCAGATGCTCTCATTCAGAGCTATATCCAGCCTTTGCCTGCACCACACTGTGGATGAATTTTTCAAAATATAATTGTGTCATTACTTCTAGTTGGGACAAAATAGTGTAGACCCATTTTCCTTGCTCCTCCCTGCAAAGCACAAGTATAAAGCACAGGAAACAATCAAAACGTAACTCTAAAAGATGCTAAGAAGGCGAGTTGTCTTGAGACCTCAGGATAGAGAAATGGTACAGCAGCAGAACATCTTGCATCCACCCAAAAGAGGAAGCCTGCTCAGACCTGGCATTTCTAGACCCCCAATATAGCATGTGAAGGCAGCCTAAGTAGGCTCATTTACCCCCGATTCAGTGGGAGTCCCTCTGATGACACTAGGGGAGCATGACACCACCAGAAAGGAGAATCAACTGGGACTCCTGCCAGAAAAAGCATCCAGGAGAGTCTCCTTCCCTGCTCGTTCTAAGACTTATCTTTCCACCAAAAGATACTGAAGCTGGTAGGCAGAACCAGTAAGAGAGACCCAGCTACAGCAAGTAGTCTTGCTAGGAAGCTTCTTTCTCTTCTGGGATGATACTTTCCTCCCTGACCCAGAGACATCAGGGTAGGTGGATAGAACCAGAAAAAGAGACCTAATCACAGCAAGTGACATGGTATGGGAAGCCTCTTTGTCCCCACAGATCAAGATATTAGAGCAGACAAGCACAGGTAGGAGGATCCTACTGGACTCCTCCACCATGGGGAGACACCCAGAAATACTCAGACACCAACAGCAGGGACCAGTGGGAGTCCCAGAAAAGTTAAATGTACAGAAGAAAACCAAAATAATACCACTAAGGTCCTGAAAATTAAACTGCTATAGAACCACAGCCTATAAAATTAAACCAAAATACAAATGCTAAAACTAAACAAGGTGACTACCTGCTAAAATAAAAGATTTAAATAGGATGCAGAGTCTCCTAAATAACAGATGAATGTTCAGGATACAATAAAAATCCATTCATCATACCAAAGACCAAGAAAATCACAACTTGAATGAGGAAAGAGAATCAACTGATGTCAACATTAAGATGAATGAGATGTTGGCATTATTTGACACATATTGTATGCAACATTATAAAAATGCTTTAATAACCAATTGCAAATTCTCCTGAAGCATAAAATATTACTAAAGAAATAGAAATTATAAAAAGGACCGAAATGGAACCTTAACAAAAATACAGTAAGAGAAATTAAAAACTCACTGGATGGGTTTCATAGTAGGGTGGAGATAACAGAAGGTAAGTTAGTAAATTTGAAGACAGAATAATAGAACTTATCAATTCTAAACAACAGAGAGAAAATAGACTGAGAAAAAAAAAAAAAAAGGACAGAGGCAGTGTCCTGTGGCATGATAGCAAATGATCCAGCGTTCATATTGTCAGGGTCCCAGAAGGAGGCGAGAAAAAGTGGGGCTGAAAGAGTATTCAAAGAAATAATGGCTAAAACTCCCCAAATTTGGTGAAAGACATAAACCTACAGCTATGATAAGCTGAGTGAACCCCAAACAGATAAACCTGAGGAAGCACATGCCAAGAAATATCTTAATTAAAATTTTAAAACTAAAGATAAATTAAAAAAAAAAAAACTTAAAAGAAACCAGGGAGAAATAGCATTACCTGTAGGGAATCCTAAATCAATTGGCAGCAGATTTCTTATCTGAAACCATGGAGATGAGAAGGAAGTGGCATAATATTCTATAAGTGCTAAAAGGAAAGAACTGTTTACCACAAATTCTATATCCATCAAATCTATATTCATGGGGAATAAATAATAAAGGGGAAATAAAAACATTCTCAGGTGAAAGAAAATTAAAGATCTCTTACTAGAGTATTTTCCCTTAAAGATTGCCTAAAGGAAGTTATTTTACAGAAAGGAAATGATAAAAAGAAGGAATCTTGTAGCATCTGGATGGAAGAAGGAACAATGGAAAGAGCAGAAATAGGGGTACAAACATAAGGCTATCTTTTTCCTCCTGAGCTTTATCAATTATATTTTTCCTCCTGAGCTTTATCAATTATATTTATCATTAAAACAAAAGTTATGTGATCATCTGATACTCAAGACAATTATATTTGAACCTGGGGGAAGGAAAAGAGACCTAAATGGAGGTGACGTTTCCACACTTCATCTGATGTCGTAGATGTTGATCCCAGTAGACTATAAGTTGCACAACTATTTATCTATATCTATATCTATATTTCTATTTCTATTCCTATATCTATCATTGATATCTATATCTATATCATCTATTTCTATATGTAAAATATACATAGCAGCATCTCTAAAAACTATGCAAAAATATAATCAAACACTATAAATAAATCAAGATGGGCGCCCAAAATTGTTTAATTGCCAGAGGCAGGCAAGAACAAAGAAACAGAATAAAAAGAAGAACCAAATAGAAAATATATAATAAGATGGCAGATGTAAGTTAACATATAACAATTACCTTATATAAATATCTTAAACCTACCAATAAAAAGGCAGAAATTGCAGAGAAAATAATAAAAACATGACCTACATATTATTGCTTACAGGAAAGTCACTTTTGATTTAAAGGCAAAATAGGTGAAGGTAAAAGGATGCCTAAAGATACACCATACAAACAATAAAAAATTAGGAATAGCCATATTAATACCTGAAAAAGTAGATTTCACAGAAAATAAAATTACTAGAGACAAAAAGATAGATATTGCATAATGATGAAATGATTAATCCACAAGGATTAATGATTCTAAATTTTTATATATTAAGAAACAGAGTCTCAATAGACAGGAAATAAAATCTCATAGAGCTGAAAGGAGAAGTAATTAAATACACAATTATAACTAGAGACTTCAACACCCCCTCTCAGCAACTGATAGAAACACTAGACAGAAAAGTCAGCAAGGATATAGAATATCTTATTAATACAGTCAACCAATGAGATCTAATTGGCATATGAAGACTCCACCCAACAACAGTATAGTACAGAATTTTTTCAAGTATCCATGGAACATTCACCAAGATAAACTATGTCCTGTGCTATAAAACAAACCTCAAAAATTTAACAGAATTGAAATCATACAGAATATGTTTTCTTTCCATAATGAAATCAAATTAAATAGCAATAACATAATGACAACAAGAAAATCTGTAAAAACATGGAAATTAAACAGCATACTTCTAAACAATCCATGGGTCAAAAAGGAAGTCAAAAAGGAAATAAGAAAATACACAGGTATGGATATAAACAAAAAAACAGCATGTTAAAATTTGTGGAATTCAGCTAAAGCAATGATGAGTGGAAAGTCATACCATTGAATACATATTAGTAGGGAATAAAAGTCTGAAATCAATATCCTAAGTTCCTGTCTCAAGAAACTAGAAAAGGAAGAGCAAAGTAAACCTAAAGCAAGATGAAAGAAGGCAATAATAAAGAGCATATTTCAATGGAATTGAAAATAGGAACATAGTAGAGAAAAATAAATGAAACAAAACCTGCTTCTTAAAAAAATCAGTAAGATTGATAAACGCTTAGCAAGACTGACATTAATAAAAAGAAAGAAAACATGCTAACAAATACAAAGAATAAAACAGGGGATAATTGTTACAGATTGTGCAGCCCTTAAGAAGATAATCAGGGAATACTATGGACAACTTTACTCATAAATTTGATGACTTAGAACAAATGAACCAATTTCTCAAAAATCACAAATTGACAAAACTCAATGAAGATGAAATTGATAATTTAAATAGACTTATAACCATAAAATAAATTGAATTCATAGTTTAAAAGCTTCTGTAAAAGAAATCTTCAGGCCCATATAGATTAACTGGAGAATTCTACTAAACATGTAAAGAATTACACCAGTTTTATACAAGTTGTTTCAGAAAATAGAAGAGGGGGCTACACTTCCCAGCTTATTTTATGAGGCCAATGTTATCCGGATACCAAAACCAGACAATGGCAGGACAAAAATATGAACCTACTGACCAATATCTCTTATGAACTTAGACATAAAAATCTTCAACAAAATGTCAGTAGGCAGAATTCAACAGTGTATACAGATAATTATACACCATGACCAAGTGGGATTTTTTTCCAGGTATATAATGCTGGTTCAACTTTGGAAAAGTCAGTCCATCTAGTTCACCATATCAACAAGCTAAAGGGAAAAAAATCATATGATCATGTTATCACAGAAAAAAGCTTGACAATACCTGACCTCCATTCATGATAAAAAAAAATAGTGAATTAGGAATAAAGGAGAATTACCTAAACTTGATTAAGAGCTCCTACCAAAAAACAAAAACAAACCCCCCCCCAAAAAAACAAAACAAGCAAAACAAAACCAAAAAACCAAAAACAGAACCCTATAGTTAACATACTTAATGTACTTAATGGTAAAAGACTGAAGGCTTCCTTCTTTAACTTTGGAAACAAAGCAAGGCTGTTCCCTCTCACCACTCTTATTCAATATAGTACTGGAAGTCCTAGAAATTGTAATATGGTAAGAAAAAGAAATTAAAAGCATGCAGATGAGAAATAAATACATAAAACTATATCTATTCACAGATGCATAATTGTCTACTTAGAAAATCCTGAGGACTCTACCAAAAAAAATCTTAGAATAAGTGAGTTCAGCATGGTCACAGGATACAAGATAAGCATGCCAAATTAATTGTATTTTTATATAGTACTGATGAACACATAGATACCAAAATTAGAAATACAATACCATTTACATTATATCCAAAATATATGAAATTCTGAGATCTAAATCTAATGAAACATGTGCAAGACTTGTATGCTGAAAGCTACAAAATGCTGATGAAAGAAATCAAAGAAGACCTAAATAAATTAAGAAATGTACCATGTTTGTGGATTAGAAGAGTCAACATAGTAAAGATAGCAATTCTCCAACTTGATATACGGGTTTAACACAAGTCCTATCAAAATGCCCCAGTTTTTTTTTTTTTTAGATATAGATAAACTCACTTAAAATTTTACATGGTAAGGCACAGGACCTAGTATAGCTAAAAGCATATTGAAAAGAAGAATAAAGTGGGAAGAATTACTCTACTAAATGTTAAGGGTTATACAGTGTGATATTGGTAGAAGGGTAGAAACAGAGATCAATGAAACAGAATACAGGACTCAAAAATAGGCCCATACAAATATGTTCAAGTGATTTTTGACAAAGTGCAAATGCAACTCAAAGGGAAAATATAGCCTTTTCAACAAATGGTACTGGAGCAATTGGGTATTCAGAAGCAAAAAATTAACTTTGACCTTAACCTATATTATATAAAAATTAATTCAAGATGGATCATAGACTTAAATGAAAATGTAAAACTATAAAATTTTTACAAAAAGAAACTTAGAAAAATCTTCAGGATCTTGGATAATGGGAGAGTTCTTAGATATCACACAGAAGCACAGTCCATTAAAGGAAAAACTGATAAGTTGAATCTCATCAAAATTTAAAACTGTTCTGGAAAGCCCACCTGAAGAGGATAGAAGACAAGCTTCAGACTGAAAAAAAATACTTGCAAACCGTATATCTGATGAAAGACTAGTGTCTATATTATATAAAGAAATCTCAAATTCATCACTAAAAGGTATAAATAATTCAATTAGAAAATGGACAAAAGATACGAACAGTTATTACACTAAAGCAAATATACAGAGAGCAAATAACCATATGAAAAGATATTTGACATTATTAGCCATTAAGGAAATGCAAATTCAAACTACAAAGTTATATCACTACATACTTATCAGAATGGCTAAAATTAAAAACAAAACAAAACAAAACACTAACAACACCAAATGCTAGTGAGGGTACGGAAAAACTGGAGCACCATATGTTGTTGGTGGGAGTGTAAAATGGTAAATCCACCCTGAAAAACAGTTTGACAGTTTCATAAAAAGCTAAATATCCAGCAACCACATGACCCAGCATTTGCACTACTGAGTATTTATTCCAGAGAGATTAAAATTTATGCTCACACAACAACTTGTATATAATTATTCATAACAGCGTTATTAGTAATGCCTAAACCTGGAAACAGCCCAGATGTCTTTCAATGGGTGAATGGTCCAACTGTGGTATGTCCATACCATGGAATACCAGTGAGCAATTAAAAGGAACACACTGGTGATACATATGTGTAACAAATCAAATGAATCTCCAGGGAATTATGCTGAGTGAAAAAAAGCCAATCCCAAGATTACATGTTGTGATTCCATTTCTACAACATGTTTGAATGACAGATTTTTAGAAATGGAGGATAGTCTGGTAGATGCCTGGGATTTGGGAAGGAAGGAGATGGGCTGGGCACGGTTATAAAATGGCAACACAGGGATTCTCCTTGTGGTATGGGAACTGTTCAGTATCTTGACTGTGGTGATAGATACATCAACCTACACAGATGATAAAATTGTGTATAACTTAATACATACACTGCACATGATTACAAATTCACCTGGGGAAATCTGAGTAAGATTAGTGGATTGTATCAATGTCAACATCCTGGGTTGTGGTATTATACTAAGGTTTTGCAAAATGTTATGATTGGAGGAAGCTGGGAAAAACATGCATGAGAACACTCTACATTATTTCTTACAACTGCATGTGAATCTGTAATTAATGAATAAATATGTCCATTAAAAATAATTTAGAAACCATGAACTTCCTCAGGAAAAAGCCTAAAACTCTCCAGCAGTAGACTTACTTCCTTTTCCTTGGCTTGTACCAAGTAATATAATAGTATTTCACTGCCTGTATAAGACAAAGAAACTAAACCAAACTGAACAAAATGTTCTTCATCCAGTTATTGACTTGCTTCTTGTAAGCCACAGGTAAATTCTTAACATTTTTTAAAGCTTGCATGGATGACATTTTCAAACATTTTCAAACTGTTCATTTACAGTAGTTTCTCATATTTTAAATATAACTCAATTTATACTTTTTAATTTTCATAATTCAATTTGTTGACACCAATCAGTGAAATTTGGCAAAAATTGGCAATTATAAATATTTAATATAATGAACTGATTTAAATTAATTATATACAGTTTTTTAATGCTGTATCATTTAAAATTTTCAGAGTCAGTCTTTTTAAAAAATGTTCTCAAATGCAGTCAACTGCCTATGCATACTCATGTCTTCTTCATTTACATTCAGTTAGAAATAGGGGCATTGCTGTCTTTTTATTGTAAACAAGCGTTAAAAAGCAGATCAGTATATGTACAATACAAGAGTAATATAGTGTCACACTCAAGGTCAGGATTTGAGTCCAAGATTTGCCACTTCATAGCTGTTCTACATTTTACCAAGGTACTTCAGCTTCCTCATCTCTGAAAAAGAAGAAATATCCAGAACTTCCTCCAAAAGTTTCCTGCTTAGCACAGTACCCGGCATATAGAAATTTCTCCATGCATTTTAACTACCATTATAGCTCCAGGTGCACCAATTTAGACGGCTTTCTAGAGTTTTGGATAACTTTTAGTCTGCAGAGGTTTTTGAACTTCTGTTCAGCTCATTCAGCATTCTGATCTCAGTGTTGATAAACTAATATTGCAATAAAGCATGACTGTTCATCTGTGTTCAAATTTTTCAACTGATAGAGACTTACTCTATCTTTTAACAATGCAGCATTTTCAGATTTCTACCTTTTGTTTTTCTCTAAATGTAGTTTGAAATTCATATTGTATAATGCATTTTGGGATTCACCTAACCCTTAGATGTTACAGTAGAAACACTGTGTCTTATTTATGGCTTAGCTAGTCGTATTTTCTTACACGGTTTTACATAAAATAAATATTCCTTTCTCTCAGATTGCTGAACTACTCTGGCTAGCATGCTTTTATTTATTTATTTATTTATTTGGACATGCTGCTCAGGCATGTGGGATCTTAATTCTCCCACCAGGGATGAACCCATGCCCCCTGCAGTGGAAGCTTGGATTCTTAACCACTGGACCTCCGGGGAAGTCCCTAGCATGCTTTAGGAAAGTATATTATTGCTACATTATTAAGAAGTATTATTCTGCTATTGAAAAAAGTCTCCCCCAACCCCTTCCCATTAAAAAGATATTTTTATGTATTTATTTCTCCATCTAAAACTGTTCTAGAAGACAGTGAATGCTGATTTCAGACAGAAAAGCTTTTAATTGTGTTCTACTAAATGTAATAGTTGTAACTCTTTTCTCTTTTAACACATGATTTCTCTATGGTAACTAAATATATATCCTTCCATGTTAAACAGATTGTTGTGACCTGCCAATGGTTATCAGAAATACGTAATAACATTTCTGAGTCATTTTGATCTACATCATTATTGATGTTGGTTTAAAAAAAAAACACATCACTGTAATTACTACCCAAAATAGAAACATGCTTTCGATAATTATAGTGACTTAGTGAATATATAACAAAACATTTTAAAATAAATTAATTTTTATTCCTCAAATGTAAATGCTTCCAGAGGCAATTTATATGAAATATCACATGAAAAATTATTTATATATTTCTGTAATTATCCATCAGTCCATTCATTGTTTGAATGCAAACTGTTTCTAGAGCACCATTTGAAAATTTGTCTTTTAAGTGCTGATATTTACCTTTTTAAAATATGTATTTGTTTACATTTGCCAAACAGTATTGTTTAGAAAGAGCTTTCATTCAACCATTTACTGATGGCTCAATATGTACCATTCTCTAGGGTTAATGAAGATAATGGATTTCTTGCACAAGAAAGGTTAGGTAACCCAAATTCACACATCCAGGAAGTGTTAGAGTTAGGATTAAACGTTAGGGTTCCTATTCATTCCACTATTATTTCTAACATACTCACTATTCATCAGAACTTTTCTTAACAGTATTTCAAAAGTGAACTCAAATTGTTTCAGATTATCTCAAATTCCAAATTAATGCCTGAGTTAAAATTTTTCCTATTTGTCCACATAAAAGTCATGGTTACTTTTGCTTTGACACTAATAATTGTTTTGGTAGAAATTTTTATGGAAGTCATACTCACAAATGATAATGTATTTTGCACAGCTATAAAAAAGGAAAGAATATATTTAGGTCATGGACAATTTATATTTACTTGTTCCCTTTACATGCACATTACTAGTAGACTTCTCCAGAACACTAATTTTTAGAGCCTAGCACATTAGCTGTAAAAATCCTGGGTTTGTGCACGTTTCAAACTGAGGGAGAGCTAGCTGGGTTCTGCCTTTTGTTTCTGTGCCCCTCCCAACCTGCTCACATATACACAGGGTGACCATAATGCTGGTCTGAGGCAATGGTGCTTTTGAACATAGCTTCACTCCTTTTAGCTGAAGGTTTGGCAGAGGATTAAATGCAGAATCTGGTATCTTGGCTGCCTTTACTCATAACTTGAATTAAAAAGACAGAAAAAAGGTTTTTGAGTTAAGTACAAATTTTATCTTACTTTCCATCATCTAATTCCACCTGCCACCAGTCAGTGGGTTTACCTGGGGCAACTCATATTTGCTACATTGAATTTTACCAGTCAGCATTATTTACTTAATATTTAATTCTTAATGAACACATTGGACTTACAAGATCAGCAACTTGAGAAATTATAAATAACTGCTTTTTGTTTTTCTGTGGCATATATTGTATCCTTGCCAGTCAGCTATTGGTTAGACTTTTTTCTCTTATATCGCAAATCTTCTGTGTTTTAGGATATGTGTCATAAATTATATTATCCATTCTCCACTTTGCTGGTTTTAACTTTACTCTGTGGGTACTTAGTCTTTTAAATGTTCCAGAAAGTCATCATTCTTCATTTTGATTTGTTGGAGGTGAAATCCATTTACTGAATGAAAAATCATTCTCAAATCACAATGATTTTCTTTGTTCTGCTTGTTCAGTTTTGATGCAATAGACAGAAGCAAGAGGTTAGAATTTTCTGTAAGCCAAATAATAAGATTAAGGAAAAATGCCAATAAGAAAAATAATTTGAAGTTTAACAATTTGAAGTTTTTCATCAAGATATAAGGTTAAAGTATGAAAAAGAGGATTGTTTCCAAAAAAGAAAAAAAAAAAAAGAGGATTGTTTCAATCATGCTCAGAAACTCCCATGACTTAAATACTGTTTGGTGGGCCCAAATGTAAGCTTTCAAATTAATATGAAAACGGATTCCTTTACCTGGTATTTTTTCTTACTTAGAAAGTTAGTTAATGTGCCTTTTATCTTCTTGAGAAAATATTACAAGTGCAAAGAAAAAGATTTTGAAGAAATTATGCTAAAAATATCTTTATGATTTTCTTCATGGCAGTGTTTTCAGTAAACATCAAACATCACAAAGTTACATCTAAACAAATATACTTCTAAAGAGATCATTTTGTTTCTATGCACAAGCATAAGTATTCTTGACCTGTAAACTCTCTGTTAATGTGCATTCTAAAAAATGACAGCATCCCTTTCAGCTTATTCAGTATCCAGTATGCCCCTTCAGCTGCTAACAAGCATCATTTAGCATTAGACTGACTTAAACTAAATTATACCACGAAAAATTTAGTATGAAGGGTATTACCAGTTCAGTGAAGGATAAATTGATTTAGTAAAGAAATACTATAAAATAATTAATGTGAACGTAATATATCAGTTTGAAATATTTTTATTAAAATTTTTTATTTTCATTAAGGAAAAATTATGGGATAATTTAATAAGTAATATTTCAATTACCTCCTGTAATAAGAAGAGTAATTTCTAAAAACGGATAATGTAAGGTTTTTGATTTACTTTCCCGAAAAACCATTTATTTAGCTGTGTCACAACCGGATGTTTACGTGGCACAAGTTTACCTGTAGTTTAATAAACCACATAACCTCTTTTCATGTAGAAAATTATATTTTTACAGCTAATCCAGATTTCCCATATTTGGCAATTCTGGATCTTGGTTGATCTCTATATGTATATCATTGAAATGTGACTTTCACAAAATCCATTTAGTTCCTAGAATCCTTTTGAGTACTTTCAGCTCCCTGAATGTTCCATGCTTTCTTCCCTTTCTGTAGGGATTTATACTGTCTGTTCTGTCCAACTTGACGGTCTCTGACTCCAACCCTCTTCTGAGACTATTTTAAAGTAGGCATAGTATCCCTTTCCTATCTCTGTTAATGTCCACAATACCACATTGCAATGCCTCATTTAATTGTCTAGGCTGAGCCATATAGACTGCACCAATGTAATAAGAACTGGCACATAACAACAATTCCATAAATATTTGTAGAATGAATGAGAATTTGAAATAAATGCTTCAGAATGTTGCTGAACCACTTCCTTTTTAAACAAAGCCCAATGAAATCTTTCAACCCTATAAATACACATGAAGGTAGAAATAAAAGGAATTAACAGTCATTGATATCATGCTGCTATGGGCTAGGCAAGAAACCAGGTTCTTTGCATACAATATCAGAGAGCAAAGCATCAATAATTCTAAACCCCACCTTTAATAAATGAATAGATTGATGGGTAATAATCTCAGTGTAATTAATTATTAATCTTGCTCCCTCCCTAACCCTATTCTTGCACGCTAATCTCTAAAACCACACTCAAACCTATAAAGTTGAAGGCAAAAATAAAACCATCATGATGTCAAAAACATACAGATAAAAAGTTCTTGGGATAATCTATATGTTGAAAATAATTTCCTGTCCTGTGGTAATATATGAAACTATGTCCTTCTCATACATGCTGAATCATGATTGTAATAGGAAATATATGTATTTGTGATGGATAAAGTCCTGAGATGTAGTCACCAATGAATGTAGAGGAGAGTAAGAGCAGTCTAGAGAATAATGGCTTTTCTTGTCCCCACTCACATAATCTCTGTACAAGAGAGCCAGTGTTGTCTGTGTATTTTATATTGCTGTTATTTTGTTTGTATATAGTTTTGTGATTAACCAACCTCCGTACACTTCTCATCCTGTGTCAGATTTTAAATTATTAGAGAAAGACATATCATATTTTTTCTTTCTTTTGTCAATTTCAATAATTTTTTTCTGTATGCAAAAATGAAGCTGCTGGGCCATAATTAGTAGTTAAAATTGACTTTTCTGTTCCTAGTGATGGATTTTTATTGATCCAGCTAAAAATTCTCAGCTGTTTTGATCAGCAACACATTAACACACACAAACATACACATGCAGTGGCTTTCCATGTAGATCATGAGATCCTAGAATGAAGCAACATGTGTAACTCATGGGCTATAGAAGTATAATCTGGATCGAGCTTAGTTAGCAGAGCATGCTAAACCGGGAAACTAACTAACTAACTAATACTCTGGTCATAGCTATTTCTCGAGAAAAACTGAGGAATCACTTACTAATTCCTATATATTTATCCTAAGTTTAAGACTACAAAGAGTATAGGACAATATTATAGAGTTGTGTTGCAGCATTAATAAAGGTTTAGAATTACACAATTAGGGGGACCTTCAAGATGGTGCAGGAATAAGACATGAAGATCACCTTCCTCCCCACAGATACATCAAAAATACATCTACATGTGGAACAGCTTCTATAGAACACCTACTGAATGCTGGCAGAGGACCTCAGACTTCCCAAAAGGAAAGAAAATCCCCATGTACCTGAGTAGGGCAAAAGAAAAAAGAAAAAACAGACACAAAAGAATAGGGACAGGACCTGCACCTCTGGGAGGGAGCTGTGAAGGAGGAAAGGTTTCCAAACACTAGGAAGCCTCTTCACTGGCGGAGATGGGAGGTGGGTGGGAGGGAAGCTTCAGACCCATGGAGCAGAGCACAGCAACAGGGGTGCAAAGGGCAAAGCAGAGAGATTCACGCACAGAGGATCAGTGCCGACCAGCACTCATCAGCCTGAGAGGTTTGTCTGCTCACCTGCCAAGGCAAGTGGGGGCAGGGAGCTGAGGCTCAAGATTTGGAGGTCAGACCCCAGGGAGAGGACTGGGGTTGTCTGCATGAACACAGCCTGAAGGGGGCTAGAGCTCCAGAGCTAGTTGGGAGAGAGTCCGGGAAAAAGTCTGGACCTGCCTGAAAGGCAAGAGACCATTGTTTTGGGGTGCGTGAGGATAGGGGATTCTTCCCCTGTCTGCCCACAGAAGGCAGAACACCGCCTAAACAAGCTCCAGAGATGTTGCAAGCCGCGGCTATCAGCTTGGACCCCAGAGATTGCATGAAACGCAAACACTGCTGCTGCAGCCAGCAAGAATCCTGTGTGCAAGCACAGGTCACTATCCACACGCCCCTGGAAACCTGTGCAACATGCCTCTGCCAGGGTCTCGTGATCCAGGGACAAGTTCCCTGGGAGAACACACAGAGCAACTCAGGCTGTTGCAACATCATGCCAGTATCTGCTGCCTCAGGCAGGCTCGCCCCGCATTCCAATTATAACTACCGTACCACTCCCTTGCCCCCGGCATGAGTGAGCCAGAGCCCCCTAATCAGCTGCTGCTTTAACCCTGTCCTGTCTGGGTGGGAACAGATGCCTGAGGGCAACCTACATGCAGAGGTGGGCCCCAAACCAAAGCTGAACCCCAAAAGCTGTGTGAACAAAGAAGAGGAAGGGACATTTCTCTGTACAGCCTCAGGAGCAGCAGATTAAATCCCCACAATCAACTTGATGTACCCTGCATCTGTGGAATACCTGAATTGACAATGAATCATCCCAAAATTGAGGTGGTGGACTTTGGGAACAACTGTAGACTTGGGGTTTACTGTCTGTGACGGATTTTGTTTCTGATTTTTATGTTTGTCTTAGGAAAGTTTTTAGCACTTGTTATCAGGGGTGGATTTGTTTACTGGTGTGGTTGCTCTCTTCTTCTTTTTTTTATTACTATTTTTTAAATTTTAATAGTTTTTTCTTTCTTTTTTTCTCCCTTTTCTTCTGAGCCATGTGGCTGAGAGGGGCTGGGTGTCAGGCCTGAGTCTTTGAGGTGGGAGAGCCGAGTTCAGGATGTTGGACCACCAGAGACCTCCTGGCCCCACGTAATGTCAATCAGCAAGAGCTCTCCCAGACATCTCTGTCTCAGTGCTAAGACCCAGCTCCACCCAATGGCCAGCAAGCTCCAGTCCTGGATGCCCCATGCCAGCCAACTAGCAAGACAGGAACAAAACCCCGCCCATTACCAGAGAGGCTGCCTAAAATCATACTAAGTTCACAGACACCCAAAAACACACCACTGGACATGGCCCTACCCGCCAGAAAGACAAGATCTAACCCCACCCACCAGAACACAGGCACCATTCCCCTCCACCAGGAAGCCTACACAAGCCACTGAACCAACCTCACCCACTGGGGACAGACACCAAAAACCACGGGAACTACGAACAGGCAGCCTGCGAAAAGGAGACCCTGAACACAGTAAGTTAAACAAAATGAGAAGACAGAGAAATATACAGCAGAGGAAGGAGCAAGGTAAAAACCCACCAGACCAAACAAATGAAGAAGAAATAGGCAGACTACCTGAAAAAGAATTCAGGGTAATGATAGTAAGGATGATCCAATACCTTGGAAATAGAATGGGGAAAATACAAGAAACGTTTAATAGGGACATAATAGAACTAAAGAGCAAACAAACAATGATGAAAAACACAATAAGTGAAATTAAAAATTCTCTAGAAGGAATCAACAGCAGAATAACTGAGGCAGAAGAACGGATAAGTGACCTGGAAGATGAAATAGTGGAAATAACTACCACAGAGCAGAATAAAGAAAAAAGAATGAAAAGAATTGAGGACAGTCTCAGGGACCTCTGGTACAACATTAAATGCACCAATATTTGAATTATAGGGGTCACAGAAGAAGAAGAGAAAAAGAAAGGTTTGAGAAAATATTTGAAGAGATTATAGTTGAAAACTTCCCTAACATGGGAAAGGAAATAGTCAATCAAGTCCAGGAAGAGCAGAGAGTCCCATACAGGATAAATCCAAGGGGAAACACGCCAAGACACATATTAATCAAACTATCAAAAATTAAATACAAAGAAAAAATATTAAAAGCAGCAAGGGAAAAGCAACAAATAACATACAAGGGAATCCCCATAAGGTTAACAGCTGATCTTTCAGCAGAAACTCTGCAAGCCAGAAGGGAGTGGCAGGACATATTTTAAGTGATGAAGGGGAAAACCCTACAAACAAGATTACTCTACCCAGCAAGGATCTCATTCAGATTTGACAGACAAATAAAAACCTTTATAGACAAGCAAAAGTTTAGAGAATTCAACACCACCAAATCAACTTTACAACAAATGCTAAAGGAACTTCTCTAAGCAGGAAACATAAGAGAAGGAAAAGACCTACAAAAACAAACCCAAACCAATTAATAAAATGGTAATAAGAACATACATATCGATAACTACCTTAAATGTAAATGGATTAAATGCTCCAACCAAAAGACATAGACTGGCTGATGGATACAAAAACAAGACCCGTATATATGCTGTCTACAAGAGACCCACTTCAGACCTAGGGATACATACAGACCAAAAGTGAGAGAATGGAAAAAGATCGTCCATGCAGATGGAAATCAAAAGAAAGCTGGAGTAGCAATTCTCATATCAGACAAAATAGACTTTAAAATAAAGACTATTACAAGAGACAAAGAAGGACACTACATAATGATCAAGGGATCAATCCAAGAAGAAGATATAACAACTGTAAATATTTATGCACCCAGCATAGGAGCACCTCAATACGTAAGGCAAATGCTAACAACCATAAAAGGGGAAATCAACAGTAACACAATAATAGTAGGGGACTTTAACACTGCACTGTCACCAAAGGACAGATCATCCAAAATGAAAATAATTAAGGAAACACAAGCTTTAAATGACACATTAAACAAGATGGACTTAATTGATATTTATAGGACATTCCATCCCAAAACAACAGAATACACTTTCTTCTCAAGTGCTCATGGAACGTTCTCCAGGATAGATCCTATCTTGGGTCACAGATCAAGCCTTGGTATATTTAAGAAAATTGAAATTGTATCAAGTATCTTTTTGGAATACAACGCTATGAGACTAGATATCAATTACAGGAAAAAAATCTGTAAAAAATATAAACACATGGAAGCTAAACAATACACTACTTAATAACCAAGAGATCACTGAAGAAATCAAAGAGGAAATCAAAAATGACCTAGAAACAAATGACAATGAAAACACGATGAGCCAAAACCTATGGGATGCAGCAAAAGCAGTTCTAAGAGGGAAGGTTATAGCAATACAATCCCACCTCAAGAAACAAGAAATATCTCAAATAAACAACCTAACCTTGCACCTAAAGCAATTAGAGAAAGAAGAACAAAAAAACCCCAAAGTTAGCAGAAGGAAAGAAATCATAAATATCAGATCAGAAATAAATGAAAAAGAAATGAAGGAAACCATAGCAAAGATCAATAAAACTAAAAGCTGGTTCTCTGAGAAGATAAACAAAATTGATAAACCATTAGCCAGACTCATCAAGAGAAAAAGGGAGGAGACTCAAATCAACAGAATTAGAAATGAAAAAAGAGAAGTAACAACTGATACTGCAGAAATACAAAAGATCATGAGAGATTACTGCAAGCAACGATATGCCAATAAAATGGACAACCTGGAAGAAATGGGCAAATTCTTAGAAGAGCACAACCTTCCGAGACTGAACCAGGAAGAAATAGAAAATATGAACAGACCAATCACAAGCACTGAAATTGAAACTGTGATTAAAAATCTTCCAGAAGCAAAAGCCCAGGACCAGAGGGTCTCACAGGTGAATTCTATGAAACATTTAGAGAAGAGGAAACACCTATCCTTCTCAAACTCTTCCAAAATATAGCAGAGGGAGGAACACTCCCAAACTCGTTCTACAAGGCCACCATCACCCTGATACCAATACCAGACAAAGATGTCACAAAAAAAAACTATAGGCCAATATCACTGATGAACATAGATGCAAAAATCCTCAACAAAATACTAGCAAACAGAATCCAACAGCACATTAAAAGGATCATACACCATGATCAAGTGGGCTTTATCCCAGGAATGCAAGGATTTAATATATGCAAATCAATCAATGTGATACACCATATTAACAAACTGAAGGATAAAAACCATAAGATCATCTCAATACATGCCGAAAAAGCTTTCGACAAAATTCAACACCCATTTGTGATAAAAACTCTCCAGAAAGTAGGCATAGAGGGAACCTACCTCAACATAAGAAAGGCCATATATGACAAACTCACAGCCAACATCATTCTCAATGGTGAAAAACTGAAACTATTTCCACTAAGATCAGGAACAAGACAAGGTTGCCCACTCTCACCGCTATTATTCAAAATAGTTTTGGAAGTTTTAACCACAGCAATCAGAGAAGAAAAAGAAATAAAAAGAATCCAAATCGGAAAAGAAGAAGTAGAGCTGTCACTGTTTGAAGATGACATGATGCTATACATAGAGAATCCTAAAGATTCTACCTGAAAACTGCTAGAGCTAATCAATGGATTTGGTAAAGAAGCAGGATACAAAATTAATGCACACAAATCTCTTGCATTCCTATAAACTAATGATGAAAAATCAGAAAGAGAAATTAAGGAAACACTCCCATTTACCACTGCAACAAAAAGAATAAAATACCTAGGAATAAACCTACCTAAGGAGACAAAAGACCTGTATGCAGAAAACTATAAGACACTGATGAAAGAAATTAAAGACGATACAAAGAGATGGAGAGATATACCATGTTCTTGGATTGGAAGAATCAACATTGTGAAAATGACTGTACTGCCCAAAGCAATCTACAGATTCAGTGCAATCCCTATCAAACTACCAATGGCATTTTTCACAGAATTAGAACAAAAAATTTCACAATTTATATGGAAACGCAAAAGACCCCGAATAGCCAAAGCAATCTTGAGAAAGAAAAATGGAGCTGGAGGAATCAGGCTCCCTGACTTCAGACTATACTACAAACCTACAGTAATCAAGACAGTATGGTACTGGCACAAAAATAGAAATATAGATCAGTGGGACAGGATAGAAAGTCCAGAGATGAACCCACACACATATGGTCCCCTTATCTTTGATAAGGAGGTAAGAATATACAATGGAGAAAAGACAGCCTCTTCAAGAAGTGGTGCTGTAAAAACTGGACAGCTACATGTAAAAGAATGAAATTAGAACACTCCCTAACACCATACACAAAAATAAACTCAAAATGGATTAAAGACCTAAATGTAAGGCCAGACACTATAAAGCCCTTAGAGGAAAACATAGGCAGAACACTGTATGACATAAATCACAGCAAGATCCTTTTTGACCCACCTCCTAGAGAAATGGAAATAAAAGCAAAAATAAACAAATGGGACCTAATGAAACTTAAAAGCTTTTGCACAGCAAAAGAAACCATAAACAAGACGAAAAGACAACCTTCAGAATGGGAGAAATATTTGCAAACAAAGCAACTGACAAAGGACTAATCTCCAAAATATACAAGCAGCTCATGTAGCTCAATATCAAAAAAACAACCCAATCCAAAAATGGGCAGAAGATCTAAATAGACATTTCTCCAAAGAAGATATACAGATTGCCAACAAACACATGAAAGGATGCTTAACATCACTAATCATTAGAGAAATGCAAATCAAAACTACAATGAGGTATCAACTAACACCAGTCAGAATGGCCATCATCAAAAAATCTACAAACAATAAATGCTGGAGAGGGTGTGGAGAAAAGGGAACCCTCTTGCACTGTTGATGGGAATATAAGTTGATACATCCACTATGGAGAACAGTATGGAGGGTCCTTAAAAAGCTAAAAATAGAACTACCATATGACCCAGCAATCCCACTACTGGGCATATACCCTGAGAAAACCATAATTCAAAAAGAGTCATGTACCAAAATGTTCATTGCAGCTCTGTTTACAATAGCCAGGACATGGAAGCAACCTAAGTGTCCATTGACAGATGAATGGATAAAGAAGATGTGGCACATATATACAATGGAATATTACTCAGCCATATAAAGAAACGAAATTGGGTCATTTGTAGAGATGTGGATAGACCTAGAGTCTGTCATACCGAGTGAAGTAAGTCAGAAAGGGAAAAACAAATACAGTATACTAACACATATACGTGGAATCTAAAAAAAAAAACATGGTTCTGATGAACCTAGTGGCAGGACAGGAATAAAGACTCAGATGTAGAGTATATAGACTTGAGGACACGGGGAGGGGAAATGGTATGCTGGGACGAAGTGAGAGAGTAGCATTGACATATATACACTACCAAATGTAAAATAGATAGCTAGTGGGAAGCAGCCACATAGCACAGGGAGATCAGCTCGGTGCTTTGTGACAACCTAGAGGGGTGGGATAGGGAGGGTGGGAGAGAGACGCAAGAGGGAGGGCATATGGGGATATATGTATACATATAGCTTATTCACTTTGTTATGCAGCAGAAACTAACACAACATTTTAAAGCAATTATACTTCAATAAAGATGTTATAAAAAACAAAAGAAACATGGAATATTTCTAAGTATAAATTAGTTAAAACATAGAAAAAGTACATGCCTAGGTATAAAATATCATTGAAGAGCAGTAAATTTTAGTATCATTTTCAAGATCATCATCATCACCATCATTTACATTAATCTCTCATATTATTTACTTCAATTGCAGGATGATAAAATTTCAAATTGTTTTCATATACTATGTGCATTTGATTCTCACGAAATCTCTGCAAGTTTGTTTTCTGGTGTTATTACTCTTTTACTGAGAATTTATTGACGTGTACAGGAAATTAAATAATAAATAAATTAAATACAGAAATTTAAAAAAAATTACACAATTAATAAAAATGGAACAAAAGCATTCTCATTTTCCTTCAGTCTTGCTTAAAGGAAAAATAACCTCCCTGTTGGTTGATATATATATATATATTTTTTTTTTTCCCTCAAAATTTATTATGTCTCAGTTAAAGAACAATTAAAACATCATATTAGCCTGACCAAAGCTTAAAATACACTCCTAGTGTTTAGCATATTTCTTATTCAATGCATACATGAATATCCTTTGAAAGGATTACAGAGAAACCCAGCTCTTTAAGTGAGGTCTCTGCCATAAAGAAGTGCATCCTCTAACCTCCAATACGTTCTTAAAATATATTCTTTAGGTCCCTGTGCAAAACATAAAGTTATGGAAGTCTGAATGATGATTGCAAATCACATATCCTAGTAACTTCAGACTGATGGCACGTTTTTGCCCCTACTTGAAATATGAAATAGGCAGCAGTTGATGAAAAATGGAAAAATGTAAGGATGTAAGTATAAATGTACTATTTGTAACAAATGTCACACATGGTTTCCAAATGGATTTTTCATAGAGCATGAAATTATATGAAAACTGCTTCCAAATTGTTTGAAATTATTATTTGGGCTCAGATGCCAGCTCAACAGATTATACTCTGAAAAAATAATTATTTGTATCTTAATTCCTTTCCTTTTTGGAACTGATAATTCTGATTCAGTATTTCAACAAATGAGGCTTTAGAAGGAAATAGAGTCTAATTTGTAAACTATAAAAGAACATCTATAAAAAACAAATCAAACTTTTAAAATAATTCTCCTTCTAACATACTGTTGCTTAATCTAAAAAAGCCCAAATTTCTCTGTTTATCAGTTCCCAGGTTCTGCAGTTAATCACAATGGTAATTGTTGTCATTTGCAAGAATTCGAAGCAAATAAAAATATCTGTAATGGTTTTATTTATGAAATGTATTTATTTATGAAATCATCCAAATGATAGTCATTTATTGATTTGAGACTCCTCTTCTTAGAACTGAAAGCAAGATAGAGAGAGTAGACTTCTTGAACAGTGCAAAATATAATTTCTAATGACAGCATTATGAATATTTTTAAGAGAAAGAGTTGGTAAATTATATTAGTGATAAAAATTTTTTCGTATTTTTTCCCAGTTATCTTTGTGGAAGATTGTTTACCATTATATTATCTATTCTTTTAACTGTGTGTGTGTAGGTAGGGTGAAACTAAAGGAGAGAAAGGTGGATTTAATGGCTCAGGACAACTCTTCAATCATGGCCATCTAATAGAATCTTCAAACCGTGCTGATATGTGCTTCCATTGATTTCTCTTTTGGAAGGTAGAGTAGACAGGTCAAAGGTAGAGAGGTGAGCAGCAAGTCACAAATTTGGCCTTTTCAATTCAAAATTAAGGTCACTTGTAAAGGAAGTTTGTGTGCCTATTCAAAGGAAATGTGTATCCAGAGGGAGAGTTACTCTTGTAGGATTGTGGATTTTTGTGTTTTGCTTTTAAATTTAATATTCAAAATAACATTTCAACCAATATCACAAATGGGGCATACAATATATGTTTACCAGAAATCTCTATAAGTAGATTAACTTACTATTTTATGGATGAATGGTGGTTTTTAGGTTTCAGAATGCATTAAAGTCACTTAGAAGAGGATTTCATTTTCTTTTTCTTTATGTTTTCTGTTTTCTGCCTGCAGTTTACCTGTTTTCCTCTTCCTAACCTCCATTCCAATCTATAGCTTATTCTTATGTATATTCTTGCTTAAACACTCTACCCAAAGAACATTCTAGAAGAAAAGTAATATAAGCATTTTAAACAAATCTCTAGTCTTTCCCTGTGTAGAACAGGTGGGGAGGAAGGATGGGCTAATGAATGGAGTCTGTTAGGAGGTGGGTCACTTGCATTTAAATGTCTTTCTTTCATTTGTATAGCATTTATAGTATTATCTTACAGTGTTAATACTTTTACTTAGGAATTCATGGTTTTTGTTTTCAAAATGGCATTAAATTTTAAGCACCACTGCATAACGTTTTTATCTTTGGTTAGCATTTCAAGAAAGCTGAGAAAGCATTATTTGTGCTTGCCCATCTCTAGCTCACCGAGTTAAGAACTGCACCATCAGAAAGAAAAGGGAAAATGTTAAAATGACCTTTCCTCCTCTGTTCTTCCAGAGACCCAAGGCTTGAAGCATTTTAAACAACACAAATACCATGCACTAGACAGTCTCAGGGTCTGTCTCCTCCTGTTCATCAGGCACCAGATTCAATAGCCTGCATACTAAGCAGCGTCCAGTGCCCTATGACAACAGCTCACAGAATCCTTTCCTGAGTCTCCATAATGGGTGATGAGAGTTGTGATGAGAGGTGCAGGACTTGGGGAACTAGGAAAATAGCCTGGATTCCTCTGATGCTCTTTTCATTTTGGTTTCATAATTTTCTCAAGTTAACAAGAGAGCAGGGATACTGTTTGGAATTAGAGTTAAGGAAATGAAGAGAGCTCACAGAGTTCCCTGGTAAACTTCCCTTCTCGCCCAGGTGGATTTGAACAGGTCTCAAATCACTATGGCATTTGGCTGATTTCATATTGCTGATCAAACAAAGTTTTAATTTTGTTTGATAAATGAAAGCTCTACCTTAGGCCAGTACAAATGTAGCAATTAAAATAGACTCTGCTTAAATAAACAATTTTTTTTAAATGGCCTGCTTATATCTAGGATCCTCTGGGGATCTTACTTTAGTCTTTGGTTGACAGTAAGATCAGCTGTACTGATGAACTCAGCCTTATCTTTTTCTTTCATGTATTCTCCATAAAAATATTTTCCAAGTGAATTGACTGCTTTATGATGCCTTTATTAGCAGGTTATCTTAAAATACATTTAATTTGCATTATAGATGCTACTTTTTGTATGCCTTTATATATATATTAATACTGACTCACCATCACATTGACATGAGTTTGAATTACTTTTCCAATAATGGAAGTTGATTGTGCTGACCCATCCACACATTTTTGCCAGTATTTGATTCATCCACCTATTTTCTGGAATGGTGAGGTCTACATAGTGTGATTTTAAAAGAAATTCTATAGGGCTAAATGCCCCAAATAATTTTATCCAACCTGTTGCTAGCAATTCCACCAGCAAAGAAACATTCTTTTGGTTCTTAGGAGTTTTTAAAATTCTTATTTAAAATAATGTACCTCTGGGTGGCATAACATCTTAAGTTACCATAAATAATATTAAAAAAAAGAAATTGGATGATAGTCTTCTATAGAAAGGTCCTTGTAGTCCCTAAAAGGTAGACCCCAAGGGAGAAATCAGCTGTCTGTTATAGGAGAAAGGATTGAAGAGAAGAAATATGAAACCACCAAAGGCATATTGCCTATGAATAATTCTACCCTGCACATGTTCTCTCCTGGTCCTCTTGCAGTAAAATGAAAATATTCGTTTGAGAATGCTCTGAGTGAATCAGAATCTATGTGTGTGTGAGTGTACATGTGAGTGTGTGAGTGTGTGTGTGTGTGTGTGTGTGTATATGTAGTGAATCTGTTTCTATACATGCCCCTACATCCTCCTTAACCCCTGGCAACTGCTAATCTGTTCTTTTCTATGACTTGTCATTTTGAGAATATTATAGAAATAGAATCCTACAGTATGCAAACTTTGGGGGATTGGCTTTTTTTACTCAAGCATAATTCCCTGGAGATGCAACCAAGTTGTTTTGTGTATCTATAGTTTGTTTTTACTGCTATTCCATGTTATGGATTTACCATGGTTTGTTTAACCACTCACCTGTTGAAGGTCTTCTGAGTTGTTTCCAGGTTTTGGCTAATATGAATAAAACTGCTGTAAACATTCATTTACAGGTTTGTGTGTGAAAGTAAGTCTTCATTTCACTGAGATATGTGACAGAGGGCAATTACTGGTCATATGGTAATTGCATGTTTAGTGTTTAAGAAGCTAGAAAGCTGTTTCCTAGAGTGGCTATTTGTATTGCCTCAAGCAACGTATGAGGGATTCAGTTTCTCCACATTTTTGCCAGTATTTGATGTTGCCACAGTATTTCATTTTAGCCATTCTGATAGGTGTATATTGATAGCTCATTGTAGTTTTAATCACATTTTCCTAATCTCTAAATTGTTTAACATTTTTTCATGTGCTTATTTTCCATCTAATATCAGCCTTGGTGAAATTTTTTTTGTGTCTTTAGCCCATTTTCTAACTATATTGTTTTTACTTGGTATTGATGTATAATTCTTTATATATTGCTAAATTCTAGTCGCTAATATTGTATTTTGTTAAGATATTTACATTTATATTCATGAGGGATATTGGTCTCTAATTTTCTTTGGTTGTATTGTCTTTATCTGCTTTTGGTATAACAGTAATACCAGCTTCTTAAAATCAATTGAGAAAGTCTTCCTTCTATTTTCTGGAAGCGAGGCCTCTTCTAGTCCTTTTGCAATAAATCAAAACATTCATGTGTAAATTTCTGAATGTTCATCCCTGAGTGAATCGGGGTGTTTGTGTTTGTGTTTATGTGTGTGTATATATAGTGAGCCTGTTTCTGAACATGACCTTATAAGGTTATACAATAAGCTGCTAATAGCTTGAGCTACTCTAAAAGTATTTCCTAAGAACAGGGAAATTATCATATGTGAATTCCTACTACAAGACTAAGAAGAAAAGAAGGTGAAAATTTTATTACTAATTTTCAGTAGTAGAGAACTATTCCAAAACAAATTCTATAATATACCTCTTGTTAATCAGGACACTTCACAGAAATATCCAGATGCTTTGAAATTGTCTCCCCAGACAGATATACGCCAGGATAAGGCAGTATTCCATAGGGATGATGTTGCCTGATTTTGCCTACAATTGGTGCTGGGATTTTGACTGCAATAGTCTAGTAGGGTCCACTTAAGCCAGATGATCTTATGTAACACCTGGATGGGTTTTTATAGTTTAGAACTTCATGAAGAAGACAATGAAATGATTAGTTGATGGAAAGTGAAGCAACACTCTGAAATGTGAACAATGAACACTGTGATTCTCAATATAGTTCCTTAAAAGTTATTACAAGAAAAAGTTAATACAGAGCTTCCCTGGTGGCGCAGTGGTTGAGAGTCTGCCTGCTAATGCAGGGGACATGGGTTCGAGCCCTGGTCTGGGAAGATCCCACGTGCTGCGGAGCAACTAGGCCCGTGAGCCACAACTACTGAGCCTGTGCATCTGGAACCTGTGCTCCGCAACAAGAGAGGCCACGATAGTGAGAGGCCCGTGCACCGTGATGAAGAGTGGCCCCCGCTTGCCACAACTAGAGAAAGCCCTTACAGAAATGAAGACCCAACACAGCCAAAAATAAATAAATTAATTAATTTTAAAAAAAGAAAAAGTTAATACAAATATACCTATGGTCCTTATAATAATGTCCATTTTTTTCCTAGCTAAGAAATTGATGAAAACCTTGAGACTGCTGTGGACCTGTGTTCTAGGCTGGATTTATCATCCCTGCATTATTCAGATTCTGCTCATACTTTTGTAATATCCCATATTAATGTTCCTTCTTGTTTTATTCTGATTTCTTTTTGTTTGGTTGTATTAGAACTTTTTGTTATTTTTCGTGGACCTATTCATATATTCAGAGATGCTTGTTACTATGATTGGATATGTACTAAATCTTTATGCCATATAATATTCTAAAGATGTTTTGTATTCTTCTAACATATTCTGAACAAACTTTCCTAGACATTATTCCATGGAACACTATTCTTATAAAATATTCCACATCCGTTACAAGAAAAAAATATTTTAAAAAATTGAATAGTAAACTTAGCACTGAGCTGGGCATTGTGGATACAAGGGGAAAAGGTGGCTTTCTTGTCTGGATAAAATTAAAATTCCTAAGGTTATTCCTAGGTTATAATTCCCAGACATTTTTTTTTTCTGGTGATAAGACTCAAAGGTTTTATTTTAAAAACATATTTTTTTCTCAAATCCATATGGAATCTTGGGAACCTAATGTGAGATTGTGAGATTAAAATTTATAATGCATAATTAAGATAAAAATGAGAAAAACCATTGAAGATATATTCTTGCTGTGCTTGGTCAATTACCAAGGGCACTACCTCAGTGGGCTTAAAAAAACAAGAGGAGGAGGGTTAGGGTACTCAAAAAAGGGCTAGTTGGCAAGCAGACAAATACTACTTGTATAAAAATGGTTACTATGAAAATTTTCTTCTAAATTCATTGTTTGACAAAAGATAGGTGTCTTTTCAACATAATCTATTACAAATCAAGTTAAGGGGATTACTAAATTGATTCTTCAAGAAATTGAGTCTCCAAGCCTAGCAATTGCAAGTAGCTAAATACTTTAAAAAAAAAGATCATGATTGAGGGGGTGGAACAAAGCAGATTTGGTAAATTGACATACTCATTTATTTTCAATCACTTTCACTTCCTAAAATTCCTTTGAGTAAGTTTGCAACTTTCCACAAAGACAAACATATAGGGGTATCTGAAGAGTAATGGTAGGAGTTTCCTACTAAGTGACTGGTGAGCCGAGATCTAAAGGATGAGGAGGAGTTTACTGGGCTAAAGAGTGGTGGACGGGGGGAGGAAGCCCTGCAAAGATTTTGTGGGAGTTGGAGCATGGAGTCCAAGGACCTGAAATTAAGCAGTGTGACTGACGCAGAGACTTGAGGTGGGGTCCTGGTGTGGGAAGAGACTAGAGAGGTGAGTAAGACCAAGACCATACAACCTTGAAGGCAAGTTGAAATTTTATCCTAATCCTAAGAACAATGGAAAGGCTTTTCTAACTTTTAAAAGATGGTGGGGCTGGTATTCATTCACATTTTGAAAAGATAACTGTAGCATCAGCAGGGAGAGCTCCTCGGGGAAAACAAGAAGGCAGGGAGGGCAGTTAGGATGTGAATTGCTTTAGTAAGGGTAAGATATTTGGTAGCTTGTACTTTGGTGATGATAGTTTGAGATGGAGAGGAATGGGTAGCTCTTAGGGCTACTGAGTAAAATCGACAGGAGACTAGTGGTGCTATTCATAAAATAGAGACACCAGAAGAGGATCAGCTGTTAACAGAGCTGTAATCATAGTTGGGATCGTTTAGGAAGAGCAGAGAGAAGAGAAAGCATCCTGTGAACAAGTTTTAAGAAATTCTAACATGTAGTGTCTAGGCAGTGGAGGATAAGCCTGCAGAAGAGACTCCAAAGTAGTAGCCAAATTTGGAGGCGGCAACTTGGGGAATGAAGGGTCTCAGAAGCTCAGGAGAGAAGTGTGCTCAACCTTGTGCTGCTGGAAGGTTTTTTGGTGTCATAACATGAGACCATCTATGGATTTAGCAAGAGGCCTTTCATTAGAGAAGAGAAAATCCAGACTAAAGTGGAATGAGGAGTGAATGCTAAGTGAAAAAACTGGGAACTGAAACAGAAATTTAGAGAACTCCTTTGAGATGCTGAGCATTGAAAAGAAGGCAAAAACTAGGATGGTATTTAGGGACTGGGATTCAGACTTGCCCTTTATCATGAACCTGTTCCTAGTTATCTGATGTAGTAAGTTTTGCAAACTATTAAGGTACTTATCTTGTAGATTCTTTTTCTTTTGAATACTATCACTAACTTTTCTTTTTTTTAACCTCTTAATTACAGTACAATTGCTTTACAAGGGTGTGTTAGCTTCTGCTTTATAACAAAGTGAATCAGTTATACATATACATATGTCCCCATATCTCTTCTCTCTTTCATCTCCCTCCCTCCCTATCCCACCCCCCTAGGTGGTCACAAAGCACCGAGCTGATCTCCCTGTGCTATGCGGCTGCTTCCCACTAGCTATCTATTTTACGTTTGGTAGTGTATCTATGTCCATGCCACTCTCTCACTTTGTCCCAGCTAACCCTTCCTGCTCCCCGTATCCTCAAGTCCATTCTCTGGTAGGTCTGCATCTTTATTCCCGTCTTGCCCCTAGGTTCTTCTGACCATTTTTTTTTCCTTTTTTTAGATTCCATATATATGTGTTAGCATATGGTATTTGTTTTTCTCTTTCAGACTTACTTCACTCTGTATGACAGTCTCTAGATCCATCCAGGTCTCAACAAATGACCCAATTTCGTTCCTTTTTATGGCTGAGTAATATTCCATTGTATATATGTGCCACATCTTCTTTATCCATTCATCTGTTAATGGACACTTAGGTTGCTTCCATGTCCTGGCTATTGTAAATAGAGCTGCAATGAACATTGTGGTACATGACTCTTTTTGAATTATGGTTTTCTCAGGGTATATGTCCAGGAGTGGGATTGCTGGGTCGTATGGTAGTTCTAGTTTTAGTTTTTTAAGGAACCTCCATACTGTTCTCCATAGTGGCTGTATAAAATTACATTCCAACCAACAGTGCAAGAGGATTCCCTTTTCTCCACACCCTCTCCAGCATTTATTGTTTATAGATTTTTTGATGATGGCCATTCTGACCGGTGTGAGATGATATCTCATGGTAGTTTTGATTTGCATTTCTCTGATGTTTAATGATGTTGAGCATTCTTTCATGTGTTTGTTGGCAATCTGTATATCTTCTTTGGAAAAATGTTTATTTAGGTCTTCTGTCCATTTTTGGATTGGGTTGTTTGTTTTTTTGATATTGAGCTGCATGAGTTGCTTGTGTGTTTTGGAGATTAATCCTTTGTCAGTTGCTTCATTTGCAAATATTTTCTCCCATTCTGAGGGTTGTCTTTTGATCTTGTTTATGGTTTCCTTTGCTGTGCAAAAGCTTTTAAGTTTTATTAGGTCCCATTTGTTTATTTTTGTTTTTATTTCCATTTCTCTAGGAGGTGGGTCAAAAAGGATCTCACTGTGATTTATGTCATAGAGTGTTCTGCCTATGTTTTCCTCGAAGAGTTTGATGGGGTCTGGCCTTACATTTAGGTCTTTAATCCATTTTGAGTTTGTTTTTGTGTATGGTGTTAGGGAGTGTTCTAATTTCATTCTTTCACATGTACCTGTCCAATTTTCCCAGCACCACTTATTGAAGAGGCTGTCGTTTCTCCACTGTATATTCTTGCCTCTTTTATCAAAGATAAGGTGACCATATGTGCGTGGGTTTACCTCTGGGCTTTCTATCCTGTTTCATTGATCTATATTTCTGTTTTTGTGCTAGTACCATACTGTCTTGATTACTGTAGCTTTGTAGTATAGTCTGTAGTCAGGGAGCCTGATTCCTCCAGCTCCGTTTTTCTTTCTCAAGATTACTTGGCTAGTCAGGGTCTTTTGTGTTTCCATACAAATTGTGAAATTTTTTGTTCTAGTTCTGTGAAAAATGCCAGTGGTAGTTTGACAGGGATTGCATTGAATCTGTAGATTGTTTTGGGTAGTAGAGTCATTTTCACAATGTTGATTTTTCCAGTCCAAGAACATGGTATATCTCTCCATCTATTTGTATCATCTTTAATTTCTTTCATCAGTGTCTTATAATTTTCTGCATACAGGTCTTTTGTCTCCTTAGGTAGGTTTATTCCTAGATATTTTATTCTTTTTGTTGCAATGGTAAATGGGAGTGTTTTCTTAATTTCACTTTCAGATTTTTCATCATTAGTGTATAGGAATGCTAGAGATTTCTGTACATTAATTTTGTATCCTGCTACTTTACCAAATTCATTGATTAGCTCTAGTAGTTTTCTGATAACATCTTTAGGATTCTCTATGTATAGTATCATGTCATCTGCAAACAGTGACAGCTTTACTTCTTCTTTTCCAATTTGGATTCCTTTTATTTCTTTTTCTTCTCTGATTGCTGTGGCTAAAACTTGCAAAACTATGTTGAATAATAGTGGTGAGAGTGGGCAACCTTGTCTTGTTCCTGATCTTAGTGGAAATGGTTTCAGATTTTTACCATTGAGGATGATGTTGGCTGTGGGTTTGTCATATATGACCTTTATTATGTTGAGGAAAGTTCCCTCTGTGCCTACTTTCTGGAGGGTTTTTATCATAAATGCGTGTTGAATTTTGTGAAAAGCTCTCTCTGCATCTATTGAGATGATCATGTGGTTTTTCTCCTTCAGTTTGTTAATATGGTGTATCACGTTGATTGATTTGCATATATTGAAGAATCCTTGCATTCTTGGGATAAACCCCACTTGATCATAGTGTATGATCTTTTTAATGTGCTGTTGGATTCTGTTTGCTAGCATTTTGTTGAGGATTTTTGCATCTATATTCATCAGTGACATTGGCCTGTAGTTTTCTTTCTTTGTGACATCTTTGTCTGGTTTTGGTATCAGAGTGATGGTGGCCTCGTAGAATGAGTTTGGGAGTGTTCCTCCCTCTGCTATATTTTGGAAGAGTTTGAGAAGGATAGGTGTTAGCTCTTCTCTAAATGTTTGATAGAATTCGCCTGTGAAGCCATCTGGTCCTGGGCTTTTGTTTGTTGGAAGATTTTTAATCACAGTTTCAATTTCAGTGCTTGGGATTGGTCTGTTCATATTTTCTATTTCTTCCTGGTTCAGTCTCAGAAGGTTGTGCATTTCTAAGAATTTGCCCATTTCTTCCAGGTTGTCCATTTTATTGGCATATAGTTGCTTGTAGTAATCTCTCATGATCCTTTGTATTTCTGCAGTGTCAGTTGTTACTTCTCCTTTTCCATTTCTAATTCTATTGATTTGTATCTTCTCCCATTTTTTCTTGATAAGTCTGGCTAATGGTTTATCAATTTTGTTTATCTTCTCAAAGAACCAGCTTTTAGTTTTATTGATCTTTGCTATGGTTTCCTTCATTTCTTTTTCATTTATTTCTGATCTGATCTTTATGATTTCTTTCCTTCTGCTAACTTTGGGGTTTTTTTGTTCTTCTTTCTCTAATAGTTTTAGGTGTAAGGTTAGGTTGTTTATTTGAGACTTTTCTTGTTTCGTAAGGTAGCCTTGTATAGCTAATAACTTCCCTCTTAGAACTGCTTTTGTTGCATCCCATAGGTTTTAGGTTGTTGTGTTTTCATCGTCATTTGTTTCTAGGTATTTTTTTATTTCCTCTTTGATTTCTTCAGTGATCTCTTGGTTATTAAGTAGTATGTTGTTTAGCCTCCATGTATTTGTATTTCTTACAGATTTTTTCCTGTAATTGATAATCTAGTCTCACAGCATTGTGGTCTGAAAAGATACTTGATATGATTTCAATTTTCTTAAATTTACCAAGGCCTGATTTGTGACCCAAGATATGATCTATCCTGGAGAATGTTCCATGAGCACTTGAGAAGAATGTGTATTTTGTTGTTTTTGGATGGAATGTCCTATAAATTTCAATTAAGTCCATCTTGTTTAATGTGTCATTTAAAACTTGTGTTTCCTTATTTATCTTCATTTTGGATGATCTGTCCATTGGAGAAAGTGGGGTGTTAAAGTCCCCTACTATGATTGTGTTACTGTCGATTTCCCCTTTTATGGCTGTTAGTATTTGCCTTATGTATTGAGGTGCTCCTATGTTGGGTGCATAAATATTTACAATTGTTATATCTTCCTCTTGGATTGATCCGTTGATCATTATGTAGTGTCCTTCTTTGTCTCTTGTAATAGTCTTTGTTTTAAAGTCTATTTTGTCTGATATGAGAATTGCTACTCCAGCTTTCTTTTGATTTCCATTTGCATGGAATATCTTTTTCCATCCCTTCACTTTCAGTCTGTATGTGTCCCTAGGTCTCTGTGCTAATGGATGGGGTTGTGTACCTGTCTTGCTACTTGTTTGGCATAGGGTGTCCTGCACTGTAGCTTGCTGGTCGTTGAGTGGAGTTGGGTCTTGGCGTTGAGATGGAGATCTCTGGGAGATTTTTGCCATTTGATATTACGTTTGGCTGGGAGGTCTCTTGTGGACCAGTGTCCTGAACTTGGCTCTCCCACCTCAGTGGCACAGCCCTGATGCCAGGCTGGACCACCAAGAGCCTGTCCTCCACACGGCTCAGAATAAAAGGGGGAAAAAAAAGAAAGAAAGAAAGAAGAAGATAAAATAAAATAAAGTTATTAAAATAAAAAATTATTAAGAAAAAAAATTTTTAAGTAAAAAAAAAATAAAGAAAAAAACGGACAGACAGAACCCTAGGACAAATGGTAAAAGCAAAACTATACAGACTAAATCACAGAAGCATACACATACACACTCACAAAAAGGGAAAAAGGGAAATATATATATATATATTGTTGCTCCCAAAGTCCACCTCCTCAATTTGGGATGATTCGTTGTCTATTCAGGTATTCCACAGATGCAGGTACATCACGTTGATTGTGGAGATTTAATCCGCTGCTCCTGAGGCTGCTGGGAGAAATTTCCCTTTCTCTTCTTTGTTCTCACAGCTTCCGGGTTTCAGCTTTGGATTTGGACCCGCCTCTGCGTGTAGGTCGCCTGAGGGCGTCTGTTCTTCGCTCAGACAGGACGGGGTTAAAGGAGCAGCTGCTTCGGGGGCTCTGGCTCAGTCAGGCCGGGGGGAGGGAGGGGTACGGAGGCAGGGCGAGCCTGCGGCGGCAGAGGCCGGCGTGACGTTGCAGCAGCCTGAGGCGCGCTGTGCGTTCTCCTGGGGAAGTTGTCCCTGGCAGTGGCGGGCTGCACAGGCTCCCGGGAGGGGTGGTGTGGAGAGTGACCTGTGCTCGCACACAGGCTTCTTGGCGGTGGCAGCAGCAGCCTTAGCGTCTCATGCCCGTCTCTGGGGTCCACGCTGATAGCTGTGGCTCGCGCCCATCTCTGGAGCTCCTTTAAGCAGCGCTCTTAATCCCCTCTCCTCGCGCACCAGGAAACAAAGAAGCAAGAAAAAGTCTCTTGCCTCTTCGGCAGCTCCAGACTTTTTCCCGGACTCCCTGCCGGCTAGCCGTGGGGCACTAGTCCCTTCAGGCTGTGTTCACGCCGCCAACCCCAGTCTTCTCCCTGTGATCCGACCTCCGAAGCCCAAGCCTCAGCTCCCAGCCCCGCCCGCCCTGGCGGGTGAGCAGAGAAGCCTCTCGGCCTGGTGAGTGCTGGTCGGCCCCGATCCTCTGTGCGGGAATCTCTCCGCTTCGCCCTCCGCACCCCTGTGGCTGGGCTCTCCTCCGTGGCTCCGAAGCTTCCCCCCTCCGCCACCCGCAGTCTCTGCCCGCGAAGGGGCTTCCTAGTGCGTGGAAACCTTTCCTCCTTCACAGCTCCCTCCCACTGGCGCGGGTCCCGTCCCTATTCTTTTGTCTCTGTTTTTTCTTTTTTCTTTGCCCTACCCAGGTACGTGGGGAGTTTCTTGCCTTTGGGAGGTCTGAGGTCTTCTGCCAGCGTTCAGTAGTTGTTCTGTAGGGATTGTTCCACATGTAGGTGTATTTCTGATGTATTTGTGGGGTGGAAGGTGATTTCCTCGTCTTACTTTTCCGCCATCTTGAAGCCCCTAACCTCTAGTTTCTAAAGAGGAAAAAATTATCTTCCAAGTTTTCTATGTCAGTCTGGGCATTTGCTGATGAACCCAGTAGTGCATAACTTTAATTAAAATTATCATTTTTCTTAAGTGATTCAATTACAGAGTGTATTAATACCATTTATATGATGTATTTTAATTTAATTCTATGCCATTAACTGGGAAATGTACCAATTTGCCAGTAACTTATTTGCCCTGTAAGAGGACCAAGATACTGATTGTGTTTATCTACAAAATAACTTGGTTCATTATGACTCAAGAGTCACAGAGTAATTGAGAATCTACATTAGAAAGGTTTAAATGGTTCTGAAAGAGTCTTTTCTATATTATGGACCTGAGAGTTAGTGAATAATCTTTAGTAGAATTATTTGTATTGTTACGTGAATTCTGTGTTGTAGTACTATAATAATTCTTTTCTTTTTCTCTATTTTCAGAGAAAGTACATTTATATTTTCTATGATTAAAATATTATTTCACTTGGAATATAAATAAAATATCTCAAAATTAAAGGAAGGGGAACATGAAATGTTTTGACTGGAAATTTATAACAATTAGAGATAGTACTTCAATAATTAATATGTTTTGAAATAAGATCTCAGAGTTCATTACAATTGTTATTTGATTTCTCGAGGATTATAAAAAGAGGCACATAATTAAGAGGGAATAAGTTAATTGCTAATTTTTTCCCACTATGAAAATTTACCTAAAAGGATGTTACAAGATGTTTTAATCAGGCTGAATTTATTAGTAGAAATTTAAGTTTAGGAGAAACATAAGAGGACATAAAACTCTATTGATGACATTTTTTACTTTGGGAAGAAGTGATCAAAATGTGAAGGAATAATTAATACAAAGACATTTCGTGTAAATTTATGCCAGCCACTAAACAAATTAGTTTGAACTTAAAACTTAATCCACTTTTTGTTTCTTTATAAAAATGTCATTCTCTCTAGCACTGTACTTTATAACTTTTACCTTAGGAATCTGTTAAGTGACTAGAAATCCTAACCCATTCCCAGTACTTTTTCTAGTCTGATTAATTGTCTTTTATGAAAACTATGGCTGTCACCTTTACTGAATTAGTTATAAAGTCCTCTTATGTGTCAAACATTTATTCAGTATGTATTGCATATTCCATGTGCCAGGCAGTGTTACAAAGTCACATAAGTGTATTTGAAAAGTTTAGTTTCTAATGAAGTAAAATAGACATTGGAGTACCTTGATTCAATTAAGGTTACATGGGCTCTGATAGGCAAATTTTCAGGTTATAAGGGAGGGGGGCTGCGGTCAGAGAAGACAGATCATAGAAAATGCTAGACAGATGATAGGAAAAGTAATCCATAAGCCGTCAGAGAAAAGGTGACCCTTGAGGTGAGTTTTGACAGATGACCATGAGTTCCATAAAACTAAGAAGACTAAGGAGAAGAGGGAATGGGCATTACCAACAACAAGAATTGTGTAAATGAAGATGGGAGGCTGGCAACATCTTGTTTCAGTCTAACAATTGTCCGTTGTGTGATTGTAGCTGGAGATTGTGATTGGAGTACAAGTGTCACAATACACAGGGGCCCAAGCATGCAGAGCGGGTGGAAGACCTTTCTTGGATGAGTTTATTCTGTATCCTATGGAATGGCACGCTTTTGAGGAGTTTTAATCTGTGAAATATCATGATAAGATTTGGATTTTAGAGATACTGTCTGTGCAAATATGTAGTGGAAGATGTGACAGCCAGAAACCAATTAGGAGTCTACTATAGTACCTCATAGGGGAGTTAATGTGGTTTGAACAAAAAAGTGGCCCTGAGTAAGCATAGATAGGACAGGTCAGAGATCTATAAGGAAGTAAGTCTTCAGTATTAGCTAATTGATTAGATATATGGGGAGAAAGAGACTTTCAAGTTTCCGAAAGTACACCTTTCTCCAAAGGGAATACAGGGAAAGAAGCAGGTTCATTTTAAAAATATGGAGAGGGCTTGTACCTAATGCATTCACTTTTTTGTGCCATCGAGTTTAAGCTAGGTGTCAAGTAGTCAGCTGCATATTTAAGTCTGGCATTCAATGGTCTACTCCAGGTGGAGATAAAGTTTAATGAGTGGATGTATTAATGCTTATGATGTGCCAAGCATTTTTTAAAGTGTATTAATTCATTTATTCCTTGTGTGAATCATATAATATAGACAGTATTATTATTATCTTCATTTTACAAGTGAGGCAACAGAGGTATCTACTGTTAAGCAACTGGCTCGGCACTCAGCTAGTAAGGGGCAGGAGCAGGATTCAAATCCAGGTAGCCTGATTCCAGAGCCCAGACCCTTAACCACCGTGCTGCACTGCTTCTCCGATGTCTGAATCCCTGTTACATGGAAGGAAGCATCCTGGGAATTAAAAATTTAGTGGCAACATACAATATTGTATCATTTCAATTAATGATAATTTATAATAAAGAGATATTTAACCTTAAATTTATCTTTTTAAATACTGTATATCTATTAAAAGAATCAATCTCAGAGACACACTGATTAACCTGGGGCATATTTGATTTATTCCATTTTCTTCTCACCCAAGCTCAATAAATACTTAGCCCAACCAATCCTCTCACATCTGGCTTCTAACTGTGCATTCTGTAACAGTTACCTAAATTCATAACCTCATTATTTCTTGCCTGGACTATTCTGATAGCCTCAAAACTGTCTTTTTACCTTCAGTATTTCCTTGCTACAAATTTATCACACATACTATTACCTATAGTACAACTCAAAAGCCACCAGTTCCAAAAAATTATTTATAATGTTATGCATAGATTGTAAAGGCCTTAAAGACAAGGACTATTTTTTATCTCTTTATCTCCAATACCTACCACAATTATTCACACATAGTAAATTCTTGATAATATGCTATTGAATAGGTAGGTGATCTCTCTCTGTCCTCCACACTGGTGATGTTTTCTAGTGTTACATATCACATTTTTAAGTTCTGTGAGGAAAGATTATGTTACTTATCTTTAAGTTAACTAAAAATTACCTAGCATGATGTGTTTCCTATGCCAGGGTTCAATACATAATTGATGAATGGATGGATTATTAAGTCAATCAGTCAATTAAACAACTATGGATAATAATAGAATGCTAGTAAGAAGAAACTGTAAATTCACATCAACTAATAAATAATGGGTGACTAAAATTTAATAAAACTTATATATGGGTACTTTAAAAAAAGATTTATAAAATATATTTGTCTACATTTATTATGCAACAATTCGGAAGCAGTTGAGTTACTATTTCTGTCCCATTTTATGGTCACATTCATGTTTCTAAATTAATTATACCTCAAAACATACCTTCTGGAGGCAGACCATATTTGTTTGACTTTAAAAGGGGAAAAACAAAGGCATAATTGCATTCTAATTTTTGTGTGCTTCTAATTCAAGGTTCAGGTCAGAACCGATGTTCAATAAATGTTTCCTTAATGTTTAATAGTAATCTTTTTTTGACAAGGTATGTTGAGATGACTTCTTTGTTTGGTTGGAAAAGTGTTGTAGAAATAATTTATCTGAATTGTATGAGTATTTAAAAGTTATTGTAGCTAAAATATGGAAATGTCTGTTGGGAAATAATACAATCAAGTATATTGGTAACTGGCTGAGTGCTACTTCTTGAATTATGTCAGCATAGAGGCCAGAGTGCTGTTCTCCATGGTATTATTTGAGTTCACATTTTAGTTAATGGCATATGTGAGTAAGTGGGAGATGTAAATTGAATATGACATGCAGACAATGGGCTATGAGGATGTAGGGGAAGAAAAATCTTCCTCTACTCTCTTAGGGTCTCTGGCTGAGCCTAAGAATTAAACTGACATAAAACAGATTAATAGGAGAAAAGCATACAAGATTTATTAAAATTTTACATGTACATGGGGGGCTTCATGGGAGATTGGAGACCCAAAAAAGGGCCAGGGAAAAAAGCTTTATGCCTTTCAGACAAAGAAACAATAAGTTTGTGCAGGATTGATAAGTCAAATGGTTTGGGCTAGGGGTAGTAAATTGTGGAGAAGTGACTAGAAAGATGGGGTTAGTTTAACAAGGTTTGTTTGTACAGATTTCTTGGCCTGAATCCTCTGTCTCTGTGATAGGAATGTCTTCCTTCCTCCAGGTACAGGGAAGGTACCTTTCACCTGGGAGTTTTATCTCTTGCTTTTAGGAAGAAAAAGAGGGTCAGAGTGCTCTTCTTGCACCTGATGTTTCTGAAGTCTTTCAACTCGAATAGTCAACATGCCAAAGCAGCATATTTGAGGATGACATGCTCTGGATTCCTTTAAGGAGAAAGGAAAGAAAGATAAGGTGTACAAATGATGCATTCAATGACCACATTCAGGATCTCAAGAAATATTAAAGGATCTGGATGAAAGGCTAAATCTAATGATGAAATCTTATGAGAATCAATATACTTTGTATCTAAAAATATCTACCTTGAGGAGCCACAATTCAGAATAGCACATGTAAAAAAAAGTTAAGGTAAACTAAGCTAGATTATAGGCTCAGTGAGTCAACCTTTTTATATGGCTTCTAAAAATGTTATTGCCACTTTGAACTGCTTCATAGAGGTATGGAGTGCCAGTCCAACTAATGATAACCCTATTATACTTGGCACAAACAAAACAACCACAACAATATTGCACAAACCATCCAGAGAATTGTGTCCAGTTGTAGGCACTAAAATTAAATTAAAGTGTCCAAGAACATGTTAACAGGGTATTAATGGTGATTGAAAACCATGCTTTGATGAAAGACTTATGACATTAGAGACATGTGGTCTAGAGAAGAAAAAAATCAAAGATGGAAAATATCATGATTTCAAATATTTGAAATAGAGATTAGCCTTGTTCCTACTGACTCCAAATGCCAAGATGAATTAGAGCTGCAAAAATGGACTTTTTAGCTAGATAAGCAAAAGTGTTTTTTTGAAAATGTGAGTGTTCATGTATCTATCAAACTGTCATACATTGTGCAAAGATTGCAGTGAGTTCCTGGTATAAGTACCAAACTGAGTAAAACATGCATGCTGCCTTTGAGGAGTTCATAGTCAAGAAAAGAACTAGTCTTGTGTTTATTAAAATATGGCATGAGCTGATTCTGGAAGTAATAAAGTGACTGTTAATGAAATGTTCAAATATATGTGTGGCAGGTAGAATTCTAAGATGGCCCTCAGTATCTCCAGTTGCTAACCCTAAGATATTAATTCTAACTGTACATCAGTTATTTAATCAAGCACTAATTTAGGAGCTGTTGTGAAGGTGTTTTGCAGATATAATTAAGGTCCTAATCAGTTGACTTTATGAAAGGAAATAGGGTAATTTATCTTGGGTGCACCTGACCTAATCAGGTGAGCTCTTAAAAGGGACTGGGCTCCCTCAGGAGGGAGAGATTCAAAGTAGTAGGATTTTTTTTTTTTAATTTTTAAATTTTATTTAATTTTTTTTTTATACAGCAGATTCTTATTAGTCATCCATTTATATGCATCAGTGTATACATGTCAATCCCAATCGCCCAATTCATCACACCCCCACCCCCACCCCCTGCCGCTTTCCCCCTTGGTGTCCATACATTTGTTCTCTACATCTATGTCTCAATTTCTGTCCGGCAAACTGGTTCATCTGTACCATTTTTCGAGGTTCCACATATATGCATTAATATACGATATTTGTTTTTCTCTTTCTGACTTACTTCACTCTGTATGACAGTCTTTAGATCCATCCACGTCTCAACAAATGACCCAATTTCGTTCCTTTTTATGGCTGAGTAATATTCCATTGTATATATGTACCACATCTTCTTTATCCATTCGTCTGTCGATGGGCATTTAGGTTGCTTCCATGACCTGGCTATTGTAAATAGTGCTGCAATGAACATTCGGGTGCATGTGTCTTTTTGAATTATGGTTTTCTCTGGGTATATGCCCAGGAGTGGGATTGCTGGATCATATGGTAATTCTATTTTTAGTTTTTTAAGGAACCTCCATACTGTTCTCCATAGTGGCTGTATCAATTTACATTCCCACCAACAGTGCAAGAGGGTTCCCTTTTCTCCACACCCTCTCCAGCATTTATTGTTTGTAGATTTTCTGATGATGCCCATTCTGACTGGTGTGAGGTGATACTTCATTGTAGTTTTGATTTGCATTTCTCTAATAATTAGTGCTGTTGGGCAGCTTTTCATGAGCTTCTTGGTCATCTGTGTGTATTCTTTGGAGAAATATCTATTTAGGTCTTCTGCCCATTTTTGGATTGGGTTGTTTGTTTTTTTAATACTGAGCTGCATGAGCTGTTTATATATTTTGGAGATTAATCCTTTGTCCGTTGATTCGTTTGCAAATATTTTCTCCCATTCTGAGGGTTGCCTTTTCGTCTTGTTTATGGTTTCCTTTGCTGTGCAAAAGCTTTTAAGTTTCATTAGGTCCCATTTATTTTTGTTTTTATTTCCATTACTCTAGGAGGTGGATCAAAAAGATTTTGCTGGGATTTATGTCAAAGAGTGTTCTTCCTATGTTTTCCTCTAAGAGTTTTAAAGTGTCCGGTCTTACATTTAGGTCTCTAATCCATTTTGAGTTTATTTTTGTGTATGGTGTTAGGGAGTGTTCTAATTTCATTCTTTTACATGTAGCTGTCCAGATTTCCCAGCACCACTTATTGAAGACACTGTCTTTTCTCCATTGTATATCCTTGCCTCCTTTGTCATAGATTAGTTGACCATAGGTGTGTGGGTTTATCTCTGGGCTTTCTATCTTGTTCCATTGATCTATGTTTCTGTTTTTGTGCCAGTACCATATTGTCTTGATTACTGTAGCTTTGTAGTATACCCTGAAATCAGGGAGTC
Source organism: Balaenoptera musculus (assembly GCF_009873245.2). Lineage (NCBI taxonomy): Eukaryota > Metazoa > Chordata > Mammalia > Artiodactyla > Balaenopteridae > Balaenoptera > Balaenoptera musculus. Next base: position 91,225,793 of record NC_045788.1, read on the forward strand.
TGATTCCTCCAGCTCCGTTTCTTTCCCTCAAAACTGCTGTGGCTATTCGGGGTCTTTTGTGTCTCCATACAAATTTTAAGATTTTTTCTTCTACCAAAATGCCATTGGTAAATTGATAGGGATTGCATTGAACCTGTAGATTGCTTTGGGTAGTATAGTCATTTTCACAATATTGATTCTTCCAATCCAAGAACATGGCATATCTTTCCATCTGTTGGTATCATCTTTAATTTCTTTCATCATGTCTTATACTTTTCTGCGTATAGGTCTTTTGTCTCCCTAGGTAGGTTTATTCCTAGGTATTTTATTCTTTTTGTTGCAATGGTAAATGGGAGTGTTTCCTTAATTTCTCTTTCAGATTTTTCATCATTAGTGTATAGGAATGCAAGAGATTTCTGTGCATTCATTTTGTATCTTGCAACTTTACCAAATTCATTGATTAGCTCTAGTAGTTTTCTGGTGGCATCTTTAGGATTCTCTATGTATAGTATCATGTCATCTGCAAGCAGTGATAGTTTTACTTCTTCTTTTCCAATTTGTATTCCTTTTATTTCTTTTTCTTCTCTAATGGCCATGACTAAGACTTCCAAAACTATGTTGAATGATAGTGGTGAGAGTGGACATCCTTGTCTTGTTCCTGATCTTAGAGGAAATGCTTTCAGTTTTTCAACATTGAGAATTATGTTTGCTGTGGGTTTGTTGTATATGGCCTTTATTATGTTGAGGTAGATTCCCTCTATCCCCACTTTCTGGAGAGTTTTTATCATAAATGGGTGTTGAATTTTGTCAAAAGCTTTTTCTGCATCTATTGAGATGATCATATGGTTTTTATTCTTCAATTTGTTAATATGGTATATCACCTTGATTCATTTGCATATATTGAAGAATCCTTGTATTCCTGGGATAAATCCCTCTTGATCATGGTTTATGATCCTTTTAATGTGTTGTTGGATTCTGTTTGCTAGTATTTTGTTCAGGATTTTTGCATCTATATTCATCAGTGATATTGGTCTGTAATTTTCTTTTTTTGTAGTATCTTTGTCTGGTTTCGGTATCAGGGTGATGGTGACCTCATAGAATGAGTTTTGGAGTGTTCCTTCCTCCACAATTTTTTGGAAGAGTTTGAGAAAGATGGGTATTAGCTCTTCTCTAAATGATAGAATTCACCTGTGAAGCCATCTGGTCCTGGGCTTTTGTTTGTTGGAAGATTTTTAATCACAGTTTCCATTTCATTACTTGTGATTTGTCTGTTCATATTTTCTATTTCTTCCTGGTTCAGTCTTGGAAGATTATACCTTTCTAAGAATTTGTCCATTTCTTCCAGGTTGTCCATTTTATTGGCATAGAGTTGCTTGTAGTAGTCTCTTAGGATGCTTTGTATTTCTGTGATGTCTGTTATAACTTCTTTTTCATTTCTAATTTTATTGATTTGAGTCCTCTCCCTCTTTTTCTTGATCAGTCTGGCTAATGGTTTATCACTTTTGTTTATCTTCTCAAAAAACCAGCTTTTAGTTTTATGGATCTTTGCTATTGTTTTCTTTGTTTCTATTTCATTTATTTCTGCTCTGATCTTTACGATTACTTTCCTTCTGCTAACTTTGGGTTTTGCTTGTTCTTTCTCTAGTTCCTTTATGTGTAAGGTTAGATTGTTTATTTGAGATTTTTCTTGTTTCTTGAGGTAGGCTTGTATAGCTATAAGCTTCCCTCTTAGAACTGCTTTTGCTGCATCCCATAGGTTTTGGATCGTCGTGTTTTCATTGTCATTTGTCTCTAGGTATTTTTTGATTTCCTCAGTGATCTCTTGGTTGTTTAGTAACGTATTGTTTAGCCTCCATGTGTTTGTGTTTTTACGTTTTTTTCCCCTGCAATTCATTTCTAATCTCATAGCATTGTGGTCAGAAAAGATGCTTGATATGATTTCAATTTTCTTAAATTTACTGAGGTTTGATTTGTGACCCAAGATGTGATCTATCCTAGAGAATGTTCCATGCGCATTTGAGAAGAAAGTGTAATCTGCTGTTTTTGAATGGAATGTCCTATAAATATCAATTAAACCTATCTGGTCTATTGTGTCATTTAAAGCTTGTGTTTCCTTATTTATTTTCATTTTGGATGATCTGTCCATTGGTGTAAGTGAGGTGTTAAAGTCCCCCACTATTATTGTGTTACTGTTGATTTCCTCTTTTATAGCTGTTAGCAGTTGCCTTATGTATTGAGGTGCTCCTATGTTGAGTGCATATATATTTATACTTGTTATATCTTCTTCTTGGATTGATTCCTTGATCATTATGTAGTGTCCTTCCTTGTCTCTTGTAACATTCTTTATTTTAAAGTCTATTTTATCTGATACGAGTATTGCTACTCCAGCTTTCTTTTGATTTCCATTTGCATGGAATATCTTTTTCCATCCCCTCACTTTCAGTCTGTATGTGTCCCTAGGTCTGAAGTGGGTCTCTTGTAGACAGCATATATATGGGTCTTGTTTTTGTATCCATTCAGCAAGCCTGTGTCTTTTGGTTGGAGCATTTAATCCATTGACGTTTAAGGTAATTATCGATATGTATGTTCCTATGACCATTTTCTAATTGTTTTGGGTTTGTTTTTGTAGGTCCTTTTCCTGTCTTGTGTTTCCCACTTAGAGAAGTTCCTTTAGCGTTTGTTGTAGAGCTGGTTTGGTGGTGCTGAATTCTCTTAGCTTTTGCTTGTCTGTAAAGCTTTTGATTTCTCCATCATATGTGAATGAGATCCTTGAGTAATCTTGGTTGTAGGTTCTTCCCTTTCATCACTTTAAGTATATCATGCCACTCCCTTCTGGCTTGTAGAGTTTCTGCTGAGAAATCAGCTGTTAACCTTATGGGAGTTCCCTTGTATGTTATTTGTCATTTTTCCCTTGCTGCTTTCAATAATTTTTCTTTGTCTTTAGTTTTTGCGTATTTGATTACTGTGTGTCTCGGCATGTTTCTCCTTGGGTTTATCCTGTATGGGACTCTCTGTGCTTCCTGGACTTGGGTGCCTATTTCCTTTCCCATGTTAGGGAGGTTTTCGATTTTAATGTCTTCAAATATTTTCTCTGGTCCTTTCTCTCTCTCTTCTCCTTCTGGGACCCCTATAATGCAAATGTTGTTGCCTTTAATGTTGTCCCAGAGGTCTCTTAGGCTGTCTTCATTTCTTTTCATTCTTTTTTCTTTATTCTGTTCCACAGCAGTGAATTCCACCATTCTGTCTTCCAGGTCACTTATCCGTTCTTTTGCCTCAGTTATTCTGCTATTGATTCCTTCTAGTGTAGTTTTCATTTCAGTTATTGTATTGTTCATTTCTGTTTGTTTGTTCTTTAATTCTTCTAAGTCTTTGTTAAACATTTTTTGCATCTTCTCGATCTTTGCCTCCATTGTTTTTCCAAGGTCCTGGATCATCTTCACTATCATTATTCTGAATTCTTTTTCTGGAAGGTTGCCTATCTCCACTTCATTTAGTTGTTTTTCTGGGGTTTTATCTTGTTCCTTCATCTGGTACATAGCCCTCTGCCTTTTCATCTTGTCTATCTTTTTGTGAATGTGGTTTTTGTTCCACAGGCTGCAGTATTGTAGTTCTTCTTCAAAGCAGTAGGATTTGATGCACCATTACTGACATGAATTTGGAGACGGCCAAATGCCAAGGAATGCAGGTGGCATCTAGGAGCTAAAAGCAGCTCCTGTTGACACATAGCAAGGAAATCAGGGGCTCAGTCCTCCAACTGCAAAGAACTGAATTATGCCAACAAGAAGAATGAACTTAGAAGCAGATTTTCCCCCAGAGCCTCCAATTGGGGGTTCAAACTGGCTGACACCATGATTGTGTTGTGATTTCTTGAGATGAGAACCCAGTTTTGCCACGCCAGATTTCTGAACTGTGAATGAGGTTGTGTAGTAAAGGAAATCCTTGTGCACTATTATTGGGAATGTAAATTGATACACCACTGTGAAAACAGTATGAAGAGTCCTCAAAAAATTTAAAAAAAGAATTACCATATGATCCAGTAATCCTACTTCTGGGTATATATCTGAAGGAAATGAAATCACTGTCTCAAAGAGATACGTGCACCCCCATGTTTCAGCATTATTTATAATAGCCAGGACAGGGAACAACCAAAGTGTCCATTGCTGGATATAATGGAATATTATTCAGCTTTAAAAAAGAAGGAAATCCTGCAATTTTCACAACATTGATTAACCTTGAGTCATTGTGCTAAGCGAAGTAAATCAGAGAGAGAAAGACAAATATTCTATGATCTCACTTATAAGTGGAATCTAATTAAACTAAACTTGTAGAAAAAGAGAGTAGATTAATGGTTGCCAGGAGAAGGGACTGTGGGTAGGTGGGGGAAATGGGTGAAGGTGGTCAAAGGGTACCAGCTATAGGATAAGGAAGTTCCAGGGATGTAATGTATAGCATTAACTATAGTTAACAATACTGTGTTTTATATTTGAAATTTGCTGAAAGAGTAGATTTTAAAAGTTCTCAACACACCCTCAAACACACAAATTGTAACAATGTAAGTGGTGACTATTGTTAATAATACTGTGTTTTATATTTGAAAGTTGCTAAAAGAGTAGATCTTAAAAGTTCTCAACACACACAAACATAAAGATAGTAACAATGTAAGGTGATGGATGTGTTAACTAATGTGATAATCACTTCACAGTATGTATATACATGAAATCACCACGTTATATACCTTAAACTTACACAATGTTGTATGGCAATTATATCTCAATAAAACTAGGAAAAACATCCTGTAAAACTTAAACTAATACAGTATGCTGATTAGCAATTATCAGGTATCATCAGACATCAATTGAGGAGCTGCCAACTCAGGCTTCAAGGGTAAAAATATGCTCCTCTCCTTTGTTTCTGAGTTGTCAAGTGGAAGTCAGAGTCACAGAACAAAAAAAAATGAATTCAATTTGTTACAAAATAACAATAGGTCTATTAGAGCCCCAAGCCCAGATGTGCACATAGAAAACTATAAACAGCATATAATGTCTAGAGGCACTTAAATATCAGATTCATCTCAGGTAGCCACCAGAAAGAATAATACATACATTAATGAAATAAATAGCTGGTAGCTTTTCAGATTAAACTTCTCTATGACTATAAAGTAAGTAATTCTGAAACAGACACTGTCTTATAGCACTTTCATAGGACAAAAGGAAAAAATATATATATCCATATAAAATTTGCCCTTGAACTATGATTTCTACCTTTTTTACATTCATTTATGGAACATATCATGATTGCCCAGAAATGAATGAGTTTTAAAGATCTTACTATTCCAAAGGTATTATTGACCTTCATATGTGACTTTATCCATTCATTTAAATATTTTTTTGTTTTAATTTAAAACTACTAAAAATATTGGTGCTGGCTGTTTCAAAAAGGAGATATCAGAAAGAAGCCAGAAGGATTTTTTAAACCCAGTGCTTCTGAGATTCTTGCATGGTGGATAATTGAGTTGCAAACCATTTAGCTGTGCTGTTGTCATTCCAGTGAATTCAGTCTGAATTGTGATCATGGAAGAGCCTATGTCAGATATACTTTCAAAGACCTCAGACCAAATATATGTAATTACTTCTATTCTCTGGAACATTTTTTTCTTAGAAGGAAGTAATAATCAAATGCCTGACTAAAAGAAGATCCAAGAAAAAAAATCCCTGTTTCCTGTCCCAATTATCCAAGTTGTAGAAGAAAGTGTCACCTTTAAATTTCAAATGACGTAGAAATAATTCTGTTATGAGAAGAGAAACATCAACTATAATAAGGGCTTTAATTAATCAAAAATAGAAAAGATGGCTTATTCCTTATTAACTTGAAACACATGTATATATCTATATTAAATATATATGAATACATATACAAATATATATGGATATATACATACATGTACACACATGTATGAGAGTTTTTTTGTAGTATGTGGGGTTGTAAACCAGTGTTCCAGAAAACTATTTTATCAATTTCTATGTTGATTCAAACTTTTAGGGTGCATTACAATATAATAATGTGCTACCCATTGTCAGGCCTGCATTTTGCATAGTATATTCCACAACATGAATTCTTTTTCCACGTTGGGCATAAGTTGTGAGTTACCAACTCTGTTTACAAAGTGGCGTTAAGCCAGTGTCTCTTTTAAAAGCACACTCTAGTCGTAAGCAAGCATTCAGCATTCGTCTTCTCAGTTGTGTGCTTATCCAAAGATGAATTTCCATTCAGCTTGAAATGTTTTGCTGTTTCTCACTTCGCTCGTTAGCCCGTAGAGATTGGCAAGTTACCCTCCAGACAGGGCACCATCTTCGATGTGTCGATTTAGGAGCAAGCATCCAATAAAGCATAGCCAAAAGGAAATATATAAATCTGTTTCAAAAATTCAATAAATTCATAAGCTATGCTACTCACCAAGGCCTGTGGGAGCATATACATCATAAAACACCACTGTAAAACTATAAATATTTCAAGCAGTTAGTAACGGCTGAGAGCCCACAGCTGAAAGCCTGGTTAAAGATGGGCAATGCACGATGCCCTAGTAAGAGCCAGTGCAAGGTCTTCGGTGGAGCAGTTGGTTTGTTTTTCCAAGTAAATGCAAAAAGCACAGTGCCAGCTGGCATCTAGTACTCCTGTATTTCAGGGTGCAGAGGCACTGGAAATCATCTTAAGCCCAACTCCCAGTTCTGTTTGTTCTCTCTTTCTTTCCTTCTGTCACCCATTCTGTGGGTCCTGTTTCTCACCAGTTCAGATATGAGGAAGCAGTGACCCGTACAGGTGTGGAAGGTAAGCTAGGGTTGGCACACAGAAGGATCGGCCTCAGCACTTTCTTGGGTTATTGGGTCTCCCCCATCAGCTTTCAGTCCAGAGCAACCACATTCAACCCCTCATTTTATTCTTGCATACCATTGTGTTTAATTTCACGGATATTTGCTCTTTGTTTTTCTTCCTGCTGCCATATTTGGATATAGTCTGATTCTTTTTCCAGCTTCTTAAGGTGAATGCTTAAGTCATTTACTTTCAGCCTTTTTTCTTTCCTAAAATGAGCATTTTAGGTTTAGCTCCTTTCTATGAGTATATAGTTTTTAACATATCAAATCTTTTATTATGACTGAAAAAATCCAGTTCGTGGTCAATTTTGTAAATTTTGGCCATTTTCCCATTATTGATTTGGAAGCTGTACACATTTTTTTAGTATATTATTCTAGTATTGTTCTAGTATCATTTATAATCTTTTAGTGGTTATTCTAGAAATTTTGATATACATTAAATATTAAATACAATAAAATCTAAAATTAATTATTATCATTACATTCTTCCTGAACTAAACAAACATCTAAGAGTGTTTTAACTTCATTTAATTCATCCCAATTCACATGCTATTTTAGTCAAATGTTCTTTGCTGATTTTTTTTTTTTTTTTTTAACATCTTTATTAGAGTATAATTGCTTTACAATGGTGTGTCAGTTTCTGCTTTATAACAAAGTGAATCAGTTATACATATACATATGTCCCCATATCTCTTCCCTCTTGCATCTCCCTCCCTCCCACCCTCCCTATCCCACCCCTCTAGGTGGTCACAAAGCACCGAGCTGATCTCCCTGTGCTATGCGGCTGCTTCCCACTAGCTATCTATTTTACATTTGGTAGTGTATATATGTCCATGCCCCTCTCTCACTTTGTCCCAGCTTACCCTTCCCCCTCCCCGCTGACTTTGTTTTGCCCCACAAATTATATATTATTGTTTTATATTGTTAATGTTTAAGATTTAACCAAACAAATATTGTGATTTTTGTTCATCATTATGCATTCTTGAATCTTACACTTGCCTTCTGAAATCTTTTTCCTAAAGTACTTCCTATAGAAATGTCTCTTAGTGAAAATTTTCTGGTGGTAAAAACTCCAATTTTGCCTAAAAAAGTTATAAAAATAATATATTTTCTCTTCTCTCTTCACATTGAGATACCATTTCTCATTTTTGCTGCTGTTGTTGATATTAAAACGTTAAGTGACTGTCAAACTGCAATTTCCTGTGATTGCTTCTAAATCTTGACCTTGCTTTTGGTCTTGTGCATTTTCACCACGTTGTCTGGTGGAAATCTTGAATCTGATCATTGGTGTTTTTCATCACTTTTGAAATATTCTTAGCCACTATTTCTTCTAATATGGCTTCTTTCTCCTTAGATCTGTGTTGGATCTTCTAATCTTTTCTTCACCTCATTTTCATATATTTTATTTTTTCTTTTTGCTTCTATGCTACTTTCATCTTTAGATGTTTCTTCCAATGTTTTGGTGTCATGTTCACCTGTGTTTTAATATGTCATGAGACATATTTTTGTGATGATACTAGTATTTCTATTTGGTAAATAATAGTATTTCTATTTGGGTGGAATCATGGGGTCAGAGGTAAGGTAATTATTTAAGTGTATGAGAAATTTTCTTGTGTTTATACTATTACACACTCCCATAAATAATCTCTGAGAGTTTCAGTATTGCTACCATACTATGATGCTTATATCGTCACCACTTTTTATTTTAGATATTCTAGTAATTTAATATTTTATTTCATTGTGATTTTAATTTATGGTTCTCTGAAATCTAATAACATTAAATACCTTTTTTGTGCATTTACCATTGTTTTATTTGATAAGTGTCTGTTGAAATCATTTACCTATTTTTATTGCATTGCTTGTCCTTTCATCATTGTATTATCAGTGTTCTTTTCATGTCCTGATATTACTCTTCTCTTAGATGTATGTATTACATATTTTTAAACAGTACTTTTGCTTGTCTTTTCATTTATTAACAATTGTCTTTTGAAAAGCAGAGTATTCTTTATTTTATAAAGGCAAATTTCTCAATGATTAATGTATTTTGTGCCCTTAGAAGTCTTTCAATTTTATTCTTCTTTTATAATTCTGTTGTGGTTATTCTAGGTCTTTTATATTTTTATCTACATTTTTTAAAACAATTTTGTCATTTTCCGCCAAAAAAGCTTGCTTGAATTTAGATTTGAATGGGCATGAAATCTATAAATCAACTTATTGATGATTAACCTATTTTGAATCTTCTAATCCATGAACATTGAATATCTCTTCATTTATTTAAGTATTCTCCCTGGCTATGCTGATAAATATTCAATAACCTGCTCTCTAGAATATACAGCTCTCATGTGTAGCATTTGCCAATTTCTGTGCGATAAATAATCCTATAACTCACTTCTAGCAGTTACTGGTGTGATATGACTGAGCACGAAGCTGGGAAAGCCAGTAAATGGGCTTCAATATACCATGAGGGCTTCACTAATCTAGTGGAGTGATCTTGTACATCGTTTATTAAATTTATTTTTCTAATAATTTTATGTTTTGTGGTTATCATAAGTGGTACATGTAATTTAATTTTATTTTGCAAATGTTTATCTCTAACATAATAAGAATATTATTTATTTTTATATTATCCTGTATTCTGTTACTTTGTTTTATTCACTTATTAATTCTAACAAGTTTTTCTGTAGTAAGAATTCTTTAGGTATGAAAGGAATTATATAATCTATTAATAGAGACATCTTTATACCTTTTATGTCATTTTCAGCTTTAAGTTTTTGGTTTTTCTTGTGAAAACCAATACTTACACATAGAATTTGCAATTTTCATCTGTCCAAGAATAAGTCAAATACTACCCCCATTATGTAAATTAAAGTTTTATTTTTTTGGGGGCGGTGAGATACAGGTAGTATAATTTCTAACCCCAAACACATAAAATTTTATTATTAGAAATTTCCAAAGAAGACATGTACTTGTTTTTAATATGTCAGTGATTTTAGTATACTCATTATATTATGCACGCATCATCACTGTCTATTCTCAGAACATTTCTATCACCCCAAAAAGAAACTCTGTCCTTATTAGCAGTTAGTCCCAATTCTTGCCTCCTCCCATCCCCTGGCAACCACTAATCAACTTTCTCTCTCTATTGATTTGCCTATTCTAGATATTTAATATAAATGGAACTGTACAATATTTGGCCTTTTGTCTCCACTTTCTTTAATTTACAGTAATATTTTCAATGTTCATCTGTGTTGTAGCACATAACAGTACTTCATTCTTTTTATGAAATATCATTCTATTGCATGGAAATACCACATTTGTTTATCCACTAATCAACTGATGGACCTTTGAGTTATTTCCACTTTTTGAGTATTGTGAATTAATGCTGCTGTGAACATGCATGTACAACTTCTTTTGAATAGATGTTTTCAATTCTCTTGGGTATAAAACTAGGAGTGGAATTGCTGGTTCATATGGTTATTTTACATTCAACTTTCTGAAGAACTGCCAAATGATTTTCCACAATGGCTGCACCATTATACATTTCCACCAGCAATGTATGAGAGTTCCAATTTGTCTATGTCATCACTACTATTTGTTATATTTTTGTTTTGTTTTTTCCTTAATAGCCATCCTAGTGGGTATGAAGTCGTATCTCATTGTGGTTTTGATTTGTTTTTTTCCTAGTTACTAATAATGTTAAGCATCTTTTCATGTGCTTTTTGGTTATTTGTAGTATATCTTCTTTGGGGAAATGTCTATTTAAGTCCTTTAATCAATTTTTAGTTATCTGTCTCTTTGTTGTGGATTGTAAGACTTATTTATACATTTTTAGACCTTTATCAGATAGTTTGCAAATACTTTCTTTCATTCTGTGTCTTTTCACTTCCTTGATCATGCCCTTTGACACACAAAAGATTTTAATTTTGATGAAGTCTAATTTATCTATTTTTTCTTCTGTTGTTTGTACTTTTTGTGTTATAAGACTATCATCGAATTAAGGCAGGTTTTCACCTATATTTCCTTCTAAGAGTTTATAGATTTAGCTATTACATCTAGGCCTTTGATCCATTTTGAGTTAATTTTTATACATAGTATGAAGTAGGATTCCAAATTCATTCTTTAGTATGTTGATATTCACTTGTCCCAGCACCATTTGTTGAAAAGACTATTCATTCCCCATTGAATGTTCTTGGCATCCTTGTGGAAAACGAATTGAACGTAAATGTGTGACTTTATTTCTGGACTCTCAATTCTAATCCTTGTGCCATTGTTCTATGTGTCAATCCTAGTGTCAGTACCACCTTGTTTTGATTGCTGTAGCTTTGTACTAAGTTTTGAAATCAAGAATGTAAATCCTCCAACTTTGTGTTTTTCAAGATTGTTTTGTCTATTCTATGTTGGAGGAGACATATGCTTTTAAAAATTCTTTCTGTTTTTCTGGAACTGAGACCAAGACTGGAAAATGCTGCCATTAACTTTCTGCAGGTTGTGTTTTTGTCCTGGCTAATTCATCTGAGCATGCCCTTCTGTGCAATATCTCTGACCCCAATTGGACCCAAGACTTTTTTGCCTCTTCCCAGTCTTATTACCTTTTAAAATCCAGGTCCTACATTTATGAAGACTCAATAGCACACATAATACTTAATGGTGAAAGACAAAATGGTTCCATCCTGCATTCATTTCCTAAGGCTGCTGTAATATATTAGTATAAACTTGGCGGCTTACAACAATAGAAATTTATTCTCTCATAGTTCTGAAAGTCAGAGCCTATAATCAACATGTCAGCAAGGCCTTGCTCCCTCTGACGTTTCTAGGAAGAAACCTTTCTTGCCTCTTTCAGCTTCTGGTAGCCCTTGATATTCCTTGGATTGTGGTATCCTAACTCCTATCTCTGCCTCCATCTTTACATGCTTGCTTCCTGTGTGTGTGTCTCTGTGTGTAATTTTCCGTCTCCTATAAGGATACTGTCATTGGATTCAGGGTCCACCTTAATTCACTCTATCTCATCTTGATTCTTACTTTATTACATAGGCAAAGATCCTATTTCTAAATGATGTCATAATCTGAGGTCCCAGGTGGATTTGAATTTTGGAGGAACACTATTTCACCCACTATGCACCCTAAAATCAAGAAAAAGTCAATGTAGATGTTCAGCATTATACTGGGGGGGTGGGGTCCTAGCCAGTGCAATAAGGCAAGAATAAGAGGCACACAAATTAAAAAGGACAAATAAAATTGCTTTTATTTTGCTTTTATTATGAATTGATTGTGTATGTGAAAAACATAAGGAATTTATAAAAAAGCTCATAGAACTAGTAAGTGTTAAGGAATGTTACACAATACAAATCAATATTTAAAAAAATGTATTTCTGTAGTTAGGCAATGAACAATTGAAAATTGAAAGTAAAATTAACATTTACAATACTGTAAAGATATGACAAAAGTTAACATTATATTTATCAAAAAGCATATAAGGCCCATATACTGAAGATTACATTTCTTATATTTAGGACTAAACATTATGCAAAATATTCAGCATTCAGAGATTGGTAAGTGTTGGTGATGCCAATCTTAACACACTTATTAAATATTTTGGTTTGTTAGCTTTAAACATTTTTTTAGGTTTCTGTTTTTTCAATCTCTATTGATTTCTGGTAACTACCAAGGCATTACAGAAGCAGGCGGCATTATTATTTTTCACTAAAATCATATCTTGCCTTATTCTAAATGTAAACAGGGTATAAATAAATGTATTAAAATATTGTATAGAAAAAGGAACATAAGATTTTCATTAAAAATGTGCCACTTGAAATTTTTTCCAGCTTTATTGAGGTATAATTGACAAAGAAGATATTTAATTGGTGCAATGTGATGATTTCATATATGTATACATTGTGAAAGATTCCCCTCCATCGAGTTAAACGTATCCATCACCTCACTTATGTGTCTATCTATCAATTTATTTTAAGAACATTTAAATTCTACTCTCTTAGGAAATTTCAGTTATTCAATACAGTGTTATCAACTATAGTCACCATGTTATACATTAGGTGCTTGAACCTTATTCATTTTATAACTGAAAGTGTGTACCCTTTTACCAACCTCTCCCTACTTCCCCAACAACCACCCCCCCAGCTTCTGGCACTTTTCTACTCTCTGTTTATATAAGTTCAAAAATGGTTCACATTGTTATAGTAAGGAATGGTATTTTTTTGATTGTATATGACCAAAGAAAGAACATAATTCTCAGAAGTTCATGAATTCAATATATAGCTATTGTCTCCTATATCCTAAATACTGAATTAGAACCTGGGCATTCAAAGGTAGACTGAAGGAGATTATAGCTGAAAAATTCAGTATATAAAAATAATAAAATAAGCTTCATTTTTATGAGAATACATACACTTAAAACACAAAGAGAGTGATGGGGGAGGTTATAAGGTGAAAAATATAATTCTTCCTAAGCAAGCTTGCAAACAAAAGTATTAGCTTTAGTCCTCTGTTTTAGTCCATATGTTTGGTAACAAATAAGTTGAAATGAAATTCTCTTTACAAATAAGTAGCTATCATCTTACCTTGAAATGAAAGAGTTCTTAGAGAAAAGAAAACAAAATAGATCCAAACCATCTATTAAAATACCAAGAAAAACTGGAAAAATAATTCAGAGAGATGCTTCTCTATTAACTGAAAATTTTCATGTTACTGGACTTTTCTTGAGGAGTATGGATAAACTGCCCATTTTAGTGTTATCCCAACTCAGCAATGTTGATCTGGCCTCCAAAGCTTAGTGTGAGAACAGAAAAGACATTTCCTGAGCCTGAGCTATAACTTCCTACAATTCCTCCAGAATCCAGCTGCCTCATAAAATATTCTTAAGATGACAAGTTGTTTGTTATGACACTTTTAAGAGCTTTAGTGTATCAACTTACAGATATATTGGTCATTTGGATGCCCTGGTCTTTCAGAGATTTTAACTGCTCCCAGTACTTAAAATGTGAACTCCTCTTTGAATCGACTAAGAAAGTCATTTTTTTTTTCTTTTTGTACTGTTTCACATAGTCTAGTGATTAGTGGCTGGTTGGTCTTTGACTAAATTGATTCTATGTTTCATCTTAGTGTCTTGAAGTGTGATACGTAGGAGCAATTGTATTACCTAAAATATTGCAGAAATATTTCTCTAAATGTGCCATTGATTTAGCTGGAATCTAGAAATTAGATAATTTTGATAAAATAATCAAATGTACAATGATTTTAAAATGACTATTTTTTGTTGGTCACCTATTAATAATACGCAATTGTTTCGAATCCTCACCTAACCCTTTGCCATTAGCTACTTGTAAGCAGAAGCTAGTAACATGACATAATTTGGATAGTTCTTGATTCTTGACTTCTTTCATCAATCTTCAGTTTTGATAAATCTCTCCCATCTCGGTTCCTTTTCAACCAGATTGTTAACAGCATTTTAGGCTTTTTATGGAACATTTTGCACATCTGTAAATTGTTCCATACTTTGCATGATGTCAGATGTACAAATATGTGAAGCACGTAAATCATTTTTGTAAATCATTTTCAGGAGGGAATGCAAGCTGAATTGTATTCCCAGTGAGGTTGATGGATTAAGGCTGAAATATGCATTTAAATATTTGCATCCTTGTTAACTGACGCATACATTTACTGCGTGGCAAGTTGAAATCAGAGCAGACTTCCATGGCAAAAGGTCAAAGAGAAGTGAGGCCTTATCAGTCTCTTCTACTGCAAACAAAGGAAATGCAGCTTCTCACTAGTGCCACTGCAAGCTGGGAGCCGAATATATGTAAAAATGGGAAATCTGTCAAACTCACCAGACTCCTTGATTTCAAGAAACAAACAATTACTGACCTGAAACTATTCTACTGCAAGCTCACGTGGGTTAACACGTTATCTTTTCCTACATGTCAGTGACAGTCATGGATCCTTATTTCTAATATTCATTTCTGTGTGCTTCATGAAACAGAATATTAAGAAGCACACAACTAGAAGTAATGGATGCATACGAAGACATTCTGTTTAGTCGGTACTTGTTTAGCCTTTTTCTCATCTCCAAACGGTGTCAGACAGGATTAATATTTAAGTTTTACAAAAAGAACTGGTTAGATTGACTGTCAAGGGTATCACTACTTTTTTTTTCTGTAGGCATATCTACACTAAGCAGTTTCCGAATCAATTTCTCTGGAAAATCTTTATTAGCAGGAATTACCCCCAACCAAATGAGTTAGACAGAGATAGGAATATTAAATTGTTGGCACAGGAAACATTAATTATAAAAAATTATGTAACTTTAGAAATGTTATAAAACATGATTGAGGACTGAAGGCAATTACAGATACCTAGCTATCTGTCTCCCAATAATAATACCAAAAAATACAAGAAGAGGAAAAAAAAGCTAACAAAAATCATCCCCGCAGAATAACTTGAAGACAGAGAATGCTGAAACTTCAAAACAGCTATGAATAAAGAGAAAAAGATCACCAGTCCTAGTGTATGACCTAACACACTCTGACACATCCCTGCCCTGCTTCTAGGCTTTTTGGTGAGCAAAGGTAAACCATGAAAAACTACAGGGAAGACAGAAAAAGAAAATGAGAGAAGGGACCTAAAGTTGATCTAAAATTATTGTATGAAAGACTAGACCATTCTAAGTCTGAAATTACTGAAAAAGCTCTGGGCAGTTAGGAGCGTGAACCATAGGGAAGGGACCACAAAATATTTATAAATTAGAGGGGTATCTTTAAAAGGTATAGCTTCTGGGGCAGAAGAAGGAATACAAAAAGGGAGAAATACATTTTAGCCATTGGGTGGTGAAGGGGGAAAAAAGCAGAAGTGGGAAATGCAGGGTACTATGAATAAAAGGGAACTCATCAGCCCTTTCCCCCCTACCAGACAAACAAAATCTGCTAAAATATCTGGACATTGGTGAAATAGGAAACTTTAACAAACAACCCAATACCATAAAAATTAGGAAAGGTAAACAAATCCATATAGAGTCCCTGGTTCCCATGGGAGGATGTGATTGGCTTGTTTGAATAATTCCTCCGCCTGGCAGGGAACTGAAACCTCAGGTATAAGCAGGAACTGCACCTGCTCCCGTGATAAGGAGGTCACTGGGTTAGGGCACAGAGTGAGGAGGGAAACTTGTCATTAGGCTATTTGAGCCATCCTGATTTTACCAGATGTCAAGGCAGCACATAATATTGAGCCTTAATTTTAGGTCATCCATGACATACAACCACACCAAAGAGAATTGGGAAGAGATGAACTAGTCTAGAAGAAATTGGAAAGAAGTGTTTTGACTCAAGACTAAAGAAAAATAAACCATTTCAGTACTATACTCTAGTTATTAATATTTTCTTTTCAAGGGTATGGGTTATCAATTCTGAAAATATTTTTGTATAGTAGGATTGAACAAATAAGCAAATTTATTGTAGATAATGAATACCAGGTAACTCACTGATGGAGGAAGATGATATAGATAAATGATAGATAGATAGATAGATAAGGAAAATGGGAAGGCTTGAAAGAACTCTGATGGATTGGAATATGAGGTAGGAGTGTCAACTCACAGGATACATAGATAGATTGATAGGTACATAGATACACATGTAGAAAATTAAATGTAGATGTGTATACATGGGTTAGTGTGTATAAATATATTTTCTAACTTTCTATGTGGAGTGCCTAGAAGAAATGCAATGAAATCTCTGTAGTAAAGAGCGCACCTAGTGCTGAGATTATGGTTTCTAAAAGTCATTCTCTAATAATGGAAGCCAGTGCTCCTTGGAGAAGTAGTTGCTTCCAGGACTAGGGCAAAAAAAAATATGAGAAGCTTGGAATGTCTTGTGGTGCCAGAAAATAAGGAAGTGTTGAAAGCGGTTGAAGATGTTTTGAAAGGAACTCTCAATTGCCAAAGCTGGAACATTTTGAGCAAAAGAAAAACAATAATGATAGAATTTATAACGTAATTATAACGTATAATGTAACTTTACAGTGGAGACGTGGTAAAAATCACCTTAACCAAGTGACAAAGTTTAACCTGCATCAACATCATCTACATCATATATCTCCTGATAGAATGCACTGAGAAGGCTTTACCACTTTTGTGGTATTTTTGCCAACATACATAACCTCACTCTAATCGTGAGAAAACAGACAAGTCCAAGTTAAATAGAATAACAAGCCAGTACTCTTCAAAAGTGTCAAGGTCATGAAAGACAGGAACTGTGAGACTTGGGGACACTAGGGAGACACAAGTAAATACAATGTGGAATCCTGGGTTAAATACTAGAATGGAAAAAAAGGAGTTTAGTGACAAATTAGTGAAATTTGAATAAGATGTGTGTTTAGTTAATAGTATTGCATCAGTGTTAATTTCCTGATTTGATAATTGTACTATGGTTTATAAAAGATATTAACATTAGGGGAAGCTGAGTTAAAACTATAAGTTAAGATAAAAGCCAGTATGGAAAGGAAAATCAAGAATCATCTTTGAGTCTGAAAACGGTCCCTTAAGCTGAGATAAATCCAAATACATATTAGAATTATAGAAGGAGCCCTATCACTTGCAGAGAACAGTTTAATAATTTTATGTCTATGGCATTGCCTCTTAGGTTATATGCTTTCCAAAGCAGCTTATGATAGAGGTGTGTCATCTGTCTTCGTCATACTCAACTTATCAACCTCATAAAGATAGTGAGTAGGGGCTAAATTTAAGAAATATACAATGTTGTCACTTTCTATATGGGGCCAAATTAGAAGGGAGTGTAGGTTTTAAATTACCCATACATTCTATCATCTATCTATCATCATCTATCTAGGTGAATAGAATCTAGATAGGTAGATAGATACTTAGACAGATATGTAGATACATGATAGATAGGATGTATAGGATAGATGCAATATAGATATAGATATTGATATATCTATATATATATATATCTATATAGACGTATATAGATATCTATATCTATGATGTTATAGTATAGTACAGTCTTCTAACTCTTCATTAGCAAATATCTTTGTGAATCTCAATTTTTCCCCAAGGCTTTTCAGGAAAGTCATTATCACCTTGCCTGTCCTTTCTAGCAATGCAGTTAGCTGTTTATTGTAGGTCAGGAAATCCTTGAAACTATTGACCTAATCCTTCAAAAGGTCTCACCATCCAGCATTGAATATTTCAGGTTTTCCTGTATCCACTGCTTGGGATATACTTGTACTGATACTGAGTGAAAGAGCAGGTGCAATTTCAAGAGAATTCAAATGGGTCTTCTTTTTTCTCTATGCTCCTCTCTTCTTTTTCATTCTGTATTTCATGATCCCAAGTTATGCAGCAGCATTAATGACACTGAGGCAGACTCCTGAGGATTACTCTTATCTTTATTAAAATGCAGAGTACCCATTACCTCTGCATGGTAACAGTCATTGCAAGTTTATGGAGTACAATTAATCAGGGATTACAGCCTTCTGTCAGTAGACCAGTCCAAAGATGTAGATCTCATCGTCCTGTGAGCCCAAGATGGTGTTGGAATGTGGAGGTCTTGTCAATTCCACTAGGCCCCTCCTCCCTGTGAAATGCACGGAGTCAGAATTCTTTTCAGTGGCCATGGTAGAGAAAAGGTTGGAAATCTCATATATTCATTATGTGCTAGGCAGATAAATGCTCAATCAATGTAAACAATAATGATAAGCATCATTATAGCTAATAGAGGATCACAACCCTTGTCTAATTGTCTGCAAAATTTTACAAGTGATATTAAATTCTTTTAAATGTGTTGGATGGTAAATACGGCAATGCTAATTGCCCAATTTACCTTCTCTATAGATATGTCATTTTATAGTTTGGTCATCCTTGCTGTGATGGCCAGTAATATAGAGGATACTATACTTTTCTGTAGATCCATATCCTGACCCTTAATTAAGGTATCATTCTGTTTCTTTTGGTCTGCTATTTTAAGTATCTGGTTCCATGGTAATGACATTTTTAGGGTCTCTGCTGTAATGATAAAAACTGAGAATCTTATGGAAATCTTCCTGTGAAAAATCTCTCCTTTTTTTGGAGTAATACAATAATAAATATCATTCCTCTATCAAGGCCATCAAAATGTGTCAAGGGAAGGAGTATCCAATATTTCATAATTTAACTTCTGGTAAGGTAAAAATGATAAGAATCTAAAATAAAATAAATTCTGTGGAATAAAATTTGAAAAATTCATGTTTTTAAAGCAGGTCCTTGAATTCTTTTTTTTTTCTTGAATTCTTTTTTAATGTTTCTTCATTAGATTGATAGGCTCTAGACTTCTTTGCTAACAGACTTTATCATAGGCACATGTAATTCATCATTGCTCTTGCATGTAATTCATCATTGTTCTTGCTCTCATTAATCTTTTTTTCCCTTTTCTCTGAAATAATACCTCCTGCTTTAGCTCATACATTTTGAAAACAATGAAATGATGTTCCATCAAGTTGATCTATGTGTCCCAAATGTGTTTAAGGTCGTTTAAAGTCTTTGTCACTTACCCATCTTTTGAATACTTTTTTTCTAAGAGGATAGAAGAATATATATTCTGTGCTACTTTTCCTTTTCAAGGGATGTTTATGACCTGATTTATAAAATGAAAGACAAAAAATGAAGGAAAAAAAAAAGAAACTGAAATTTAAATAGAATTTTAAATTATTGTTCTGTTTATTTAAAATAGTATAATACTTAAAAGAAGAAAGGAAAGGAAAGAGGAAGTGAGTGAGAGAAGGAAGGAAGGAAGAATGGGGAGGGAGGGGGGGATAAAACTTGAATTGAAATTGAACATTAAAATAGAATAATAATCGGAAAGGAAAGGAAAGTACCCCTTTTTGAATATCCTTCTGATTGAATAGCTATGGAAGATAAACTACCTGAAGATGAATCATTCATTAATTTTTTTCTTAGATATGATGTTAGTACTTCGGAACTATTTTTAACATGTTACATTCACACATTATGAAGAAAAAATCAATTTTTTGTTCAAACTTATAAACTTGCACATGCACATAGTAGATAATAAGCTCCTCATAATTTATAGGTGGTGAGATTATGAGTAGTAAGACTTATATGAATGCTTATTTGCATACAAAGATGATCTTCAATAAAATTAAGGAAAAATATCAGGACAGTGAATTACAAGTAGAGATAAAGAAAGCTTTATTGTTTAGAGTTTCTAAAAAATCAGTTCTTAAAATAAGTATGTGTAATTAATTTAGGCAAATGGGAAGTATAGTCAATATAGTTGTCCTTTGGTATTCACTGGGTTTTGGTTCCAAAACCCCCTCAGATACCAAAATTTGCAGATGACCAAGTCTCTTATTTCTGTATTCTTTAAATCAATTCTAAATTACTTATAATACCTAATACAAGGTATTATATAAATAGTATGTAAATATTTGTAAATACAATGTAAATCCTTTATAAATAGTTGCCAGTGTGTGGCAAATTCAAGTTTTGCTTTTTGGAACTTTGTGGAATTTGTTTTTTTTTTTGGAATATTTTGATCCATGGTTGGTTGAATCCATGGATACAGAACATGGGGATAAAGAAGACCAGCTGTATATTAAAAATTCTCACAAATTAGAAAAGAATAAGCTACTTAACATAAAAATGAGAACAACAGGTAATCCAGAGAAAATTGAATGCAAATGACTAATTAAAATCACAAGTAGGCAACAGTGCTGTTGCTATGTCACTTTTAAGGTAAGCAAAAACTAGGAAAAATCATTGCATCCATTGCTGGAGGATGCAGGAAAATGGCTCCTCTCATGTAATACCAGTGAGACTGCAAGTCAGCATACATTTTTTTGGAAAGAATTCTATCAGCATTTAAATTAAAGTTTAAACTATTGTACTCTGTAACCCAGCAACACCACTTTTGGGACTCTAAACCATAAAACTAAAAGTAAGATATATAAGGATATAGGATATATGTAAAAAGATATTTCTTTTAAGTGGTTTTTTATGTCAAGAAAGCTGCAGGGCTTCCCTGGTGGCGCAGTGGTTGAGAATCTGCCTACCAATGCAGGGGACGCGGGTTCGAGCCCTGGTCTGGGAAGATCCCACATGCCGCGGAGCAACTAGGCCCGTGAGCCACAACTACTGAGCCTGCGCGTCTGGAGCCTGTGCTCCGCAACAAGAGAGGCCGCGATAGTGAGAGGCCTGCGCACCGCGATGAAGACTGGTCCCCGCTTGCGGCAACTAGAGAAAGCCCTCGCACAGAAACGAAGACCCAACACAGCCAAAAAATAAAATAAAATAAAATTAAAAAATAGATCCCATTGCTTTATTAAAAAAAAAAAAAAAAAAAAAAAAAGAAAGCTGCAGAAGCCTGAATATTAAGTAGGGAATGGTTTACTAAATAATATATTTCATACTTTCTCTTTTTCTGTTTTTCTTATCTCTCTCTACCTCTCTGTCTCTAGCTCTGTATCTCAATCTCTATCTAACTATATATAAATCTGAAAATAAAGTCATGATATTTGCAATCACAAGAAAAAGTTGAAGTAAATATATTGGGATATTATCCTATTTTTGTCAAAACCAAATCTATATATTTGTACATATAGAGAATGATCTGGTCTATACATCCCACATCAAAATATTTCTTGCAGTGACTAGACTGAAGAGAAGTATGCGGGAGGGTACCAAGTTTTTCTTTACACATTGCTGTCTTACTTGATTTGTTAAATCAAGCGTTATTAACTTTGTAATAAATTAAAAAAACACAAAAATCAGTTTAAAAATCAAAGTCTTTCTCATCCACATTCTCCTTTCTTTGGTTAATTATTATATTAGTCTTCTGCTGTACCAGATGCTATGTAACGACTTTGAGAAGGTGCATTCAGGCTGTACCCTGGAGTAGACTTAGTTCTAATTCTGCCAGTCAGGGACTGTTCTGGCCACTTGAAAGTTCTTTCTTTTTGGTATTTTTCCTAGCCTATATGTTTCTTTAGGTAAATTCAATCTATAATAGTGATTCTCAACATGGTGTGAGAAGGACATATCAGAATTACCTGAGGAGTATTCATCCACATATATCCCCCTCTGCATTTGATACCCAACCGTCCCAACCCATAAGTGGTCAATACCATGGTGAGGACTGTTACTAACAAGAATGTGCTTCATGAATGTGGATTGGGAAATGTGAAGAATGTGCTTCATATGTTGGATTGGGAAAGGTTTGGGAGCCACTGATCCATAAAATGCTCATGCAGAGCACCCGAAGTCAGAGATGCTCAGTTCTCTTCAGCAGGATAGATGCATTCACTCCAAATATAAAAACATCAAATTGAAAATAAGAATAATTTAATTCTTAACTGCCATTTTAAAGCTATCATCACAGACTTTTGGACTGAAAGAGAATTCTTCATTATATAAAAGGGCAACTATAAGTCAAGAGGGTGAAGTGACTTGATCATTTTCTCATAAGTTGATGGTTAACTGGGATGTGCTTAGATTCTAGAAGTTCCTAGGACTTCCCTGAAGGAGATATGAGGGAGATTCTTTTTGTCTGAAGAGGTGGCTCAATCCAAGCCTGAAGAGGAAGGAGGGCCCTTTAGGCACCCAGAATGGTCTTCCTTAGCTGTATCTTTAATTCTGCCTTTTTTTAAATAGGAAATTTTAGTACACTTTTAGCAGGGAAACTCTTGCTGAGCTGAGTTCTCCATTACTTTCCTCCCTGATGCTGTTGGAATTGAAGACCCCAGGCAGTGCGACACAGACAGTGTCACTGTGATCCAGGCATTCTGTCATTAGGGTGGTCTGTACCATTTCTAGTATGTGAGCTACTTTTCAAGAACCGGTAAACCCGTGCCTTTGTGCACATACCTTAAGGTCTAGGATTTGAGTCCCACGAGAAATATATTCCCAGTGCTGTGTTCTGTGCAGCTCAGAGTCCTGAGACCTGGAATGTTTCAGACTGTGGCAGGCAAGGGAGATAAACCTGCTGGCCATCTGGTGATGAAAGAATACAGTGTTGTATCAGGCATATATTCAACTCAGACAGCTTCTTCGCTGTGGAGCCACAGCCTTGATGCCGGGTTCTTGGCAGCCAGCACCCCCCATTTAACCCCATGGATGCAGAGAGAGAGCAATTTTTGGCTTAGCTTCCGTAACCCCTTCCCTGGCCAGTGGGGTGGGGTTGTGCTAGTGGTTGCTAGTTGGCACCCAGAGTACCGTCCAGGGGCTGGAGCCAGCAGAGTAACCTTGTGGGTGGAGTCAAAGGTCAACCTGTGCACAGTCTCCTATGGGAGTGCTGAGTCTGAGTCTGGCAGGGGACCATGTGATGTCTGCTATTGAATGAGACAGGAACATGGCAAAAGACATGGCAGTCAAGGCACAAAGTCAAGTAAGACCAGACATAAGGGCAGATACTGAGAAAGGGTTAAACAAAGGAGGATGGAAGAAAGCCTGCAACAAGACAGAAGCCAATTATAAACGTCTGTAGCCACTGGGTGAATGTGTCCATTGCATATAAAGGAGTATTGATGTTAGGAGTCCATATCATCTGATTTTGCTTCGCACAGAAATCTTTCAAGACAGTGAAGGAACTAAAGGGCAGAGAGGTTGGGTGACTTATCCAAGATAAGTCATCCAGTTGACAAACAGAAAACACAGACTTAAAGCCTAGATCTTCTGATTTCAGATAAACTCCTTAGGCTGTAGTTTCCATTTGGTAACATTCTTCTTCTTCTCTTCCTCTAAAAATTATCTTTAATTTTTGATTAAGAAAAAACTTTACGTATAATTATAAAATTTTTGCTTTTTTTTCCAATTTTTGGATGGAAAGAGTAAGGAACAGACACTGAATATGCTCCAGGTCTATCATCTTCCTGACGATGGCTGGTTATACAGTAGGTTGGACAGTGTGATTATGAATATCTGTGAGTGTTTTAGAGAAGATATCACACTGCTTATAGTCTCCTTATAATAACACATTTTAAGAATATATGTAACAAATCAGTTTTCTTCCTTTAAAGATTATACCTGTGCATCTCTTTCCTTTAAACTATTCTGACCAGTATTATCCCATGTCTGTATCCTAATGTCTCTGGCTTTTCAATTTGAGGTCCAAACATCCATGTTCAGAGTTTTGCAATGGGACTTTGAGTAGATTTGAACCTCAATATTCTCTCAGTTCTATCAGCACAGCTCCTTAAGGAACTGCAGGCAGCTCAAATCCTGTGTGAACTTGCATAGGCATTACTACATGTGCTTCCTCTACCTGATAGTAATAGCTATGAATCTTCACTAATATTTATTGAACATTTTATCTGTGCCAGACACCATACAAAGAAGCATTCATATTTTCCTCATTTAATCCTCACAACTGTACTATAAAGTATTATTTTCAATTTATATATAAAGAAACAGGCTCAGAGAGGTGAGGTAATTCTCACAAGATAAGACAGTAATTTGGCCAGACAGGTTTCAAATCAGGTCTACTTAACTCTGTAGCCCATACTCCATCATGTTTGTGGAAAAAAAAAAAAAAAAAGGATATTTAGTATTGTGAAAACCTGCATAAATAAAGAAAGCTGCTTTAAAAAATGTGGGAGGATATCTTGAAAAGCAAGTCTCATCTTATTCTGTTTTAATCAACAGAATAAAACAAAAGTACATATGCATTGCTTCCTTGGAATATTTTCCTGTAGTGATCTCTAATGATTTCTCCCTGCCTTATGTAGAGAATTAATCTGGTCTCCCAGACTGTGGAGATGTGGTTTTGTATTATATGGTTTTTTTTTGCTTAAAAATAATTTTTATCCTCTAGTTGAACTGAAGTGATTTGTAAAATAGCAGAGGGCTGTGCAACATTACAGAACAGCAAGGGAATTCTCTTGCTGGGAGCAACATTCTAGAACAGCAAGGGAATTCATGTGGGAAGTTAGTGGCTATGAGTGAAAATAAAATAGTGGCTAAATCAGCTGTTGATGTGTGAAATTGTAAGAAGATGATTGGATCTGAAAATTCCAACTCATGCTTTCAGTTTTTGGGTTTTTTTTTTGAATATTGAAGAAAGAAATAACTAATATTTACTGAAGGCTGTCTGGGACTGTATTATACTAGGTAATTTTCACAAAAGTTTCTAATTTTACTGCACTCAAAGAACCTTTTGTGAAATGCCTTATTATTCCTATTTTACCGAAGAAGAATGCAAGATTTTGCAGTTAGAATATGACAACCCAGGAATCAAATGTATGTCTTTCTGACTTCAAAAATTTGAAATTATTAGCCATGTGGAAATTCACAGATGCATAACCTGACTCTCCCTCAAATTGTTTCAACTTCAAACTTCTAATAGGAGTTGCCATTCTGAAATCTGAACAACCCCAGTGAAAAGAAGTTATGAAACACTTCTCCAATTTCTCCAGAGTTATTTGGGCTGGAATATTACACATAGAAAACTATACATATGGCTATTGATTTGTTATTACATTGATAAAACCCAGTTTCAATAGTGGCTCTCTCCATGTTTTAGACTGCCAGTAGATACCCAGCCACATAGTAGGTAAGGTATCAGTGTTTATTAAACTGAACAAAAATCTCTATCTTCTAAGAACTAGTAGTCTCTCTGTTTGATATAGGAACCATTCAGAATCCATATGTGATCTGGATTACAACTTTGACTTCCTTTATAAAATCCCAGCCCTTCTGACAGATTTCTGCTGCTCTGAATTTCCTTAGTTCCGCATTACTCTTACTACTTCTTCATTAGAAACCTACAAAGGTGGTCTTTTGCCTAACTACTTAAACACCTTTTCTTAGATTTCAGTCTTTAATATCTATCCTACCATAACCAGCCAACTTGAGGATAGAAGGATGGAAAGGACATTGGGTGAGAAAAGAAAGAAGAGAAGCAGAACACTACTATTATGAAAGGTTTTTTGGCTTTAAAACTGTTGGTGTGAGGCTTGTGTGACTATTTTTAACTCTCTGAGTGATATGTCTGTGCCTTGTTAGTCTGAAAGAAAAATTTACTCTTCTTTTCCTCATTTACTCTTCCCTACTTCTTCTCCATCTCCATTCACATACTTGGTCCTCTCTGTGGACAATCCTGCCTGGTCTCCTTCCCACTAGTGGAAAGATCCCTGTCTATCCCCAAATTTGTCCTTAGGCCCTCCTCCGACCCATTTCTCCAGTGTCCTTTAGTAAACACCCTTGGTCTATCTGGACCCTGAATACAGGATATAAAGAATGGAACTTTTATAAACTCAAGTGCAATATAATTAACAAAACTGAGATGGAGAGATATCATTGCAGTGAGAATGGGGTGCGGTATACTCAAGAAAATATAAAGCCAAAATTTGATCCAGAGTTAGTTTTAACTCCCAAAGTTCTTAAGAACATTAGTTCTGAAACAAGATGATTGGATCCAAGTGAGCGTTTCCAGATATGGATCAGAAAAAAGATGGATGAGGCTGGAGACTGATTCTTTTTTCTGGTATTTTTGTTGTTTCTAACTGTTACTGTCAGACTCAGTATAGTATACCCAATAGTCTACACTGGTGGTGCATAACTTCCCATACGATTGCGATTTGGAATTCATGCAGTAAAATACTGGATGGAGGCAATAAAAGAGGCTACTGCATGGATCGACAGGTCCACCGGTTGTCAGCATGGAGTACACTAGCAAAATGGCTTCTAACTCATTATCATCTTAATCAGTGACCCATCCACCGTGGCTCTTTGTGCTGTGGATTCTAGAGTGATCCCACACCAAGTGGGCTCCTCTTCTTTTCTGATTTCCTTCGAAGACCTTAATTATACGTGGAAGTCATCTATTAAACTACTCATGTTTGGTGAGCTTTAGGCTTTACCATCTGTTTCCTACCCCATGTGGCCATGAAAATGGTGTCTCAAAGTCTCCAAGAATCAATAGAAATTTCCTTGTTGAAAACTGGTTTCATGGATCATTTATCTTCTGTTATTTCTGCTTTCACATAATTCTTGACCTATGCAGAGTCCTTCCTTTTGTGACAAGCTTACCTGTATGTTTTTCAATCCAGCATTTTAGGATTTTAGTTAGAGGAGACTTCCAGAATTCTTATACTACCCCCTTGCCCCTGCTGCAAATGGAATCTGGGCTCCCTTGATGCTTCAGTTACTGAGGAGTGATTATTTTGGACCAAATTCTATCTTAGAACATTTCAGTAAAGTGATAAATAGTTGGTTTTTCTACTTAGAACACCTAAATTTTAATCATGGCTTCACAAGCTCTTGGCTCTTGAACTTGCAGAATTATTGCTGAGCCTCAGTTTCCTCGTTTATGAAGTAACAATAATGATATTACCTTCCTCATAGGATTATTGTAAAGACTAGATATGTGTAATGGGAAATGGGAGTGGTAAAAGAAGCAGACTAAAAGATGATAGAGGGTATTGTGTTTTTTTTCTCAAATGGCAGAACTACCATCTTCCCTCTGGAAAGGAAGCAACAGACAAACGTCCTAAAGCATAAGGGGTCTTATTTTACTGCTTCATTTACCATATACCGGGAATGGCTCTAGCTTTACTTAAAAAAAGACAGAAGTTAAAAAAAAAAAAGAGAGAGAGAGAGGAAAAAATGCAACACCTAACATTTACTAAACATTGGTCATATGTCAAATTCGAAATGCTTAATATTAAGTATTATTAAGTCATCAAGACAATCCTCAGAGGTATATTCTATTCTTTCCCCATTATAGAGGTGAGGAAACTGAGACTCAGGTTAAGTGACTTGTCCAAAGTCACACAGTTAGAAATGAATAGAGATAATTTGACTTTTAAGCCTATACTCCTAATTAACATGCTGTTACTGCAGTGTTTATGTATGAAGTCAAGGGTCACAAATAATTTGTGTGAATATTCATATTTGAATATTCCTACTTCCTGATATTCATCCCTCCTCCACCAATAGTGTGCTTGACAGTATTTCACATTTCTATTGAAATATCCTTGTCTCTCTGAAGACTTCCCGAAGACTAGCAGAATTAAATATTCCCTGTTCTCTGCTCTCAGAGCATTGCACACAAGCTGATAAAACACACATCACCCTCTTTAGTTATTTCTCCCCTGCCCTCCATCCTGTGACTTCCTGAGTACGGAAGTGTTGCCTGATTTCCTAACACCCCTTTATGATCATCATTGTTATTATTATTGTTGCCGATATTGCTATTACTTTAATCATCAGAGATGAGCACAATATCTGGTATATTGGAAGGTCTCAATATTTGTTTTTTAAATGGACAGTCTATTAAAATTATTTTTCATACAATTAATAGTTTATTGAAAACCCAAGACCTTCTTACCTACTAATTTTTCATTACTGACTGTGGAGTTTTGAAATGTGTTTGCTTCTGGTCCATGCAATCCTGCTGCCTCTTGGCAGCCTTTCAAGGCACAGGAACCATGCCTCGTCTATTTGTGTTACACTGGTCCCCAGATCACCATAGATTCCTAATAAATCTTCTTTCTAATCAGCTTTTGAAAATGGAGCTTCGTGCTTTTCTGCAGTCAGTTATGAAGATGGCTGTCACTAGAGCCTTCTCTTTAGCTACAACCACCTTCCCAGAATTACTTTTCTTTCCTCAGCTCCATTTATGAGACTGCAGCTCTCCAGAACCATATGTTGCAGCTGAATTGTGCTTTCCCCTAGTAGCAGGATATCATTTTTTTTAATACCATGTTATTTATTGGTCCCTTGATTATACAAGAAAACTAGGAATCTCACACATGTTAGCAATTGTAGCTCCAGGAGCTAAAGATTTACTACAGGCAAGCGTACGTTTATAAGCCAGTTTTCAGATCTCATCTCTTAAATTCCTGGCGATATAGCAGAAGTATAACTAAGCCTGAAACTCGTGCATGCTCCAGAACTGACAGACATTGTGTGTGTGTGTGTGTGGTGTGTGTGTGTGTGTGTGTGTTGATCCGAATTAGTACATAATGGGAGAGAATGATGCTTTTAAATTTAGTTGTGTCTTTAATATTGTTACCGGTGTTACATGTCTGTGATCATTTTTCCCCTGGCAAACGTAGTCTTCATTACAAAATCCAGTCATGCAATTTGCATGCTTTGGAGATAAGGCTGAGGCTCTGTCAGAGCACTTAACCACAGGTGTAAAAATGTTGTGATTAAAAAGAGACTGCACATTTAAGTAGGAGTAATTAGAAGTGAATTCTTAATTGCAAAGTTACACAAGCATTTATGCTTTGCTTTGTGATCCTGAGCCTTTGAAAGGTGCTATATAAATGCAAATTGCTTGTCACATCATTCATGCCATGTATTCATGACATTGAAAATGTGCATTTATACTGAACTAAGCTTAATAATAAAATACTAAATATAAAGTATGTATTAAATAGACTTACATTTCCATCAACCAAGAAAGTACATTTCTGTATTTTCCTTTTTAACAGGTACCTGGGCTGATGAGATGCAAGTTCTGTCTTTACATCTGATTAAGGGAATGAAGTATAAAAATAGAACTCTTCAGACTGATTAAACTACAAAACTGTAAACAGTCTTTTAAAATATTATTATTGTAGCTTAACAGCATTTAAATTTTCTGAATGTGAACTCACATGTTGGTTGTAGTACTTTATTGCCTGTTGGTAATCTAAAGAAGGCCTTCTTTCAAGATTTATAGATATGGTAATTTATCAGTTATTGGAATATTCCATTGCTATAAATATTTCAGCCTTCTTTATGACCTCTTGATATAATTCCCACATCAGGAGTTTGGGTTGTGAATTAAGAAATGTAATTTTTATGAATATCAAGGTTTAAAACCACTTGGGAGAGAGTGAGAATCTCATCCTCACAAGATGGAGGCCAGAAAATGATAAACATCAGGTCCCCCTACACCCCATGTATCATGTGTTTGTCAACAGAAAGAAATTATTTCAGAGAGGTGCTTCTCCGTCACTGATGGGTCATTATGTCATTTGGGGATCTCATTAAAGTATAGATTCTGATTCAGTAGATCTGATGTGGGGCCTGAGATTTTGCATTTCTATCAATAACAATCTTTCTTGTGATGCAGATGCTGCTGGTCTACAGACCACATGTGGAATAGTAAGGATTAAGGCAGGGCTCTGCAAACTTTTTCTGTAAAGAACCAGAAGATAAATAGCTTAGCCTTTGCAGGCCATAGGCTGTCTGTCACAGCTAGTCAGTTCTGCCGCTGAAGCACAAAAGAGTCATGGTTAATACATAAATAAGTAAGCATGGTGGTCTTTCAGTGAAACTTCATTTACAGGACAAGAGGCAAGAGGATTTGGCTCCAGGGCTGTAGTTTGCCCAGGGCTGTTTTAGGGAATTATGAGTGTTCTTTTTTTTTTTTTTATATATCTCTTTTTTTTTTAAGATTGATTTATTATTTATTTATTTATTTTATTTATTTTTGGCTGCATCGGGTCTTAGTTGTGGCACGCAGGATCTTCGTTGAGGCATGCGGGATCTTTCATTCTGGTGCACAGGCTCTTCATTGTGGTGTGCGGGCTTCTCTCTAGTTGTGGCACGCAGGATGCATAGGCTCTGTAGTTGTGGCAGGTGGGCTTAGTTGCCCTGCGGCATGTGGGATCTTAGTCCCCTGACCAGGGATCAAACCCACGTCCCCTGCATTGTAAGGCGGATTCTTTACCACTGGACCACCAAGGAAGTCCCTACTATGAGTGTTCTAAGAAATTCATTTATATTCCAAAATTGCCCCCCTTCAGAGTTAACACAGCAGAGGCTAACTTAAATTTTTGAATAGTCTTCAGTGACAATCTGGCTCTGAAAGTTACTAATAGAAATCTATATAGGCCCCATTTGCATTTATCCATCTTCCATTTTCTTCCCCTCCTGGTATCTTTATCTTCTTTCCTCGTTCTCCCAGTTGAAGAGCTCCAAGGCAACATTCAGTTCCCCATAACCAAAATCCATGGATGCTCAAGTCCTTTATAACAGGGGTCCCCAACCCCTGGGCCACGGAATGGTAACAGTCCGTGGCCTGTTAGGAATTGGGCCACACAACAGGAGGTGAGTGGCAGGTGAGCGAGAGAAGCTTCATCTGTATTTACAGACACTCCCCATCGCTTGCATTACCGCCTGAGCTCTGCCTCCTGTCAGCACCATAACTAGATGAATTGATGAAATAGCAGAGGATATTGAGGCACAATTGTTAGAGAGGATTAATGTCACCGTGGTATGCAATCCAGGTTGACAAGTCTGCTGATGTTGACAACAAGGCAACAATGCTTGTTTTTGTGTGATATATTTTTCAGGAGGATGTGCATGAGGATATGTGCACTTTTGTTGCCAACCAACACCACAGCTGCAGAACTATTCAAGTCCTTGAATGATTACATATCAGGAAAACTGAACTGGTCGTTTTCTGTCGGTATATGCACAGACAGAGTGGCTGCCATGACTGGACGGCTTTCTGGTTTCACTACTTGGGTCAAAGAGGTCGCTTCTGAATGTGAGTCTACGCACTGTGTCATCCATAGGGAAATGCTGGCTAACTGAAAAATGTCACCTGAACTTAACAACATTTTGCAGGATGTGATTAAAATTATCAACCACATTAAAGTACATGCCCTTAACTCATGTCCGTTCGCGCAGCTCTGTGAGGAGATGGACACAAAGCACACACGTCTTCTCTTATACACAGAAGTGAGATGGCTTTCTAAAGGTAGATCACTGGCCAGAGTTTTTGAGTTACGAGAGCTGCTCCAGAGATTTCTTTTAGAAAAACAGTCACCACTGGCAGCACATTCCAGTGACACAGAATGTGTCGCAAAGCTTGCTTACTTGTGTGACATATTCAACCTGCTCAGCAAACTCAGTCTGTCATCACTTCAGGGGAGAATGACAGCTGAGTTCAAGTTGGCACATAAAGTGGCTTCATTCAAAGCCAAACTGGAATTATGGGGGCAACAAGTGCACATTGGGACTTTTGTCATGTTTCAAACATTAGCAGAGATTTTGAAAGAGACTGAGCCCGGGCCTTCTTTTCTCCAGCTGGTGCATGTTTCACCTATCTCAGCTTTCAAAGAGTTTTGAGCATTACTTCCCAACCACAAAGACCCCGAACCGGGAAGGAATGGATTCCGCGCGACCCATTTGTGAATAAGCCAGGTGAATTGACTTTGTCCGTGCTAGAAGAGGATCAGCTGCTTGAGATCGCAAATGATGGTGGCCTTAAAAGTTTGAGACACTTCAAATCTCCATAACGTTCTGGATTAAAGTCAAGGCAGAATATCCTGAGATTGCCACAAAAGCACTGAAAGAGCCTGCTCCATTTCCAACATCCTATCTTTGTGAAGCAGGTTTTCTGCAGTGACCAGCAACCAAAAACGAGATCACGGAGTAGACTGGACGTAAGCAACACACGTCGGGGTCACTGTCTCCATCACCCCCAGACGGGACCATCCAGTTGCAGGAAAACGAGCTCAGGGCTCCCCCTGATTCTGCATTATGGTGAGCTATATAATTATTTCATTACATATTACAGTGTAATAATATCGAAATAAAGTGCACAATAAATGTAATGTGCTGAATCATCCCAAAACCACCCCCCAACCCCAGTCCATGGAAAAATGTCTTCCGCGAAACCAGTCCCTGGTGCCAAAAAGCTTGGGGACCACTGCCTTATAAGTATAAAATGGTGTAGTAGAGCCGGCCCTCCAATCCTCCAGTTCTGCACCCACGAATTCAACCAACCTTGGATTGAATTTGATCCGGAATTGGTTGAATCCAATACTCGGTTGGTTGAATCTGTGGATGTGGAAGCCGCATAGCTGGAGCTCCGATTGTAAATATCAGATGTTATTGAGTCTCCTCAGAATCCTCAAGAGTCTCCTCAAAGAGCAGAGCAGAAGACCAATAGAGTTTTATATTTATTGGATGATCTCTCCCTTGTTCTTTTTTCCACCTGGAATAATCCAAATTCTCAAATAAAGCCACACAAACAACCAGTGTTGTTTACCAAAGGTTAACTGTCCAATCAGATTATCTACATCCAATCCTTTTTTTAAATCTCAATCAATATCAGAGTCCTTCTTCTAGACAGACCTTTTTATCTTTCCAATTATCTAGCCTCCCTCAGTTCTTCCAGTGGCTGTGTCATTTGACAACTCCAGAGCTGACATTTCATTACAGTGATCAGGTAGGCAGGTTTACTCTTCCCCAGAATGACCAATCTCGGTACTAATGTCTAAAGTACCCTTTACCTTATTTTTACATTTCAGAGGAAATAAAATTAAGGAATGTGCCAAATTGTGTTAGAAATTTTTAACATTAACTACTAGGACTGTTAATATCACAGTAAAATACTAGGCTATTGATAGGGCATATTCATTAATTTCTCTAGTAAATAGTCAAGAACTTTGAAAGAATTTATATATATTTATCTTTAAATACAAGATATAATGATTAAACAGTTTTAGTAAAATAATTGTAGGAGGTAAATAAACTATAGCCTGAGGGCCAAATACCACTCACTTCTAGTTTGTGTGTGGCCCACAAACTGATTGTTTTTGTTTTACAAAATGGTTGAAAAGAAAATCAAAATATGAGTAATATTTTGTGCCACTTGAAAATTGCATGAAATTCAAATTTCAGTTTCCATAAATTAAGTTTTATTGGGACACAGCCACAGCTATTCATTTGTGTATTGTCTGTATTATCTATGGCTACTTTGGCACTACAGTGGCAGAATTGATTGCAGCAGAGGCTGTGGCTCTCAATATTTACTGTCTGTCCATTTACAGAAAAAAGTTCGGCAACCCCTAAGTTAGGTGAAAACATAACATGTCTTATGACTTATATCTATGTGCTTCACTAAAACTTGATTACTTTAACATCAATTAGTTAAAACAAAACTAAGAAGGTTAAGCACAATGCATGTGGTATTTGGAAGAATGGAAAAAATTGTTTAAAATATCTGGATCTTGTCTAGTTCACAATATAATAACAGATTTATAAAAATTAACACTTAACACATCCTTACTGTTTGTCAGGCATATGCTAAGAACTTGTGGGTCTTATATTTTATATTACAGCTAGTCAACTGGCATTATCTCACAACCCACAATTACCATTTGAAATAGGCACCATTGTGATCCTTATTTTGGCGACGAGGAGGTGAGACTTAAGTTAAATGACTTGCCCTATGTCACCCAACCAGCAAATGGCAAAGTAAGATTTGAACAGAGACAATTTAACTCTTGAGATCAATATTTTAACCCTATAATATAGTTCATCAACATTTTACAAAGATAATACAGTTGTCCCTTGGTGTCTGTGGGGGATTGGTTCCAGGACATACCCCCCTCCCCAACAATACAAAAACCTGAGGATGCTCAAGTTCCTTATGTAAAATGGCATAGTACAGTTGACCCTTGAACAACTCAGTGGTTAGGGGTGCTGACCCTCCTCACATTTGAAAATCTGTGCGTAAATTAGAGTTGACCCTCTATATCAATTCTTCTGTGTCCAAGGATTCAACCTTGGATCGTGTAGTACTGTAGTATTTACAACTGAAAAAAATCTGCATATAAATGGACCCGAGCAGTTCAAATCCTTGATGTTCAAGAGTCAGCTGTATTTGCATATAACCTATTCACGTCTTCCCATATACTTTAAATCATCTTTATATCTTCCATATACTTTAAATCATCTTTATACAATGTAAATGCTGTGTAAATAGTTGTAAACACAATGTAAATACTATGTAAATAGATGCCAGTGTGCATCAAATTCAAGTTTTGCTCTTTGGAACTTTCTGGATTTTTTTAAAACATATTTTTGATCCGTAGTTGGTTGAATCTGTGGCTGTAGGACCCACCAATATGGAGGGCCAACTGTACCAATTTTCTTATACACATACTGATCAATTCAGTAACATGTATGTGGGAAGTATCCATTTGTTCACTATCTTGTGATCTTCTGGCCTGAATGTGGTCTTGTTCAATTGAGAGGAAATGGAACTCTTGTAGATTATTATTAAAGTCACTGAGGTATACACTTCTTTTAAAATTGATTCTCCTATTTCCCTTAGTGTCTGAGTGACTGTGAAGTAAAATGAAAACAGGCAAGTTGAAGTTTAATCCAGGTAAGATGGAAGCTTTGGAGAAAGCTGAAGAGTATTTTCTTTACACTGAATTAAAATCTTCACAGAGCAGAAGTGATTTAAGACGGTGCCTCAGAAAAGAGAAACTTTGCATTATGCTTTGCATAGCACACAAGTTGTGACCATTTTTTTTTTAACCTGGTGGCCTCATTACAATTCTTAAAGGCTGATAACCTTTACTTAAATACACTTTTTACAATGCCATGTTTATGCATGTATGCATACGTAAAATCAGATGAGCAAGGGAGCACAGTCAGGGCTCTCAAAGCTGAAATTAGATGCATCACCAGCTTTTTCCTCCACAAAAATTTAACTAGCACAGAAAACAATAGGCCATGTGCATAAAGCAATTAGTGATATCAAGGCCTGGACAATCACCTAATTCTGTAGCAAGCTACTTTAGACTGGATTATTTATTTACCCTTGCCTTATTTTACTGTGCTAGTGGGATTTCTTAGGGCTTAAGGAGAGTTAATTCTGCTGGTAGGCATGATCTTTATGCAATTCCACTTTTGGAATTATATCTGTTGGGATAAATGTGGGATTAATTGTAGATTAAAAAAGGTTCTTTTGTTTGGAAGTTGAGGAAATAACAAGGAGAGTGTTTTGAATTCTCTGTTTGTTTGTTTGTTTCCCCTCTTATTGCATCACACCATTTCCACTGCTGACCTTTCAGGCAGGCCTCTTTGTAGAGGTTTTTGCCCAAATGATTTGTGAGGGTCTTTTGAGGGGTAATTGGACATTCAGTTGGAGCTTTATTTTGACAGTGGGCTAATAGGTTAATTCTGTATTCAAAAACGACATGTTTGTTTGTTGTTTGTTTTAAATAATGAGTTGTCAAGCCAATTCCCATTTTCCAGGCATTTTGCTTTCTTTTGATGGCAGGCAATTTGGTAACAGATCATGTTATTTAACTGTATTCACTTCTTCATCCACAGCAGAAATCTTGTTTCTCCTCTAAAGAGAAACTTAAATATGATATTTATAATTCACATGAAGGCTGTAGGAGCTAGCATCAAGTGCTTATGATTATATGCAGATGATAAGAAAATGTAATGAAAGTCTAGTAGAGCTTGCTTATTACTGTTGGCCTCAAGTGCAACATCATTTAAATTCAAACGGCACTGCCCTCTACTATGAAAAATTGTCCAAAGGGCAAAGAATTGTCTCTAGGGCTATTCATTGATGTACATTAAACCTTGGTAGAGAATACATTTCCATTGACAGTATGAAAGGGAAAACCAGAGGTTTTTTGGAAAACTACTTATTTCAGTCAATAATTTCCAAATGATTTCATTAGATAATTGAGGCTTTTCAATACGAATATACAGAGAATTAGGACAGAAAGACCAATAGTGACATTTAGTAATGCCTCACCATGAAAACAGCTTGGCTACCACTCTAAAAGCAACAAATAATTATTAAAACCCATCATCTTATTTTATTATTTTATTAGGGGTCATGGTCTATTAAGTTTCATATATCCTGATAAAAATGTGAATTTTTCCTTAGCAGTACTGTGAATAATACAAATCTAATATCGTATTTCATTTTATTAACCAAAAGAAGACAGCAAACACACACACACACACACACACACACACCCCCCACATCAGACTGCTCTAAGGGAAAAAAAAATCAGCAAACAAAACAAAACAACTGAACAAGGATATAAAAAAAGCAGAAAACATTAGGAGGGGAAAAAAATCAACTAATTTCTCTGGACAATCACCTAAATCTGTAGCAAGCTACTTTATAGTGGGTTATTTATTTACCCTTGCCTTATTTTACTGTGCTAGTGACATATTTAGAGAAAAGAAAACAGAAGCCTAAAAATATTTAAGAATATTATTTCTTAAATATTGATGAATATCTGTATCAAATAATATCTGACTTCTTAGGCAAAAAGTATACACACATTTCTTAGAGAATGTTAGGAAATAGTTTTGAAAATATTGGTGGAATGGTAAAAAAACAACTTCTTTAATTTTTTTCCCCTTTTTAAAAAATATTAGAGTGACATTTTGGTCACTGATTTGATAAATAATCATGAACATTAATCATTACATTAATTTATCATAGTTTTGCTTTAATTATCTTTAAAATGAAATGTGGGCAAAATAGTGTTTACCCTGTTTACCTCATGGGATACTGACAGTGTCAAAGGAAAGATCTTGTTAAATATATCAACTTTATTTCAATTTGTTTCCAAGCTACCCCAAAATATTTTAAATAAACCAAGTATTGTATTTTCTTTAAGAAAACACGCAGAACTTTATTTTTTAGTGGAAGGAGAAAGTAAATAATATTGACCAAATTCAGATCAATTCAGTTAAGCAGTTATTTCTGTCTCTGTCTCAAAGAAACTAATGCAGTGGCAAGAAAACAGTTATTCACAATTATATGTGATTTAAGAAAAATGAACAAATTTTCCCAAGTGTTAAGACACTGCTCTTCAGCTCCTGACCTGTTGTCCCCATATCCCTGTGTGCCACTGCGTTCTAGTATCATCCAACGAAACCAAATCTGCTCTTTTCCTTTAGTGTTTTGCCCCAATGCATTGTATCCCATTAGACCATTCTACTTAGATAATTCCTTATTTAATACTACCCAAGTTTTGATTTTCCTTCTTAGTCTGATCCTTGGTTTTTCTGATTAGATCATCAAGCTTCTCTCTCTCCCTCCTCTTTATTTTCTGAAGAACTAACCCATCCTTACCTAATCAGGCCATCTTCTCCATCAGTAGCTCAAATGTGGAGCATATATGAATGCCACCAAATAGGCATCGTGGATAAGCTCAGTTACTTCTTCCACTTGACAAAGCGGATCTTCCATTTGGAAATACAGTGCACTGCAAATAACTGAGAAATAACATGATGAAAGTTAAAATGAGATAGCACAAGCACAGTGTTTTGATCCATACACAAAATCTGACTTTTGGTCTGTTGAAACCTTTCCAGTCTCTTTTTTGTTTGTTTGTTTATTTATTTTTTAACATCTTTATTGGAGTATAATTGCTTTACAATGTTGTGTTAGTTTCTGCTGTATAACAAAGTGAATCAGCTATATGTATACATATATCCCCATATCCCCTCCCTCTAAATTTTCATATGGAACAACAACTAAAAATATGATTAGTCACTTTGGTTTAATAATTTATTCTCACTTTCCTTAAAAGTAGATTTGACATTTATCCTCTCTAAAGCACATCATTACTTCAGCATAGCAAATTCCTTCTTCCCTTCTTCCTTTTTTCCTTCCTTTTCTTGCTAGTTTCTGCATTCTCTCTCTCTCTCTGAAATAAAACTTCTCTTGAAAAACAATACAAATAGCCATGAAGATAATATACATCTGGAGACTACAAACAGAAATGATGTGAGAAAACCATCATCCCATTTTTAATAACTTAATAATTAGAGATGTCTTTGCATCAGTCTAAAATTGACTTCTTTCCTATCCCTGGAAATGACAATCATGTTGCCAGAAATAGATGGTGGACATATCTGGTAGATTATTTTTTCATGGTGGTCAAGAACATATTTTTCATGTAGAGCACTTTCTGATACATTTTAATGTTTCTTACAGGCATGTATATGTATCACAAGTGATAATTGTTAGAATTGTTTAAATGAAGGCCTTGCACCCTGCTTTATGACCAAGATTTGGACATTTACTGCTGCCAGTGACTTACACTTCATTTTACAATAACAACAGTTGAAAACAGCCTCTGCCAAGTATTTGCTTTATTTATCATTCTTTGCTATTTTCCTTGTCCATTAGATTATAAGCTTTCTGCCAGTACAGCTCCTGTTGGTACTACTCAAAGATATATGTCCATAGAACTGCACTGTCCAATATGGTAACCACTAGCCACCTGTAGCTATGTAAATTTATATTTAAATTAATCAAAATTAAATTTAAAAAATTTAGTTTATCAGTCATGCTGACCACACACCAAGTCCTCAACAGCTGCATGTGGTTAGTGACTACCATATTAGATGGTGAAGATTTAGAACTAGTAGACTAGCTCACCTAGCCAGTGATATTTTAGAGCCTAGCACTGTTCATAGAGAAACAAAATAAATATTATCTGAATTAGCTTACTAATGAATCTTTAGGGAGCAGCAATTCCATGTATTTTCTCTTCATGATGGAGTGGTAGATTTTGTATGCTGATATAGGAATATGCGTACTT
This sequence comes from Balaenoptera musculus, assembly GCF_009873245.2. Lineage (NCBI taxonomy): Eukaryota > Metazoa > Chordata > Mammalia > Artiodactyla > Balaenopteridae > Balaenoptera > Balaenoptera musculus. The sequence goes on from NC_045788.1 coordinate 91,264,990, forward strand.
TTTTTTTTTACATCTTTATTGGAGTATAATTGCTTTAAAATGTTGTGTTAGTTTCTACTGTATAACAAAGTGAATCAGCTATATGTATACATATATCCCCATATCCCCTCTCTCTTGCCTCTCCCTCCCACCCTCCCTATCCCACCCCTCTAGGTGGTCACAGAGCACCGAGTTGATCTCCCTGTGCTATGCAGCTGCTTCCTACGAGCTATCTATTTTACATTTGGTAGAGTGTATCATACCAGCTTACCCTTCCCCCCAACCCTGTATCCTCAAGTCCATTCTCTACGTCTGCATCTTTATTCATGTCCTGCCCCTAGGTTCATCAGAACCATTTTTTTTTTTTTAGATTCCTTATCTATGTGTCACCATATGGTATTTGTTTTTCTCTTTTTAACTTACGTCACTCTGTTTGACAGACTCTAGGTCCATCCACCTCACTACAAATAATTTCGTTTCTTTTTATGGCTGAGTAATATTCCATTGTATATATGTACCACATCTTCTTTATGCATTCATCTGTCAGTGGACACTTAGGTTGCTTCCATGTTCTGGCTATTGTAAATAGTGCTACAATGAACACTGTGGCACACGTCTCTTTTTGAATTATGGTTTTCTCAAGGTATATGCCCAGGAGTGGGATTATTAGGTCATATGGTAGTTCTATTTTTAGTTTTTTAAGGAACCTTCATATAGTTCTCAATAGTGGTTGTATCAATTTACATTCCCACCAACAGTGCCAGAGGGTTCCCTTTTCTCCACACCCTCTCCAGCATTTATTGTTTGTAGATTTTTCGATGATGGCCATTCTGACTGGTGTGAGGTGATACCTCATTGTAGTTTTGATTTCCATTTCTCTAATGATTAGTGATGTTGAGCATCCTTTCATGTGTTTGTTGGCAATCTGTATATCTTCTTTGGAGAAATGTCTATTTAGGTCTTCTGCCCATTTTTGGATTGGCTTGTTTGTTTTTTTGATATTGAGCTGCATGAGCTGCTTGTAAATTTTAGAGATTCATCCTTTGTCAGTTGCTTCATTTGCAAATATTTTCTCCCATTCTGAGGGTTGTCTTTTCGTCTTGTTTATGGTTTCCTTTGCTGTGCAAAAGCTTTGAAGTTTCATTAGGTCCCATTGTTTATTTTGTTTTTATTTCCATTTCTCTAGGAGGTGGGTCAAAAAGGATCTTGCTATGATTTATGTCATAGAGTGTTCTGCCTATGTTTTCCTCTAAGAGTTTGATAGTGTCTGGCCTTACATTTAGGTCTTTAATCCATTTTGAGTTTATTTATTTATTTATTTTTCTTAATGTGTAAATTCATTTATTAATTTAAATAAAAATATATGATCCCCACCACACAAACAGGTAACTCTAAATCTACTTTGAAGTTGAATCAATCAATAAGCATCTATTTGGAAACTATGTACCTAGTATCATATTATACCAAAGATAAGGCTCCTGTCCTCACAGAATATATAGATCATTGGTAATCAATCATTAACCTAGTTAATGTCATAATATATTGGGGAATACATTGGAAAACTAACAAGTTTCTCTGTACATCATTTATCTTGCCCTTCTGAGAGACTTGTAGATCTAGATGAGATTAGTTTGGAAAAGGTGTCTTATTTAGTCCAGAAAATCTTCAGTGTAATATAGTTCTGGGCTAATCAGAGACTAAAGAACCTTTATAAGGTTCTTCTTTTGTTTTGTTTTCTTTTTAAGATTTTTGGATGTGGACCATTTTTAAAGTTTTTATTGAATTTGTTACAATATTGTTTCTGTTTTCTGTTTTGGTTTTTTTGGCCCCAAGGCATGTGGAATCCTAGCTTCCCAACCAGGGAACAAACCTACACCACCGGCACTGGTAGGCAAAGTCTCAACAACTGGATCACCAGGGACGTCCCTATAAGGTTCTTATAAAGAAGTAGGCTTGGAAATCAAGCAGTCTTACTTTGAATTAGCATGTTTTAGTCAAAGGTATGGAATCAATGATCAAGTATCAGTTAGGAATTTCTGTAATGCCCTCCAATGCCAAGTGACCACTAATATTCTATTTCCTACTATGATGAATCCTGGATGAGAGGCAGAAGGCATAAAGAATATTGCCAGCTAGAAAATAAATTGCACTCCAATGTCTATGATCGCTAAAGATAAATCTTTTTTTTAATATAAGAAACTCACTGAATCAAATGAATGCTAATTAAAGCAAATGTACGTAAAACTGAGATAAGAAACCTTTAATTACGCAGGAAATCTGTGGAAGGATTAATCATTTAAAGAGAAGAGTCATTTTTCCAGTAGCCCCACTGCTATGAATGATATCTTCATGAGCCTGGGCCACGTTCTCCAATGGATACTGGGGACCTATTATTGGTCTCAACCAACCAATTTCCATTCCAGCTTGAAGGGCTGCTGCAAACTGCTGAAATTCCTCCTTGGTGGATGAATAGAGAGCAACTCCTATTATGCTAGATTCCTTTGCCATGGTGTCCTGTGGGTTTATTTCAATAGGACCCCTGCTGCCAACAACTATTACTCGTCCTCCATGTGACAAAAGATTCAAATCTTGCTAAGATTTACATTCGCTAGCATTTCAATAATCACATCAACTCCTTTTTCACCAACAGATTTCTTAATTTTATCAATGTAATTAGCTTCTTTGTGATTAAACACTTCGTGGGCTCCATTTTGCAAAACAATCTTTTGTCCTTCCTCAGTACCAGCTATGCCCAAAACCTGTAAGCCATAAGCTCTAGCAATTTGGCATGCTGCTATTCCAACCCCTCCACTAGCCCCATGAACCAGAACACTTTCTCCAGCTTTCACACGGGCACTGTGAAGCAGAGCTTGATAAGCAGTAAAATACGGGATCCCGATGGCAGCTCCTTGTTTAAAGTCCAGTTTTTCTGGCAGTGTGTAAACAGTGTGATCGGCTGCCAGAGCGTACTCTGCATAGCCCCCAGAGATTGTGCTGGTAGTGAAAACTCTGTCACCTTTCTTGAAAGCAGATACACTCTCTCCGACAGCTTCTATTATTCCAGCCACATCTAAGCCAGGAGTATAGGGTAGAAGTGGTTTTCTACTGTAAGTACTAGAGCGAATATATGTGTCCACTGGGTTTACACCACATGCTTGGACTTTAATTAGAACCTGATGGTCTTTCGGAATTGGTATGGCAACATTCGACTGGAGTTTTACCACTTCTGGTCCACCAAATTCAAAAACTCTAATAGCGCTCATCAACTTCTGTCCAGTCGCCATGGTGACCTAGATACTGGTTCTAGAGTGGGAAATCAAAATCTGTGAGTGTTCCCTCAGGTTCCACGGAAAAAAGCCATTTTGAGTTTATTTTTGTGTATGGTGTTAGGGAGTGTTCTAATTTCATTCTTTTACATGTAGCTGTCCAGTTTTCCCAGCACCACTTCTTGAAGAGGTTGTCTTTTCTCCATTTTATATTCTTGCTTCCTTTGTCAAAGATAAGGTGACCATATGTGTTTGGGTTTATCTCTGGGCTTTCTATCCTGTTCCATTGATCTATATTTCTGGTTTTGTGCTAGTACCATACTGTCTTGATTACTGTAGCTTTGTAGTATAGTCTGAAGTCAGGGAGCCTGATTCCTCCAGCTCTGTTTTTCTTTCAAATATTTCTTTGGCTATTTGGGGTCTTTTGTGTTTCCATACAAATTATAAAATTTTTTGTTCTAATTCTGTGAAAAATGCCATTGGTAGTTTGATAGGGATTGCACTGAATCTGTAGATTGCTTTGGGTAGTATAGTCATTATCACAAAGCTGATCCTTCCAATCAAAGAACATGGTACATCTCTCCATCTGTTTGTATCGTCTTTGATTTCTTTCAAAGGTAACTTATAGTTTTCTGCATACATATTTTTTGTCTCCTTAGGTAGGTTTATTCCTAGGTATTTTATTCTTTTTGTTGCAGTGGTAAATGGGAGTGTTTCCTTAATTTCTCTTTCTGATTTTTCATCATTAGTGTATAGGAACGCAAGAGATTTCTGTGCATTAAGTTTGTACCCTGCTACTTTAACAAATCCATTGATTAGTTCTACTAGTTTTCTGGTAGCATCTTTAGGATTCTTTATGTATAGTATCGTGTCATCTGAAAACAGTGATGGTTTTACTTCTTCTTTTGCAATTTGGATTCCTTTTATTTCTTTTTCTTCTATGACTGCCATGGCTAAAACTTCCAAAACTATGTTGAATAATAGTGGTGAGAGTGGGCAACCTTGTCTTGTTCCTGATCTTAGAGGAAATGGTTTCAGTTTGTCACCATTAAGAACGATGTTGGCTGTGGGTTTGTCATATATGGCCTTTCTTATGTTGAGGTAGGTTCCCTCTATGCCCACTTTCTGGAGGGTTTTTATCACAAATGGGTGTTGAACTTTGTTGAAAGATTTTTCTGCATCTGTTGAGATGATCATATGGTTTTTATCCTTCAGTTTGTTAATATGGTGTATCACATTGATATATTTGCATATATTGAAGAATCCTTGCATCCCTGGGATAAACCCCACTTGATCATGGTGTATGATCCTTTTAATGTGCTGTTGGATTCTGTTTTCTAGTATTTTGTTGAGGAGTTTTGCATCTATGTTCATCAGTGATATTAGCTTGTTGTTTTCTTTTTTTCTGACATCTTTGTCTGGTTTAGGTTATCAGGTTGATTGTGGCCTCGTAGAATGAGTTTGGGAGTGTTCTCCCTCTGCAATATTTTGGAAAAGTTTGAGAAGGATAGGTGTTAGCTCTTCTCTAAATGTTTGACAGAATTCGGCTGTGAAGCCATCTGGTCCTGGGCTTTTGTTTGTTGGAAGATTTTAAATCACAGTTTCAATTTCAGTGCTTGTGATTGGTCTGTTCATATTTTCTATTTCTTCCTGGTTCAGTCTCGAAATGTTGTACTTTTCTGAGAATTTGTCCATTTCTTCCAGGTAGTCCATTTTATTGGCATATAGTTGCTTGTAGTGGTGTTTCATGATCCTTTGTATTTCTGCAGTGTCAGTTGTTACTTCTCCTTTTTCATTTCTAATTCTGTTTGAGTCTTTTCCCGTTTTTTTCTTGATGAGTCTGGCTAATGGTTTATCAATTTTGTTTATCTTCTCAAAGAACCAGCTTTTAGTTTTATTGATCTTTGCTATTGTTTCCTTACTTTCTTTTTCATTTATTTCTGATCTGATCTTTATGATTTCTTTTCTTCTGCTAACTTTGGTTTTTTTTTTTTTTTTTTTTCCTTCTTTCTCTAACTGCTTTAGGTGTAAGGTTAGGTTATTTATTTGAGATGTTTCTTGTGTCTTGGGGTAGGATGTATTGCTATAAACTTCCCTCTTAGAACTGCTTTTGCTGCATCCCATCGGTTTTGGGTCGTTGTGCTTTCATTGTCATTTTTTTCTAGCTATTTTTGGATTTCCTCTGATTTCTTCAGTGATATCTTGGTTATTTACTAGTGTATTGTTTAGCCTCCATGTGTTTGTATTTTTTACTGTTTTTTTCCTATAATTCATATCTAGTCTCATAGCGTTGTGGTTGGAAAAACTACTTGATACGATTTCAATTTTCTTAAATTTATTGAGGCTTGGTTTGTGACCCAAGATATGATCTATCCTGGAGAATGTTCCATGAGCACTTGAGAAGAAAGTGTGTTCTGTTGTTTTTGGATGAAATGTCCTATAAATATCAATTAAGTCCATCTTGTTTAATGTGTCATTTAAAGCTTGTGTTTCCTTATATATTTTCATTTTGGATGATCTGTCCATTGGTAAAAGTGCGGTATTAAAGTTCCCTACTATTACTGTGTTACTGTCATTTCCCCTTTTATGGCTGTTAGCAATTGCATTATGTATTGCTGTGCTCCTATGTTGGGGGCATAAATATTTACAATTGTTATATCTTCTTCTTGGATTGATCCCTTGATCTTTATGTAGAATCCTCCTTTGTCTCTTGTAATAGTCTTCATTTTAAAGTCTATATTTTCTGATATGAGAATTGCTACTCCAGCTTTCTTTTGATTTCCATTTGCATAGAATATCTTTCTCCGTCCCCTCACTTTCAGTGTATGTGTCCCTAGGTCTGAAGTGGGTCTCTTGTAGACAGCATATATATGGGTCTTGTTTTTGTATCCATTCAGCGAGCCTGTGTCTTTTGGTTGGAGCATTTAATCCATTTACATTTAAGGTAATTATTGATATGTATGTTCCTATTACCATTTTCTTAATTGTTTTGCATTTGTTTTCGTAGGTCTTTTCCTTCTCTTGTGTTTTATGCCTAGAGAAGTTCTTTTAGCATTTGTTGTAAAGCTGTTTTGGTGGTGCTGAATTCTCTTAACTTTTGCTTGCCTATAAAGGTTTTTATTTGTCTGTCGAATCTGAATGAGATCCTTTCTGGGTAGAATAATCTTGGTTGTAGGTTTTTCCCCTTCATCACTTTAAATATGTCCTGCCACTCCCTTCTGGCTTGCAGAGTTTGTGCTGAAATATCAACTGTTAACCTTATGGGGATTCCCTTGTATGTTATTTGTTGCTTTTCCCTTGCTGCTTTTAATATTTTTTCTTTGTATTTAATTTTTGATAGTTTGATTAATATGTGTCTTGGCGTGTTTCTCCTTGGATTTATCCTGTATGGGACTCTCTGCTCTTCCTGGACTTGATTGACTACTTCCTTTCCTATGTTAGGGAAGTTTTCAACTATAATCTCTTCAAATATTTTCTCAGACCATTTCTTTTTCTCTTCTCCTTCTGGGACCCTTCTAATTTGAATGTTGGTGCATTTCATGTTGTCCCAGAGGTCTCTGAGACTGTCCTCAATTCTTTTCATTCTTTTTTCTTTATTCTGCTCTGCGCTAGGTATTTCCATTATTTTATCTTCCAGGTCACTTATCTATTCTTCTGCCTCAGTTGTTCTGCTGTTGATTCCTTCTAGAGAATTTTTAATTTCATTTTTTGTGTTGTTCATCATTGTTTATTAGCTGTTTAGTTCTTCTAGGTCCTCTTTAATTGCTTCTTGTATTTTCTCCATTCTGTTTCTGAGATTTTGGATCATCTTTCCTATCATTACTCTGAATTCTTTGTCAGGTAGACTGCCTATTTCCTCTTCATTTGTTAGGTCTGGTGGGTTTTTACCTTGCTCCTTCATCTGCTGCATATTTCTCTGTCTTCTCATTTTGTTGAAGTTACTGTATTTGGGGTCTCCTCTTCACAGGCTGCATGTTCGTAGTTCCTCTTATTTTTGGTGGCTGCCCCCACTGGGTGAGGTTGGTTCAGTCGCTTGTGTAGGCTTCCTGGTGAGGGGGACTGGTGTCTATGTTTTGGTGGGTGGGGTTGGATCTTGTCCCTCTGGTGGGCAGGGCTGTGTCTGGTGGTGTGTCTTGGGGTGTCTGTGAACTTAGTTTGACTTTAGGCAGCCTGTCTGCTAATGGGTGGGGTTGTGTTCCTGTCTTGCTAGTTGTTTGGCATGGGGCACCGAGCACTGTAGCTTGCTTGCCGTTGGGTGGAGCTGGGTCTTTGTGTTGAGATGGAGATCTCTGGAAAAACTCTCGCAGATTAATATTACATGGGGCCGGGAGGGCTCTAGTAGTACAGTGTCCTGGATGCAGTTCTCCCACATTGGAGGCTCAGGCCCAACACCCAGCCAGACCACCAAGACCCTGCCAGGTGTGTGGCATGGAAGAAAAGGAAGAAAAAGAACAACAAACAAACAGACAGAACCCCAAAACAAATGGTAAAAACAAAACTAAAGAGACAAAATCACACAAAGAAACATACGCACACACACTCATAAAAGGAAAAAAAACAACAAAAAAACCCGAACAGACTGAACCCTAAGTCCAATGGTAAAGCAAACCTAAACAGACAAAATCACACCAAGAAACTTACACACACACACTCACAAAAAGAGAAAAAAAAAAAAATGGAAGAGAGTAACCAAACCAGTAAACAAACCCACCAATGAAAACAAACACTAAAACCTTAACTAAGAAAAACATAAAACCAAAAACAAATCAAATGCAGAAAGCAAACCCCAAGTCTACAGTTGTTCCCAAAGTCCACCACCTCAATTTTGGGAACATTCATTGTCTATTCAGGTATTCCACAGATGCAGTGTTTATCAAGTCTATTGTGGGGATTTAATCTGCTGCTGCTGAGGCTGCTGGGAGAGATTTCCCTTTCTCTTCTTTGTTCCACAGCTCCTGGGGTTCAGCTTTGGTTTTGGCCCTGCCTCTGCATGTAGGCCACCCTCAGGAGTCTGTTCCCCACCCAGACAGGAGGAGATTAAAGCAGCCAATGATTAGGGCTCTACTGCTCACTCAGGCCAGGGAGAGAGAGGGGTATGGTAGTCATAAGTGGGATGCATGGTGTGCCTGTGGTGGCAGAGGTCAGCATGACATTGCAAGAGCCTGAGGCACACCATGTGTTCTCCCGGGGAAGTTGGCCCTGGATCATGGGACCCTGGCAGTGGCGGGCTGTACAGGCTCCCAGGGGGGTGTGGGTAATGACCTGTGCTTGCACACAGTATTCTTGGTGGCAGTGTTAGTGGTCCGTGCCCGCCTCTGGGGTCCGAGATGATAGCCGTGGCTCGCGCCCGTTTCTGGAGCTTGCTTAAGCAGTGCTCTGCCATCTCTGGGCACACGGAGCAGGAAGCCCCTCTCCCTGCTCACCCTGAAACAATGGTCTCTCGCCTCTCTGGCAGGTCCAGACTTTTTCCCGGACTCCCTCCCTGCTAGCTATGGCACACTAGCCCCTTCAGGCTGTCTTCACACAGCCAACCCCAGTCCTCTCCCTGGGGTCTGACCTCCGAAGCCCAAGCCTCAGCTCCCGGCCACCACCTGCCCTGGTGTGTGAGCAGACAAACCTCTCAGGCTGGTGAGTGCTGGTTGGCACTGATCCTCTGTGCAGGAATCTCTCTGCTTTGCCTTCTGCACCCCTCTTGATGTGCTCTCCTCTGTGACTCCGAAGCTTCCCCCCACACCCCCGCTTGTCCCCACCAGTGAGGGGGCTTCCTACTGTGTGGAAACTTTTCTTCCTTCACAGTTGCCTCCCAGAGGTGCAGGTCCCATCCCTATTCTTTTGTCTCTGTTTTTTCTTTTTTCTTTTGCCCTACCCAGGTTTGTGGGGAATTTCTTGCCTTTTGGGAAGTCTGAGGTCTTCTGACAGCATTCAGTACGTGCTCTGTAGGAGTTGTTCCACATGTAGATGTATTTTTGATGTATTTGTGGGGAGGAAGGTGATCTCCATGTCTTACTCCTCTGCCATCTTGAAGGTCTCCCCAATACGTGTACCTTTAAGAGTTTTTCTATTGTTTTTGTTTCTTTGTTTTTGTGGAAGAAGTCTTAATGCAATTCCTATCTCATATAATCTACTTCCTAGACCAGAAAGGCAGTCAAGAATGATCACATTCTAAGAATTCAATCTTATGAGTCCTTATGAATATTGATAGACATTAAGGAAATGGTGGTAGTAGTGGGGACCTGTCTTAGTCTGTTTGGGCTGCTATAACAAAATACCACAGACTGAGTAGCTTATAAACAACAGAAATTTATTTCTCACAGTTTTGGAGGCTGGACATCTAAGATCAGGGTGCCTGCACAGTCAGGTAAAAGTCAGATTGCAGACTTCTCATTATATATATATCCTCACATGGCTGAAGGGGCTAAGGAGCTATGTTGTGCTTCTTTTATAAGGGCACTAATCTCATTCATGGGGACTCCACCCTCATGACCTAATCACATCTCAAAGGCCCTACCACCTAATGCCAAAACTTGGAGGTTCCGTTTCAACATATTAATTTCAGGGAGACATAAACATTCAGACCATAGCAGGACCTTTTAGAATTGTAATGAAAGATTTCATCAATGTGAATCTGAAGTTTCAATTGTATCATGATAACTTGTTTGACCCCATAAGACTGAGGGAAAAGCTTTGAATCAAATATGTGAGTTTAGAGATGATAGCAAAGGGACTTTAGAAAAACAATTGTTAAAGAAATTTGTTTTTTGATTAAATGTTCTTTCTTTAACTTTCTCTCATTCTAGATTTTTTTTTATTAAATTCCCCAAAGCTAGATCCAATTTAAGGCCTGTCAGTCCATCTTTGGTTCACACTGCTAAGATACAGTACCACACTGTAGTACACAATATTGTGCACTGACCACAGACCCAGAAAGAATAGAATTTATTGTTTTCTCGTTGTTGATGAAATTCAGCCAGGCATTAATATCTATTCACTGTATAGAACTGTTTCCTTTTGGGCGTGTAATATTAAAACACAGAGAAGAAAGTGATGAGATTCTTTCAACATGCTATTTGTAGATTTAACTGAAGTGAAAAGAACATCTTAAGGCACAGATTAGGGAGGACCATAATGAGAGCATGACAATTTGAAGAAAAAAATACTCATTAGCCTTTCTCCCAGTGTTCTTTTGTCTAAGGAATTCGCTAATCTAGCAGAATAGTTAAAATAAGTGTAAATCAATAGAATGTGAGCTCTGAAGTTATTTAGCCAAAATTCCTTTTGGGCAGAGAGGACATGGAACCACCAGAGATCTCCTAAGTCTCAGCAGCTAAAATTAAAAATCCTTGACACTATGCTAGAGAAAAGGGAGTTTTGAAATGCATTCTTGTACCAGCAAATATTTATTGAGAATTTATAAATGTCAAGGTATTGAGAGGTTTTATTCAAACATGAGACAGACATGATTTCAAAGATCACATAGTGTAGATAATTGCGTTGATTTTCCCTGTCTCAGAGACATACTCTTTAGCATCTACTCTTATCAAAGATAATAGGATTGTATATGACTTAAAAGAGTGTTTGCTTCATTCTGTTTATTTGACACTTTATAAAGTAACACTCATCAGACTTCAACAGTAAAGCACAATATTTAACTAGCAATTGCTCTAAACACTTAGCAAAAATATGCCCTGGAAGAATTATATTCATTAATGTTTCCCTGGTGAAGGATTGGCCAACTAAAAAGTTTATTGACTCTTTACCCTGCAGCTCTGAACACAAGATGGCTATTTAGAGACCAATTTTGGTGGGAGAATGTGAAGATGCTTTCATTCATCCACTCTTTCATTCAACAAATATTAGTTCAGTATCTACTATTTAGGAACTGAACTAGATGCTTGGGATTCAACAGTGTTTGTTTTGTTAAACAAACACTCCTGCTCTCCAGGAGCTTACCTTTTAGGCAAAATGGTTATAAAATTTAAAAAGTATATGTATCGGAGCTTCCCTGGTGGCGCAGTGCCTGAGAATCTGCCTGCCAATGCAGGGGACACGGGTTCGAGCCCTGGTCTGGGAAGATCCCACATGCCGCGGAGCAACTACATTCCCATGAGCCACAATTACTGAGCCTGCGCGTCTGGAGCCCGTGCTCCGCAACAAGAGAGGCCGCGACAGTGAGAGGCCCGTGCACCGCAATGAAGAGTGGGCCCTGCTCGCCGCAACTAGAGAAAGCCCTCGCACAGAAACGAAGACCCAACACAGCCAAAAATAAATAAATAAACAAACCAAAAAAAAAAAAAAGTATATGTATTATATATAGGTTTTCTTGTGTGTTAGAAGGTGATAACTGGCAAAGCATATGTAAGTGGAGCAAGATGAGGAGTATCAGTGGAGGGGACATGTTTAAATAGGATGGTCAGGATTGGCATTATTCATGTCTTCTAGCAAATGCTTGCAGAATAAGAGGGGATCAACCATGTTGAAATTTTGAAGAAGATTCTGGACAGAAGGACCAGCCAGTAAATGCCTTACCTTAGGATGGTACCTAGTTTGTTTGAGAAGTAGCCAAGAGGCCAAAGGGGACTGGAGCAGAGTGATTGAGAGGGAGAGCAGCAAGAGAGAGATCAGAGAGGTAGCAGGTGCCAGTTCATACAAGATCATTGTGAGGACTTTGACCTTACTCAGAGTGTAATGCAAGGCCATTTCAGGGTCTTACGCAGGGGAGTGGCACGATCATGACTCATATTTCTACTTAACTTTTGTTGGACAAAATTACCTTTAGCTGATTATCCAAAGTAAATCTTACGTAGGTTACACTGTAAAACAGCTATGGAAAAGAGTTGGACCTGCATTCAAGTTACAGTCACATTGCTCATTCAGTAATAAATAGTTATCAAACCCACTTTATATGCCCTAGTCGTAACTTCCTGGTAGAAAAATTTTATGCCAGATTTAATGCTTTTTAAACATTTAATTCAAGTTTAGATATTCATATTTCTAATTAGGTGTTATTGGTGCAAAGTTATTTAATAAGCCTATCTCTAAAGAAGATAGGTAAGAGCTAACAAAAATCAGGGAATGAACTCATTTTTATTCTTACTTTTTCATAAGAATCTGTTTTGGATGAAACTTAGCAAGAATTTACTGTGAGCAGATTTTTAATGCTTTCCTTATGTCTACTCCAAAAGAAACTGAAGAAGAATAATCAGATGGAAAGATGCCTTTAGGAAACATAGGTAAGGACAAAGCTAATTTTCCCTTAAGAGACCTATCTGCAAAGCTGGTTTGTATCATTTCTACTGAATACATATTGGGGGAAAATCATTCACACAAAACCAAACCATCACCAGCAGAGCAATCTGACAAAATGAGTCTATTCTGAGACATCTGCAAATTGTTTTCATCTTGAATTTTCTGTCAAACCAGTCTAGGATAACTGACTATCATTAGCATGACCACGTAATTCAGGAAAAGGTAGAAGCAAATTTCTGCAAAGAAAATGTGGATAATACTAATACATTCTTACTCAAAAATTTTATTCCTTAAATGTGTTGCGTTTTCACAGCACTGTTTGATCTGATCTGATTTCCTTCACATTTTCTTTAGCACCCTTTCATTCCTCTTTATTTTCACTGTAGCTGCACAGTAGAGCAACTTATCACAAAAGACCAGTTTTAATTACTTGCCTGCAGAAGTCTGGCTTAAAGACTTACTGCCCACATTTAAGTTCTGGCTCATTCGTGGGTCAGCTTGGGGATCTTGGGGAAATTCTTGAACCTGTCTTAACCTTATCGTCTCCCCTGGAAATAGGAATTATTATAACATCAGTCTCTAAGTACATTTAAGATGAGACAATCCATGTTGGTCACCTAGCACAATGCCTATTACACAGTAAGTGCTGAGTAAATTTTAGGTATTAGTATTATCATCCATCCATATTATTTCTTATATCTAGATTAATTTTTATAAACCATTGCCACCTCAGATAAAAGATTTCTAAGAATTTCTCTCTTCCCCATAGGATAAAATGCTTTTTCCTTACACTTGTATTAGAAGTCCCTATGTACTAGCATGTCCCTATGGTCTAGTATGACCTAGATTCCAACTAGTTTCCAATGGATATATCCTATAGTTTTTTTTGTTTTTTTTTCTTAAAGTCTATTCTGGCCAGATAGATATGTACATTCTTCCTAAACCATTCCCGTACCATGTGCCTTAATATAAGTTCACACAATTATCTATGCCTAAAATAGATTTTTCATTTTCCACTGTAAGTCTGAATTCCTTTCATCATCAAGTGATGCTTCCAGTTAAATTTCTTCTATGAAGTAGTGACTACAGACTTTTTCCTTAAAAATCTACAGTACCTTATTGCCTTTCTACTCATTTCTCATGTATGTTGTTCCTATTCGACTTTTTTGTTGTTTGTAGATCGTTAATCCCTAGATAGTTCAAAAGCTCCTAGAAATGAAGGACCATATTTCTCTGTATAAACTGTAGATCCTGGCACAATGTTAGACTCAGAATCAAACCCAAATTTTGATCAATGTATTGTTCCTAATACAATGATCTACATAGTGTGTACATTAAATTTAATCTTGGTGAAATGATGAGTGAATTTTTCTGAGACCAATGCAGTAGGTGTCATAATAAAAACAAGGGCACTAAATTATTCAGTCATTTGATGATTGAAGTCCTAGAAAAGATGTTTGATTAAAGAGTAGTAATTGTTTTTTTTATGGGTACAGTTTTAGGTACTATTGCTACAACTGTATTTAGAGCCAGGCAGATACTGATAATCTAAGCTGACTGTGATCTCTAGAATAAATTCAATCATTATGAAGCTTGATGAATGTGTGTGGGGGGTCAGGGTGGAGAGGGAGAGACCTAAACATTTCTTTCTTCACTATCTTCTGTGATAATAAATACATATAAAGCAACATACACTATATTTAACACTTGATTATTGGAAGAGCATTTTGAAATTAAACCCACATTCTCAAAGAAGTTACATAAGAAGGCCTCAAGGAATATATTTTAGAACATGTATTTTAAGGACAAAATCTTGAAAAAAAACTAGATTATTATGTATCTTCTCATTTTCAGAAAACTTGAACACAGCTGCGCTTCCTGTATATACCCGAGGTCCAAAGTTTTCCATTTCTCAAATTGCTTGCTAGAAACTGGAGATCTAATAAATTTGTTGACCCTGGTTATAAAAACTTTGTCTACTACACAGTGATCAGCCTAGTACTGTTTACTCTAGATCTTAAATTCTTCCAAATAAAAAGACATTTTAAATTTCTCTATCTAAATAGAATAATGAAGTAAGGATAAATTTTCAAATATCTAAGTCTCCCTCCCTCCCAGTGAAAGATCAAATGAAAAAATAGAGTATGTCATTGAACCATATGTTTGTTCTATACCAATAGAAATAGTTAGGAGGTATATATTCACTTTGTTCCATAATAACACCATTTTCAGGGAATTGTGCGATTTTAGTGGCTTTAAACGTGAAATCATTCAAATATTGGGCTAATTACTTTCTGCATTGATGACAAATATGTTATCTTATTTGGCATTCATAATTTTGTTTGCTTTTTTGATGCTGCATATTCAAGAAATGATGACATTCATTATTAATGTGCCCTAACAATTTATTAACCTAATATAACTAAAGTTATAGTTTTATTTTTATTTTAAATCTTACAAACTAGTGATTGCTATTGTCATTTTGTTTTGCTCTTCAAAATTTAATTCCAGTGTTGGCCGTCAACTATTTTTCCCAAGGAATTTCCTCTAAGTTTTTATTTATTTATTTATTTATGTATTTATGTATTTTCGAAGTATAGTTGATTTACAATGTTGTATTAGTTTCAGGTATACAGATACAAATATATATATATATATATATATATATATATATATATATGTTCTTTTTCAGATTTTTTTCCCTTATAGGTTATTAAAAAATATTGAGTATAGTTCCCTGTGCTATACAGTAGGTCCTTGCTGATTACCTATTTTATATATAGTAGTGTGTATATGTTAATCCCAAACTCCTAATTTATCTCCACCCTCCCCACCCCCACCTTGTTTTCTTCTTTGGTAACCATAAGTTTGTTTTCTATGTCTGTGGGTCTATTTCTGTTTTGTATATAAATTCATTTGTGTCATTTTTTTAAGATTCCACATATAAGTGGTATCATATGATATTTATTTTTCTCTGTCTGGCTTACTTCACTCAGTATGATAATCTCTAGGTCAGTCCATGTTGCTGCAAATGCCATTATTTTATTTTTTTTTTATGGCTGAGTACAATTCCATTGTATATATGTACCACATCTTCTTTATCCATTCATCTGCTGATGGACATTTAGGTTGCTTTCATGTCTTGGCTATTGTAAATAGTGCTGCAATGAACATTGGGGTGCATATATCTTTTTGAGTTATGTTTTTCTGCAGATATATGCCTGGGAATGGGATTGCAGGATTACATGGTAGCTCTATTTTCAGTTTTTTAAGGAACCTCCACACTATTCTCCACAGAGGCTGTACCAATCTACATTCCCAGCAACGGCGAAAGATGGTTCCTTTTTCTCAACACCCTCTCCAGCATTTATTATTTGTAGTCTTTTAGATGATGGTCATTCTGACTGGTGTGAGATGATACCTCACTGTAGTTTTGATTTGCTTTTCTCTGATAATTAGTGATGTTGAGCATCTTTTCATGTGCCTTTTGGCCATTTATATGTCTTCTTTGTAGAAATGTCTATTTAGATCTTCTGACCATTTTTTGATTGGGTTGTTTGCTTTTTTGATATTAAACTGTATGAGCTGTTTGTATATTTTGGAGATTACTCCCTTTGTCAGTCACATAGGTTGCAAATATTTTCTCCCATTCTGTAGGTTGTCTTTTCATTTTGTTTATGGTTTCCTTTGCTGTGCAAAAGCTTTTAAGTTTAATCAGGTCCCATTTGTTTATTTTTGTTTTTATTTCCATTACTCTAGGAGACAGATCCAAAAAGATATTGCTGCAATTTATGTCAAAGAGTGTTCTGCCTATGTTTTCCTCTAGGAGTTTTATAGTATCCAGTCTTACATTTAGGTCTTTAATCCATTTTGAGTTTATTTTTGTATGTGGTGTTAGAGAATGTTCTAATTTCATTCTTTTACATGTAGCTCTCCAGTTTTCTCAGCACCACTTATTAAAAAGACTGTCTTTTCTTCATTGTATAGTCTTGCCTCCTTTGCTGTAGATTAATTGACCATAAGTACATGGGTTTATTTCTGGGCTTTCTATCCTGTTCCATTGATCCATATTTTTGTTTCTGTGCCAGTACTATACTGTTTTGATGACTTCAGCTTTTTTAGTATAGTGTGAAGTCAGGGAGACTGATTCCTCCAGCTCTGTTTGGCTTTCTCAAGATTGCTTTAGCTATTTCTCAAGATTGCTTTGGCTATTTGTGTTTACATACAAATTTGAAAATTTTTGTTCTAGTTCTGTAAAAATATTTATGTTTTGTTTTGAGTTGTTTTTACAAAATTATCATTTATCTTGTGGTCCATTGTTGATTAACTTTACTCTTAAAAATGGGTTATATCTGCACTGTATTAAAAATATATCATAGTTAGCTGATATAATTTAATATTAACTAATTTAAATTATAGTATATAATTTTATGTATGTATAGATATATATTTACATACATGCTTAGACATAGAAATTTGCCTACTAAGAATTTATCCTACAGTTACATTCACAGATGCATGTGATATATATAAATATATAATTATATTATTTATCTAAAAGATAATATATATAAATATATCCATAACAATCTATCAATTTGTAGAATATGTATAGAATGATCTGCCAAAAATCATCAATAATGAATTTCTCCAGTTTAATATGACTATCCAAATGACCTTTGAGGATAGGAATTAGGCAGCCAAGGCTTGGGAATGAAGTCTATTTTAATCTATAATTTCTCCTATATTATTAAATATTTTATTATGAGTATAAATTTTTTATAATTAAACAAAATTGACCTAATTTAATTTATGCTTTTCACTATTTTTCTAGATATAAGTGATTTTTGATACATATGAAATAAACTTCCTAACCTCAAGAAATAAAAAGATAGGAATTAACCTCCAAAATTTTTATCATTGTTTGTAAGAATAAAAGGTGAATGCATTAAGGATGTGTATTTGTTGTATTCACCAGTGAGAGAAAAGATTATGGTTGGCACCTTTTGTCATTTTCTAAGAGGACTCTAAAACTATGCAATTTCATAAATTTAGAATGGCATTTACAAGTATATTCTTCTGTGTAATTGTGTGGCTTTGTTGTCCTACTGTCAGTTTTGATTGACACTTAATAATTAGGTGTGGAGATATAAAGGATGGTGAGTTTTGTTCTTTTTAATGTAGCTTGGATACGGGTGGAAATTGTCAAATCTTTTCTCAGAATGCCTGAGTAGAACGTCAAGATCACAAACTATTTTTTTTCAATTTCTCTGAGTAAAAGAAGATGTCTCTTTGTTACAAAGGCAATTTATTAAAAAGTAAGAACACCAAATCCCTTTGAGTATAAATTAAAGGGCACGCCGACTGAAACATTGGTTTACTCTCCTAATAGCATTTAGAAGCAAAATTTCTCCATTTTAATAAGACTATCCATATGAACCTATTCAACTTTCATAAATACCTTACTCATGCTGAATATATTATTTAACAGTGTTAAACAGTGTCCATATTATATAGAAAATCGGCATTTCCATTTCTTCATGAATCTAAAAAGGAAGAAATCAGAATGCAACCTTGAGTGTAAGTGTAGAAGACAACCAATTTCTTTTTAAAACATGTACTTAAGCACATTAAGCACTTTAATGATCCCTAAAATTCTGAAGCATAAGCCAAAAATATATTTTATATATTTTTAGACAGCTCTGTGATGTGATTATGTGGATAATTCTATTGATGGATTCCATTTTTTTAATCCAAAGAAAAAATAATGTTTTTTCCCATTTGGACTGCTGAAAAAATTTTTTATTGAAGAGACCATCTCTAAAAGTTCCCCTACCTTATTATTTTAAGATCTTTGTTAACTCAATTTTCTTCAGTTCTTTGGTAAAAGAACTTCAGTAAAATTACCTTTTTTGCTCATTCTCAATACCTTGCCATTTTTTGTTGGCTTTCAAAAGCCATAGGAAATACCTTTGATTTGTGCTGTTGTGACAACCTCATATTTGTACATTTCAGGTTTCTTTATTATTGCATTAAGCAGATATGCCTTCATGTTGCTATTTTCATCTGTTCTTGATATCTTCCCTACTATTTCCTAAAAGGCTGTCTACATAATCACTAGGAAAATAATTTTTAGCAATTGCTTAATTGTTTAAGAATCAAATATGCCTAGTAGCATTTTGAAATCTTTTATGCATAACATAAAACTGTGATGATTCCTTTTCTATTACGTTTAGATCAGACTTTAGACGTGTTTTTCTAATCATTCTGCTTGGAAATTGAAAGAGGTAAATTATATTTCACATAATATAAATTTATGTATTTCATATAATACAAGGTACATTGAATACATATTTCATATGAGAAAGCTAAGGTTGGATGAATTAGGGGAGAAGAGAGAAAAATGAATTATGTGTCTTTTGTTGGGTACTGGTTGGAAAACAGAATGGTATCTAAAGGTAGAAACAACGTGAAGTTCAATTAAGTGCTGCCAAAAAATGTTGATAGCTTTATTTTAAAAATTAATTTTTTCTTAACTCCCTTATATCAAAATGATTGTTGAGAGTTTTTCTTCTACCATATTCCAGATTTGAAAATTAGATTAGTAAACCTTAATTTGAGTTTGAATTGAAAAAAATCCCTTCAAGATATTGTGTTAGAAAACATTTTCTTTTTTTTCACTATATCTTACTTCTGTAGGGAGCCAGAATAATAGAAAAATGACATATAGAATGGTGCGAAAGAAAGAATGCTAACCTGGTTGTTGAGAGTTTTGGATTCTGACGCAGTTATGCAGCTAGTTAGACCTGATTTCAAACATGTCACTATTCACATCTGTACCTTGGTTAAATCATTTATCAAAGACATGGCTAAATTGGATGATAGTTAAGGCCCCTTCCAGCCCTAAGATGTTATGGTTCTATAATACCAAGTCTCATTGGGAGTCAATATGGTAAATTAGTAATTCTCATGTAGGTCTTATATAGATAGCATGACTTAATATCTGTGGATTGATTACTGATACTCTTTGTAGAGTTTCTTATTCATCAACAACTATTTAATGAGTACTACTAAGCTGTAGTCTCTGAGCCGTGGGGAGCTGTTGAATGAAGCATGTGTGTTCATTTAATTCTATTGTCATCTCAATTATAATGAAGGATAAAACTTACATGCCACTTTACAGTTAAAAGGATATATAATAAATCAGGTATAATAATTTTGAATTAACACAGATTACTAAATAGTGTTATGTTCATATACTAATTTGTACCTTACAAAAGCACTTTTACGTATTGAAATATTTCGGTCTTCACAATAACCCTTGAAGCATTCATAAAACACACACACACACACACACACACACACACACACACACACACACACACACACAAGAAACATACAGAGCTTGCCCTACATCATATCATTAGAAGGCACCCTAACTGTATGCCCTAGGTCACATAAAAGACAGTAGAAATAGAATTTGAACCCAGGTCTTCTCACTTCCAGACCAGTGCTCTTTCCAAGATGTAATATTTTAGTTGCTTCTCTGAATACTGGGAAGGAGAAAAATGTCCCTAGTATTGATTTCTTTGGCTATCCTATGGAATTTTTTTAAGAATTGAGAATATTTGCTTTTTAAAAAAGTTAATTTTTTGCTATACAATTTAGTGATGTTATTTTATTTTATTTTGTTTTTTAAGTGATAAATTATTTTAAATGACTTTGAAAATAACACACACATATCAATCCTTTGTTGATATAATACATACTTTAAGTATGGTTAGTGTCTAGTGTACACTAGAACATTGGAAAACATGATGTTAAGTGAATTGAACTCCTATGGAGAGACTTAAAAATTGCACTGAACTTCTTTTCAGTTTACTAGTGAACTTTTTATGATATAATGTACCAAGTGGGGGTGTAGTAGACATTGTGACCCCTTCTTTAGGAATAAAGGGCTTCCCCCGAACCTGCCCTGCCAACTGCTGTTAGAGATGTAAACTGAAAGCCCTCAATTATTAGTTCCATTCAAATTGCCTCGGCTAAAAGAGCCACATCACCCAAGATCACATCCCCTTCCCTGGGCAGCCTGTATCCACCGACTGGTCGACACAGAGGTATAGCGTCCTGGCTATTTTTCCATGACTTAGAATAACTCTGAAAGGTTATCAAAGCTTCAGTGCTCCCTGTGAGGCCAGCTGAGATCTTTTCTGAGAGAGCATCACAGTTCAATTTTCCTTCCATCCAATCCTGTATCCTTTACTTTTCTATAGGTGTTGATTTTGAGAGCACTCCCCAATAAACTTCCTGCTTAGAAATTGCTCTATAAAATCTGCTTCTGGAATAACCATTTACTCAGGAAAGGGAATACCCAACCATCTGAACTGTTAGACACAGGGTCTGAGTTGACATTGATACCAAGGCACCTTCATAACCCCCATCTCTAAAGAGACTTGAATTATCTGGACATCATAATAATTATCTCACTAGTACAGTATATTGATGACATCATGCGAATCAGATTGGAAAAGCAAGAAGTAACAAGTATGTTAGGGGTGGTTTGCAAGACACAAGCATTACAGAGATGGGAAGATTCAGGGGCTTGTCATATTAGTGCTCAGGGATTCAGTGGTCAGGGACAAGTCAGTATATGTCCCCTAAAGTAAAGGACAAATGATTACCTCTGACATCTCTCACCATGAAGAAGGAAACACAACACTGCGTAGACCTCTTAAGGTTTTGGAATCAGCATATTCTACACCTGGAAAAACTGCTCTGTCCATATAAAGTGTGACATGAAAAGCTGCCAGCTTTGACTGGATAACAGAAAAACAAAGGTTTCTGCAGCAGGTCCAGGCTGCAGGACAAGCAGCTCTGCTTCTTGAGCCTTATACTGTATTGGAGATGTCTGTAATGGAAGAAAATATCTGGTGGAGTAGGGTAAGTTTCAGTGGGACAAACACAATACAGTTTATTCTGGAGCAAGGCTCTGCTGAGAATTTTATGCCTTTTGGAAAGTATCTTTTTTTCTGCCACTGGGCACTGGTAGAGATGGAATGTCTTACCATGGGGTCATCAAATGACCATGTGGTCAGAGCTTCCTTCATGAGTAGATCTGTGATTAAAATTAGTAGCCCTATAAGGAATTCATTGTAATATGGAAGTAGTGCATCTGAGATCTGGTATAAGCAACGCCCAAAGATGCAAGTTAAGCTTGTATCTTAAGCAGATGGCTGAGCCCAGCCCCCTTATCATCACTACCACCATAGCATTTACTCTACCATCACTACCCCACCTCCCCTCACCCCCCCACCAGATCATTCACTTTTACACCAGAACCTCTCACTCTGCTTACATTTATAGATAAATGGGGATTTGGAGGAGGAAACGGATCAGAGCTTGGTTCATAAATATGTTAGTTTAGTACGTTGGTTCATCAAAAAACCATTCTATCCTAGGGGAGTAGACAAAAAATGTGAAATTTTTTTCATTGCATGCTAATTCCACCAGAGAACACCCATCATGGAAGAGGCACTAAACAACCAAGTAGACAAAATGAATAATCCAAGTGCTGTCAGCCAGACTCTGTCATTGTCCACTCCAGTGCTTACAGAATGGGCACATGAATGTAGCAGCCATGATGGCAGGGATGGAGGCTATGCATGGACTCAAGACCATGGGCTCACACCCACCAAGGCTGGTCTAGCTATCCCCCTACTGAACCGTCAACCTCTCAGCAATGGAAACAAACACTGAGTCTAATACAGCCCCATCCCTCAAGAAAACCAAGAAGACACTTGGTGGCAAGTTGACTATACTGGACCCCGTTACCCTTCAGTGGCAATGATTCATTTTAAGAAGAATAGGTATATTTTCTGAGCATGAGTTTCCCTTTCCTGACTGCAGGATGTCAAACAGCACCACTATCCAAGGGCTTAAAGAAAGATCCAGCAGATCAGGGTCTCACTTAATATCATGTCAGATTGAGACACTGAGACACTCATTTTACAGCAAAAGAGGAGTGGGAGTGAACACATGACCATGAGATCAACAGGCCACATTGCACTGCCCAGAAGCTGTCAGCCTGATAGAGCAAAAAATGGAATTGTGAAGGCAAAGGTGCCAGCTTGAAGATGATTCCTTGCAAGGATAGGGCACTGTCCTCCAGGATGCAATATATGTGTGTAATCCAGAGTTGGCAAACTTTTCGGTAAAGAGACAGATAATAAATATTTCAGGTTTTGCAAGCCATGTGGTCTCTGATGCAACTACTTAACTCTGTCACTCTAGTGTGAAAGCAGCCTTAAATAATATGTAAATGAGAGTGTATGGCTGAGATCCAATAAAAGTTTATTTACCTAAATAGGCAAACAGGATGGATTTGGCCTGAGGGCCGTAGTTCACCAACCTCTATACTGAATCTATGGCCTTTATATGTATATGAATTCAAGAATCAAGGGGTTAAAGGACACGTGACCCCATTTACTATCATTCCTAGTAATCTTCTTGAGAAATTTGTGCTTTCTGTCTGCACAACTCAGTCCTTCTCCTGGGAAATATCTTCTGTGTTGAATGGCTAGGATCCATCAAGGCTGAAGACTCTGGGGCCTTTTCCACAGCTCTGAGTGTCTTCCAATTTTCATTTGAGGAGAGTCAGGGGCCCTATTCTGCAAAAACCTATCTCTAGATCATGCTTCTGGAACCTCCATATATGTCCATAATGTATTGGATATTATGCAATTAAGTATGACTTTATGAAGGTGGTTACATTCACCCATTTGAAATTTTTTCTCACATCAATATTCTATTTAATAGTTTGTATGAATGAGACCTACTTGGAAACATATGCTGCTTTTGAGTGTCATGCTTGTTTAAGACATTGCATCGACTCTTCTTAGACCGACTTTCTTGAGGCTGTGTTTTAGAAAACAGGAATGATAATACTGAATGAAACTGAAAATGGATGAAAAACAAGCTTATGAAGAATATACTCACAATCTAATAAATTAGGCTGTAAATTACAAAGTAGTAAACAATCCTTGTGGATACATATCAGGTTTGAGCCACCTAACTCTTAAAGTCTATTTTCTGGCAGGAAACCGTAGGGTCCGTCAGTGTATTGGGGAGGGAGATAATTTAAGCATAATGTAACTCAGTGTTCATGCAGAGCTCATTGCAGGTACCTGAGTGCGGGGGAAAGCTTTGAAACAGACTGGTATCACTGCCTCCTCAGAAGAGCATTTCTTTTGAAGAACTGGTGCACTGTTTGCCCCAAGATATTTAACACCCCTCTCAGGCTCAATACTTGAGGTTTATTGTTTGCATTTAAAATCTGGTTAAATCACTGGAGCTGTGGTTGCTACAAAGCCAGCATTATTTGGAGGCTACTTTACCATCTCCCTTCCAGTCACGCCCTTAATTAGGAAGAGCCATCAGGCTGCAGAGTTTTTGACTCAACGTATATTTCCCTTTGAAAGGTCATTGAGAATAAAGACCACATTTCCAGCATTTCCACTTCTCTATATTCAAAAACTGTTTGTGTAATACATTCCTTTGTGGTCTTGATTAAATTATCTTTATTAAATATATTCCTATGTCTCCCATTGTATTAATACTTAGCATTTAAAAAATTCTCCTGATGTGGATTTCCATTGTGAAAAAAGCAGTGTTCATTTATAAGAACAACTAAAGGGTTAACACTTACAGTTGGCAATTTAAATACCAGAGACCTTTAAAGGTGAGCTAATTAGTTAAATAAATCACAATAATATGCTTTTACTGGTTTCTTCACATTGACAGCATTTTGGGTGCATTGGGTAGATATTCACCATTTCCAGTCTGACCTTTAGGATAGTTTCTTTGTTGCCATTTCCTCTTTTTACCTCCCCTCTAAAATAATGTTATTTTCTCAAGTTGTTCGGCTGTGACTCTACCAATTTCCTGAAATGGTGGGAACATGATCTTCCAATTCAATATGCTTAAAAGGTTGGGCAGAGCTTAATAGCCTAAGAAAATAATATCAGCAAATTATGCATGCTGTCATCTATACCAGTCATGCAGATTACAGAATCTCAGATTAGCATTTACCCAAAGCATAGAAAAAAGAGATTATAAAGACATTTAATACATTTTACATCTCCTTATTATAAACATGCTGAATTTTCAAGAAAAGATATGGGAGAATGTGTTCCGAGGCCACATCTTTACAGGCAAGTGACAGCAGAGCTAGGCAGTCTGCTAGTGTTTCAGGGGATCAGAGAATAGTTCATTTATTCAATAAGTATTTGTTGGCACCTAACAGCAGTTTTGCTAATGGCCAAGGGTAAAATGAAAAAGCAATTATGCTTTCTTTGCTAAAGGAACTTTTATTCCAGTTAAAGGAGAAAAAAAGACATGTGCACAAGAAGCATTAAAAAAAACCCAGGAATATATTTACTGAGGGCAAGGACTGATTATTTGCACCCCCAAGCTAAAGAGGATGGCTTGTGAATGCCTTGTTTATCCTGGACTGCCATATATACAATCACAGCCTAATATAATCCCTTGGGTACACAAAGAATGAAAACTATCTTAACAAGCATTCATTTCCCGCAAATATTCACCTTAAGAGCTTATATGACTCTTCCTTTGATATCAACATTGCTCAAAATATTTCTGAACACATCTTTGCAAATGATCTTTGAAGTCTGTCACTTTTTGCAGACCCTTACAGTCTATTTATAGACTTTGAAATTGGATTTGGGTGTTGGAAATGAATGAATATCATTTAAAGATGAGTCTGGTATGTATTATTGGTCATCCTTGAGTATGATTTTATTATAAAATTAATATATGATTTAAAGTAATGAGATGCCAAAGAATTTTCTTCTATTCCTTGGAAAGCAATCCCTCCTACCAAAAAGAATAAAAAAATTTTGCCAGTTGGCAACATGGTTTTAATCAATACCTGACCTCCAAAGAGTCAACACTTTTATGCATGTATCAACTGTGCTTTTCCTGACCAACTATATTTAACCTCCTTACAGACTCTGAATTAAAAATGATAGTATTTCTCATTTTGTTTTGTCTGTTAGGAAGCTCACAGCAAAATCAATCACTTATATTTAAAGAAATTTTGGTATGCATTGTTTGGGTAACCTTACCTTGAATCTCATTTTCTATTTATCTTATTTTTCCTTTTTTCTTGTTCTTGTTATCTATTTCTGTGCCATTGCAGTGTATATGTTTTATAAATTATTTCAAATCTCTTTGAAAAAAATTGAGTATAAATAGTTATATTCTTCTTCAATGTTTTTTCTTTATAGATATATCTCATAATTTATGGATAGTTGTACATTTTTCTTTTAAGCAAATAATTTAGGGAAGTGAGAATATGTAATTAGGAGATTATTCGGTAAAAAAATCAGTGGAAGGTTCAATGAGGTTATGCATTTAATTAAGTCTAGCTTAAATAGTAAATAACTATAATTCCTTTGGAATTTATAACAGATTTATTAAAATTTAGCATACTATTAAATAATAACAGCACATTGATTTGCTAGATTGTAGAGATTAACAGTGAACAAGCTAGATACATTTCTCATTTCCAGGACATGAATATGTTCTGGAAGTCATAAGCAATATTTCATTTACTTTATGAGTACAGACATGATTTAAAAGGATCCATTTTCAAAATAAGAGGGAAAAAATACCTCTATGTACACTTTGTTACATACACATATATGTTTAATTAGGAATGCAAGGTTTTGTTAACCAATTTGGGCAGAAAGGGATAGGGCTTAGTCTCTTTAAACTTTTATGAATTATTGGAATTTACACTTGAATCATTGATGTGGGGTGGTGTCCACAGCAGTGTATGATGATGATGCAGTATTTATAGATGATGTCTTTCCATAAGTTGCTTTGGGATTTGAAAGTAGATCAAAATTCAAATCAATATTCAAGATCTATTTTCATCTCATTTAAGAAGATAGTGTCATATGTTGGTAGTATTAAACATTTGAATCCTCATATGTTAAGTTTTGTGTAAAACACTTTCATCAACTGACAGACCTACCCTAGGATCTTAGGTATTAAGATAGCTGATTACACATGACAGCATGAGGATACATACTCTTACTTTCTGTATTCTCCATAATGGTTAAGAGCATGGACTTCAAAGTCAGATAGATCTGGATTCATTATTTAACAGGTTATATAATTTCTTTGTTACTCAATTTCTTTACTGTCAAATGGGAATAATTATACTTAGATTTGTTTTAAAAATTATACATATATAAATTGCTTAGCTTAGTAGGTCATCAGTAAATAATATTAACTAATAGTAATAGGAGTTTTAGTACTAGAAGTAGTAATAAAAGTAGCAGTGATAATAGTAGAGTAATTATTCAAGAAACATATGAGGAATATAGATTACATATGAAAATGCCAATATTAAATAATATTGGGTTGGTCAAAAAGTTCATTCAGGTTTTTCCTTAACATCTTATGCAAAACCTGAATGAACTTTTTGGCCAACCAATATTTCTCATATGCAAATGCTATTAGTCTTGTGGTTCTATGAAACATAGTTAATAGTTTGCCTTATAGGGTCAGAATACGAAACACATGTGCACAGGGAAGTAAAATGGCAACAGAAATGAGGTCTTAAAACCCTTCATCCCTAAATGTTTTTAATAAGTATGTGGCAGAGGAGACTGTGTAATTGGCAAAATGAGGTGGAAGACAGATTTGCATGAGAAAGAGCTATTTGCAGTGATAAAGTAACAGATCTTTGTGTGTATACGAGTATGTGTGTGTGCATATGTGTACGTGTGTCTGCTCTGTAATCCTGAGTTGATTACTTATCCCTGAGATTGCTCATGTTCCTAAGAATACAGTGCAGGAATAAAGGACGCCTAAATTGAGATATACAAAAAACAAAACCCAACTAAAGTAATTACCTTTAAGATGGAGAATTGTTTAATGGCCATGTCATATTTCACACAGCTAGGGCAGTTGGTGTCTTGAGAGGAAATGATGCTGAAGGTGTGCAAAAGGAGCAAATAAGCAAAATCATACTGGCACAGTGTGGGAGGGGATGCGGGGGTAGGAATCGTCAAGATTGCAAGTGTTTGCCCAGAATACTACCTTTTATGATCTCCATGTACTGCTTTCATAGGTTCTTTGTCCTTTGTTTCTGCAGTGAGTTTTGAAAGATCTAGACAGGATAAAGCCTTGGAGATTCTTAAGAAAGAAGCTTTCATAAAAAGTAGCCTCTGGAGTTGAACCCAGCAGTCCTGCTACACATTCCATCTTGCTGTTAAGAATACCTTCTTTCATTGAAACTGGTAATAAGCTTGGCTGGCAAATATGGGGGTAGGTCTTCTGAGCAGATTTTAAGAAAGGATTGTGGCATTTCTCCCAATGTCTCCACTTGCATTAGGAGAGAAATTGGATAGAGTCGCTTTTCCTTTATCCCCTCCCCTCACCAGTGAAAAAGCTTTGATAGTATGGAACCCTATCTGATTCCTCTATCTCCATGGCTGTGACTGTCCTTACCCTCCCAGCCCCACTTCTTCAGCTACTATAAATATATCCTTGTTTACCAAGGCTTCCTGATTTTATAGGAAACCTCTAAGCTATGCATGTTTTTGTATGGAATGGTGGCAGCTTGCTCTCATTACTTGTTGGGATAATTTGCTGACATCTCTCCAATTGTAGTGCTAGGAATCATGATAGGAAGCCAATGGCCTCCCCATTTCGTGAGGTATCTATCTTGATACAATCTGTTTTAAACTGTCTGTTGGACTCAACTTTATGGTCATTGACCCCTAGAGTCCTGGTGCCTAGGTAAGTGCATTGACCTAAGATAAGCCCAGAGACTCCAGTTCACTTTTATTTCTGCTGATCAAACCTCCTGACCTCAACCCAGGATGTGCATGTCTCCCAGTGCTTGATTTTCTCTCTAAATGGCCATGGATCTGACATACAGATCTACACCCTATTGAAAGTTCATATGTATATGTTTACTTAAAAAATACTAGAGTGTTGCTGCTAGTTTCTTATCTGCAGAATAAGTTCAGAATCCCTAGTAGGTGCTCCACACAAATTTATGAAATAAATTATTGATGTACTTTTAAGTTAGTGCCCCTGTGTTGCATGCTTTAGTGATATTCCTGGTAAATGATGGGTATCTGTTGACAACAGTTTAGGGGTACAGCCCAAGGCCGAGGAACTGACATACAAAAACTGAATCCATGACCTTGCCCTCATGACTACAAAATCTCAGTTAACAAGATAAGATCCTGGCAAAACACTGTATTTTTTGCTGGTACCAGTGCCAAATGCACCCAAAGTGTTCTCATCCCTGAGACCCCCTTGAGATTTCTTCAACATGACCTCCTTAGGTTCCCAAACTCTAGTTTTAGTAAACCCCCTGCCACGGAGTTATATGTTCACAGAAACCAGTATAATCACAGAACGTCAAAGTGTTCTATTTCGTAGCTGAATTTCAAAGTGAGCTGGATAATCCTATGACAAGCACTAAAAGTAGTAGTTATGAGAGCTAAATTTAAAAAGCTAATCAGATCTCATGTTTCAGGATATAAACTTGTCACCATGAGCATTAACAAGATCTTTTTCCCCCTTAGATGGCCATGCAGTATGTTATAGAGGATTTTCACGTTTTAGTCATCTGAGCCATATGTTTGTTCCTGGGAAAATTTAATTCAACTGCATTTATTAGGTGCCTACTGTGCATAAAGCACCATCCTAGGCAAGATTTCATAAGATTGAGAGGCTTGAAAAATAGAATTAGGCATAATCTCGTTGCAGAGGAAGAGGTGTGCAGCCAGAGCCTACATCCATGGCTCCAAGGCACCAAGAGTCATAGAATTTCTAGGAACTCTCATTCCAAAAAGGACCTAAAATTCTTTGAGGGTAACTGTAAATGGAGTATTATGATCAGAAGTTAGTTCTTTTCAATTAAAATCTTTATCAAAGGCTGAGATAAAGGGTGTCCACCCAACCCTGGAGAGGGTTCCATGTGACAGCCCTAAATGTCAGAGAATATTTAAGGGACCAGATGTGAGAGTAGAAGAATGTTAGGAAAAGCCTAGTTTACCATAACCTGGTCTGAATTTCTTATCTAAGGGAGCTTTAAATCTAAAAAAGCAAATATCTCTTTAGGAGATTTTAAAAAATGCATAATTTCTTAGAGGTGAGACCATCTCTGTGAAAACTTTGTCATGTTTGGAAGAAAGTTTTCTTCTATGGCAGAAAGAGCCATGATTCTAAATGGGAATTCAGCAGGAATACCAGAGAGTGCAGAAGAAAGGTAATGCCAGGAGGCTCAGGTCGTTAGGGAGGAGAGGAGAAATAAAGCACAGGCAAGGTCAAATTCTAGATGCTAAAGGGGGCCCTGATAGTGAGAAATACCACTGGGAACATCCAGTATCAAGTTACCCCTGCTACTTGGAGGGAGACAGGAAATTATGGGTAACTCTATTTTCACTGTGGCAATAAAGCAGCTAAGGAGGAGGAAAGCTTTCTAGACTGGAGTGTGGCCTAGGAATTCTAAAGCAGTGGGGCAGGGACTTCCAAGTTGCTAGTATAGCCTAAACTTCAGCTACAAACAAAGATCTACTATAGAAAGCAGAATAAAATAGGTGCTATATGATAGAGGAGCAATGAATGGGCTGCAGAATTTTTTAAAAAGCAGCTAATTCTGAATGGAAGGGCAAGGGAAACTTGCCAGAAAACAATATTTTAACAGATATTTCAAGGATAAGTAGGACTTCATGTGATGTTGAGAAGGCATTACAGTGTGGGGCATTCCAGTATAAGCAGATAGCACAAACAACAAAAAAAATGGGTTAACTGTTTCTGTTTTTCAGCAAAGGACTAATACTCTTTGCTGGACTAATACTCTTTTGCCCTTTGTTGGAGAAGATGAGGCTGGAAACAATCTCAAGTTTGTAATTTCTTTAGTAGACAATAGGGAATCTATAAACAGAGGATGGCCATGATCTGAAGTATTTTTAAGGATATAAATCTGTAATCATTGTGAAGCTTGGCACTGAGAGTCAAGAGACAAGAAACAGATCATTCCCCTTGCCTGGAAAAATGTTCCCTCCTTTATTTTGCTTAATTAGAGAAGGGGCTCACCGCTGGGTTTCGGCTTACACATTCACTTATTCCAAGAGCCTTCATGATCCTCAGCTCTGGATTAGTACTAAATTTAACTATTGATTTATTTGTCATTATCTACCTTAGACTATCAACACCATTAAAACAGGTATCTTGTCTGCCTTATTCTCCACTCACAGTTTTCTTTTTTGTGCCTGGCCTTAGTGGATACTTAATCCATATTCATTGAATAAGTAAATGAAAAATGTGTGAATACATTGAACAAGTCAGTTGGGGGACAAGGACATCAGAAGAATAGTGATGATGGAAATGAAAAACATGGGAAATATACTGAAAATTCTATCCAAAGGATTGGAGACATGTGAGATGTGGAAAGACAGAGTTAAACATGTCTCCAGTGTGTCTGTCCTGATTGGGATAGTGATGCTATTACAATGATGCAGTTAGAGTCTTGTATCCTCCCAGAGATAATCTCCTCCCTGTACAAAAATTTTCATCCAGGTGTTTGGAGATCCCTTATTAGTTTTAGAAATGTGGCCATGGTCTCCCCATGTATGTACCCTCTAGGCTGGTTCCTAGGATGAGAAGATATGAATAAGATCCTGGTGCCAACTAAATAGGGTCTGATGCTCCTCTTGGGTGTGATTCCTTATCATCCTACAGTCCTGATGGAAAGAGAATTCAGAAGTTGGGATGCTTAGATTTGATGCTATTGACATCTGAAGCTCCCAGAATTGTTTCTGGACCCCTTCTCTTTATTCAAATAATATATCTGAGAAACATAAGAATATTTATTGAATAATTTCCTAGAATAAAATGGTTCAAGTCTATGAAAGTCTGTAACGTTGGCACCGTAACAATAGAATAATCAAATAGTCCACAAAGATTCTCGTTCTACAAAACATGAAAGTGACTAACCTGTACCCAGTTTCATGGAGTTAGTCATTGTGCCTGGGCTGGAAGTTGAATCTTCCATTTAAGGTACCTGTTTTGAAGCAGAATAACTGAATAAGATTACTATATAATGTAATATATTTTAATACATCTATTGTAATCAAAATTCATTGTTTCAAGAAAGAAGAAAAAAATTTTAAGTATTGTTTTAAAAAGAAAGTTATTTTTTATTGAAAAAACATCTGCCTAATTTGATAGCCAAATATCAGAATGAAAAAGTAAAATTCTCAAAGCCATGATTCAAAATCTGAAATAATTAAATTCTTAATTTAGATTGGAAGCATTGTAACTGATCATATTTTTCTGCACATTAATCTAAAAGAGTTTTGTATTTGGATTATTTCCATCTTGTGTACCCAGCCACTTGGCGATTTATCCATTGAATATGCACCTGCTTCTCATATTGGCAAAGCAACAATTTACTGTGAAGAATCAGTTGTTTTGAATGACTAATTGGTTACAGGTGCAATGAATTAACCATCTGCCTTAGAGACTGACTCAACTAAGGAAAGGAAAATCCCTTTCCTTTTTGTCTATTTGGGAGCACATCAGGGAGATGTGATTCTAACTTGGAATTTGTAGATCCTATGGTGGTGGGTGGGGTGAGGTGAGTGGGAGGAAAAGAAAGCAAGTTCAGAGGTTAATCAGAAGAATATTACAGAGTCATATGTGAGACTAGTTTATTAGCTTTTATCAGTAATCTAATTATCTTTTGAATTAAACAAACCCACAAACATCTCAAAGTATAAAATATTTGGACTGTATCTGGAAGAGAGCATGTAACCCCATAGATGGATTTATACCAGAACATTTGACGTTGTCTTCGTTTATGTTTTTATTTTCTAGCTGTTCTTTCTTGGTTCAAATCTAATTTTCAAAATATTCTGAACATTTATGACATTAATCTATTGATGTGTTACAGTATTTAAAAGCAAATCTTTAATTTACTCAGGCGACTTTCTGATTGCTCAGCTGAGGTGAATCATAATATTTTTAAATGGGCAATAATCAGGTTTTTTTCTGGATGATCACAATCTCCTGACTCCAAGATGATAAAGTGAAGTTCTTGTTAACTAGGAAATGGCAATCTGCATTGGGTGACTAGGTGGGGAATGATATTAGATAATTTGGTCTGACTCTACCTCTTTGCCTTCAGGTAAACACTTAATTCTTCCCCATAACTGAATTCATGTTTTATATGTTGTTTAGTTTACTATGCCTAACTTTTAATAAATATGTAAGTGTTCCATTTGGCTCAACATGCCTCCATGTTAACACGTTTCCTCAATTAGTTGTCAGAGAATCACACAGTCCTGTAATCTGTTCTGATTAGGGATTTTTCTGCAAGCCTCTCTGCCTACCCACATTTATCTTGGGGAACTGGTAAAATGAAAATGAGCATTTCCTCACAAAGTGATGAGGAATCTTTCAAGGTGCATGCACCCAGAAGTACTATTTCCCTTCCAGGTAGTCTTATAATACATCCTGATGTTTGACTGACTTGGTTAAACAAATTAATACTTTTTCCTTAATTATTTTCAGCAAAGCACAATCATTTGCGTGTATGTTGACCTTATAAAACCACATGACCTCTTGACATCACTGAGAAGAGCAATCTATGTAGCCAAGTAGGCAGGACTTTTCTACATCATTTTAGTTATTAAGAGTATGTGAGAGTGAATGGGAATTTTAGGCATGATTTATTGTTTTCCAAAAGTGCTTCATTTCTCTTATAAAATATACTCTAATACAAACAATATTTTGGGAGAATCCTATTTTCAAGATTCTTTTTAAGGAGTTAACTCTAGTTGAGTTGTTTTAAAAAATATTTCCCATCAAATAATAGTAGGATATTGAGTAGACGAGGTACATTATAATTCCAGTTTTCTGTACCTAGTCAAAATGTCATAAAATGAGATATCTTTTAACAGAATGCCATTTTAATTTCCTTTATTCATTTAGAAAAATACATTTCTGAATTTTCCATTCTCTTCGAATACAAATAAAATTTTATTGCAATGAAATCTTTGTACAACAATGAAATATTTCTGACAAAAGCTCACTCTTTTCACATACTATTCAATACAACATTTTATCTGATCAAAAAATTTAGTTCAAGAGTTTCTTAAGATTATTGTAAACATCCATGGTTAACGTATACCTAATAAATTGCTCTAGAAATAATTTGAGTTATTAATTAGCACTACAGAAGTTATGTTCTTTCACTTTCTTTTTTTTATTTCATTTTCATTTCATAATTTCATTTACTTTTGTAGCCCATTCAATGGAAAGCTACCAAATAGTAGCATTCTTTTCTACTTATATCTGAATGAATACAAATGCTCATATTGACTTTCTCTTTTAACAAAGTGAAGGCCCTTCCTTTATTAGTCTTTTAGTGATATTCCCTTCCTTTATTAGTCTTTTAGTGATGCCCATTCTCTGATGTAAATTTGTGTTGATGAAAATCCTGTCACAGGAGCTGTGTGCACAGAGGTTACTTAGGGTAGAGTTGAGAATTATATACCTTGTCTAAAATACCTTTGCCATCATCAGAGCTGGAAGTCACTTTAGAAACCCTCTTCTAGACTACAAATTTTTCAAGCATTTTATGGCAACAGGACTCCTTTAAATGAAAATGTAAAATGCAATACTACTGCTCCAGTTGATGCAAGGATAAAATGCTCAGATCCATTTTTTGTTACTTTCCCTGTTGTGCTCTATCGTCCTTAATGTTCTGGGTAAAATAGTCCTTTTCTAACCATATTTTTTCCTACTGGGAACCGGAAGCATGGAAAAATCATTTGGTTTGTCTAAAGGCAACCAATGAGTTATTAACGAAATCAGAGGGAAAACTAAGTACACTTGAATTCTGATCTAGAGTTTCTCTATTGTTAAAATATTAATTTTAGTATTTGAATTATCCATGTGGTTTCTTTTTATTGTTTAAAATGCCTTTGGTCACTTACCACTCTATTTGACCTAACCTCTGTATATGAAGTTACTGTGCGAACCCCTTCCTAGATCCTCCCTTCTCTGAGCTCATGATAACCTTAAATCCCAGTGCCTAGGACTTTCAATCTCTTAGACAGTTGATTGCATCAGATGCTTAGCGCAGGACCAATAGCTAGCTCCAGGCTACGGATGATTTCATTACATCTTCCCCAATCTGTTTACACAATTTCAGCTGGAAAAAAAATGCATTGAAATCAAACATCTCATTTCCAGTACTGTCCCGAGGCAAAAAGAGACAATGATACATGCCCCCAATTTAGACTAGATGAAGCTAGCCGCATTTCACATAGAGTAAGTCACATTGCGAGTTAAAACCAAGTTAACCTGAAAGGAGCCATTTTCTCCCAGCATATCTGTGCACAGCTTCAATTGATGGCACTGTGAACTGTAAAACGGAACCAAAGGCCAACATTTTTTCTAAAGAAACTTTAAAACTAGGAAAGTTGCTCAAAGATTGCCTTAGAGTTGCCTCCTCTATTGTCTTTCCTGCGGTGATGGTCTCTGGGGCATTCACTGGTGGCAAATAGATGAAAGTTTCTTACTGAATTGTCTTGATTGCCATATTGATCAGTTTTTGTGCTTTTGTTCTTAAGACAACAGTAAAAGAAAGTAGTCAAGAAAAGTTTCACTTTGACCAAAAAAAAAAAAAAAAGATTTCAGGAGAAGCAGATGGTTCCAGTTAAGAATCCGTTAAGAAATTTCTTTCGACTTGGAAGGATAGCTTTTGTTTTGTAAGGAAGACTGCCAATTAGTCACAAATGAACTTGAGCACATTTTCTTGTTAATCATGCAGCTGATGACTGGATGGATGAGCCACACATGCTTTATAGTTACTCTCACTGCACTGTCTTTACCTACTGTGTTCCAAGTAGTTGCAAATATTAAGCCGTTAATAACTGATCAACATTTTAAAAGGTTTCACAAGAAATGTAATTAGATTTTATAATTGAGTTTAAGCTAATGTGTGTTTCTACAAAAGATCAGGTGCTTAGATTATATTTCAATTTATGCTTGCCATCTGCTAAAATTTTTTTTTTTTTCCCCCTTCTCTCTCTATATATATTCAACATCCTGATCAGGTCTCCATATTTCCAAATCAGCTTTCATTATTCAAGACTCACTGTAAAGTTCAAATACCAGATTGATTTCTTAGTCTCCATGTTCTCCATGTATGCTTACAGTTTTATATAAGAAAAGCCATTTCTTATGTATTAAGCACAGTGTATTAATATTTCTTCAAATAAATGCACTATGCACTATTCTTGTAGTTCTTGAATACTATGCAGTATTCAAAACATCTCACTGGAAATATTTATGCTCTGAAACATAACTTTTTGAATTGTTGAATGTAAGTCATTTATACTGTAGTACTTTATGGGAGAAGCATATGTTGAATTTTAATGGTGTTTTAATTTGCAGTCCAAAATTAGGAATGCATGTATACAAAACCATGAAGTGGCTACTGAAGTATTGTAAGCTGGCTACATAAGATTCTACTGTCTGTCTATCTATCATCTATCTATCTATCTATGTTATGTATATCTAATAGATATAAAACTTTAAAGAAAAGATTCTTTAATTATCAAGTAAATAATGTTATAACCCCCCAAATGGTATTCATGTAGATGGTACAGACATTGAGATTTTGAGAACGACTATTCTAGTTGCTAGACAACTGACTTCAGTAAGCACCAGCACTAGAATCAGTTAGAGAGCAGCTTGACCCCACCTGAACCTCCAGACTCAATCTCCAGGAATGGGTAATGACCTTTTGCATTAGGAATGAGCTGTCCAGGTAACTCTGACACTAAAGTTGGTCTAGAGAGATTTTTCTCTAAGAGAAGGTGAAGGGCTATGCTATGCTTGCTGTTTGCTTCTGTATACTTCCATGTTTTTGTGCTTTAAAAATCATGTCTGGTTACAGATTTTTGGAACAAGATTTTAGGGTTTGGAGGAAGATAGCCGAATTGACTTTATTTTCGCTTACTTACATTTTAGCATAGGCCATTAATAATGTTGGCAGCATTTCCTACAGAAAGACCATCTAGCACTCCTCAGAAGATGGACCTGAAGGGTAGATAGTGTGAAACCAGGAGGTCTATGCTGAAGTGTGTAAGGTATCAGTATAATACTAGCCTCTGAGATGCCTCACATGATATTTTGATATTTTGAATTTAGACTACAGATAAAAATGATACATTGCATTACACTTTTTATTATCTCTCTATTTTAATGTATACTTTCTTAATTTTGCAAAATATAATTTATTTAATAGAATTACAAAATAGGAATGAGCTTAAGTAATGAACATCTTCCTTATACTTGTATTTTCAGTGTTAGATAGGAATTTACCTAAAATATAAAAAAGTAAAAGTCTGGGAAATCAACCAAACAAAACTTGAGAATTTCTCCTGACTTTTAATCCATACTTATGTACTTTGTCCTCTCGAGCATTTTCTTTTCCCTTTGTCTTAAGTAGAAAATGAAGAAAAATGTGTCCTTTGTATGCTGTCTCTGTCACAATTCTTTTCTGTACTTTGTATCATGTAACTTGGTGCCTTGAAGAACATCAGCTTCAGAGCTGGTTCTTCCATCAGGGGATTCTGAATCTTCAAATTGTGTAGATATGAGGAAAGGTAATGAATGGGTTTCCATCAGATGGATCACCTTGGAAATTTTTAAGGATAGTTTACAGTTCCTGTTGTTATTCTCATGTGCTATTTTGCTACATATAAACAAAATGCAGCACCAAAGATATTTATTTGTTTAATGGCAATAATGGTATTGCTAGAGACCAAAAGCTTTCTAACAAACTAACAGCATCATATAATGTAACAAACACAGACTCTAAGTTTTCTTGTTCTTAATGTAAGTTAATAGTGGTGTGGAATTGAGTCTCAGTCTCCTCCTATCAGAGAAGAATTTCAGCTAGGAGTGCAGACTCCATTGCCGGACTGTCTAAGTTTAAATCCTGAGCTTGCCACTTAGACGTTATGTGACTCTGTGAACATTACTTAACTTTTCTGTACTTCTGTTTCCCTGTATGTAAAATGGATTCTTACCTCAATGGGTGCTGTGAACAATACATTTTTAAATATGAATAACGATTCTAGAGTAGCCCTTGACATAGTACACATTAAATAAGAGTTATCAGTATTCAGTTCAGCCTCCAAAGAAGAACTTTACAATTTACCCCTTGGGACATCAAATAGCAAAGGAAATGGCCAGATTAGCAGAAGGTAATCTTGGCATCATTCTCAAGCCTAAGAGTGTCTGGCTGCCTGAATGTTCTGATGATGGATCAAGGAGACATGCTTCCATTGGGAAAAGGCTGCTTTCCCGAAGACTTTTTAGGGCCAAGGCTGCATGGATCATGCCCATCCCGTGGTCTTATGGGGACTCAGCCCTATGAGAGTCACTTGGTGGGGAGTCGGCTCAATAGAGTTTCTCTGGAGTAAACTGCTCAAAACCAGGGTGATGAGAGAATATTTATAAAAGATTAGATGGAGAAGATATGATCTGAATTTAGGAAACTAGACCTTATCCCAAGTCGGGGGCAGGAATTGGGGATGGTGAGGGGGGACTAAGTTTGAACCATTTTCCAAGCCTAGGGGGTCAGATATAAATACCTACCACACTCAGAGACCAAAGTCAGAGTTCATTAATTCTGTTCAAGTATCATCTCTCCTTTCCCTCACATCTCCTTCCTTCTCCCTCATCTTTTTTTTACCCCCAAGAATGCAGCAGCAGCCTCATTAATGGAGTGGAGTCGTAAATGAGACAGGCAGGAAAAGGAAGTCAACTACACCCCACTTATGCCACTGAAGCATTTCCAAAGCTAACTTCGGTCAGAAGTGGGAGTTTTTCATCATACACAGAGTGACATTTTAATGACTGAAACAGTACCTTTTTACAACTAAAGTGATTGGAGAACTTTTTCTCTGCTTCCTTTTATGGCAAAACTCAAAAGGGCTGTCAGTATCTGCCAGCTCATTCTCTTTTGAATACCCTATCAGTCAGGCTTTTGCCCACACCGTTCTTCAAAAACTGCTCTTGTTAAGGTCACAGATGACTTGCAAACATTCACAAGTCCAGTGGTCTCCTCTCAGTCCTCATCTTGTTTGATCCAAAGCCATCATATGACACACCACCACCTTTCTCCTTTGTCCACTTTCTTCATTGGCTTCCAGAACATAATTCCTTTGTTTTGTTTTGTTTTTCTTACAACATTTTCTTAGTCTCTGCAGCTTCCCCAAATTCCTTACCTCTAAATTATGCAGTGCACCAGGGTTTGATCCTTGCAGCTATCTTCCCAACTATAATCCTTGCAGCTATCTTCCCAACTATAATCACTCCTTAGGAGAGTTTATCCAGTCCCACAGCTTTTAAAAACTATTTTTTAATATATAGTTGACTTACAATATTATATTTATTTCAGGTGTACAAAATAGTGATTCAAAATTTTTATAGTTTATACTCCATTTAAAGATATTATACAATATTGACTATATTCCCTATGTTGTACAATATATCCTTGTAGCTTATTTATTTTATCCATAGTAGTTTGTACCTCTTAATTCCCTAATCCTATCTTGCTGCACCCCCTTCCTTCTCCCCAGTGGTAACCACTAGTTTGCCTTCTATATCTATGAGTCTGTTTCTTTTTTGTTATATTCACTGGTTTGTTTTATTTTTCAGATTCCACATATAAGTGAAAATATACAATATTTTTCTTTTATTGTCTGACTTACTTCACTAAGCATAGTTCCCTCCAGGTCCATCCATGTTGTTGCAAATGGCAGAACGTCATTATTCTTTATGGCTGAATCGTATTCCATATATAATACATCTTTTTATCCATTTATCTGTTGACAGACAGTTAGGCTGCTTCCATATCTTGGCTATTGTAAATAATGCTCTATGAACATTAAGGTGTATGTATATTTTTGAATTAGTGTTTTCATTTTCTTCAGATATATACCCAGGAGTGGAATTCCTGGATCTTATGGTAGTTCTGTTTTTAGTTTTTTGAGGAAACTTCATACTGTTTTACACAGTGGTTGCACCAATTTACATTCCCACCAACAGTGCACAGGGGTTCCCTTTTCTCCACATCCTCACCAATATTTGTTATTTGTGTTCTTTTTGATGATAGCCATTCTGACAGGTGTAAGGTGATATCTCATTATGGTTTTGATTTGCATTTTCCTGATGATTAGCGATGTTGAGCATCTGTTCGTGTGCCTGTTGGCCATCTGTATGTCTTCTTTAGATAAGTGTCTCTTTAGGTCTTCTGTCCATTTTTAAACGAGGTTGTTTGGGTTTTTTTGATGTTGAATTGTATGAGCTGTTTATATATTTAGGATATTAACCCCTTATTGGTCATATCATTTGCAAATACTTTCTCTTATTCAGGAGGTTGTCTTTTTATTTTGTTGATGGTTTCCTTTCCTGTGAAAAATCTTTTAAGTTTAATTAGGTCCCATTTGTTTATTTTTGCTTTTGTTTCCTTTGCCTTAGGTGACAGATCAAAAGAAAATACTGCTACAATTTATGTCAAGAGTGTCTGCCTCTGTTTTCTTCTGGGAATTTTATGGTTTCCAGTCTTACATTTAGACCTTTAATCTATATGGTATGAGAAAATGTACTAATTTTATTCTTTTACACGCAGTTGGCCAATTTTAAATATAATTTGTAACTTCTTATTGACTCCTGTACAATCCTAGACCACTCATATGAACTCCACATGTATTTTACTGTGTATTCAGCTTATTCACTTGGATGTTCACTGGCTTCTCAAACTTGACATGATTAGAACTTAACTCTTTTTTAAATATTTGTTTGTTTGTTTGTTTGTTTGTTTATTGTCTGTGCTGCATGGCATGCAGGATCTTAGTTCCCCGACCAGGCACCAAGGATCAAACCTGTGCCCCCTGCAGTGGAAGCACAGAGTTCTAACCACCAGTGCCAGGGAATTCCCAGAACTTAACTCTTGATTTAAATCTGCCCATTAAACCTGTTTCTATCTCAGCCTTCTTCCATCTCAGTATATAGCAACTACAGTCCTCCAGTTGTTCATCAGAAAACTGTGAAGTCATTTTTGATTTCTTTTCTCTGACATCTTATATCCAATTCATTAAGAAATCATGTTGGCTGTACTTGTAAATGATATTGAGAAACTTACTACTTCGCAGTATATCCCAGTGTATCACTGACAAGCTCATCTAAGTCACCATCATTTCTCACCTTTGCTCATTTAAAAGCCGTCTAATGGTAGTCTCCTTATTTTGATCTATGCCATGTACTGTTTACTTTTCAACACAGTAGCCAGGGTGATCCTGTTAAAATAAAATTCAGAATATGTCATCTGTCTATTTAAAACCATCCAAGTGCATTCCTTTTGTTCTATAGAAAAGTCCATAATTTTTAACCTGACCTACAAGGCCCTACACGATCGGGGCCCTGTTGCCTCTTTGATGTCATTTTCCTCTGCTCTCCCCTTTGCTAAGTCACGTACTGTCTCCCCAACTTCTTCTCTGTTCCAAGAACACAGGGAGCCTGCTCTTCCCATAGAAATTTGCCTTTGCAGTTCCCTCTATCCAGAATGTTTTTGCCCACCCACATAGCCTCCTGGCTTATTTACTCTGTTGGGTTTCAGATATAACCTTTCAGAGGTACCTTCCCAGACCAGCCCATGTAAAATTGCACCCACATACAAGTCATTCTTTATCCCCAGTACTCTAGATCACTTGTTTTCACCATATTATAAAGTTTAAAAAAACTTTTTATGCTTCGAGTTTTGTTTCCTTCTGCTTCGCCTACACCTGGCAAATAAGAGATGCTCAAGAGATATTTGAATAAATGAATTGAGAGCGATTGGGACAATCATGGGACCTGTCAGAGAGTTCATGGAGAGGAAAGGAAGAACATGTTCCCCAGAGCTGGTTTGAAAGGACACAAAATGGGGAGTGGGGGAAAATAAAGTTGTTTTCTGCTACATCCTTTGGACTAACATTTTTTAACTTCGTGTAGTCATATATATTAAATAAGCACTTATAATTAGAACATTGCACATTGCTGTTAATTGATGATCAAAGTTCATTTATTTGCTTTCACTCCTAAATAGTATAAATATTAACTTTATTTGTACTGATATTTGTTTCTTTATCTGTGTTTTAAATGTGCTCCCCCAACCCTTTGTGTTTTTGGCTGTTATTAGTTTTTCTTGGATCTTACTGTAATTATTTGTTGGCATACTGTCTCCCCTCTCAGACTATATGGTCGGCAAAGGTAGTTTTTTTTTTTTTTTTTAACTTTAAATAACCTTGGGGACTTCCCTGGCAGTCCAGTGATTAAGACTCTGCGCATCCAATGCAGGGAGCACGGGTTCGAACCCTGCTTGGGGAACTAAGATCCCACATGACGCACAGCGCGGCCAAAAAATAAAATAAAACAAAAGTGATGTAAAAAATAACCTTGACACCTTGGTCAAGGTGTATGTACTTGAAACATAACAGGAACTAAAAAAGTGCTTGTGAAATTTATTTTTAATAAGTATTTGACTCAGTTATCTCTTTTACCATAAATATTATATACTGAAGGAGTCTCAGAATATGTAAGCCAGGGATTTTACATCTAAGCAAGTTGTTCTTCAAACATAAAGGCTACAAATACTGAATTTTTATGCAAGAACGCTGAGAATATTGTTTTCTTAAATCCTCCTTGAGGAAAATCCTTGAGTCCTCCAACAAATCAAGGGTACTTTAGCAAAAGAACTGGCAATAAGCACTGAATAGATTTAATTGCAAATCTAAGCCAAAAAAAGTTAATATAAGGATAAAAAAGTAGAATGTAAATTTTAAATGTTTTTAGACATAGAAATGATATACGAATAATAAAAATTGGGAGAAAGAGGAACGAACACTGGAAGTAGAATAAACTCGTTGATTACTCATTTGTGAGCATTGGGGATCAAGGAATATCATTTAAACTGACTATTCTAGTAGTGAAAGTGTTAGCAAATTTAAGGGAACAATAGTAATCATTCAGTAAAAAGATAATTGTATGACAAAGGAGTAGGGAAGGATGGAAGGGAAGAGGATTAGAGCTGACGTTATTGGTTTTCATAAAAGATAACATTTGTTATCTAAAGGGGGGAGGTCTAAGGGTATTGTATCACAGGATAAGTATAAAGTTAACCACTAGAACAAAAATACAAGAATTCCAAAATTTCAGAGGAGGCAAAGAAAACAAATCATGCAGACACATGCACACACATGCATATATGCACATATGTAATTTATACCTGTTTATATACACATTCACGTGTATTTAAGTTACACAATGTTCATATATATTATGCAACACATGTTTTGCATGCTAGCTGTTATATAAGATAAAATTTGAAAGACTGTCATATGTCTTTTTCAGTAAATATAAATGGGCTTAACTATTAAAAGATAAAAGATTTTTAGCATGCATGGCAACTCTTTGCTGTCGAAAAGTAATATATCTAAAAACAAATTGATTTGGAATGGATAAATATAAAAAATGGACTAGGTATGTCAGGCAAATACAAAGTAAAGAAAATAACAGGTAGTGGTCTTAATCTCAGTGTAGAATCTGGGCCGAAAGCATTGTAATGCTAAAGCTACAAGATCCAGTAAGATCTAATACTTAGGGGCTTCCCTGGTGGCGCAGCGGTTAAGAATCCGCCTGCCAATGCAGGGGACACGGGTTCGAGCCCTGGTCCGGGAAGATCCCACATGCCTCGGAGCAACTAAGCCCGTGCGCCACAACTACTGAGACTGCGCTCTGGAGCCCGCGAGCCACAACTACTGAGCCCGCATGCCACAACTGCTGAAGCCCGCACGCCTAGAGCCTGTGCTCTGCACGCAACAAGAGAAGCCACTGCAATGAGGAGCCCACGCAACGCAACAAAGAGTAGCCCCC
This sequence comes from Balaenoptera musculus, assembly GCF_009873245.2. Lineage (NCBI taxonomy): Eukaryota > Metazoa > Chordata > Mammalia > Artiodactyla > Balaenopteridae > Balaenoptera > Balaenoptera musculus. The sequence continues at coordinate 91,308,531 of NC_045788.1, forward strand.
GCTCGCCACAACTAGAGAAAGCTCCACACACAGCAACGAAGACCCAATGCAGCCAAAATAAATTTAAAAAAAAAAAAAAAAAGATCTAATACTTAGGAATATATATGTACAAATACTGTAGCAGCAAATTTTATAAAGCAAAAGTTATAGATGATATGGAAAGGGGGCTAAAAAAGTAACTTCACAGTGTAGAAACAGAATAGTCATTGCCACAGCTGTGTGGGAAAGCTTACCTTCCATCAGTGATTAAGTCATGTCCTTGATACGATGTGATGAGAATGGCAGCTTTCCCTCTGTGGTTTTCCTCCCCAAGACTGCAGTCTAATCATTAGAAACATATTGGACAAACTCAAATTGAGGGGTATCCTTCAACATGCTCACTAGCACTCCTCAGTATAAGAATCTGAGGTCATCTGCCAAGGTCATCAAAAACTAGTAAAGTAGGAGAAACTTGTCACAGCCAAGAGGTGCCTGAGGAGGCATGACAACTAAATGTAGTGTGGTATCCTGGATGGGATTCTGAAACAGAAAAAGGACATTAGGTAAAATCGAAGGAAATATTAAAAATATATGGACTTTACATATATATAATTTATATATTTACATATAATTTACATATTACTACTTTACAGTAGTAATTGACTCAGAAATCTCTTATTAAAATGGCTTAAATTTAAGTCTACCATGTTAGAGTCATGCAAATTCAGAAAATATTGATTCCCAAAATATATTTTTTAGTTGTCTAAATTCGGTTAATATGTCTGGACAACAATTTGGCAAAGATAGAGTAATTAAGCATATAGTAATGCACTGTATTATAACACTAGTCTTTAAATTGTGTAAAGTACTTTCACATGTATTATCTCTTTTATTTGTCTTTTAAAATAAAGAATAATAAGTAGATTTTCTTTCCTCCCTCCCTCCCCCTTCTTTCTCTCTCCTTCCTTCCTTCCTTCCTTCTTTCTTTCTCCCTCTCCCTCTCCCTCCCTCCCTCCCTCCTCCCTCCCTCCCTCCCTTCCTTCCTTTCTTCCTTCCTTCCTTTCCAATGTGGAGTGGCAGAGGAAATAGGACATAAGAGAATCAAATTTATTCTAGTTCCTAATTCAGTGCTTTCCACCATATTTTGCTGTCTATGTGAAATTATCCTACTGGTCATAAATTCTGCAGTAAATTGTTCTCTTGAAAGAGAAGATTGCAGTGTAGTTACCTGCAGTCTCGAAATAGGTTGAGTAACATCCCTGTGTGCTGTGAGCAGATAACAGTGAATGAGTAATAGTTTTTAGATAGGATGGGCCAGATTTGAACCAAAAACATGACCAGGAGTAGATCGATAATACATTTACCAGCCTAAGAACTGTCAGGAACTTAATAATAAGGTCTGAGCATTCCCTCTGCTGATTTTCTTCAATTGTGAATGACTTCCAGATAAACTTACAAATAAACCATGACTGGTGTGTTTCCATTGCTAGCTTCCCTAGGGAGTGTGTGAATGAAGATCACCACTTCAAGGATAGGAAATCATAGTATCATGTAATGCAGATTCTTATACTCAAGCCGTGCTCCCTTTCTTGAATATATTAAATGATCACTATTTTATATTTTCAAGTTATATGTTAAAGTCACTAGATGTATTTTCTTTAAATTTTTTTTTTTTTTTTTTTTTTTTACAGTTCCCACCCCGAGGTGCAAGTCACATCCCTATTCTTTTGTCTCTGTTTTTTCTTTTGCCCTACCCAGGTAGGTGGGGAATTTCTTGCCTTTTGGGAAGTCTGAGGTCTTCTGCCAGCATTCAGTAGGTGTTCTGTAGGAGTTGTTCCACATGTAGATGTATTTCTGATGTATTTGTGGGGAGGAAGGTGATCACCACGTCTTACTCCTCCATCTTGAAGGTCCTCTCTATAAGATCTTTTTTTTTGATCTTTGAATTCTATTTTATTTATTTTTTATACAGCATGTTCTTATTAGTTATCTATTTTATACATATTAGTGTATATACGTCAACCCCAATCACCCAATTCATCTCACCACCACCAACCCCCCCTAAAAAATTTTTTATTGAAGTATAGTTGATATACAATATTATGTAAGTTACTGGTATACAATATAGTGATTCACAATTTTTGAAGTTTAGACTCCATTTATAGCTATTATAAAATATTGGGTGTATTCCCTGTGCTATACAGTATATTCTTGTAACTTATTTATTTTATGCATAATAATTTGTACCTCTTAATATACTACCCCTATGTTGCCCCTCCCCCTTCCGTCTCCCCACTGGTAACCACTAGCTTATTCTCTATATCTGTGAGTCTGCTTCTTTTGTTTTATTCACTAGTTCATTGTATTTTTTAGATTCCACATATAAGTGATATCATACAGTATTTGTCTTTCTCTGTCTGACTTATTTCACTTAGCATAATACCATTCAAGTCCATCCATGTTGCTGCAAATGGCAAAATTCCATTCTTTTTTATGGCTGAGTAGTATTCCACATATATATAATATATATATATATATATATATATATAGTGTGTATATATATATATAGTATATATATATATGTACACTACATATTCTTTATCCATTCATCTGTTGATGGACACACTTAGGTTGCTTCCATATTTTGGCAATTATAAATAATGCTGCTGTGAACATTGGGGTGCATGTATATTTTTGAATTAGTGTTTTGGGGTTTTTTTAGATATAGATCCGAGAGTGGAATTGCTGGTTCATATGATAGTTCTATTTTTAGTTTTTTGAGAAACTGCCATACTCTTCCATGGAGACTGTACCAATTTACATTCCCACCAACATTGTACAAGTGTTGCCTTTCCTTCACATCCTCTCTAACATTTGTTATCTGTGGTCTTTTTGATGATAGCCATTCAGATAGGTGTGAGGTGATGTCTCAGTGTGGTTTTGATTTGCATTTCCCCAATGATTAGCAATGTTGAGCATCTTTTCATGTGCTTGTTGCCCATCTGCATTTCCTCTTTGGAAAAATGTCTATTCAGTTCTGCCTATTTTTTAATAAGGTTGTTTGTCTTTTTGCTGTTGAGTTGTATGAGCTATTTAAATAAGTTCGATATTAATCCTTTATCGGTCATATCATTTGCAAATATTTTCTCCCATTCAGTAGGTTATCCTTTCATTGTGTTGATGGTTTCCTTTGCTGTGCAAAACGTTTTAAGTTTATTTTCCATTTAATTTTTAGCTATCCATATTGAAATAATGTATCTCTTTTATTTAGATTTCAATAGTTTAACACATTAAATGTCTCTTCTTTTCCTCCCCTTTAGATATTTTGTCAGTCATTCCATTCCTTGGTCTAACCACTAGAGAAATAAAAAGTCATTCAAGCTCATCTTTCAGATATTATTTAAATTAATACCTTTGGTATTAATTTAAATAAAGAAAGGCTATACCTCTAAGAAGCTTCCAGTCTTTTAGAAGAAAAATAAAGCAGACATATGAATAAATATGTATATGTAGTTTCAAATTGTGACAAGTGATATGAAGGAAAACAATCTTATAGGACAAAATTAATATCTGAGATGGAATTGGAGCTGAATCCTGGTAGATAATTAAGCATAAGCCAGACCATGAGGGACAAGAGACAAAGATCCAGGCAGAGCTTCAGCTTTCACTAGAGGCCTAACATGTAAAGAGTTCTGCATAATTAAGGAAACAAAATAAACATGACCATTTCCTATGTTTGAAATTGAGTGCTTCCTTTCTAAAATGTATCCCTGTTAATAGATCATCAGGACCTTAATAGAGGTAGATTATATTCTAGTACAATAGGTGGTTCTTAGAAGGGTTGTGGCATGATTGAACTTGTATTTCTAAAACACCCACTCTGACTGCTCTGTGCAGATCACTGCAGAGGACTGCTGGAAAGTGGCTATTGCAACATTAGACCAGATGAGAGACAGAGCACTGGACTAGGGTGGTTTATTAGATGAGTATTTTGCTGCAGTAATGCCATGTAGCAATAACCTCAGAAATCACAAGCATTTATTTTTATCACTCATGGTTCTGCAGGTAGACTGAGGGCTCAAGGGCTTGCCTCAAGCATCGGGTGCAAGTCTGTTCCATGTATCTTCTCTTTCTCATGGGACGAGAAGCTTCCCCAGGTATGTTCTTTTCAAAGCAGATAGGCAGAAGTGCAAAAGTCTAAGCCAAATTATCCAAGTACATTAAAGCCCCTCTGTCAGATGGGGCATATATTATATCTGCCTACATTTTATTAGCTAAAGCAAATCATATGACCAAGCGAAACATTGGGTGGGGATTAAAGTCTGACTACTCCAGTGGGAGGTACTACAAAATTATATTGCAAGAATATATATATGTATAAAATTCTATAACAGACAGTGAGTGAAGAATATAATCTAATGGATTATTATAATAGGTTGGATGTATAATGTATTTTGCAGGTAGTATTAAATTAGATATGAGGGATGAGAGAGGATTCCCTCAGTTCAGGCATAAACAACTGTGTAGATGCAAGTGCCATTTACTGATAGAAGGAAACTAGTGTAAAAGAAAATCAAGGCTGAGAAGAGACCAGTATTTCAGTTTGGAATGTATCAATGAAATAGACAAGTGATAGAGGTGGGTAACTGCATATTCTTGATAGTGAAAAGTGTGGTTAGGGCTAGAGTTGTTGGCATATCAATAGTATCTCTCTTTCTTGCTTTCATTTTTTTGTTGCTTCTTTTACAAGAATAAGGAGAAGTAAATTGTAGAAGCAGCAATGGGGAAGACCATGGGCTCCACCTCTGTACCCTGAGGTATGATACATGTGGGGGAATAAATGCCTATAATAAAGAGAGACTTCAGGGGAGGAAGAGTGGTCAGGACCAGGCAGTCAAGTCAAAGCAGGGGAGTCAGGGGCAGGATTTAGGAGGACTGAGATTTGGGTCTGACAAAGGGATATATGGAGCACTATGGAAATGAGATATTGATAAACAAATGACCAAAGAGATTTAGAAATCCAGTTTTGATGAACTTAAAGAAAAATGTAAGACATCATTCTTTTGTTTATGTTCCCAACTTTTAAAATATGTATTGTAAAAATGCATGACGTTTCAAGATACTTGTAAAAGAATAGTCACCATTTTAATTTTTTAGCACCTTTTATTTTATTCATATGCATATATCCCCCTCCATTAATTTATTATAAGTCAAAGGATATGGACATTTATAAGAGGAAAATTAATATTTTTCTAACCCCGTCAAATTCTACTCTTTTTGGTAACTAACGATAACAGTTTGAGAATTCTTTTATACGTTTCTGTATGCTTGTGGGTATGTGTACACTTATTTATATGGCTTTTTATATTGTTCCAGTTTTTCTCATATAAACTTGCCTTATTCACTTGACAATATATCTTGAAACATCCCTCCAAGTCAATAATGTAGATATATCTTTTTATATGGGTAGCTGTTACGCTATCAGATGTGATAATGTGATGCTGCATTATTTGTACAATATTAATTCAACCTTTATCTTAATGATGAACATACATGTTTCAAGAGTTAGTATTTTTGTTATTGTTTTTATTCTTTACTTTATTGGCCACTATAAACAATGCTTTCATAAATGCTTTATGCATAGGTCCTTATGTACTGAAGCTTTTATTTCTGCCTGATAGATTTCCAAAACTACCAAGATTACTGCTCCAAGGAAAGTGGAGATTGTTTTTTTTAATTTTAGTACACGTTGCTAGGTTACTTAATCTGAAAGTTTGTGGCAATTCACATTTCCACCAAAAATATATGTGTATCCATTTAGTGGTATCATTTTCAGCATTGTTTGTGATTGCTTTTTTTGTTGTTGATCTTATCTCTCTTTTTTAAAACTAATTTTTGTGGTGACCACATTATTCATTTATTCTAAAAACATTTCCTATGTTGTTAGTGTACTAGGCACTAAGAAATATATTGACAGGCAAGATAGGAATAATACCAGCCTTCCTGGACTCTAGTAGGCCTGGAAGTTAGCTTACTATTAATTAACAAATTTATTTATTGTCACAAATGCTGTAAGAGGAAAAATACATGGTGCTAAGGAATATTGTCTGCTAGGGCTTCCCAGAGAAAGTAACACCTAAGCCAAAACATAAGAGATGAGTAGGAGTCAGCCAGGTGAAGGAGAGATGGGGTGGGGAGAACCCTTCTAAGCAGAGGAAGTAAATCAAAGGTAAAGGTCCATAAGAACTAGAGAACCTGGTTAGCACATAGCACGAGAAGTAAAGGAGAGCCCTGCAGTGAACAACAGTTTGCCTTTTAAGCCTAGTTGAGGAGCAATATACAATAACAGTAAGAAAACACTGGAAAGACTTATGGAGAGTGACATGACAAGATTTGTATTTTAGAAGGATCTGTTGGTTTGTGCTATGCAAAACCTATTAGCCAAGAGAGGAGGAGATTGAAACAATTCAGGTGAGGGACCCCCGGAGTGAGGTAGTAGAAGAGGAGCTAGTAAAGTAGAGAAGGCTTTGTGTTTAATTGGATGAGTCAGTTAAGTAGAGAGGAGGGATTCCCAGGTTTCTCATTGTAACAATTGAGTGGATGGTGGTTCTGTTAACTAAGAAAGAATATATTCTGGTTTATAACCAAGTTTAACGAGTTTAATTTCAAAGTTGCCAATTGCCCTAGTCGGGCTGTCTAATTGGCACCTGGGTAGATGTGTCTGGAGCTCAGGGTTGAGCCTTGAGATGAAAGGTTTTCCTTCCTTTAGCTCCTTTCTTGAGGATAACTTCCCAAAGTACGCCAAATGGTCATGAATATTTTATGCTTCTCGGTGCTCATTACTATAATTTTTATAAAAACAATTTCTTATTTACATTCCTACTAGTAATATATGACTATACCATTTTCATATCATAATTGCTCTCATTGAATAATGCCATTAATATAATTTTTCTTTGAGTAAGTGACAGAAGACAGATTTGTCTTAATTTCTACTTCTTTGATTTGCGTGGCAAACAAGGCATGTTTAATTGATTTTATTTCCTCTTGGGTGAATTGTCTATTCCTCTCCTTTTCCTGGTCACCACTTGTGCTGTCATCTATGCATGTGAGCTCATTCATTAAGTAATCATTTGTTGTGTACTTATCACCATGCATTAGGCAGTTACATAACAGTTTGGAGCTCAGAAAAAAAAATGCATGAGACATTTTCTTTGCCTTCTGGTTCTGAGAAACAGAAACAGTAACTAGAAGATTAAAATAGCATGTACTTAGTGCCATGAGAGAGATATTTCTAGGTTGGCATGGAGGTATCTGGAGGGGTGTCTGACCCAGACTGGGCAGTGAGTGGGACAGAAAAGGAAACAACATCTGAGCTAAAAGCAGGGGTAACTGGGCCAGGAAAAGGTGGGTTATGGGGACGATTGGGGTGTGCTGAGAGTGCAGTGGGTCAGGTAAAAGTAACTGCTTGTAGGAAGGCAGAGAGAGGAACATAGAAGTTCAGGTACAAAAATTAGTTCAATAAGATTAAGGCACTGAGTGGGAAAGCAGAGAAAGGCAAAAATAATACTAGGAAGATGAGCAGAGGTCAGATTACAAGGTTAGCTGTGCGGTAAATCTGTGTTTCCTTGATATGTCCACTTCAGAAACTATCCTATTTATACACAGAAACCATACTTATGTCTTACTTCCATAGGATGGAATTTGGTACAAGGTATTACATTTTCTGCTCATTTTGACCCAGAAAATGGGTGGAGAAATCAATGAAATAAAGAAAGATTTTATTGTTCATAGCAGAAATACAAACAAAAAAATTGAAGCTGGATTGTATTCTATTCCATTTATGTCCCAAATTTCTTTCAAGTCTCAAGACCATCTCCTTCATGTGAGTGTTCAGTGATTTTTTAATGTTTCAAGGTTGATTGCCTACATAATTGTTAGTTTCACAGATTTTGATAAATTAATGCTAATTTAGAAATATGGGATTAATTACATAGACTATTAAAGACCCTATTCATGAAGTCAGAACTTACAAAAATGAGAAATATAGAATTTGAAATAAACAATAAATGAACTGATAGTTTCTGAATCTCATACTTTCAGATATTTTTTATTTTGTTCTCAGAAGTAATAAACACGTATTTTTAGATTATTATTATTCACCAGGTAGTTTGTTTGTGAGATGCCAGATAGGCTGCCAGTGAATGAAAAAAAATAAAACCAAACACAAAACCAGAAAACTACAATTCTCCTCTCTTGTCAGCATGGGATGATTAGTTGTTATTTCCTGTTTAGCACATTTTCCTGTATTTTCCTGTAAGCACATTTGCTTACATTGTGCTTAATTTGTTCAACTTCGTAAATAGTAGCAAAGTCATCAATTTTAACTGGAACATACAGTTTATAAAGTTAAAAGAGCAATAAAATACCCAACATTTAAATAAAAAACTGTGTTTTAGGATCTTTGATGGCATTGTATTTTTAAAATTTGTAATATAAAACCAGGTACTTTAAATATATAAAAGTATGTTTCTGCATACTGCAAACCGTATTTCTTTGTTGGAATATGTTTGGTAACATTTGTTTAGTTCATAATCTCTATCATCATATGTATTCAAATAGAAATGAATTTGCCAGCAAGTTTCTCTTAATTTATTTGTCATGCAGTCTTCATGTATGGTCTTAATGTAGAAAATAAAATATGGAAATAAAACCAAAAATAAACAAATGGGACCTAATTAAACTCAAAAGCTTTTGCACAGAAAAGGAAACCATAAACAAAATGAAAAGACAACCCACAGAATGGAGAAAACATTTGCAAATGAAGTGACAGACAATTAGTCTCCAAAATTTACAAACAGATCATGCGGCTCAATATCCAAAAAACAAATAACTCAATCAAAAAATGGTCAGAAGACCTAAATAGACATTTCTCCAAAGAAGACATACAGATGGCCAAGAGACAAATGAAAAGATGCTCAACATCACTAATTATTAGAGAAATGCAAACCAAAACTACAGTGAGTACCACCTCACACCAGTCAGAATGGCCATCAACAAAAAATCTACAAACAATAAATGCTGGAGAGGGTGTGGAGAAAAGGGAACCCTCCTACACTGTTGGTAGGAATGTAAATTAGTACAGCCACCATGGAGAACAGTATGGAGGTTCCTAAAAAAACTAAAAATAGAGCTACCACATGATCCAGCAATCCCACTCCTGGGCATGTATCTGGAGAAAAACATGGTTCGAAAGGGTACATGCATACCAGTGTTCATTGCAGTGCTGTTTACAATAGCCAAGAGATGGAAGAAACCTAAATGTCCATCAACAGATGAATGGATAAAGAAGATGCAGTACATATATACAATGGAATATTACTCAGCCATTAAAAAGAATGAAATAATGCCATGTGCAGCAACATGGTTAGACCTGGAGATTATCATACTAAGTGAAGTAAGTCAGACAGAGAAAGACAAATATCATATGATATTGCTTATATGTGGAATCTAAAGAAAAGATACAAATGAACAAAACAGAAGCAGACTCACAGACTTAGAGAACGATTTTATGGTTACCAGGGGGGAAAGGTGGGGGGGATGAATAGACTGGGAGTTTGGGATTGACATGTACACACTACTATATTTAAAATAGGTAACCAACAAGGCCCTATTGTATAGCACAGGGGACTCTGCTCAATATTCTGTAATAACCTAAATGGGAAAATAATTTGAAAAAGAACAGATACATGTATACATATAACTGAATTGCTTTGCTGTACACCTGAGTATAACACAACATTGTTAATCAACTATACTCCAATATAAAATAAATTTTTAAAAAGTGTTTGCAAAAGTTAATTTTCACCTCAGTCACCTTGACTGATATTCAATCTAATCCCATTCAAACTCTTAGTTTGAAACATATAAATGAAAAAGAATTACTTTCACTGTAAAAATAGAGGCTAAAAATTTACAAAATATAATTACCTAGGCAAATAAACCAAAGCAATGTAGCCTAAATAAATATCAAGAAACAGTGTAAAAACCATCTATACTTTGCTTAAAAATAACCCATGCTACCACATCACATGTGGAAAGACAAGAGTTAGTAACCAATGGCATATACTGATAAATGCTGCAATGTTATACATACAGGTGAGTTGTAACCTTAAGTTATTTCAGATATATTATAAATGTTCCAGTTTAATGAATCAATAGAACTCTGACTAGGATAGATGAATTGATGAATACTAGAATTCAACTCATGAATGTGTTATCTAAGTGTCCTTGAACAAGTATTTCTGAGTTCTTTCCATATGTTGAGTACTCTCCTAGGTGCTAGGGATACAGAAGCAAACATGATGGACAGAAACCTTGCCATCAAGGAGACCGTATTCTATTAAGGGAACAGGACAGTAAGCAAATAAAGAAAAAAAATAAATAAATAAACTTATTTCAAACTGTGATAAGCACCTTTTAGTAAATAAAATAGGGTGATAGGATAGAAAGAATTTTAGATAGACTGACTTCTCTAAGAAGTTAATATTTGCAATGAATCTTGAAGATAAGCAAGAGCCAACAATGCCTATTGGAAATCACAGCAGAAAGGTCAAATAGACAAATGAATGTATTAGTGTGGTGCTGCGGGAAACAAAACAGAGGTATAAAGTTTGGAGTCATAGTATTCAGTGCTATTTAAATCCATGCTCACCCAGGAAGATAATATTGCTAGAGAAGAGAAAAAGGTACAAAACCAATCCTTGGAGTGCTCCCGTATTTTGTGTAAGGGTATTTTATACAGTAAAAAGCTAAAGGGCCACAAGGAAAAGTTAGAAGGTTATGAAGTCTTAAGCCTAAAGAGAGGGAACTACATCAACTGTATTGCCTTTGACAGAAATGAAAAATGATAACATGTTTCCATTGGATTGGACAATAAGGAAGTATTTAGTGATCATTAAAGTAATTTCAGTGGGGAAGTGAGGAAGAAAGCCAAATCAGAGTAGTTCGAAGAGTAAATGGTAGATATAGATGGATTTACTACTTAGTGTATTGAAAATATTTTCAAAAATAGGCCTTTGAAACAAAGAAAAACATGTTGGGGTGATAACTGAAGGAGGATATAAGCTCAAAGAGTACATTGATAATGCAGAAGAGAGAGGAGACACATTCATTGAGCAAATGAGAGGTGATAGGATCTAGTGTCCAAGTGGAGGAATTAATATTATACAGGAGCAGGAACAATTCTTTTATGAAATAGAAGGAAAAAAATTATATGAATACAGAAAAAGATGGAAAATGAGATTGTATTTATCTAATTGTTTTTTCTCAGTGAGTAAGGATTGGAGTCATAGGCTGAAAGAGAAAGAAAACTTTTTGGAGGTTTGATATTACATTGTTATGCTGAAGACTGAGAAAACAAATTTACTGGTGAAATGTAGAATAATGGCTTGGTAGTGCTAAGTGCCCACTTGCAATCTGGGTTCAAGAATATAAAGTGAGTCTAAGCAATAAGATTCTGTTTACTCCATTTGTATTCATATGATGGGGTCCTGGCATGGAATAGCTTGGATTTAGGGTTTAACTTGTTTTTTCAGGTATATTCAAAGAAAATAGAGGGAACTGGCAGGTGTGATAGGTAAATTCAAAAGTATGATTATCATGATAGATCACTGACCTGTAGCTGAGTAAGGAAGAAAATAAGAACATTGAGGGGAACAAGAGAGCAGAAATAGTTGGACCAATAGTTTGTAGATATTGGTGAAATTGAAGTTGGAGGACAAATATTAAGGACCTGGAAAAATAGATGACAGTTGACAGAGAGAATGGAAATAAGAATGAAATAACAAAGAAAATGTAGTTAATTTGTTACAAAACAACAGTTTTGTCTATCAGAACCCCAAGCCCAGAGATGCACATATAAGACAATAAAGAATATGCAATCCTGAATACTTTAAAATACTACTTCCAGCTAAGAAGCTAACAGATTGAAATAACACACATCTTAATGAAACAAACAGCTGGTAGTTTTACAAATTAAATTTTTATTGCTCTGTGATGATAAAGTAAGTCATTCTCAAACACAATTTTATAGAGTACCCTGTCTTACAGAAAAACTGTAGAATGACAAAGGAAAAGTATATTTATAAAAGTTTAAATTCATAAGAATATTTTGCCCTTAAACACTGAAATACTTTCTTCATAAATTTAGAAAACATAAGTCATGACTCCCCAGACATGAATGCGTTAGAATTTTTCTTCTTGTTCCAAAGATAAAACTGTCTTTATAGGTAACTAAACCAATCCACTTTTTAAAATGTTTGTTTAAATGTAAAAATATGGATTCTATTTATAAATGGGGAGGTCTGAGATAAATGAATATTTTCTCCCACTGTCTCAGATTCCTGGCTAATTGGTAATTGAGTTATAAATTCCTTTGGTATGCTGTTGTGAATTTAGTGAATTCAGTTTGTGAATATAAGAAAATCTAAGTAAGATATGCTTAAAAACCTGAGACTAAATGTATGATTATATTTCTATTATCTGGTACATTTTTTTAGAAGGAAGTAATAACAGAATCCCTAACTGAAATACTAAAATCCATTTCCCTGTACCTATCACACAAGAAGTAGAAGAAAATAGAGCTTTCCGATTGCAAGTGATAAAGAAATATTCTAATATGAGACAAGAAACATCAACCATGAAAAGGACTTTCATTATTAAACATAACAGCAAAAATGATTTTATTCTTTGTTACATTGTAAAATTTATGTGAGTGTGTTTGCATGTGTGCACACATGTAAGATTATGTGTGCATGGTATGGAGGAAAAGAAAGGAATGGGTGCAGATGAGTGGTCCTATAACTTTTGGATCAATTTCTATGTTGCCTCAATCCTGTAGGATTTTTTGAGTATGACTGTCAGGAGAGTGTTATGCTTGAAAGTGAGATTTCTCTATGAAGAGACTAGGAATCTTAGGACTCTGGATTCAGTTAGAGAGGGTTTATCATGGAGAGTATTATTGAAGCAGGAGGAAAATTTGTTGAACATATTTACAAGATAGTAATTATAATAATGGATTTTGGTTTAAACTTTTCTTCTTACATTAGCATTTAACAGTTTAACTTTAAATATCTGTACTGCTTTAATTACATCCTACATACTTTGATATTTTATTTTAACTGCATTTCATTCAAAATACTTTCTAATTTATCTTGGTATTTCTTTTTTAACCTATGGCTATTTAGAGTATGTTGTTTAATTTCTAAATATTTGGAGCTTTTCCAGGTAACTTATGGTTATTGACTTCTGATTTAATTCACTTGCCGTCACAATACATACTCTGTAAAGTTTATTCTTTTGAGCTGCATTAAGACATGTACTTCAGCATATTGTCTATTTTGATACCTGTTCCATCCACACATGAAAAGAATACATATTCTGCAGATGTTGGGTATAATGTTCTCTAAATATAAATTAGATCAAGACAGTTGATGGCATTATTCAAATATTCTATATTCTTATTGATATTTTTAAATAGTTATTTTGTCAATTACTCAGAAAGAGTGTTAAAATATATCATTAGATTGTAGGTGTGTTTTTTTCTTTTCTCCTTTTAGTTTTACCAGTTTTTGTTATAGATATCTTGAAGCTCTTTGATTAGGTGCATACCCATTTAGGATTGTTACGGTTTTCTGATGGGATTGACCCTTTTGTTATTAGAAAGTACCATTCTTTATCTCTGATAATATTCCTTGTCTTCAAATAGAAATTTACCCATAAGTGAAATCCATAGCAGCTTGCTTTCATTTGTGGGTCTATTTTGATTGATTTAGTTTTCCATGGACTATGGATCACATTTTCCTGTTTCTTTGTATGTCTAGAAATATTTCATCGTATATTGGGCAATGTGGATAATCTAATATATATACTGTATGTCCTATTATCTTCCTCTGAAGAGTGTTGATTTTGCTGTAGCAGGCAGTTAAATTAAAAGTCTATTTTCCTGAACATGTGAGGGATTGGTTTCATATGAATAATTTCATATGGAAGGATGGCTTGTCCTGATTTTGCTCTTAGTCTTAAGGTTATGTTTAGCCCTAGCCTGATATCTTTTCTCTTAAGGCTTAACTGTCCTGGGTTTTTGTTTTTGTTTTTAATTAATTCATTTATTTTTGGCTCCGTTGGGTCTTCGTTGCTGCTCATGGGCTTTCTCTAGCTGTGGTGAGTGGGGGCTACTCTTCATTGTGGTGGCTTCTCTTGTTGCAGAGCACAGGCTCTAGGCACGCAGGCTTCAGTAGTTGTGGCTTGCAGGCTCTAGAGCGTAGGCTCAGTAGTTGTGGCACACGGGTTAGTTGCTCCGCGGCATGTGGGATCTTCCTGGAACAGGGATCGAACCCGTGTCCCCTGCATTGGCAGGTGGATTCTTAACCACTGCGCCACCAGGGAAGTCCCTGTCCCAGGGCTTTAATGGAATGCCCAAGCTGCTCATCAAGGCCTTCTAACACAACAAAATTAAAACTTCAAACTCTGTCTCCTTTGTTATGGACATTAGCTGAAATATCTGCTCATTTTTTTCAGCTTTACAAATATCCCCTGCTGCTGGATTTTGGGAGTCTGTCCTATATTTATGTAATTTAGAGGTTAAGCCAGTGCTTGAGATTTCAGAGCTTTTCTCTCTGTGCCTACCCCCTTTCTGGCACTTTTCCCTTCAAATTTCCAGCTGTACTAGCAGCCCTAAATGTCATCCTCTGAGATTTCAAACCAATAAGACTTTGGCTTTTTGCTTGAGTTCAAACTGCACCAGCCATGCAGATAGGGAAATGCCCCAGGTGGGGGGGGGGGGCGGGGAACAACATGTGAACATAGATCTTTACTCAGTGTAATTTCCTTCTTTCTTGATGGAATCACTTCCAATTCTAGCCTGCCTTTGGGCATTCCCTACTGCTTTCAACTAGTTGTTGTCTTTTAAAAGTTTGGTTCAGAGTTTATAGTTATTCTTAGTGGGAGGATTAGTTGGATACAAGCTACTTCTCCATTACTGGGGCCACAACTAGTATGATAATGAACTTTAGAATTGAACAATTTGGTTAATTTACTTTCACTAACTAAATGCTTACTTACTACCCAATGTGCTAGGAAACAATGCAAGTATTGTAAATGATAAAGTTCTTGCTTTACAATCTACAGATTCAATGCAATCCCTATCAAACTACCACTGGCATTTTTCACAGAACTAGAACAAAAAATTTCATAATTTGTATGGAAACACAAAAGACCCCAAATAGCCAAAGCAGTCTTGAGAAAGAAAAACAGAGCTGGAGGAATCAGGCTCCCTGACTTCAGACTATACTACAAAGCTACAATAACCAAGACAGTATGGTACTGGCACAAAAACAGAATAGATCAATGGAACAGGATAGAAAGCCCAGAGATAAACCCATGCACATATGGTCACCTTATCTTTGATAAAGGAGGCAAGAATATACAATGGAGAAAAGACAGCCTCTTCAATAAGTGGTGCTGGGAAAACTGGACAGCTACATGTAAAAGAATGAAATTAGAGCACTCCCTAACTCCGTACGCAAAAATAAACTCAAAATGGATTAAAGACCTAAATGTAAGGCCAGACACTATCAAACTCTTAGAGGAAAACATAGGCAGAACACTCTATGACATAAATCACAGCAAGATCCTTTTTGATCCACCTCCTAGAGAAATGGAAGTAAAAACAAAAATAAACAAATGGGACCTAATGAAACTTAAAAGCTTTTGCACAGCAAACGAAACCATAAACAAGAAGAAAAGACAACCCTGAGAATGGGAGAAAATATTTGCAAACGAAGCAACTGACAAAGGATTAATCTCCAAGATTTACAAGCAGCTCATGCAGCTCAATATAAAAAACAAACAAACAAACCAATCCAAAAATGGGCAGAAGACCTAAACAGACATTTCTCCAAAGAAGATATGCAGATTGCCAACAAACACATGAAAGGATGCTCAACATCATTAATCATTAGAGAAATGCAAATCAAAACTACAATGAGTTATCATCTCACACTGGTCAGAATGGCCATCATCAAAAAATCTACAAACAATAAATGCTGGAGAGGGTGTGGAGAAAAGGGAACCCTCTTGCACTGTTGGTGGGAATGTAAATTGATACAGCCACTATGGAGAACAGTATGGAAGTTCCTTAAAAAACTAAAAATAGAACTACCATATGGCCTAGCAATCCCACTACTGGGCATAAACCCTGAGAAAACCATAATTCAAAAAGAGTCATGTACCACAATGTTCATTGCAGCTCTATTTACAATAGCCAGGACATGGAAGCAACCTAAGTGTCCATCATCGGATGAATGGATAAAGAAGATGTGGCACATATATACAATGGAATATTACTCAGCCATAAAAAGAAACGAAACTGAGTTATTTGTAGTGAGGTGGATGGACCTAGAGTCTGTCATACAGAGTGAAGTAAGTCAGAAAGAGAAAAACAAATACCGTATGCTAACACATGTATATGGAATCTAAAAAAAAAAAAAAAATGGTCATGAAGGACCTAGGGGCAGGACGGGAATAATGACGCAGACCTACTAGAGAATGGACTTGAGGACACGGGGAGGGGGAAGGGTAAGCTGGGATGAAGTGAGAGAGTGGCATGGACATATATACACTACCAAATGTAAAAGCGATAGCTAGTGGGAAGCAGCCGCATAGCACAGGGAGATCAGCTCGGTGCTTTGTGATCACCTAGAGGGGTGGGATAGGGAGGGTGGGAGGGAGACGCAAGAGGGAAGAGATATGGGGATACATGTATATGTATACCTGATTCACTTTGTTTTAAAGCAGAAACTAACACACCATTGTAAAGCAATTATACTCCAATAATGATGTTAAAAAAAAGTTCTTGCTTTAGTTTGGCAGGAAGGACAGACTCTATAATATTGGGAAGAACAGACTCCACTACATGTCTATGATACAGCATGAGAAGTGCTAAGAGAGGACTACTTCCAAGGACTATGCTAGCACAGTTCAGGGAGACTGGAACTCTACCTAGTCAAGTTTTCCTAGAGGAGGTGATAGCTGGATTGGATCCTTGAAAAATATGTCAGGAGTTTACCTAAAGGAAGGTGTGAAAGTTGTGAGGAAGGAAATTTTAGACAAAGGCAACATACAAACCAAAGTAGTGTGAAGCTGTTTTGAAAATGGCAGATGAACATGAATAATAAGTTTAGTTGTAAAGATGTTATGAGACAAGATTGTAAAGGATGTGTAATAGTAATAACAGTAGTTAAAAATTACCACCGCTTACTGAGAACTGATTATGCAAGTGCTTAGGCTAAGCAGTTAACATGTTTTCTCTGTTGATTACAACTACAGCCCTTTTCAGGAGGTACTATTAGGATTCTCCCATTTTTCAGATGAAGATATTGAGGTTTAAAGGGATTGAATCTGTTGGTAAGTGCAGCGTTGTGATTCAAACTTACTGTCTTTGATTTCAGATTCTACATACTTAGCTACTCCCCTAAAGAGTTTGAAAGTAAATAGGAAAACCTGAATAGTTTAAAAGAGGCCAGTGTCTTTGTTAGATCTGAATTTTAGGAAATTTAGCTTTATATTAAATATGGAAGTTCACAGAGGAAAGAGATAAGAAGAAAATTTACTAAATTCTACACATAACACTTTATAAAGGCATTTAAATTATCCAACAGTTCATTGCTGTTTGTGGGTTTTATGGTATATAAAGAGACAAATAATGGAGTCTAGAAGGTGGAAAAAAGATCAGGCCAGACAATTCGTATGTCCTTAAATTTAACACCATCATACAATAGTTTAGAGTCTTATAACTCCAGTTGCCATTATCCTCCCCTCTTTCCCCATCCCATTTTGTAAAATGCCACCTGATATACATTAGGGAACATTCTGACTAACCTCGATGACCAAAGATAGATTCTGAATTCTTAGCCAGTTTTGGATTAAGGTTTATTCTGATAACTGCTGCTTTTTTTTTTTTAATTGAAGTATAGTTGATTTACAATGTGTTAGTTTCAGGTGTACAGCGAAGTGATTCAGTTATATATATATATATATATATGTATATGTGTATATATATATATATATATATATAATTTTTCAGATTCTTTTCCATTATAGGTTATTACAAGATATTGAGTATAGTTCTCTGTGCTATACAGTCGGTACTTGTTGTTTATCTATTTTATGTATAGTAGTGTGTAGCTGTTAATACCAAATTTCTAATTTATCCCTCCCATCATCCTTCCCCTTTGGTAACCATAGGTTTGTTCTCTATGTCTGTGAGTCGTTTTCTGTTTTGTAAATAAGTTCATTTGTATCATTTTTTTTAGATATCACATGATATTTATCTTTCTCTGTCTGACTTACTTCACTTAGTATGATAATCTCTAGGTCCATTCATGTTGCTGCAAATGCCATTATGTCATTTTTTTTTATGGCTGAGAGCTTTTACTAATTTGAAATACCAACTTGAAAAGAGAGAAGTCACTTTAGATCCACCTTTGCAATAAATTGCGGTGGATAGCTCAAATAAATGTATTTTTCTGTCTTGAAGGGAAATGTTCATCTGCCTGTATTCATTTCCTAGGGCTGCCATAACATATTATCACAGACTTGGTGGCTTAGAACAACAAAAATTTATTTTCTCACAGTTCCGGAGGCCAGAAGTCTGAAATCAAGGTGTCACCAGAGTTGGTTCCTTCTGGAGTCTCTTGAGTCTGTTCCACGCCTGTCTCCTTGCTTCTGTTGGTTGCTCACAATCCTTGGAATTCCTTGGCCTATAGATAAATAAACCCAATATTTGTCTACACCTTCACATCATCTTCCCTCTGTAACCAATTTTCCTTTTCTTTCTTTAATAAAGATACCAGTCATTAGACTGAGGGCCAACTCTAAATCTAAGATGATCTTATCTCAAGATCTTTAACTTAATTGCAACTGCGAAGACACTATTTCCAAATAAAGTCACATTCACAGGTATCAGGGTTAGAGCTTTGACAAATCTTTTTGGCACCACTATTCAACACACTACACTGCCAAATGCTAGATTAGGGGAATTGTTATAAAAATATTAATATTCCGATGGCAGCATAATAACTGACAAGGCACTAAAGATACATGAATTAAATATAAGTTGTCACAAGTGCAATTGAGATGTAGAGAAAATAAACTTTATACATGAAATGATTGGTTATTCAATAGAGCATTTAATAGAATTCTAAATTATCTAGACCAAGGAATTAAACAATGGGATAGGTAATATGTTCCACTCAGGAGTCAAAATAGAAACATTCAAATGGAATTTAGAAATAACATTTATTTCAACCTAATTCTTAGTCTTATCATGGGAGCTTGTGTAAGAGAAAAAATTCTCTATATTATGTACTGCACTTTGAATTCTCTTAAGTCAGTTTGCATATTTGTTTGATGGACAGAATGTGGACCTTGCAATTCAGCAGAATTGGGTTTGAATGTCACATAACCACTGTTAGCTGTGTGATCCCAGGAAAGTAAATTAACCTGTTGGTGTCCCAGTTACCTCATCTGCAAAACAAGTGTGTTAATGCCAACTTCCCAGGTGTTTAACTTGCTATTTGCACAAAATTTGAGAAATTGTATAAAGGGGTCCTGATACAGAAGTGCTCAGTAATGTGGAGTTCTTTCCTGCACTTGGCTGTTCAAGTGATGCCCAGTCTGATCAGGTACTAAACTAAACTAAACTAAACTAAACTAATGAAACACAAAAGGCATTTTTAATTGATATTTTTCATATTATCTCTCTCCATGCAAGTTGGAATAGTTGATGAATGACTTTTCATTAATCTTACCAACATCTGTTTATCTATTTGTGTTAGGTAAGGGATGAAGCAAAACCTCTCTCCCTCTCTCTGTCTCTCACACACACACAAAGGCACACACACACACACACACACACACACCTTAATTTTTCATGGCTTGAGTCATACCACAGATCCAATCACTACTCTCTTATTGTAAAAAGTGAAGTCCAGTCCAGTTGCTGTGCTTATGACAATTGACTCCTACTGACATTTGTTTTGTTTGTTTTTATAAATGGGAAAGTGAGGCATGATCAGGGTAATCATACCCTGACAATCTTAAGGTCTTGTAAGAACTCTT
Organism: Balaenoptera musculus; assembly: GCF_009873245.2. NCBI lineage: Eukaryota > Metazoa > Chordata > Mammalia > Artiodactyla > Balaenopteridae > Balaenoptera > Balaenoptera musculus. Next base: position 91,328,691 of record NC_045788.1, read on the forward strand.
GCCAAGTTGTTAGAAACGTTTATGTATGTTCTTTTTCAATCCAGACTGTTGGTGCCTTGTGACAGTTTAAGTTCCCAGGAGTGTGTGGAAAGTGGCTAGCTATATCAGGAAGACTTACAAGGAGGCGTTTATGTTGGTGATTTGCAGAAACTCAGGGTGTGATTCTTAATCTTCCAGGTGCAAAAACTCGATCATGTTGGTGATCCAGAAATCAGACTTAGGGATCATGAGTCATACTTGTTAACTCAAGAGAGACTGAGGTACATGAACAAAAAAACTAATTTATTGAGTAAATAGGCCATATTGCTTTCTGATGAGAATTTTAGTAACATTTATTAAGAAACTTAACCATATTGATATGCATTTATTTATATCTATGTGTAATAAAGAAACCAGAGACCCACACTTTCCACATAATCATGTTCCTTTGTAATTGTCTGTGTATTTAATTAAGAATATTCATGCTTATCAAACATTTTTATAACAGAAAAAAATTAAAACTGCTAAATGTTCAAACATAAGACTAGAACAGTGCTTTTCAAACTGTGAGCCCTAATCCATAATGGGTCATGGAAACAATTTACTGTATTGCAAAAAGCATAGTTTTATAGATTACCCCAATTTATCAATGAGAGAACTGAGACACAGAAACACTAAATAAAATGTCTAAAGCCACAGAGTTAGCCAGGGGAAGCTGAGCTTCCTGACTCAAAAATCTCATGTTTTTTTATTAGAGTTGGGTCCTTCCAGAAGCTGATTTGCTATTGGGCTGGTGATGTAACACTGGTCTTAAATAGGAAAAATGGGGACCATGTGCATATGAAGGTGGTTTGGAGTGGGTGAGGGGAGTTGGCTCTCAAGGGAAGAAATGGGCAGAGTTGTCGTCATTTTTATTCCTAATATTTCTTAAGAGCTTTAGTTTTATCTTTGGAGTATCATGACTAATTACAGGCAAATCTGATCTGGCTAGTCTGAATTTTTCAGGTATTGGCCTTAAGAAACTGACAAGTTTCTAACATATAACCCAAGTCTTTTATCCTGTGGAAAACTAGAACATAAGAGTTACACATACTTTATTAATTGTCCTAAAAGTTCTCATCTTATTTCTATTTCTAATAAAATATTGCAGGCATATAGGAAAGTAAATGTACAGGGTAATGTGAAAAATTTCATGGACCCAACATCAAGCTTTGCCTGCCCTTCCTTCCTTCTTTCCTTCCTTCCTTCCTTCCTTCCTTCCTTCCTTCCTTCCTTCCTTCCTTCCTTCCTTCCTTCCTTCCTTTCTTTCTTTCTTTCTTTCTTTCTTTCTTTCTTTCTTTCTTTCTTTCTTTCTTTCTTTCTTTCTACCTTTCTTTCAGAAAAACTGTTGCAGATTAACTTTTGATTTCAATACAAAGAAAACTTGTCTTCAGTGTTCTTTGTAGTCGGTATGTATATGTGTGTGAATATATGTGAGTGCTTATACAGGGAGTATGGCTTCACTTACAGATATACTCCTTTAGAGCTAAGCCTCACTTTTCAAAGTTTTTTTATATACATATAAATATCTATTTTTGCCAATGAATAGGCATGACCTAAATTACCCATATTCTTCTTATATAATCACAATCTTAATGAAACAATAAAAATATTACAGCTGCTTCTAAGGTTTGAAAGAATGACAGGAGAAAAATAGTTCATTAGGATGACTCTATAGATTTTTTTTCCCAATTAAACTTATGTAGGTAAGGGATATTGATTCATCCCCACAATCTGATAACTTTGTGAGCTTTAGCATCTTTTAGCTCAATGAATTTGCTGATTTTACTATAATTGTCATAACATTCTTAATATATTCTAGGTACCATTTTACATAGCAGTAAATAAGAAAAATATCTCCCCATCATGGAACTTGCATTAACAGGAGCATTAAGGCCAAATATCATATATCCCAATATATTATTTGTTGGTTTGTTTTTTGTTTTTTTTTCTAGATTTTATTTTACAAAGGTACAAATTCCAACTCAAATGTTTTTTTGTTTTTTTTAAAATTAATTTATTTATTTATATTTATTTTTGGCTGTGTTGGGTCTTCGTTTCTGTGCGAGGGCTTCCTCCAGTTGCGGCGAGCGGGGGCCACTCTTCATCGCGGTGCGTGGGCCTCTCACCATCACGGCCTCTCCTGTTGCGGAGCACAGCCTCCAGATGCGCAGGCTCAGTAGTTGTGGCTCACGGGCCCAGTTGCTCCGTGGCATGTGGGATCCTCCCAGACCAGGGCTCGAATCCGTGTCCCCTGCATTGGCAGGCAGATTCTCAAGCACTGCGCCACCAGGGAAGCTACGGTTTGTTTTTTTAAAGCAAACAGTTTGTATCATTTCTGGAGTTAATTGTTGTGTCAAATTAAAGGTTTGGGAAGTGAAGGGGAAATTTTAGATAGAATGGTCAGGAAGGCCTCCCTGAATAAATGACATTTAAACAGAAACTTTATTTGAAGGAACAAACCATGGTAGATCTGGAATGAACATTCTAGAAAGAATAGCTGGTTTAAAGGTCTAAGCTACTTTGTTTAGGACAGAGCAAGATAATACCAAACAAACAGGGAGGAGCCAGATCACATGAGCCCTTATAAGAAGTGTAAGTAAGCAGTCTGGATTTCATTCTAAGTGTGATCAAAATCAGTGGATAATTTTGAGCATGAAAGTCATATTCTGATTTACATTTTAAAGAGGTCATTCTTTGTGCCCCAAACAGAATAAATAAAAGGTAATTGTCAGCTAGTTCAGTTGTTCTGGCAAGTATATGTTAGTTTGCAGAGAACAGTGGAGGTGGTAAGACGTTGTAGGATCTTGGACACGTCATCAAGCTAGACTATTTAGGACTTGCTCTGATTAAGAAAACATTTCTAATAAGTGGTGAAAGAATAGACTATGGAGGGAAGAAAACCAGATACCTTTCTCACTGACAAAAATAAATGCCAAATGAATGAAAGAGCTAGTTGTTAAAAAAAATCTAGGAGCAAGAGTCAGCTCTACCCACCACCAGTCAGTCCCATCAGGAAACTTACACAAGCCTCTTAGATAGACTCATCCACCAGAGGGCAGACAGCAGAAGCAAGAAAAACTACAATCCTGCAGCCTGTGGAACAAAAACCACATTCACAGAAAGATAGACAAGATGAAAAGGCAGAGGGTTGTGTACCACATGAAGGAACAAGATAAAACCCCAGAAAAACAACTAAATGAAGAGGAGATAGGCAACCTTCCAGAAAGAGAATTCAGAGTAATGATAGTGAAGATGATCCAGGACCTCGGAAAAAGAATGGAGGCAAAGATCGAGAAGATGCAAGAAATGTTTAACAAAAACCTAGAAGAATTAAAGAACAAACAAACAGAAATGAACAATACAATAACTGAAATGAAAACTACACTAGAAGGAATCAATAGCAGAATAACTGAGGCAGAAGAACTGATAAGTGACCTGGAAGACAGAATTGTGGAATTCACTGCTGTGGAACAGAATAAAGAAAAAAGAATGAAAAGAAATGAAGACAGCCTAAGAGACCTCTGGGACAACATTAAATGCAACAACATTCTCATTATAGGGGTCCCAGAAGGAGAAGAGAGAGAGAAAGGACCAGAGAAAATATTTGAAGAGATTATAGTCAAAAACTTCCCTAACATGGGAAAGGAAAGAGCCACCCAAGTCCAGGAAGCGCAGAGAGTCCCATACAGGATAAACCCAAGGAGAAACACGCCGAGACACACAGTAATCAAATTGGCAAAAATTAAAGACAAAGAAAAATTATTGAAAGCAGCAAGGGAAAAATGACAAATAACATACAAGGGAACTCCCATAAGGTTAACAGCTGATTTCTCAGCAGAAACTCTACAAGCCAGAAGGGAGTGACATGATATACTTAAAGTGATGAAAGGGAAGAAGCTACAACCAAGATTACTCTACCCGGCAAGGATCTCATTCAGATTTGACAGAGAAATCAAAAGCTTTACAAACAAGCAAAAGCTAAGAGAATTCTCAAGCTAAGCTAAGAGCCCACCAAACCAGCTCTACAGCAAATGCAAAAGGAACTTCTCTAAGTGGGAAACACAAGAGAAGAAAAGGACCTACACAAACAAACCCAAAACAATTAAGAAAATGGTCATAGGAACATGCATATCGATAATTACCTTAAACGTGAATGGATTAAATGCTCCAACCAAAAGACACAAGCTTGCTGAATGGATACAAAAACAAGACCCATATATATGCTGTCTACAAGAGACCCACTTTAGAGCTAGACACCACAGAAATACAAAGCATCCTAAGAGACTACTGCAAGCAACTCTATGCCAATAAAATGGACAACCTGGAAGAAATGGACAAATTCTTAGAAATTCTTAGAAAGGTATAACCTTCCAAGACTGAACCAGGAAGAAATAGAAAATATGAACAGAACAATCACAAGTAATGAAATTGAAACTGTGATTAAAAATCTTCCAACAAACAAAAGTCCAGGACCAGATGGCTTCACAGGTGAATTCTATCAAACATTTAGAGAAGAGCTAACACCCATCCTTCTCAAACTCTCCCAAAAAATTGCAGAGGAAGGAACACTCCCAAACTCATTCTATGAGGCCACCATCACCCTGATGCCAAAACCAGACAAAGATACTACAAAAAAAGAAAATTACAGACCAATATCACTGATGAATATAGATGCAAAAATCCTCAACAAAATACTAGCAAACAGAATCCAAAAACACATTAAAAGGATCATACACCACGATCACGTGGGATTTATCCCAGGGATGCAAGGATTCTTCAGTATATGCAAATCAATCAATGTGATACACCATATTAACAAGTTGAAGAATAAAAACCAAATGATCATCTCACTAGATGCAGAAAAAGCTTTGGAAAAAATTCAACACCCATTTATGATAAAAACTCTCCAGAAAGTGGGCATAGAGGGAACCTACCTCAACATACTAAAGGCCATAAATGACAGACCCACAGCAAACATCATTCTCAATGGTGAAAAACTGAAAGCATTTCCTCTAAGATCAGGAACGAGACACGGATGTCCACTCTCCCCACTATTATTCAACACAGTCTTGGAGCTCCTAGCCACGGCAATCAGAAAAGAAAAAGAAATAAAAGGAATACAAATTGGAAAAGAAGAAGTAAAACTGTCACTGTTTGCAGATGACATGATACTATACATAGAGAATCCTAAAAATGCCACCAGAAAACTACCAGAGCTAATCAATGAATTTGGTAAAGTTGCAGGATACAAAATTAATGCACAGAAATCTCTTGCATTCCTATACACTAATGATGAAAAATCTGAAAGAGAAATTAAGGAAACACTCCCATTTACCATTGCAACAAAAAGAATAAAATACCTAGGAATAAACCTACCTAGGGAGACAAAAGACCTGTATGCAGAAAACTATAAGACACTGATGAAAGAAATTAAAGATGATACAAACAGATGGAGAGATACACCATGTTCTTGGATTGGAAGAATCAATATTGTGAAAATGACTCTACTACCCAAAGCACTCTACAGATTCAATGGAATCCCTATCAAATTACCAATGGCATTTTTTATGGAACTAGAACAAATAATCTTAAAATTTGTATGGAGACACAAAAGACCCCGAATAGCCAAAGCAGTCTTGAGGGAAAAAAATGGAGCTGGAGGAATCAGACTCTCTGAATTCAGACTATACTACAAAGCTACAGTAATCAAGACAATGTGCACTGGCACAAAAACAGAAACATAGATCAATGGAACAAGATAGAAAGCCCAGAGATAAACCCACGCACCTCTGGTCAACTAATCTATGACAAAGGAGGCAAGGATATACAATGAAGAAAAGACAGTCTCTTTAATAAGTGGTGCTGGGAAAACTGGACAGCTACATGTAAAAGAATGAATTTAGAACACTCCCTAACACCATACACAAAAATGAACTCAAAATGGATTCGAGACCTAAATGTAAGACCAGACACTATAAAACTCTTAGAGAAAAACATAGGAAGAACACTCCTTGACATAAATCACAGCAAGATCTTTTTTGATCCACCTCCTAGAGTAATGGAAATAAAAACAAAAATAAACAAATGGGACCTAATGATACTTAAAAGCTTTTGCACAGCAAAGGAAACCATGAACAAGATGAAAAAACAGGCCTCAGAATGGGAGAAAATATTTGCAAACGAAGCAACTGACAAAGGATTAATCTCCAAAATATACAAGCAGCTCATGCAGCTCAATATGAAAAAAAAGGCCAATCCAAAAATGGGCAGAAGACCTAAATACATATTTCTCCAAAGAAGATATACAGATTGCCAACAAACACATGAAAGGATGCTCAACATCACTAATCATTAGAGAAATGCAAATCAAAACTACAATGAGGTATCACCTCATACCGGTCAGAATGACCATCGTAAAAAATCTACAAACAATAAATGCTGGAGAGGGTGTGGAGAAAAGGGAACCCTCTTGCACTGTTGGTGGGAATGTACATTGATACAGCCACTATGGAGAACAGTATGGAGGTTCCTTAAAAAACTAAAAGTAGAACTACCATATGACCCAGCAATCCCACTACTGGGCATATACCCTGAGAAAACCATAATTCAAAAAGAGTCATGTGTCACAATGTTCATTGCAGCATTATTACAATAGTCAGGACATGAAAGCAACCTAAGTGTCCAGCGACAGATGAATGCATAAAAATAATGTGGCACATATATACAATGGAATATTACTCAGCCATAAAAAGAAATGAAATTGAGTTATTTGTTGTGAGGTGGATGGACCTAGAGTCTGTCATACAGAGTAAAGTAAGTCAGAAAGAGGAAAACAAATACCGTGTACTAACGCATATATATGGAATCTAAAAAAGAAGAAGGTTCTGAAGAGCCTAAGGGCAGGACAGGAATAAAGATTCAGATGTAGAGAATGGACTTGAGGACACAGGGAGCGGGAGGGGTAAGCTGGGACAAAGTGAGAGAGTAGCATGGACATATATACACTACCAAATGCAAAATAGATAGCTGGTGGGAAGCAGCCGCATAGCACAGGGAGATCAGCTCGGTGCTTTGTGATCACCTAGAGGAGTGGGATAGGGAGGATGGGAGGCAGACGCAAGAGGGAGGGGATATGGGGATATATGTATATGTATAGCTGATTCACTTTGTTATACAGCAGAAAGTAAACAACAATGTAAAGCAATTATACTTAAATAAAGATGTTAAAAAAAGAAAGTCATGGTAAATCTTAAAATCAGCCTAACATAGAACTTTAACCCTGAAACACTTTGAAGACAGAAATATTTCATACAGAAAAAAGAGGAGCAGTGAAAAAATGTGCATGTGGGGCATCACACTTGACATTGCTCATTCAAACTGAGTATACCTTTATGAGAAATTTAATGTGAGAAAGCTTGTCAAGTCATAGTAAAAACTGGTCTAGAAATTCCATATATCAGATGTGTTGATGTCATGTATTTTATTTGTTTTGAGACTTAGAGGAAAAATGGCTGTACATAAATTCTTCATCTCTAGTTAAAGATATTAAAGTAGTAGTAACTGGGTGGCAAGCAATTTGGCAAGAGGGTAGAATAATCATGCTAGAGTATTTTCCATGTGTGTTAGGTACAAAAGGTAAGAAGATAAGCACCTGAATTAAAACAGCCAAAACTTTGAAATCCTTCATAAGAAACAGACAATTTGGCTCATTTGGGGAACAAAATAGGAAATGTGTTTTAGTCACTAAAAGGAAAATTGGGTCTCATCAGACAATTTATAGCCTGCCGTGGCAGTGACCAAGTAGCTATATTAGGGTGCAGAAGTAGATGTAATTTAATAGGAGTTCAGATGGGACTTTTGACAGTCTATCATAGAAAAAGTTAATGAGCAAAATGCTAGACTTCAGTCTAAGTGCCAACCTAGCTAAAAAACTGATTGTAGCCTAAAATATATAGGATAGAAGTAAATTGTAGCAAATCCTCATGGAGAGGTGACAAATGGAGTCCTTCAGCACTGATTTCCAGACCCATTACTTTTTAACACACTGTATAAGTTATGGTGTCTGAATTAGCTGATAATATTAAAAATCCAACTTTATCTTTTGGAGGAGAAGTTATTAGATAGAACACTTCAGTTGCTTTGAATTTTTTCTTTTAAGCTATGACTTCTTAAGACTAATTTCATGAACTCTCACATTGTTTAGGCTTGTCTGAGAGAGAGAATTTCAAGTTCATACCTAGAAAATATGTACCCCTTCATTATTGCAGGTAATTATGTATGAATTTCCAATTATTGGAAAAATTGGTTAATAAATATTTATTGAACATTTATTATGTGTAGGACTGCCAATAATTTTTGGTAAGAATGCATAATACAAGGATTATGCGAACACAGATGAGGGAAGCCTGCCTAATCTAGAGTTCAAGGTCATCCTAATAGAAGGACTATTGGCCTAATCTTGATGTATAAGTGAAAGTCATTAGAGAAAAGGAAGAGTGAAGATGCAAAAGAGGGCACTGCCTATGTAAAGGCTTGGAGGTAAGAGAGAGAATCTGACTCTCTCAGACTGCTACAAGTATATAATCTAGAATCTTGGTTGGATAGTAGATTGTAAAAATGGGTGCAGTTATTCCCCTCCCTGGATCCTTGACATTAACAATATGACTTTTCAGGTCCTCCCATAAAGAAATTGAGTCTATTTACTCACCCCTTGAGTCAGGGGTGGCTTTGTGACTTACTTTGGCCAGTAGAATGCAGCAGAAGAAATGGGCCAGTTCTGAGCAGAGACTCAAGAAACCTTGACACTTCTCACTCTCCTGGAAGCTTGTCCAGCCACTATGTGAACAAGCACAAGCTGAGCTACCAGAGAACGAGAGACCCTGAGGAGTGAAGCCAACCACTCCAGCTGAGGCCTGCTGCAGCCGACCTCACTGCTCATTACAGACATGCGGGTAAACCCAGCTGAGACAGGAGAACTGGCCTGCTAAACCTGGCCTAAGTCACCAGACTCAGTGATAACAAATGATTGGTGCTTAAGTCACAAATTCAGGATCATATGTTACTCAGCAAAAGTGAATTAATACAGTAAAATATGAGGCTGAAGATAAGAGGGTAACAAGATTATGCTGTCTTTGGGGTTCTGTACTGAAGGCTCTAGTAGTCCCCCAAATTTCTGACTTTGATTCTTTCTTCCTAAATTGATAGTTTCTGAGAAGTGTAATTATATCCTGCAAGGACACTGAGGTGGTACCATCTTCAATCACCTATTTATGGGTACCCGAAGAAATAACCATATCTAAGTTATCTAAAGGTTGAATCAAATAGCTTTATACATATCTAATTCTACATATCTAAGTCCCAAGATGGGTTCAACTGTGCCAGAAAAACTTAATTCTATCCCATGTAAATACACTCAGGAAAGTGTGTTCTGGGGAACACAGGATAGCTCACTTGAAATGGTGTTCTGAAGTCTCTCTTATAGTTTATAGATGGTATTGCTGCCCAGAATTCATCCCCCTACCTTATTTTTTCCAACACATCTTTTTTTTCTTCTTTTATTTATTTATTTATTTTGGCTGCATTGGGTCTTTATTGCTGTGTGCAGGCTTTCTCTAGTTGCAGTGAGCTGGGGCTACTCTTCCTTGCAGTGCGTGGGCTTCTCATTGCAGTGGCTTCTGTTGTTGCAGAGCACGGGCTCTAGGCTCGCAGGCTTCAGTAGTTGCAGCACACAGGCTCAGTAGTTGCAGCTTGAGGGCTCAGTAGTTGCGGCATGCGGGCCCTAAAGTGTGCAGGCTTCAGTAGTTTCAGCACGCAGGCTCAGTAGTTGTGGCTTGCGGGCTCTAGAGCGCAGGCTCAGTAGTTGTGGCGTACGGGCTTAGTTGCTCCACGGCATGTGGGATCTTCCCAGACCAGGGATCGAACTCATTGGCGGCCGGATCCTTAACCACTGCACCACCAGGGAAGTCCCTGCCAACACATCTTTATCCTGCTTCTTCATCCTGATCTGCATGTTCCTAGTAACATCGTATTCAGTCTGAAAATTATAAGTTGTCATAGAGAAGCTAACTGTTCTGGCCGATGTGTGGTGATGCATGACCTTTAAAGGATATGCAGCAGCTACTTTTGACTGAAGCATGGGACACAGTCACCCAGAAGCTTTGGGTATATAAGGCTGAACAAGCAATCCCTGATTTATAAAGCAAATATTATGCCAGGCTAGCATATGCTCTCCTGGGGAAATGCTCTTCTGCTAAGTCAAAACTAGAATGATTGAATGTGGCATTGTTTGAAGGTAGGATCAAAGTGAGGCTTGGGGAGAAGAAATGCTGCTTTTAATCTTTTTTTTTTCTTTTTCTGCATGAATAGGGAAGATCACAAGATGTTTGTCACATTTCCTCAGGGGCCAGTTCTATATTTGAGGGGTGTATGTGTGTCCTGGTGTGTATATATGTGTATTTAAAGATGTTGTTGGGTCACATGAACCTGCAGTAGTCATCAATCTTGATCCTTGGCATCAGTGGTAAAGGTTAAATAATCACCAGCTATTCACTACCAATTTATTCTCTTCTCAGCATGATACCAGTTTGGAGATGGACTCGAAAGAAAAATAGAATCCCTGACTTCAAGGTACACATTCCCTAGACAGCAAGGCTAATCCATGTGAAAAGAATTAAAGAACAGCACACTTCAAACATTCTATTTTATGAAAATTATAGTGAACTAAGTTTGAACACAGCATTGCCCAGTTGCATGTGCTGGAATTTTCAAAAGCTTATTTCAGTGAACTATTTGGTCATATTTCGTACTTGACCTATTGTGTCTTGTGTAATTCTTATAAGGCAATAATATTGTTGTTGAGAGGTTATTCCCCTTCGAAGCTATCTTTTTACGAAGAGAGTAGGAAGCAGGAAACCATTAGCAGCCTGTTCACTCAGCAACCTTATATCTAGTTTCTGAATCCCAGTCTTCCATCCCTTCTCTGGCAAAGAACTGTGACAAAGTTCATCAGTGGCAAAGTTAATTGGGTTCTCTTGCTCTCTTAAAAAGTCTCCTCTCCTCAGGGATTTCTCAAGCTCCTGTCAAGAGCCCACTTAGGGAAGCAGTCTTCTTCAGAAGTTTCCTTCCTCAGGGGAGATAATATGTGGGACTGAAAAGTGGTGTTTACACATCAGGGGGCAGTGAGCAAGATTATAAAGCAGGTGAGGCTTGTTGTAGACCTCACCTCCCCAGTCTGAAGCCTCGTTCCTCCACGTGGGCCCCCCGCTTGTATTCCAGCGGTCCTCTCTCAGTGCAAGCTTCTTCCTGAGGCACCCATCCAGATCCTCCTGCTGTGGGAATAGTTCTTGACCTTTGCTTTTCTTCTCCTCCCTAGCCAAGCTGATCTAACCTTCAGCCCATTTGCTTCGGGCCTCTTTTCTGGTAGAGAATGATCATCCAGCATGTGTTAAGGTAGCAGTAGGTTTTAATGAGACCCTTCACTCTCTACCCACCCACCGTATAACACATTACATTTTAATAGGGGCTTTGGGGGACAACGGTTTAACCTAAGAGAACAATTTCAGCCACAATGTGTGATAAGTTGGTACCTTTAAGCAGTCACCAAACACTTTTGGGGGCTTCTCCTTGTTACAGTGAAAATGTATTACCTTTCTCGGAGTTGTAGGGAGTCAAGTACATTTGATTCTATCTGAAGAAAATGTAGAAGTGCTGGAGTCCCAGCTAATTGCCTCACCTCTTTCTTATTCCCCTGTCAAAGCCAGCAGCAAAATTTTGAACATACTTTCTTTTAACCTTTTATCCTAGTAAAACAAAACCACAGCGCATTTTAAAATTTTGTATTTTTTGTGCTTTAAAGGAGAAAAAAAATGTGTGTATGAGTGCGGGCAAGTGTGTGTGTGTGTGTGTGTGTGGTTATGTTACTAGGGGCTTGTTAACTTTCTATTACTGCACAGCAATTGTATTATGCACTTAGCAGCTGAAAACAACACCCATTTATTATCTCACTTTTCTGTAGGTCAGAAGTCCAGGCATAATTCAGCTGGGTTCTCTGCTCAGGGTCCTCTAAGGCTAATATCAAGGTGCTGGCCATGTCCAGGTTCTCATTTGAGGGTCAGAGTTTGCTTCCAAGACCATTCAGGTTATTGGCAGAATTCATTTCCTTTTGATTGTAGGACCCAAGTCCCTGTTTTCTTGCTGGCTATTGACTGGGGCTGCTCTCAGTTCTTAAAATGTAGTTGTTTATTCCCTTCCACATGGCTCTCTCTAAAACATTGCTGTTTGCTTGGTCAAGGCCAGCAGGAGAATGTCTCTGTTGCTTTGAATCTCTGACTTCTTTCTCTTATTTCTAAACCCTCTTTCAAAGGCTCTCACCTGATTAGGTAAGGCCCACCCACAGTCACATGGTAGGGGGGAATTATATTGGATGCATATATCAGTAGTGGAAATTTTGGAGACTTTCTTAGAATTCTGCTTACCATAGAGCTTTCCTTGGTTTTCTTCTAAATATTCAGTGAAAAGGTGGAAATATAAGAGGGGAAGATAAATGAATAGATGTAATAGGAGAAGAAAGTAGAGACTCCCCCTTGAGGCTGAAACCACACACCCAAATATATGTAGCACCCTGCCTTTCTCTGGAGACAGCACTGTCCAACAGAACTTTCTGCAACAATGCAAATGTTCTATATCTTCTCTGTCCAATGTAGTAACCATTAGGTGTATGTGACTACTGAGAATTCGAAATGTGGCTCGTAAACACTGGATTTTTTTTTTTTTTTTTACCTATTTTTAAATAAATCCTATTAGTTCTCATCCCAAGGAAAAATTTTTTTTCTATTTCTTTAATGTTGTATCTAAATGAGACAATCGATGTTCACTAAACCTATTGTGGTAATCATTTCATAATGTATATAAGTCAAATCACTATGCTGTACACCTTAAACTTATATAGTGCTGTATGTCAATTATATCTCAATAAAACTAGGGAAAAAATTGAGAAAGTAAAAAAAAAAAAACAAAAAAGTTTAAAATTCCATAGCCATATGCCCCTGGTGGCTGTCATAGTGGGCAGCACAGCTTGAGAGCAATATGTACCTCCAGTTCCTCCTCACCTTCCTGAGTTATAGAATCATCTCCCACATGCTGAAATATTGTCTGGTGTTTATATTCTGCTTTTATTTTCCACCTGTACCTGGGCTTTTAGTTTAAATTCCAGTTGCTATCTTTATATCAACATTTTATATCTGCCTCTGGCTTCCTGAGAAACTTGTAATTTTAGATATTGAGTCATTTCCTATATAAATACATAATTATAAGATGTTCTAATGTCATCTAGACTAATCTCCTAATCAAAGTAGAAATCCTTTCTCCTCACTACCTTTGTCACACCATGCACACCAAAATGTACTTGTTACCTTCATTGAGTGTTTACTTTCTATGCAAGGCACTGAGCGAGGTGCTTCAGACATGGTCTCAATCAATCTTCACAATAACCCATGTGGTATTATTATGATTCCTATTTTACAGATGAGGGAACCTATATTTGGAGAAGTTAAGTGACTTCCTAAAGTCTCACAGTTATTTCGTGCTGAAATAGAAGTCAACCTCAAGTTCACTGTCTGCAATCACCCCTGATTTTAGTCTCTAAACTACATCACCATTTCTAACAAACATTCTTGTACAGTGCAATTATGGCTCATTCTAATATTATTAGTGACAGTGAGCCCATAAACTTGAAAGACAATGCATTCCATTTACAGCTTTAAGAGCGCTTTGGTCATTCTGTGGTCTTTAGTGGTTTCTCAGCAAAAAATGGCTGTGTCATCTACTTCTCTGGGTTTTCTCCTATAGGTTTGATCCAGGTTTTAAGTGTTGATTCCTAAACATGAGCTTTAAACATGAGTCATTCTCTGGTCTTGAGTGCAAATCTTTCTACCAACAGTTTCTATTCATTGTTCTTAATTTAGCTTCTTGAGCTCTTCTAAACAAATGGGTGCCCTTAGGCTATCGGGTAGAGATTAGGAGCTAGTGTTTGGAATTCAGGCAGCTCTAAGTTTAATAACTGGCTCCAGATTTTATGAGTTGTGTGACCCTCTACTTCTCCATGCCTCTCTCTCATCTATAAAATGGGATTAAAATACCTATCTCAAAACAATTGTTTCAAGGAAGAAATGAAATGCAGTTGATGAAGTACCTGGAAGAAAGTCTAGCATACAGCAAGCACTTGGTGGTAGGTAGCTACTCTTATTTTGGTCTTGTTATAATAGAAGATAGCTTTCATGTTCCCCAGCCCCAGTTTTCCCTGTCACAAAATAAGATATAACCATAGCAAATGGTTATGTCTCTCACTTTCCTGGTTTTTCTCTCTTAGATTTGATCCAGGTTTTAAGTGTTGCTCCACAAACTGTGAGCTCTAAAAATGAACATATTCCATGAGTTCTCATAAATGCTCTGCTTATACCAAAGACACATAACTTTGTGCCATGTTTCAAGCTAAACCAGACGAGTAAGGTTGCCCCTGCAGTCCGAGTAGTGAGAGCTGCATAGGCTTTTATTGGAAAATATAAAGAAGCTGCAGTCTGTGATTGAGAAGCAAGATGGAGATTCTGACATAATGCAACAGACATCACTTCTACTGGGTAGGCTTTGAGTAGGCAAACTTACAGGTCTGGTGCAAAATGAAAACATGAGGCCACTTTTTCAAAAAGCAAAAAAAAAATTGCTGTTAACAATATTAAAATTAAATTTATAAAAGCTTTTTCTTTTCTCCTGCAGTTTTTCTTTTGATTTGTCAGGGTTTGTTATATTTCCTATTTAATGTTGTTCTAAGTTAAGAAAAATTAACATTTTTAATTTTAGTGTAACTTTTTAAAATTAATTTTATTTACGTTTGGCTGTATTGGATCTTCATTGCTGCGTGTGGGCTTTCTCTAGTTGCGGTGAGCAGGGGCTACTCTTCGTTGCGGTGTGCGGGCTTCTCATTGTGGTGGCTTCTCTTGTTGCTGAGCACGGGCTCTAGGTGCGCGGGCTTCAGTAGTTGTGGCACGTGGGCTCAGTAGTTGTGGGCTCTAGAGCGCAGGCTCACTAGTTGGGGTGCACGGGCTTTGTTGCTCCGCGGCATGTGGGATCTTTCCAGACCAGGGATAGAGCTCGTGTCCCCTGCACTGGCTGGCGGACTCTTAACCACTGCACCACCAGGGAAGTCCCAAATTTTACTGTAACTTTTTATGTTTATCCTCTATTTATCTTGTGTGATGCTAGTCTTAAATGCAAAAGTAAGAACAATTAACTCATATCCAGAGTCACCAAAATGACACAGTTTGCAGTTAGCGGCTCACATGGGCATATGTATTTTGTTCTGAATAGAACAATAGAAATGCTGCACAAACCGAACTCAACGACTTTTATTTCACTTCTTAATAACATTCTATCTTCAGCTTGCTGAGTAAGGAAGGACAGAAGGGAAAAGGATCTGTGGGTTGCCGTATTTTTCCTTTTCCTTCTGTGTTATCATTTTCAGCATTACTTAGTGGTTGATTAATACAGAGAAATAACATGTAAAAGAAAGGATATAATAGGATTCCTTGATGGATTGTGTTTCTTGGAATGCCATCACTGTGGCCAATGATTAAATTGCTTACTCTGCTCCTTCCAATTAGCTGCATGGGTCTCTCTCTCTCTTTCTCTCTCTCTGTTCTTTTCAGCATGTTTTATGTATATATATATTTATATATATATATGGTCTCCACCTCAATCACCATCTAGAATATATATTTAAAATTTCTTAGTATTCCATTTAGAACCCTGTACTTACAAAACCCACACTATTTTATTTCCTATGGCCATTTTGTCCTATTTATCTTTATTTTCTATTTCTTTTTAAAAAATTCTCCAAATATAAAAAAGCTTCTTAACTTAATATCTATGCTTTTGATCAAAGATTTCCTACCTGACACTGGCACACACATCTTTTAATTCTTTGTTTTTTCACCCCACAATTTGTTTTAACATGAATTAAGGAATTTTCAGTTTTCTTTTCTGTTTGCATTAATATCTAGGAACATCATCTTTGAATTCATCTTTCCTTCCTTCAGCCATAACTACAGCTTTTTAAAAGTGTGTTTGTGATATAAGTCCATTGCGATATTGATTTTGAACATAACTGAACTATTTATGGGATACCTACCATGTGCTATACACTGTGCTAAACATTTAAGTTATTTCTAATCCTTGATATATTCCTATCAAATGTGTATGGTATTTAAGAATTGGTATGGATGCCAGTGACTGACTGGGGTATAAGAAATTACTGTACATGAAATTCAAAACTATTGTTATATCCAGAAATACAGCCATAAAATCAGAATTGAGTTGTTTGCATATCTTTTCCTTAAAGAAAATAAATCAAACAAAAACAAACAAACAAACGATACTGGTGACAAGATCCCCAGATGATAGAGGATTTGTTATCATCCCATTAAATGAAGGCCCTGAAAAGAAGAGACAATATCTAATGTTTTGGGTTTGTTTTTTTTTTTCCTAGCTGCAGCTGCTAATGTTGTACCTGGCACATAGCTGAAGCTCCAAATGTGTTTGGAGATTAAATTCAGAAAATTTAATGAGAATAAAATAAGTTGCTCTTGAGGTTTTCTGTGTTAAAGAAATGTATTTTAAGGTATAGTTTTTCATTAGGTTTTCTCACCAAAGAACACATACCATTGTACCATTAGAACAAACAAGTTTTAGTTTGAATACTTTTGAAATTTATCAACTTGTCTCCTTCGTGCAGAAATGAGGCAAAGGTCCTAGAACTACTGCATAGTTGCAACGCCACAGACTTCTTTATGTTCGTAAACCTATTTCCCTCTGTTCTCCATCTTCGTACCCTAACAGTCTAGAAAGCATGCGTTTTAAAGAACAATTAAAACTTCCATGTGTTTGATTGGAATGTGTTTATCCTGATTACCAGTTTGCAAACATTTCTTTCTCTAAACCTTCGCTGAGAAAATCTCAGAAAACTTTTAGCTTCCATAGGCTTTTAATTCCAGAATAATCAAAGGCTTATGCTGAACTTAATAACTCATTCCATTTATTTCCCCCATGGCAGCAGAATTGCTTTAAATAAAGCATTCAATCTATCTGTAGGTCTACAGAGAGATGCTAACAGTCAAAATAATCAAATTAGAAGACCAGAGTTCCAAATGTGGCATAAATTAAATCATCCTCACTTGCCAAACTTGAGAATAATTTTCAAATCATGTCATTAATATAAAAGAAAAAGGTCCATATTTCCTCTTTGGAAAGACAACTGCAGAGGTTAATAACACCCAGTTGCCTGCCATTGAGAGCATCTGCATCACTAGGACAGTTTGATAATGAGATTTTGTACAAAAGAAATAGACATTTTTTGAGAGAAGTCACGATGTAAAATGGATTCTTAACAAGACATAAGAGAAGCTGAAATAAAATCCTTGTAGATTGCAGTGGTGAGAATATTTCTAGAATTAGAGCTCTCTGGTTGATGATTTTTTGGAACTTGTTTTAATTGCAGTACTCATATGTCTACTCATCGTTTTACTGGGACCTATTATTTGCAAAGTGCTTTTAAATTTACAAAAAATATTCCTATATGATAAACAACTAATTTCTTCATTTTAGACGTTAAGAATTAGAGGTTTAGAATGTTGCTTAAAATCCTATGAAACTTTTGCAAAAATAAGAGAATACATGCCCATTTTCTTAGTTTTTTACTCTTATATTATTTCCTTGGCCTCAAATCCAGAACTTCATGATCACATTCCAGTGCACTTTTACCGTAGAGCAAACTAGTTAACTTCTTCCTAATCTTTCTTCATGAAAAATTTACAAATCCCTTCCAATGAATGCAGACTAAATGCTGTATCTGGAGATCTTGAATCCAGGGATCTATCTGAACAGGCATGAGGCAGGTTGAAAACAAAAAGTTGGGATTACTTTAAAAGTTATGCCTTTCATAAGTATGCTTTTTAAAAAGGTTGTAATTGATGCAAGATTAGTGTTGAAAGAAATTTCCCTTCTTTTAGGTTATTTCCATGATGATACATCTGGTGATAATATGTTTGATTTTTTATACATATGCGTTCATGACTTTATATTATCTGTATTTATGAATGAAAATTTGAGTTAGGTTTTTTTCTTCACAGTCCTTCTAAATCAGATCAGATGCCTATTAATCAAATCACACATATTCTATTATATTCTACCTCCCACTGCTGTATTCAGAAGTAACTTTCCTAATATTGTTCTAATAGAACTGGGGTTGCTGATTTAACAAATAAAAATATAGGGTACCTAGTTAAATTTGAATTTCAGATAAATGGTGAATAATTTTTTGTATTAGTATGTCCCTAACATTGCATGGGACATAATTATCCTAAAATAATTATTCATTGTTTATCTGCAATTCAAATTTAACTGGGCTTCCTGTATTTTATCTGGCAACTCGAAATGGAACCAAAGGGAAATTAAAATGGTTTTGTCATTAGTTCCATGTGTGATGAGCAATAGCCAGAAATAAGGGCAGAGTCACTGAGACAAGAATAAATTGTCCATGAATCTGATTAAAAATACCCTGATGAGTGAGGGATTATTTTTTTTCCATATAACTGAAAAGTCAGAATAAGAAGAAATCAGGCCCCAGGTACAGTATGATCAACAGTTCAATAATGACCTCAAGGACATGATTCCCTGATAGCTTTCATCTCTCTGCTAGGGAGCCCTCGGGCATCCCTTCCTGTGTGCATATAGCTACAGTAGTTCCTGGGTCACATCAGGAAGTGGCAATGTCCAGAGGCAGAAAAGAACATTTCTGTGTTGTTTTCTTAAGAGCAAGGAAACTTTTCCCAGAAGCCCTGTGAAGACCTGGCTTCATGACCACATGCCCCCTCTCCCCAAAACCAGTCATAGTCAGGAGTAATGGAATCATGAGTTTTATTCTAATCCTGATACACCTGTGAGGGCAGGCAAGACGTCAGTTTCCCATGAGGCATGTGGAGGAAGAGCAGACCTGAAAAAATTAGGTTCTATTAGAAGATGGTAAAAAGATAGTCAGACAACCACTGTGTCTGTTAGTTTCCTGTGTTATGCCAAATTCAAACACTCATTTATATAGGAGAACTTCAGGGTTCCTACAAAATTAGATTTGACAACACATAAAACGGCCAGTCTCATAGAGAAACTTTGAAGGTTTCCAACTTCATTGGAGTATCTCGTGGGGATTCTGAAGAGGAAAGGAGCCTATACTAAAGAGCTGAGCTCATCACCGAACAACCATTGTAGGGAAAGGATATGTTTTAGTGAAGAGGGAGAAAGGAAACCAAAACTTTCCTCCTGTTTGAAGTCTTACAGAATCTTTCATGTTCCTCTAGAGTGGACCTGGGTTTGTTGTTTAAGATCGTATTTCAGACACCCACACAGAAATACAGGGAACTCAATTTATCTCAGTTGCATCAGGAAAACTGTGAGTCACCTCCAGTGACATTTAGTTGGTTTGCTGAGAATCTGTGTTTTGAGATTAAAAAAGATAACCAAACAAGAAGATATTCTTCCTCTTCTTCTCCTCCCCCTCCTCCTCCCCCTCCCCCTCCCCCTCCTCCTCCCTCTCCCCTCCTCCTCCCCCTCCTTCCCCTCCTCCTCCTCCTCCTTCTTCTTCTCCTCCTCCTTTTTCTTCTCCTTCTTCTTCTTCTCTTTCTTCCTCTTCTTCTTCTTCTTATTTTATTTACAGCTATTCTTAATCATAAACAAGACTGTAAATTAAACTTTGATGGTATAGATTGGAAAAATTGTATTCTTGTACAGTGGAAATTTCTACTTTATTTGAGCTGAATGAATATTCTTGGGATTTGGAATAAGCAAAGTAACTATAATTAGTTTGACATATGAATGAACTATCATGTTTTTCTTTCTGGCTTTAGCTTAATATTGAAATTCCTTATGCTACAAGTATGCAGGACTCCCATACTGTGTTAGTAGCTTAATGCTGCTAAAGTGATTAGAAGCACAGAACACAGAAAGTGAGTAGACACACACATTTTTTTAAAATTAATTTTTATTGGAGTATGGGTGCTTTACAATGTTGTGTTAGGCTCCACTGCACAGCAAAATGAATCAGCCATACACATACAGATATCCCCTCCCTTTTGGACTTCCCTCCATTTAGGTTACCACAGTGCATTAGGTACAGTTCCCTGTGCTATATAGTATGTTCCCATCAGTTGTGTATTTTATGCATAGTATCAATAATGTATATGTGTCAATCCTAGTCTCCCAATTCCTCCCTCCCCACCCCTTTCCCCCTTGGTATCCATACATTTGTTCTCTACATCTATGTCTCTATTTCTGCTTTGCAAATAAGATCATCTATACCATTTTTCTAGATTCCACATATATGCGTTATTATACGATATTTGCTTTTCTCTTTCTGACTTACTTCACTCTGTGTGACACTCTCTAGGTCCATCCACATCTCTAAAAATGACCCAATTTTGTTCCTTTTTATGGCTGAGTAATATTCCATTGTATACATGTACCACATCTTCTTTATCCATTCCTCTGTCAATGGACACTTAGGTTGCTTCCATGACCTGGTTACTGTAAATAGAGCTGCAATGAACATTGGGGTGCATGTGTCTTTTTGAATTATGGTTTTCTCTGGGTATATGCCCAGTAGTGGGATTGCTGGGTCATATGGTAATTCTATTTTTAGTTTTTTAAGGAACCTTCTTGCTGTTTTCCATAGTGGCTGTATCAATTTACATTCTCACCAACAGTGTATGAGGGTTCCTTTTTCTCCACACCCTCTCCAGCATTTATTGTTTGTAGATTTTTTGATGATGGCCATTCTGACCAGTGTGCGGTGATACCTCATTGTAGTTTTGATTTTCATTTCTCTAATAATTAGTGATGTTGAGCATCTTTTCATGTATTTGTTGCCCATCTGTATTAGACACACACACCTTTAGGAACTCTTTAATCTACCTACCAAAGCATTAGCCCTTACTACTGGGAATAAGTCCTCTCATCACCAATGAAAGCAAGGTTTCTGTTTCTGATTCCTCACAATAAATTCCTATAGTTGCTACTCTAGAGGTGGGGATGAGATACAGATGTTTTCCTGTGAACCATAAGGAAGCTGGTAGCCGCACTAAATAGAATATAAGTAGAAGCTGCAACCTTGGGAAATGTATCAAGTTATAAAAGTGGGGAATTGAGTGATAGGAATATTACAATGACACATATCAAGAGAATCACATTCCAGAAGAGTCTTGGAAATGAACAAGGCTCTTAGGCTCTACCCTACACCATCCAAAAAACCACAGATTAATACATATATCTAGTGAGCTCAGCAAAGAGAATATTGAACGACTACTATGGCTTAATGGTAATGTTCAAGAACAACCTTCATGTCTCTTTTTCTCTGAGTCTATATCTAGTAATTTTTAATTTTGAATGTTTTAAAATAGTTTCTTCTTCTAGTATGGGCTAAATATCAGGAATGCCTGTTAGTTATATTTCTTGGTACAAATTAGTAGATTAATTTGGCTTTTGTTGAGTTCTGACAGTATTCTAGACACTAGGGACACAAAGACAAAAAGGATGGGGTAGAAGCACAGGTATGAGAATGACAGTACATTGTCATGGCTCTTCTGGAAGAATGATTGTTACCTTCAGGGAGCTTACATTCTTGTAAACAGAAAATGATTGCCTATTAATTAATACTTGCAGTAAAGGAGACACATGTTCTTGTAAAACAAATACAAATAGAGAAAGCACCACAGTGTTACTAAATATAACATGGACTGGAGAATATGTGGGGCTTTCTGGGAAGCCTTCATAAGGGATGTAAGATTTGAGATGGCTGTGGAGGGATGAGGGGACTGTTTCCAGGGAGAGAAGGTAACAGGGAGAAATGTGAGAAAAAGCATGAGGGGTGAAATAAAGTATGCTGGTCTGTAAGTAATTCAGTGTGACTGGAATATAAGTATGGGTTGTTGGGCTGAGTGTAAAGGCCTTTCTGTAATCCAGCTGAAAGATGATGAGACTACAGACCAAGTCAACAAGTGAATGGAAAGTAGAAACTGAAATGAGTTGTCAGTGAACAGGTCTTGGTCATCAAGTGAATGTGAAAGATGAGGAAAATGGTGGTCCTCCTCAGGGTTGTTTACTAAATATTTCCCTTTTTTTTTCTAAACAGTGTTAGTTTTGCACTTCCTTTCCCCCTCCCTGAAGTGAGGTGTGGCCCTGTGACTTGCTTTGGCCAATAAACATGAGCAGAAGTGGTATAGGTTGCTTCCAGGTGGATACTCCTTAAACAATTTGACATGCTTTCTTCCCTTGGCTGTGGTTGACACGGATCGTGTTAGCTCAGGTCCCCAAACAACTATGGTGAGCAGAGACCCCTGCCAACTCATGTGAAACATGTTTTGTGAGTAAGAAATAAATGTGTTGTGTGAAACCATGGAGATCTGGCAACTGTTGTTGACATAATCTACCCCCACCAACATACATACCATCCAGCATTCCAGAACACACTCTTAATTCAAAAGTACCTCTTTGACCTGAGTGAACTCTTGATTTCATTATTTAGACTTGATTCCATGCCAAGATTTAGATTTTCAACAAGTTCTGTACATCAAGTCATGCAGGTTAGATTTAGATTTTGAACAAGTTCTATACATCAAGTCATGCAGGTTAGATTTAGATTTTGAACAAGTTCTATACATCAAGTCATGCAGGTTAGATTTAGATTTTGAACAAGTTCTATACCTCAAGTCATGCAGGTTAGCTGCTTATTAGGGTCATTGTTAGATGACCTTGTTGGAAGATGAAGACCCCTTTTTTCAGTTTTAAATCAGAATGTAGCAGCAATAGTCACCAGCAAGAGCATATTTGAAGAACACAGTAGTATTTAGTTCACCAGACAAACCTTAAGGACATATGGATTCCTACCTTAAAATCACATGTTGTGGAGTCTGCAATACTGGACAAAGGAGATACGTAACACTTTCCAGGAAAGGGCAGAAAAATGCTCCATTCTGATTGGAAAATGATAGTTGTTGAGGTATGTACAGTCAGAGGAGAATAGCATATATGGAATTAGATTATCTTTTGTCTCTGCAGTGCAAGGGTCAATGAAAATACAGAGAGCTGTGGAAAAGCATATTTTGTAGTTAACTCCTGTTCATGTGTGAGTTGTTTCCTCAGCTCTTTCCCTTTTTGTCTGGAGCTTTCTGAACCTGAGGCTGAGTCTGTGACAGCAGAACACTTTTCCAGGGCTACAGACTGTACCTCAGCCTTTTCAGAGGACTATGTCTCCAAGAGCAAGCCCTCTCTGAACTCCAGGAAACCTAAAATCTGTCCCACAAGTTTCTGCAGGGCACCAACTAGCTGCATTCACCGTGACTAATTTTTGTTCTTTATTATTATTATTATTATTATTATTACATTGACACTTTCCAGTTTAGTTCCATGCACACCTCTACTGCTTTACAATATTATTGCTTAATCTTTATTTTTTTAATAAATTTTGAAAAAGCAAGAGAAATCAATGGGGAAAAAAAAAGACAGTTTAGTTACTAACTGAAGTTAACCCTTAAGTGGCTCTCTTGGGATCCACCCATAGAATTGTCAGATCATCTGAAACAGTATTTTTCAAAATTATTTGATGAGGTTCCACATAAGAAATAATTCCATATCACCCACACAAATATAAACATATACTTAAAACAAAAATATACATTTTATTAAGCAATACTTATCCTTACTGTATGTTATACACACATACATAGTCATGGGGATTGTTCAGTTGGTAGTTGTACTTATTTGGAGGGAAGAGGGGAAGGAAGCCACTACCTCGCTACTCAGCATCTATTATGTGCCTCTAAGTCATCTAACTCTGCTCAGCACTGCTGAAGTCCTGGAGCCACAAGCTTGTTTCTCCTTCTAACATAATCTTTTACAGGATACTAGAAATTTCTGACATTTGATTATCTTAGGACATGGAAACTCTGGCAAGGTGACAGTTTTTTTGTTGGCTGCTGTTATAGTAGTCGCTGTTGTTAAACTGTCTTTAGTTTAAAAAAAATTCGATGTTCACAAGAAGAGTGGACTACAGAGTGGACTTGGAGAGTTAAAAAGAAATCCCAGAGCTGTGAGAATTGTCAGAAATTCCAAAAATAATGTCTGGGCACCCTATTTCCCTCTTATATCCTGGAACCTTTATAGCCTAAAAATTATATCCCAAGACTCGCTTTTCAAACTGTGAGTCAAGAAACAATAATGAGACTTAAGAATTATTTAGCGGGTCATGATCACACTTTTTTTCAAGGAAATATATAAAATATAGAAGAATAAAATAGAATGCATTGTACATCATAAGGTAATTATTATATGATGGAATTTTTGTTTATACACACATGTAAAGTGTGTTCTTATTGTAGTAAAAGTAGTTCAAAAAATTGTTTGTATTTTAACAGTGATTCTTACATGCCAGAATTTATTCTAAGTGGCTATATGTTAACTCCTTTTATCCTCACATCTGATCTCATAATTTTTCCCATTTTACACTGAAGCACAGGGAGGTTGAGTGATTTGCCTGACTTTACAGAACTATTCAAATCTAAGCAGTTTTGCTCTGAAGGCATCTTAGCTCAGGCTGCCATAACACATTACCATAGATTGGGTGGTTTAAACAACAATCATTTATTTCTCACAGTTCTGGAGGCTGGCAGTTCGAGATCAGGGTGCCAGCACGATCGGGACCATGGTAAGTGCCCTCTTTCCAGTTTACAGAGGACCATCTTGCTGTGTCCTCACATGTCAGTGAGAGCTCTCTCTGGCCTCTTCTTATAAGGGTACTAATCCCATTCATGAGGGCTCCAACTTTATGACCTAATTATCTCCCTAAGGCCCCACCAACATCACCCAGTGTGATGAAATACCAACACACTGGGATTAAATTTTCAACATATAAATTTGAAGAGGGCACAAACATTCAGTCCATTGCAACAGGCTACAGTCATAAGCTATATTAACAGGCTATATAACAGGATACAGCCCATAAGCTATTTATATTGTTCTCTGTGGACATTGAAAACATTGTCCTAGGAGACCATTGGCATAGGGCAAGAAGGAAAATTTCTTTGGAAAAAAATGAGTACTGAGAATGAATCATATGGACCAAAACAGGGAATTCCAGGCATAGGTAAGATATGTATGGAGAAAGAGGTGGTAGAAAAGGAAAAAATAGTAGGGAGAAATTCCAGTGCAAAGGCAAAGATTTACGTAAAAATTGTAAGTGGGGATCACTTGCTTAATTTAGCTGTTAAGAGAGGTCAACCCATTCTAGACGATGACATTGCATACTCCATAATTTCCAGAACACCTTTGATCATCCTTGTTTCTATCTGACTTGGAATTTAGATCCTAGAATTTAAACTTCCCATTTTCCTTGGAAATACTTTCATAATTGCCTAAATTTTAAGTTGGGAAATATTTCCAGAAAGTCACTCTACCCTTATCAGTTCAATTTCCTCTCCATCCTTTATTTATACCATTTAAAACAACTTCTCTGCAAGTCACATATTTGCTGACCATTATCATCCTCTCTCTGGCCAAACTAAACAGATTTCAATGTTTTCATGTGAGTTTATGAGTCATCCTCCTCCCGACATTTCTGTGGTACACAGCACCCCAAGGACCACTGCTCTCGCCACAGTGGTCCAGGTGTGGTTCAGACTCTCACAGACTCTGCTCAGCCCCTCCAGGCTCGGAGCCAGGTGTGTGGGTGAGAGAGAGGCCAGTGGCTGCATGATAAGAAGGAGGGACATTCATGCTTCCAGTCTCTAGGGACCTCTGGGAAGCTATATCACCTTTTAAAAGTTTCCATACTTTAGCTACCTCCCTTGAGACCAAGAATTACCAGCTTGTGTAATCAGAGTGATTTCAAACAGATGGTTTTGCCTGTGGACTTTCTTGAAAATGTCTTATTTATTTGCCCTCCAGGACAAGAACGATAACTTGTTTCCTTTTCTGTAGATTTTTAAAAATCGAATGAATTATCCTATTAGTAAAAACAGGTCACATTCACATCTATTTAGAGACCAATTTAAAACAAACATACACACACACACACACTAAATTCCAGACATAGATAGTGGGTCTGTGTCAATTTCTTGGTATTGCCTTTTCTTAAATATAAGAAAAACTTGCTGAAATTGTTTCTTTTATTTAAAAAAATTTCTGTTCTCAGTCCCTTCAAGAATGATATAATTGCATTTCATTGTGCTTTTAGAGATAACTGTGAAATAAATATGGCCTGACCTGAAAAATGCAGCATTTCTGTTTCCAGAGAATTTATGGGAAAAGCTGAAGCTCTTTGGTTACCAAATATAATGGAAACAAACCACATTTCTTCCTAACAAAAAAGACTTTAGCAGCTGCATTAGCAAAGCCACTGCAGCTGAGGCTGTGGTTTCCAAGGTGTTCCTTATTCTGAACACTAGAGAGCACTGATGATTTACTCAACTTTTCTTGGTTTCAGGGCTTTGAAAAATTCAGTGTGTTGCCAGCAACTTCTCAACTTTCAGTGGGCAGGAATGGAGTGGAAAATAACTGTTCAAAAGTCTATATTTTGAGAGAAAGAGAGAGAGGTTAAAAATGTCCTCTGCAGAACCTATCAGGAGAAAGAGGAAAAGTGGCCAATCTCTCTTTTATGCTGGTTAACGGTCCTCATCCAGTTGTCCTGGGTTCAAACTTCATCACTTGTTAAAACAAATGCCAGAAATGAAGTGTAAAATAAGAGATGGCTGGTTCCAATCCTATGTTTGAACATAGTGTTTTCCTTTTGACTCTTATTTTTGCTGTCACACAATGAAATGGTTTTGTATGTATCGGAAAGACATTCTGGGCCACAAACACTGATTAAATGGAATATGTTCATTTGGACATAATGAGGTGAGACAAAAAAGGATTAAATAAACAAGGGCATGAGAGTATAGGATACCTTCGCAAACAGAGTTTAAAATAAAACAGCAGAAACCCTAGTTATCTGTATGATCCATGCTCCCAGTGCTTTGAGGCACAGGGGAAAAACAGACGACAGTGCAAAAACGACTGAAAAAAATTTAAAGAGACACCAATATTTGATGTGAAACATTGAAAGAAGACACCAATTAAAAGCATTGACAATAAATTCGTTACGCGTGACCAGGAATCAAAGCAACAGCAAGCAGAGGCCACTGTACAATTTACTTGGTCTGTAATTATTTTCCTATCCCAGGTTATTTTTAAAAACCCATTTCATATTTCCCCGAAGCTTATAGCTAGAGAATTTAGAAAGGGAAGCCTGTTTTCCTTTCAGAATCTCCTCTTGCCCAAATATGTCAGTTCTTACCACGGGCATGGAGGGGAGCGTGAGAGAGAAGGTACTGCATGTTCTTAGCAGGAAACACATCCTAATAGTGGCCAGAGTTAGCTGTCTTCCTACTTCAGCGTTACCCCCTGAAGAACTGGGTCACTGCAGCCCTGAAAGACTGCTTGATTCCCACTCCGTTCTCTCATGTATCACTGCTGAGAGTAAGTCAACTGCAACAGGGCTGTCTTCTTGTACACTATACACTGTGCGCTGTGGCAGTACATGATGGTGAAGTCTACTGGGCAAAGTCACATAGAATCCTGTTAGGAAGAGTGTTTGTCCAGGATAATAGCTACCAACTCAGAGCCCCCTCTGGAACTCAGGTGTCACCTTACTCTCTAATAAATTAGTTTCTCCTAATCCCAATAAGCTTCCTTTGACCTAAAGACTTATTTTGCTAACTGGTCTCTACTTCCCATCCAGATGACTACATTGCTTGGTGACTTCAGAAGTCCTTTTGTGTCAGCTGAGGAGATAATGGTTGTTTACTGACAATGATCTTTAAAACAGTTTAGCCACCCAGAAACTCTCATAGTTTATAGAGAGGGAAGGAGCAACTTACTCTACATGATGTTATTAACAGGAAGATTTACCTTTCCTCTCATTGCACTTTATCCTCTGAAGACCAGGTTGATAAAGAATCCATATTATTAAAATGCACAGAGAAGTAAAACTGTAATATATATTTGCTTAGTTTATAGAACAGTTTTCTCTCGGTGGGTTTAGGTATTGAAGGGACATGCACATACATATTAAAACCTTGGAAACAATGTTATTGAGGATGCAAAGATCAATGGTATGGAGGTAGTGAGGTAGTGAGAGAGTTATGTTTTGACTTATACTGTTTGCATTTCTTTTATGAAGTGGCTATACATTTCTATTATAAAATGAAAAACCTCGTCACTGTTTTATAAGCCGCTGCATATTCTTGTACATTTTTACGTTCAATCACACACACACACACACACACACACACACACTCGTTTATGACCAGAGTCAATTTCTAATTTATTTTTCTGGAAAAGAGCTAATAAATTTTGAGTCATTTTTTTGTTTCAAAAATGACTGACTTTAGTTTGTTACAATAAAAAGTGGAATGGGACATAGAAATAGTAGACTTCTTTCTTAAAATTCTCCTCTCTTCAAATAACATTAACTCTATTTTAACTATGTGTGTGTATATTATCACGCACTATTACATACACATATATGCACACACATATTTTTAACTTTTACAGTTTCTAATTTAAAGTACTTTAGCTCTATTTAAAGACTTCTTCACTTTTGTTTAGAGGTAAAATTCTTTATTGAGACATTGTTTTTCCTGGTGGTAACTAGTTTAGAAATTCGGGACATTTTGACTTTATTCTGTTTACTATCACAGACTTTGTAGGAAACATTTAGGACATGATTCTTCTTTGGTGACGGCTGCTCAAGCTTCCACATTCTACATACCTCAGGGGCAGAAGGTGGTTCCTACTCATTGCTCCCAAGGGCTATTTTAAGATCATTATTCTCTTGTAAAAAAAACAAAACAAAGCAAACAAATGAACTCTGTTCTCTCCAAATGTACACTATTGGCACCATCAGTTTTCACCCTGTCTTTTTCAAGGTCACCCATTAATGTTCTGGTACCTGGCTCATAGTTTACCTCTCCGCTCCAAGTCCTCTCATGAGGTCAGGTGACTGAAATTTTCACGTGGGCTCAATTTCTTGAACGCTGTGTATGCAGTGACTCCTTTCACCCTTCTATTGGGCCATCCTCTCCATTATGCTTTGGACTTTGCATCACCATGAAATAATTGAGTTAAGATCCTGTTTCTTGACCATGACCTTCTATCTTTCTCAAAGATTCTGACTCCGTCTTTCCTTTCTGAAATGTTCAACTTTTTCTCTAGCACCAACCTCCTCCTATTTTGACTTTGCTGGGTTACGGAACCAAATCAGTAACCCAGCGAAGTTACTTTTGTTGTTGATATTCTAAACTCCTCTGTTGTTTTGTCCTTTGGAAGCCCATCTTCAGTCCATTCTCTCCGCCTTTCCATCTTCCTAAAAGGCTTCCAACTCTCCCACTGTCCCTCTCTGATACATTCTCAGTCTGGAGAACATGTACTCCACCTTCAATCTATGGCTTAGATGTAGTATAGAACCTTCTGTACTGTAATAGCCTATTAGCTTTATCTCATACAGTCCTCCAAATGAGTTTCATTTCCCCTTGTCCACTACTCACTTTGGTAACCACATGTTCATTGTCTTATCTTCTCAAGTGTTGTCTAAAAGCAACCCCAACTGAAGGAACTACAAAATCTTAGTACCTGCCTCTGTGTATAGCAGTCTACAGTAGCTAATGAAGAAATACCTGTTGAATGAATGACACAAGACTTTGGGAATCTAATCAAATGATTTTAATATTTCTCAGGAAAAGCTTAATTCCTCTAACTCCCTGATGTCTCTGTCACTCCCTATTATCTTCAACAATTCTATTGTCTTTCTGGTTTTAATAAAACACTTAATATTTGCTGAGTGCTTAATAAATGCCAGTCACTGTGACAGGTGTTCTTTATACAATATTACATAACCTTCCCAATCATCTCTTGAGATAGCCCCATGTTTTTTCCAATCTTAGGGATGAAGATCTGGATGATTAAGTTGCCTGCCCAAGATCAAGGACTAATATGGAAAACTGAAGACAGGAACCAAAGTCATTCTGGCTACAAGCCCATGGTTATATTAATAGGGTCTCCAAGAGTGTGTTTAAGCTTGGATGAAAATAATATTTTTAAGTGGGGTCTTTTCCATTTCTAGCAAAGGTGGATTGGTTAAAATTCTACATAATATTTGTATTTCATCCCCGGGTTGCCTTTGAGATCTTGGACTCTGATATTTTGTACTGGCTTCCTCTTCCCATTCCATACACTCTTGTCAGCCTTATAGTTAAGTTGTGACGACTAATAAGATTCCACCACATGCGAATGACAGTTTGTTCACAGGGTGCATCTAAGGATGATTCTATGCTCATCAATCTCTTTT
Source organism: Balaenoptera musculus (assembly GCF_009873245.2). Lineage (NCBI taxonomy): Eukaryota > Metazoa > Chordata > Mammalia > Artiodactyla > Balaenopteridae > Balaenoptera > Balaenoptera musculus. The sequence continues at coordinate 91,359,187 of NC_045788.1, forward strand.
TCTTCCAGTGCACAAAAAAGTCTTAATTTTTCACCTTCATTTGTAGTTGACTGAATCCATGTGACTGGACTTTGGTTAATGGTACGTGGGTTGAAGGGAATGCTGCTCTCAGGATCAGTCTCTAAAATCCCTCTATTTTGTTTGTCTGTTGCTGCAAAAAATTACTCTAAAATGTAGTGGTTTAAAAATTAAATATATATTATCTCAAATTCTTTGTTGGTGAGGAATCTCTAAGTGGCTTAGCTGGGTGGTTCTTGCTTAAGACCGCTCATGAAGTTGCAATCAAGATGTTAGCTTGACTGTAGTTATCTGAAGGCTTGTCAGATACGTGCAGATCTTTTGCTGCATGTGGCAAGGGCAGGAGGATTCAGTTCCAAGATAATCTACTCACATGGCTGTTAGTAGGAATCTTCAGTTCTTCACTGGTCGTTGGTAGGTCCATTATCACATGGCCCTCTCCATAAATCTGCTTGAATAGCCTCACACAGAGCTGGCTACATAATCTGTGGAGCTCTGTGCAGCATGAAAATGTGAGACCTCTTGTTGAAAATTATTTTAAGACTTTGTTTGTGTGGACCTTTTTTTTTCCTTTAACAAGCTAACTTTATTATTATATTATTATTATTATTATTATTTTGGCTGCATTGCGTCTTCGTTGCTGCACGCGGGCTTTCTCTAGTTGCGGCGAGTGGGGGCCACTCTTCGTTCTGGTGTGTGGGCTTCTCATTGCAGTGGCTTCTCCCGTTGTGGAGCATGGGCTCTAGGCACACGGGCTCAGTAGTTGTGGCTCGCGGGCTCTAGAGTGCAGGCTCAGCAGTTGTGGCGCACGGGCCCAGTTGCTTCGCGGCATGTGGGATCTTCCTGGACCAGGGCTTGAACCCGTGTCCCCTGCATTGGCAGGTGGACTCCCAACCACTGCGCCACCAGGGAAACCCTGGACATTTTTTAAAAGTCTTTATTGAATTTGCCACGATATTGCCTGTATTTTATGTTTTGGCCCTTTGGTTGCGAGGCGTGTGGGATCCTAGCTCCCAGACCAGGGATCTGACCTGCACCTCCTCCATTGGAAGGCGAAGTCCTAACCATTGGACTTCCAGGGAAGTCCCTGAAAAATTATTAATAATTGTAATATGGCAACCACTGTGCATTTAAACAAGTATGGGACCTTTCTAAGTGTGGGGCCTATGAGATTACACAGGACATACACTTGCGAAGCTAGCCCTGTGCTCAGAACCTGGTATCTGGATTTTTCCGAGAATGTTGTCAAAAAAAGAAAGAGAGAAGCAAGGAGGAAGCTGAATGTGTTTTGTGACGTAATTTCAAAATTTACTCACCATCACTCCTGTCCCATTCAGTTAGTTTAAAGCAAGTCACCAATTCCAGACTGCACTCACAGGAAAGAGAATTAGCCTCCACCCTTTGATATGAGGATTGCGGAAGAATTTGTAGACACATTTTAAAATCACTATGTGGTCTCTACATCCAGTATGTTTTCTTTTCTTCCTCGTCAGGTAGACAGGTGGAGGGAAACCAGTGGAGAACACCAAGGAGTCCCTAGGGAGTGGCAGAAGCATAGGATAGAAAATTCTAGACCCCTGAGTCACTATTTAGAAAACAGCTACCCAGGAGAGCAACCCAATCCTACCTTAGACTGTAATTTAAGGTAGAAATAAACTTCGTGTTAAGTCACTGAAATTTCAGGGTGGTTATAACATTAATTACCCTTTCTAATTCATAGGCCTAATTCAGAATTTACTAACACAGTTTCAAAAAAGAACAATCTCAAGATGTATAGAAAAAAGCAATCTCTATAGAAAAAAGGCTCCATGTCCAAGTAAGTTAGAAAAAATACTAGATACTATATTTCTCTTTTAAAGACCCACAATGTATACTACCAATTAAAGCTCTGAGAATTCCCTCAGTAAAAAAATCTGTTTAACTCCATCTGTTTAACTCAGTATTTGCCAAATGTATATGACTACACTAACAGGTAAACAGGACTGATATTCACAACGATGCAATTATATTGGTTGTTCAAAATATTGAAATGCTTTCATTTTGGTTGGTAAATACCATTGCCCAAGCCATCCAAATGTCCCTGTCCCCACTGCCCTGCCCCAAGGTCACCTAAGTGGATACTTTATTTTTATTTTTTTTTTAATTCGGACAAATTTCTAAGTAGCCAGGGCTTTTTTTTTTTTTTAAAGGGAATGCTATTTATTTATTTATTTTTTATTTTATTATTTTTGGCTGTGTTGGGTCTTCGTTTCTGTGCAAGGGCTTTCTCTAGTTGTGGCAAGTGGGGAGCACTCTTCATCGCGGTGCGCGGGCCTCTCACTATCGCGGCCTCTCTTGTTGCGGAGCACAGGCTCCAGACGTGCAGGCTCAGTAATTGTGGCTCACGGGCCTAGTTGCTCCGCGGCATGTGGGATCTTACTGGACCAGGGCTTGAACCCGTGTTCCCTGCATTGGCAGGCAGACTCTCAACCACTGCGCCACCAGGGAAGCCCTAAGTGGATACTTTTGATGAGTTGTTCTGGTACCCACCAGCCAAAGCACTAGCCCATGAACCTGCCATGACACCTGTGAGATGGCTTCAATCACCAGATGTAACCCTTTGTTCTGAGCAGCCTCCAACTCTGTCAGGGGAAAGAGACAAATGTTCAGTGCCGTTTTGGTCCCCTGTAAAATATCACTACAGGCCAGTATTTCCTCATATGATCTTTTGCTGCATGTGGCAATTTGAGGAAATTGCATCTTCTAAAATATTGCCTACCAGTGGTTAAACATTTTTAATCTCACTTCTTCATGGAACCACCAGTACTTTAGTCAACTTCTGTTGCAAGGAAGACAATTTTTAAAAATCTTGACTTACTGCCTTACCAATCAATGTACAGTCAAGGTGAAATAAACCTATTATTTACTTTTTTATTTTATTTAGTTTTGGGTGCCTTGAGTCGTCGTTCCTGCGTGCGGGCTTTCTCTTGTTGCAGAGAGCAGGGACTACTCTTCATTGCAGTGCACAGGCTTCTCATTGCAGTGGCTTCTCCTGTTGCAGAGCACGGACTCTAGAGTGCAGGCTCAGTAGTTGTGGCACACGGGCTTAGTTGCTCCGTGGCATGTGGATCTTCCCAGACCAGGGCTTGAACCCATGTACCCTGCATTGGCAGACGGATTCTTAACCCCTGCACCACCAGGGAAGTCATGCAAAATCAATTTTATATCTATATACTGGAAATTTGGAAAAGAAATTTTAAAATACCATTTATAATATCAATGAACATGAAGTACTTGGAAATAGACGCCATAAAATACGTGCAGGACTGAAAACTACAAAATATTGTTGATAGAAATTATGGAAGGGCTAAATTAATAGTCATGTTATTATGGATTGAAAGACTATATTGTTAAGATGGCAATTGTCCCCAGATTGATTTGTAAATTTAACACAATCCAAATCAATTTTTCACCAGGGTGCATATGTGTGTGTTTGTATGTATGTGTGTTTTATAGAAACTGACAAGCTGAGTCTAAAATTTATATGAAATTGCAAAGAACTTAGAGTAGCCAAAACAATACAAAGTAAAATAAAGTTGGCATACTCACACTACCTGATTATAAGACTTAATAAAATGTGATAATACTCAAGAAGGTGTGGTAATGGCATAAGGAGAAATGTAGATTACTCTAACAGAATAGAATGTCTATAAATAGACCACACACATGTGGTCAATTGATGTTTTACTACATTCCTGTGCATATACAAACAGACAAATAAACCCAAACAACTGTAGGACTTTCATACAACAGTATGAATCTTAAAAAACATCATGCTAACTGAAAGAAGTCATACACAAAAAGGGTACATACTGCATGATTTCATTTATACAACATTCCAGAAATGGCAAAAGTCATAAGAATAGCAATCAGATCAGTGCTTGTCTTGAGCCAGGGGGTAAGGGCAGAGGATTTATGACAGAGCATCACAAGGGAATTTTTAACTTTATATAACTTTATATCTTGCTCCAACTATATAGAGAAATACAAAAGCAAACAAACAAAAATTCAATCTTTAATTATTGTCTCTTCCGCTAGCATGACTTGGCAATGGGCAAGATAATTGAGATAAAAGTTGTAACATTTTGAACGGAGTCCAGTCCTTATAATGTTGACCTACTTTACTCATGTCTAGACCATCCCTTGAGAACAACAATTTCTGTCAACAGTTGTGAGATAGCCTGAAAATCTTTAGTTAGTACTTTTTTTATTTGACAAATCTTGAGCTTCTGTCATGTGCCAGGTATTTTTTTTTTTTTTAAAGAAATTCACGTTCTTTTATTTATTTATTTATTCATCTATGACTGTGTTGGGTCTTCGCTTCTCTGCGAGGGCTTTCCCTAATTGTGGCAAGTGGGGACCACTCTTCATCGCGGTGCGCAGGCCTCTCACCATCGCGGCCTCTCTTGTTGCGGAGCACAGGCTCCAGACGCGCAGGCTCAGTAGTTGTGGCTCACGGGCCCAGTTGCTCCGTGGCATGTGGGATCTTCCCAGACCAGGGCTCGAACCCGTGTCCCCTGCATTGGCAGGCAGATTCTCAACCACTGCGCCACCAGGGAAGCCCCCAGGTATTTTTTAAATGCTGGAGATAACTGTGATCAAAGCAGAAAGATATGACTTCCCCTTGGAGCTCATGTTCCATTGTAAAGAGATAGACAACAAAAACAAGATAAATATGACGTACACTTTGTTAGGTGGTGTAAAGTTTTCAGGATAAAATGAAGGCAGGGAATGGGGGCTAGGGTGTATGAGGTGCTGCATTTTTGATAGGGTGTCAGGGAAGGCTCCAGCTGAGAAGGTGACATTTGAGTAAAGCCTAAAATGAAGTGATAGGGACTTGGTCATGTAAATATCCAGAAGCACATTCTAGGCAGAGAGAGTGTAAAACATCTGAAGAAAGAGAGACCTAGGCTGTAAGAGGAAAAGAAACAGCTAACAGACTGTTGTAACTGGAGCCAATAGCATACTTGGGCAGAGCGGTAACAGTGAACCAGAATATATAGGACATTGTAAGCCATTGGGAGGCCTTGAGTTTTACTCTGACTGCTGTGGGAGCCTTTGGAGATCTTTGAACAAAGTGGTGTCATGATCTGACTTTTGTTTTAAAAGGACCACTCTTCCTGCTGTGTTGACAATAGACTGGAAGGGAGCAAGGATCAAAATAGGGAAAATGATTAGTAGGTCATTGCAATAAACCTGGAAAGAAATGATAATAGCTTGGATAAGGGTAGTAGCACTGGATGGGGTGATAAGTTTAGATTCTGGATGTATTTAGATGGTATAGATGGCAGGATTTACAATCAAATTTTTTTTTTAGCATCTTTATTGGAGTATAATTGCTTTACAATGTTGTGTTAGTTGCTGCTTTATAACAAAGTGAATCAGCTATATGTATACATATATCCCCATATCCCCTCCCTCTTGCGTCTCCCTCCCACCCTCCCTATCCCACCCCTCTAGGTGGTCACAAAGCACCGAGCTGATCTCCCCGTGCTATGTGGCTGCTTCCCACTAGCTATCTATTTTACGTTTGGTAGTGTATATATGTCCACGCCACTCTCTCACTTTGTCCCAGCTTACCCTTCCCCCTCCCCATATCCTCAAGTCCATTCTCCGTGTCTGCATCTTTATTCCTGTCCTGCCCCTAGGTTCATCAGAACCATTTTTTTTTAGAGTCCCTATATATGTGTTAGCATACAGTATTTGTTTTTCTCTTTCTGACTTACTTCACTCTGTATGACAGACTCTAGGTCCATCCACCTCACCTCGAATAACTCAATTTTGTTTCTTTTTATGGCTAAGTAGTATTTCATTGTATATATGTGCCACATCTTCTTTATCCATTCATCTGTCAGTGGACACTTAGGTTGCTTCCATGTCCTGGCTATTGTAAATAGTGCTGCAATGCACATTGTGGTACACGTCTCTTTTTGAATTATGGTTTTGTCAGGGTATATGTCCAGGAGTGGGTACAATCATATTTAGGATGTAAAAGATAATAGATTTAAGAAAGGAATGAAGTTGATTCCTGAAATTTGGACCTGAGCAATTGGGAGGCCAGAGAAGCTTGTTTGGCATATGGTACGTATAATGTGGTACATTGAAGATGAAAAGCTCAGTTTTTAGCATGTTAAGTTTGAGATGGCTATTAGACATTCAGATGGAGACAGTGGTTAGGCAATTCATATTCAAACCTACAGCTCAGGAAAGAAGTGTGGGCTGGAGATTGAGATTTGAGCATCATTGGCATATAGACAGTATTTAAAGCCATGGGAGAAGATGAGAGTGAAATAAGAATGAGGGATTAAGCGTGGAGAGAGAAGAGAAGCTGTCCAAGGACTGTATCCTGAGACACAGGTGGTGGGAGATGAGAGTAATCCACAAAGGAAACAAAGAAAGACAGAGACAAAGAAAAAGCAGGGAGAATGTGGTGTCTTGGTTAAAGAACTAAAGTTTGCAAAATTTACAGTTTTATAAATGAAAGTGGATCCAAAGTTATTTCTGTGATAATATCATTCCCACTACTTGCATCCTGATATGCTTTTTCTTTTTTTTTTGAGTAAGAAAGAAAATGATAGAACCTCAAAGCTAGCAGGCCAGAAGTTGTGCAAAAGCAGCCTGTCTTGCCCACACCACTGTCTAGACCAGGTGATCATTACTGGCAGATGATTAATTAATGTAGCAGTTAAAAGAAACAAGCAACTAAACTACAATGTCAGTTTCTGTTTACTTTTCCATTTACTCCACCCTATACCCCAGTCCTTTTCAAATACTGCAGGCAATATCCAAATCTGGATATATCCATGCAATAAATCTTATTCATGAACAATATGTTCCACATGCTAAATTAGGAAAAACACTGAGAATCTCAGGTAAAACTTATTAGAGGTACCTCACTGGCCACATCTGTGTTAGTTTTTTGGTCAGAGCCACATATACTTCTTAGTGTAACAGTATGTCAGTAATAAGCTTTGTGTTTTAATAGGTTTTTCAAACAGCAAAGGGCAAACTGTCTATAGATTAGATTTTGTGGCTCTGTAATGAAATTCGGGCCCTGTGCATTTCATAGCAAGTGCTTTTCTATGGTGACTGGGTCATAACTAAAGCCAGTGTTAATCCACATATTAATCCACAAATAATGGGTAACCAGTGATATGCAATCTCAGCAGTATCATTCTTCTTGGTGGTGTAAACCACAGGAGCCAAAGGAACCAATTCTCCCAATTACATTTTAGCTTAGCTTCCATGCATTTTTTTCATAATATATTACTGAACGTGTTACTTAACTATAATTAGCTTATGCTTACTCAAAACACAGATTAATCTAATGTATATTGGCCCTAACTACGTGGACCATATTACCCAAGGATATTAGAGTAATTTAATGTTAGGGTAGAAATTCTTATGATATGGCATATATCTAAATTTGTTATTTCTCTCATTTTTCTAAAACATAATGGTACCCTAGTTTTTAAAAATGTACAATATGATAAAATGGAGGTGCTACCCATGAGACTTAACCTAGATCTCGAGGGATTACCATGCAAATAATGAATTAAGGTTAGCGAACTGTTTTGAGTTTCTCAAAATATAGTATATAGTTATCCAGAAAAAAAAAAAAAAAAGTACGATGTGTTAATGAAATTACCTCCAAAGGCAAAATAAACAGTTTTGCTTGATGTTGCTTGGTTTCCTCATTTAATTTAGATCTTTATCAGAGCTATACCTATGTAAGATTGTTTATTTTCTTATTTAAATATAATTTTCAAAAACTAGGTTATAGATTTTAACAGTGTTTGCTGCCACTTGGGTTTTGTTGTTGCTGCTGTTTTGCTGTGATGCCTACATCTGGGTTGCCTTGCAGTGTTGTTATGCCTGATGGAATGAAGGCATAACTCACGGTTTTGGAGGTGGTCAACCTTCAGTTCCTACGCCTTCTCTGTCACGTCACTGGTAAAGTTGCACTAGCTATTTTGACTTAGTCTCATATGTGTAAAGGAAGTGAAAATATATATCGCCACACTAAAGTATATACATACGTAGACAGATACATACACATGATCTTTAAAGAGCATGGTGCATTGGCTGATTTAAGCCCTTCTTGTCTTCATACCTTCCTGCCTGCCTTCAGACATTGTTTCTCTACCTTAAGTATATTAGTCTCCACTCATCGGGATGTTTATCTGTCTGAATTGTTGTCTGTCCATCTGTTCTTCCCACTGTCCTTCCCTCTGTCTAGCCATCCATTAGTGTGCCTATTGATTCATTTGTCCTCCCATCTTCTCAATTCATTTGTCTATCTGTCCATGGGATCGCCTATCCATTCACCTTTCTATTTTTATCTAGAAGTATTCCCATCTATTTCCACTATATCCACGATACTACAAAAATAGTCTTTCAGTTTCACCTAGTAAAACACCTTGAACACATAAAATCCAACATACTTAAATGTAGAAAAGGCCTTAATTTTTTTTTCTAGTTCGAATTTCTCTATTCACAAATTACGGAAGTAAAGTGAACTGACATCTATTATTACTATCTAGTAAGCAGCATAGGTACTACATAAACTAGTATCAAGGAGTCTCGACTCTCTTTATATTTCTTTCCTTAGACAAAGTTTTTCCAAAATATTTTGTGTAATTTGAACTTTTGTTAATTTTTCCTAAATATTTTGGGATAATTAGGTTGATTTTAGCTGCAAATTTCAGAAAATGGAATCCAGCTGGCTTACCAAGCAATTGGCGTTGGTGTGTATTTCCACTTCTTCCATCTATAGTCCTTCATTTCTGTCTGTCCTCTTTTGTGTCTTAGTTTTGTCTTTCAGATGTTTTTTTCCTCAGGGTATGTCAATGGCTGGCAGCAGCAACTGGGACAACATGCATTCTTGTTCACCTACTTTTGCCAACTACCAAACTCTACCAATTATGACATATTCATGTTTTCTCCTCTGTTCTAATTCAGTCAGCTGAAGTCATATAGCTACTGCTGGGTCAGAAACACTCACCAGAGTGATGCTATGCTTGGCTTGGGGGATGGAATTATAACTATTGGTTTTAGACCATCAGAATCTACTCTTAAACCCTAAATTGTTTCCCCTTTTTGCTCACTTGTGCTACGTAGACAGCTGTGTATACCTCAACAAACTTGGAATTATATATTTTGAAGAATATATAACATAAGAATATATAATATATAACAAAGGCAGTTGGCAGTGTCAATTGCAGGCACTTATCATAAAGGTCTCTTTTGTTCTCATCTGAATTTTTTATTGCTTTTTTTTTTAGATTTTTCTTTTTAATAAAATTTATTTTTCTGCTATAAAAACTGTTATCCATTTATTCATCCACTGAATTTTCATGGTACAAAAGCTGTTATCCATTTATTCATTCGATTTTACCTTGTCTAAGCCACTTGAAACACATAAATTTCTTTTGCATTTGTTTATTTTCATGGTTTTGTCTTGTACTACACTTAAACTCTCATAAGCAAGAATTGTTTCTTTCAACTTTGCATTTCAGTGTATTTAGTATATCATAGGTACTCAATAGATATTTATTAGATCAACAAATAAAGAAACAGACTATCCATTAAAACAATTCAGCTATAAGACAGCCTAGGTTGTTTTTTTAAGATTTATTTTTTATTTATTTATTTATTTAATTTATTTTTGGCTGCGTTGGGTCTCAGTTGCAGCACATGGGATCTTCCTTGAGGCATGCGGTATCTTTCGTTGGGATGTACAGGCTTCTCTCTAGTTGTGGTGTGCCGGTTTTCTCTTCTCTAGTTGTGGCACGTGAGTTCCAGAGCGCGTGGGCTCTGTAGTTTGCAGCATGAGGGCTCTCTATAGTTGAGGCGCGTGAGCTCAGTAGTTGTGGCACACGGGCTTAGTTGCCCCGTGGCGTGTGGGATCTTAGCTCCCTGACTAGGGATCAAACCCACATCCCCTGCATTGTAAGGCAGATTCTTTACCACTGGACCACCAGGGAAGTCCCAACAGCCTAGTTTTTATTATACTTTTTTTGTATGTGGAAATATATAAAAGGAATTTAGTAGTCAAAAATGGGAAAGTGGTTGGGAAGAGTATGGTATATCAACAAGAGAGAAAAAAGTGTGCATGAGAGAAAACCTTAAAATATTGAATAAAAAAATTAGTATACTAAATTATATACATTTAATATAAAATATATAATTTATAAATAAAGAAAATATTAATAATGCTTATGAGAAATATTTTCATCTTTAGATTTCTCTGTGCATGCTCAAATTCCTATAATAAACTTATTTTTTAATTGAGGTATAGTTGATGTACAATATTATGTAAGTTGCAAGTGTACAGTATAGTGATTCACAATTTTTAAAGGTGAATTTTATATTCCATTTATAGTTATTATAAAATATTGGCTATATTCCCTGTGTTGTACTATATATTCTTGTAGCTTATTTATTTTATACATAGTAGTTTTTACCTCTTAGTCTCCTACCCTTATCTTGCCCCTCCCCCCTTCCCTCTCTCCTCTGGTAACCACTGGTTTGTTCTCTATATCTGTGTATCTGTTTCTTTTTTGTTATATTCACTAGTTTGTTTTATTTTTTAGATTTCACATGTAAGTGATATCATACAGTATTTGTCTTTCTCTGTCTGACTTATTTCACTTAGCATAATACCCTCCAAGTCCATCCATGTTGCTGCAAATGGCAAAATTTCATTCTTTTTTATGGCTGAGTAGTGTATACATATATACACACCACATCTTCTTTATTCATTCATTTGTTGATGGACACTTAGGTGGCTTCCATGTCTTGGCAATTATAAATAATGCTGCTATGAACGTTGGGGTGCATGTATCCTTTTGAATTAGTATTTTCTTTCTTTCTTTCTTTCTTTCTTTTTTTTTTTTGGATAAATACCCAGGAGTGGAATTGCTGGATCATATAGTAGTGCTACTTTCAAATTTTTATAATGAACTTGTGTTTCAGGATGCTGTGAGCAATAAATAAGTCAATTAGTTTATTAAGGAATACAAGAGTTTACACATAACAAGATATCCTGAGATAGAGCAGTTCTAGGGTTACTTAATTCAGCAGCTCAGTGACATTGATAAAAACCCAGGTTCTTTCTTCTTTCCGCCTTGTCATCTTTAGCACATCAGCTTAACTACACCAACAGTTGCAAAAGAATGCCAATTTCCAGGATCAAGGAAGACATGACAAGCTCCAGGAGGAGAGTGCCTTTTCTTCCCATATGTCTCTTTTTAAGAGCACAGAAAGTCAAACTAGGGGTCTTCCAACAGGTCTTCTCTCATATATCATTGGACATACCTGAACCATATGCCCAATTCTAAATAGATTATTGGAACACATAGAAATATCACGCCCAGCTGAGTCACTCGATACACCTCTGAACAAAATCAATAAGAGAGCTCCGCTCTAAAAGGGGGAGAAACAACAGGCTGCTCAGGGGCCAACTAACACTGTCTGCAATAGCATGGAAGCAATATCAATTGCTGAGGTACTTTACTCCTTTCTGTATTTTATTCCATTGGCAAATTAAATCACACAGCTATCAGTTGACTTGTAAAATTTTTTTCATTGTTTCTGAATATTACTTAGAACAAACTTGGGTCTGTACTGGGCCATTTTTAAATTCTGAAAGAATGTGCTAGATTTTTCACCTAAGGTAAATTTATTTCCTTCATCTTATTATTCATACTAACATAAGTTTTTAATATTTTCTCCACCTTCGAGTGGTGTTTTAATCAACTCTTTAATTGCTCTGTGCTTTATATCTCTCAAAAGTGGAAAGGCTAGATATAACTATTATTGATTCTATTATACAGGATTCAAAAATATATGAATTTCTTAAGAAGAACATCACACATAAATGAAACCAGTAAAGATTGGGACTACAGATGATCAGCTGTAAATTAAAATGTGATATGTGTATTTTTAAAGATTATACATTTGCTTCTACCTACCTAGCTATTCTATCTTCATCTTGGAACAAAAACACTAGTAAGAAATTATTTTTGATTTTCCTATACTTTAAAAAATTACCTCTGGTAATTCTTTTTTTTTAATTTTTATTTTATATTGGACTATAGTTGATTTACGGTGTTGTGTTAGTTTCAGGTGTACAGCAAAGTGATTCAATTATACATATACATATATCTATTCTTTTCCAAATTCTTTTCCCATTTAGGTTATTCCCATTTAGGTATTATATACAGGAAGAATATTGAGCAGAGTTCCCTGTACTATATCCAGGGCTAAGGATAAGACTTTCTAAATATATTTCCCTCTTAATGGTGGGGTATTTGAAACTATTACTCAAAGCAAAGAAGGAAGAAAGGAAGAGAGGGAGGGAGGAAGGAACATAGAAGAGAAGGACTGATTAACTCATGGTAAATGCCGTGCTCTACAACAGCAATTTATTATTATTATCATGATTAGTTTAGATAGAGTAGCAGAGGGAATAGCAGCAAAATAGAAGTGTTTTCTGTTCCTTTTCAGTCGTGCCATATAGGTTGCTCTCTACTCAAAATACTCCTGACATTGGTCCTACTTGAATCTTCCAGATAAAATATTTTTGTTTTCCAAGGCTTATACAACCATGTACCCTCACTAACTTTATTAAAGCACAGTATTTATTTTTCCTTGTGTGGAAATGATTTTCACATAAACTCCCAGAAGTATACATAGTTTAACAACACAAAACCTACTGGAATAGATTACCAAAAAATTATTTGATGAAGAAGATGACATAGAATTTATTGAGCACCTACTTCGATTCAGACACTATATCTAGCACGTTCTAATTTATGGTCTTATTTAAATTCTTATAGAAATGATCTTACCAATAAGGAAGCTGATTTAAGCAAATCAGATCACTCAAATAAGGTAGTATATGTAAAGCCCTTAGCGTAGGGCCTATCTAAAAAATGCTCAATAAATTCCATTATTGCCAATATATCTTTGCCCAGAGTCACACTACTGGTGTGAGATGAAGCCTTATTTCAAATCTAGGGCTCTTAGCCTGTGAAACATTTTTTTTTATTCCCATATTCTATAATGCATTTTTTTCTGAAATGTGCACCTCAACAGCAATTATTTCCTCTCCCTTTGGCATTCTACTCACCAAGTAGACTCACAATGACTACAAACTGAAGTCAAAGTAAAATATCTGCATAACAGCTCTTCAGTGTTAGTGTGACAAAGCCTGCAAACCCTGCTGGACTATATTAAAATGTGCTGAGACCGGTGGTTTCTCCAGCAGTAATGAGTCACTGTTCTCTAAGGGTTATACTGTTTCTTCCTGCACTTTTGAGTATCGGAGACTTCCCTGTAAATACCAAGTGAATATAAGACAACCTCAACGTAATATTTAAACCACTAAACTGTTTCTACTGTTTAGCCAAAATCTTAGAAAATGATTGGCTGTTTACTTAAGCTGGTTTTGGATCATTATCTGTTCTGTTGAAGTGACTTTAATGGAAATACCCAAGGACTCTGTCTCATTAATTTTCTAGGGCTCCTCACTGATGCAATATTAGAAACAAAACTTAATAATAACAATAACAACTGCAATTATAATAAAAATCCTATCCTAGCTTTTATGTTTGTTAAATCTCTAGGACACCAAGTCGCACCAAGCTAGTATCTATACACTTGAAAGCTTATGACATAAGAGTTAAAAAAAGAAAGTAGTAGAATCCATGCTCTCAAAGAGATTGTAATTTATCAGGAAAGCAATTCAATCCAACCAATATGCAAATGCTATAGACACAGTCATTGCTAATGTCATGATCCAGACTTGGGAAATTTTGGACTTTTGAGGATTGCAGTGTCCTGTGTATCATATTGATGAAGAAGGTATGGTTTCTCTAACAAGAGATGCACCTATACTTTTGGAAAGGGCAGTCATGAATTAAAGAAGAACAAAGTTAGATCACGGATATGTCTGAAATGTAATTCCTATGAAGAGCTTAGCAGTTTTGTGGGCTTTTCTCTTGAATTTTGGGGACAGTCAAATGAAGTGAATTTCTTTCCTTCTATGTTTTATTAACCACTAACTCTTTGGAAAATTTTATGTTTTATTATTTACCACTAACTCTTTGGAAAATTGAATAGATCAGCCTTCAGCTGGGTGATGTTGAGGATAAAGGGATGGAGCAATACAGGGAAATGTGGTTTGGCCCACATTCACCTCTCTGTTGTTGCCTCTGTATACAAAAGCAGCCAGCAACCTGTCTATGGGACCATCTAGAAGTAGCAGTTTTAGCTATTGTCCAGAATTAAGTGATTTGAGACCCAGGTGGCAACTGGGGGCCAAAGAAGAAGCATATGACATTGAGGTACAAGAGGGCAGCCTAGTAACAGAAAAGACCCACCCTCCCTTTGCCCAACGTATGCTTGAGTGGCATTTCTCAAAATATGGTCACCAGGCTTCCCATGTCATGATAACCTGAGGATACTTTCTAATGAAGAATCCTAAACTTTGGCGCATATTTGTTGAATCAGAATCTCTGGTGTTGGCACTAGGAATACACACTTGAACTCACAAATTGATTTTTATGCACACTAAAATTTGAGAAACACCAGGTTAGGGGATAGTGACCCTTGAGGGAGAGAGAAGGTGTTACTCCTGGTTTTGCTGCTTTAACATGTGTTGGCAGGGTGCTGCGTAGACACTTGACTGGGTCACATTTTCATATGATCAACACAGTGACAATCTTTGGTTTGGTTTCTGGCTGCATTAAAAAAATTTTCAGAGTGTTATCATGCTTCTTTGCTCCCCAGCCTTAGGTTTAACTAAAGCAGACCATCTTTAATTTTAGCACCACAGTTCAATCTGTACATCCCTCTGTTTTTTAGAAGCACATATATAATTTTTTAAAACATATCTGCTTCATAGTATCTCTTAATCACATCTTTTGCATACACTGACTATGATTCCATCTTTAAAATTTTTCTCACACTCCAAAATATATGTGCATGTATATAGGGTGATGCCTTTCAGCCTTTATTCAGTTTAACTGAGTTGTTTAGTAATGAGCATTGCTCTAGGAATAGTTGACTGGTTATAATCTAGGACTTTAATGATCCTGTCCTGCCATCTGACATCAAATGGGACTTGGGAGTAACACCGTTCAGGAGCTGAAAGTGATATCTGTGACAGCACAAAGTCAGATACGACTGACGTCTATGGCAGGGTTGCTGTCATACCTGATCATCCATAGCTGACTTCACAGGTTCATAGAATTTTAGAACTCTAATGGGATCTAAGAGTTCACACAGCAGACAGAAATATTGCCACTTGATTAATTAGGACTAGAACCCAAGTATGCAGGTTTTTCATTTGATTTCAGTTTTTTTTTAAACCGGTCAGTGCATTTGAGGACAATGTGCTTCATAAGTAGCAGTGTTATTGCAAAATTTAGGTTCAAATTCCTAGGAAAATATGGAGCTAACAATTTGATTTCCAGGTCCAGGATGATCTAAAACCTTAATCTTCTACAATATTTGTCAAAACAAAAAAGCTGTGATAATTCTTGAAAAGCAGTTAATATTCTACAAGTGTGTCTGAAGAATAATCTGCATGTGCAGTCATGTAAATTTTATCATTCTTAAGTTGTTTTGAAAATGCATTAGCCTTTTCATCAAAAGTTATACTAGATTAGTAAAATGACTCTGCACATGTTAAGCATGCCTCTCAGAAGTCTAATCTCAAATAGAGTAAGTGAGATTTATCTCGTGTGATCCTATTTTATTTATGAGAAGTGGGTTCAGACAATAAATCATTAATTCATTTGAAAAAACCTTGATTACCTACTATGCGTAAAATGTGGTACCAAACATTATGGTGGATCTAGTGATTTTTTTTTTTTTTTTAATAAAAGACATGGTTCTGTAGGGGAAACTAGCCTCTCTAACATTAACAGAACTTCTTGTTCTAAGTGCTAAAAGTTCAATTGACAGAAATGTAAATGGCAACTTTTTACTCACTTGAAAGTACCTCATACCCTTTTTATAAATCTTCAGTGTCCATATCCTTTGAACAAAGAGTATTCCTCAACTTTAGAAACATATGTTGGGCAAAAGGAGGTTGGGTCTTTTTCTGTTACTAGGCTGCCCTCCTATACCTCGATGTCGTATGCTTCTTCTTTGGCCCTCAGTTGCCAGCTGGGTCTCAAATCACTTAATTCTGGAAAATAGCTAAAACTGCTACTTCTGGATACTCCCATAGACAGGTCGCTGACTGCTTGCATATACAGAGGCAACAACAGAGAGGTGAATGTGGGCCAAACCACATTTCCCTGTATGTATATATATACTCACAGACAGGTATGTATGTGTATATGCATGAATTTACAACTCTGACCAAAGCAGAGCATGTTAAATATTATAGAAGGATAATATGTTATGAATGTAAGGGGAAAAGATTACTGCTTACTTGGGAGAATATGAATATCCTAGATCTTTAGCATAATTTTTAGGGCACTGAAATTAGTTTCAAACTGTTAGAATTCAGCTATATTAATGGTGTTGATAGGGATCTGGTCCAGGAAAGGCTGTGAATTATTTCACTATTGCTTTTCTATCGACCTCAGGGACCCAGTGCTTTCATGTTGCTTCTTCATTTCACTTGCAAAACCTTTTCTTCCACGTGTATTTTTGTGTCAGTTGCTGTGCTGGGTCGTAGGGGAGAGACAAGAGACTGATGATGAAAATGTGGTGGCAGGGTTGGATAGGGGTACCACAGGGCAATATGGGAACCAGAGGAGAGGCATCTAGAGAGGATTGGCCTCTTAGGAGCACACAGCAATAGCTTTTTTTGTGCCACGGACTTCTTTGGCAATCTGGTGAACCGGTAACTCTGGCAATATATGAGCCCCTTCATAGAAGAATATATTTAGATTTGTATAATAAAATATGTGGGAATTTGAGGGAATCAAGAATAATAAAATACAATTGTCAAAATATTTTTAAAAACACATTTGTGCTGCTTTATTAAAACATTAAATAACAAGATCTAGCAGCAGACATAACAACTACTATAATTTTGAAGTGTAATGTGCATAAATAATATTTAGAGATAGACAACTGTGGTGTGATATAAAAATATCTGTCATTTCTTTGGTGGGAAAATTAAAGGTACCACTGATGCAACTGCTGTTGTTGCCAACATTTGTCACTAAAGAAATGTTAAATTTCAATGAGATTTTGTTGGAAATAGAGGTGAAAATTTTTGTGCGTCCAAGTTCATAAATTTCCTGAATTTTCTCTACTCAGTAATGCTTTGGGGGGGCCATAAGCCCCAGGTTAACAACCCTGCATTGAAGCTCAGAGTTAATGCAGTTTAGGAAGAAAAAGGAGCAAATGTTCTTTATACAGATGCCATAGATATCTAAGAGAGTGACTCACCATCCCTGAACACTCTAAAGGACCTTACTTCTTACTGCCGCCTTCCTTATATTTAACAGCCTTGTTTCCTTTCAGTCAGAGGTCTGCTCTGTGTTAGACTAGGAGCAGTAATCCCTGTTTGCTACTTACGTGTTATCAGAACTGATACAAATATTTTAATTCTAAACATTCCTTGTCATTCTTATTGAAATCCTGTTTCTATTTGGAAATTTCACCTGTAACAAGCCTGAAGGTTAGGAATTCTCATCAGATGAGCTAGGGAAAATTTTAGGTACCTTCTTGTGTCATGATTAATAAGTCCATCTTTGGTTATCTCATTCTATATTCTTGAATTTTTCTATCACTTTTCTTTTTAAAAATTACTTAAGTATTCCAGTCTTGCTTAAAAAACATTATTCATATATAATATGAAAAACGAAGCATAAAATAAAATTAGTTATGCTACCAAAAGGAAAACTCTTCTTCACTATGTCCCTACCACATGGAACAGCCAGTATTTGTTAGTTTTTTTGTGTATCCTTTCACAGTAGATGCAGTTTTTTTTTTAAATTAAGTGTAATGTAGGTCTTTTTTAAAGTTTTTACATTCTTTTTTAAAATATTTATTTATTTTATTTATTTATTTTTTGCTGCGTTGAGTCTTAGTTGTGGCACTCGGGGTCTTCGTTGTGGCGCCGGGCTTCTCTCTAGCTGTGACATGAGGGTTTTCTCTCTAGTTGTGGTACGTGGGCTCCAGGACCCGTGGGCTCTGTAGTTGTGGTGCCAGGGGTCAAGAGCACATGGGCATTGTAGTTTGCGGCATGCGGGCTCTCTTGTTGAGGCACGCGAGCTCAGTAGTTGTGGCACGCAGGCTTAGTTGCCCTGTGACATGTGGGATCTTAGTTCCCCAACCAGGGATCGAACCCGTGTCCCCTGCGTTGGAAGGCAGATTCTTTGCCACTGGACTACCAGGGAAGTCCCTAGATACATAGTTTTTTCGTGTAAATTATATGATCATAATATATAGTCTGGCAATTTAATAGACTAATTGCATTGTTCATTCATTGCATCCTAAATTAGATGTCTTGACATTTGTTTATTTTTATTTTTTCAGAGTAAAGCCTTATGAAATTTTTGATTGATGTTTGAATTTGGAAAATTCTTACATGATCATTGTTTGACATACTTGAACATTTTTTTTTAATTTTTTTAAAAATTTATTTATTTATTATTTATTTATGGCTGTGTTGGGTCTTCGTTTCTGTGTGAGGGCTTTCTCTAGTTGCGGCAAGTGGGGGCCACTCTTCATCGCGATGTGCGGGCCTCTCACTATCGCGGCCTCTGTTGTTGCGGGGCACAGGCTCCAGACGCACAGGCTCAGTAATTGTGGCTCACGGGTCTAGTTGCTCTGCGGCATGTGGGATCTTCCCAGACCAGGACTCGAACCCGTGTCCCCTGCATTGGCAGGCAGATTCTCAACCACTGCGCCACCAGGGAAGCCCCCATACTTGAACATTTTCATCAAGACAAAATTGAGCTTGAGCCAAGGAAAGAACTTTTGAGGATCATGTGGATTTAGAGTTGTGACATTCAGTGGAGGGGGAAGGGGTGATGAAATAGTTTGGAAGACAAGTGATTAATTTTCAAGAAAATAAAACTAAGGGAGTTGGGGGGAAAGCAGCTGCTTCTGTACTTCAGCCACTGCTCTGAAATTTTGCACAGCAAAGTGTCAGTGGAAAAAGGACAGTAGGTTGTCATTGGTTAGACAGGTTAGATTTTTAATACCTCTCAGCCACAATATATTATCTCCTAGGTGCCTAGGTGTCTTCCTGATTTCCTTTTTTTTTTTTTGCTGATACTCACGTGTTGCAGTTCTGCTCCAGTCAAAAAGTACCTAGAAAACAAAGACAGTCACACACACATACAGAGTCACATTTCCCCTACTTACATTTAGCTATACCTCTGTTACCAATGTCCTTCAGCGAGCTATGAAGGTTAGTGAACAGCCCTGACTACTTCATTACTGCTCAACCTTTATTTCAAGTGAAACTAAAAAGAAAACTTTAGAAAGCAAGAATGCATACTTTCAAGAACAGGTAGATGACCATGCTGAAGTAAAAAGGAGTGTGAAAAATGTTTAGTGAGTAATGTTATGCTCCCATGCTTTTGGAATTTAAACCACAATCACTTAGTAGGTGGCATTTAGCCCAACTGATATCAGAAGGCTTGAAAACATGGCTCTCAGTCAGAAAGCCACAAACACGGGGCCGTGTTATTGTAGATCCCATTGACAGCTCTAGGCTTGGCAGCCATGGGAAATTTACGTGTCTTTCTTGTCACTAAGTGATTTCAACATACATTCTTTGGAAAGTAGAGAATGAGCATGTATTGTGGGTAGGTAATGTCTGTTGTGTTTTTTTTTTAACCTTCTGTTGCATTGGTTTGAATTTGCCCCTAAATTACTTATATTGAAAAAAAAGCTACATTTTGACTTAACCAATTATCTACTTAGAGGCTAAATATGCAAATGTATGCTAGGGAAGAAAGAGAATAAACTTGAAAATATAGGGTGAGGGACTTCCCTGGTGACACAGTGAGAATCCACCTGCCAACGCAGGGGACACTGGTTCAATCCTTGGTCCGGGAAGATCCCACATGCTGCAGAGCAACTAGGCCTGTGTACCACAGCTACTGAGCCTGCGCTCTAGAGCCTGCGAGCCACAACTACTGAGCCCACGTGCCACAACTACTGAAGCCCACATGCCTAGAGCCCGTGCTCCACAACAAGAGAAGCCAATGCAATGAGATGCCCGTGCACAGCAATGAAGACCCAAAACAGCCCCAAAATAATAAATAAATAAATACATTTTTTTAAATACATAGGATGAAAATTATGAAACTGAGGAAGGAAGAAAATTAGGTCAAGTTCTAGCTTGGTTTTAGCATTAGTGTTATACTCGGTAGTAAGTGAACTTTGTCTATTGCTAGGTATCAGAGGAATTGGAGGAGATGACTTAGCCCTGTTTACTTTCCTACTGTGTTCCTTTATTATGCATGCATCCACTGTCTCTGTAGATTCACCTGTCTGATGACTAACATTACACTGTGACCTTCTGGAGTGAGGATGTTCTTTGGCTTTTCCATCAATACTGCCTTTACCATGCCTGGCACTTCTTTTTAAAAGAAATATGAAGGTAAAACAAATTCCTAAAGTGTAATAGTTTTTCTCTGTGAGTTTTACACTTAAAGAGGCCAAAATGACTATGTTTGAGAATCATTAACTACGCTTAATATGTGTTAGGAATCATAGGCTTATGAAGAGGATGAGAGTATTAGCAGTGGGGACTTGATCCTTCAAGTTTACCTCTGAGTACTCTGAAGTATTCCATCAAAATGCTCTTACTTTGGGATTAGTTATATTTGCTAAAAGACAAACATGTTCTCAGTAAATATGATAAATATGTTTTTAAATTAGAGATTCTATGTTATTTGCATTTTATGGGCAGGAAGCAATGATGCTCCAGTGTTGTGTGGTCAACAGTGGAATAATGTAGAAAAGGAACAATATAGTACTGCTCTGTCTTGCTGTCTTTTCTTTCTCTCTCTCTCCTTCTTTCCCTTCTTATCCTTACAAAGGTAACCACAGCCATGGGAACAAGAACATACATTTGACAATGACTAGGGATAGATGGAATAAATATAACAGAATTTAGACTTTTGTCCCAGACTAGACTGTCTTCTTACTGTACAACCTTAGGCAATTCACATAATCTCTCTTAGCCTTACCATCCTCATTTGTAAAATGGAGATACTAAGCAATTCTGTTTTGATTACTTATGAGATTGTTGTGAGATTCAAACAGTGGGATATTTATAAGGGCTCAATAAGCTGGAAATCACTGAATAAATATTGCTTTAAAATGGTTTCATGAATTTTGTTAGTCCCTTTTGTAAGAGATTTTTTTTGATTTGTTTTGTTTTTTAATTTTATTTATTTTATTTTATTTATTTATTTTTTTTAAGAGGACACAAGTGGAAGCAGTTAATTTTTTTTTTTTTAATTTATTTTATTTATGGCTGTGTTGGGTCTTCGTTTCTGTGCGAGGGCTTCCTCTAGTTGCGGCAAGCGGGGGCCACTCTTCATCGCGGTGCGCGGGCCTCTCATTATCGCGGCCTCTCCCATTGCGGAGCACAGGCTCCAGACGCTCAGGCTCAGTAGTTGTGGCTCACGGGCCTAGTTGCTCCGCGGCATGTGGGATCCTCCCAGACCAGGGCTTGAACCCGTGTCCCCTGCACTGGCAGGCAGACTCTCAACCACTGCGCCACCAGGGAAGCCCCTATTTATTTTTTTATACAGCAGTTTCTTATTAGTTATCCATTTTATACATATTAGTGTATATATGTCAATCCCAATCTCCCAATTCATCACACCACCACCACCCCCGCCAGAGATTTTTTTAAATGAATAAATATTATCAGTGATGTCAGATTCCTGTTGTATATAAGAACCATGGTGGGGATATTTTAGAAACTCTTCCAGAAATAGCATGTATTCATTCTAAGTATCTAAATTACTCTTGAGGAATGATTCATATGGAGTAAGAACTCAAATTAACAGACCTCAGTGTCTATAAAATGTGGTGTCCTAGGAAACCCTATATTTACCATACTATGGAATTCAAAACAAGAAAACTCTTAAACTCAGTTATGGTTTGAATTACATAGGCAGAATATTGAAATTTAGTTTTTGAGTCCTTTAAAAAATTTGTTTATAAAGTTTATATAAAATTTTTTATAGAATGCTATTGAAATATAGACAATTAAACTTTTCAGAAACCCAAAAAGGTAGGATAGAAGGGCAATGGAGCAAACATTGAAGGTATTTCTGAATATGAGAGACATGTTAAAATAATGGCAAGAAAATTTAAGCTGAGGAAAGAAAAGAAAATGATAATAAGCACTACTACTACTAGTTCTTACTTTATGCTAAGCACTAAGTACTTGACATATATTAGTACCTTTTTTCTGCTCACAGCTCTATGAGGTAGGTATCATTATTATTACTCTCTTTTATGGATGAAGAAACCAAGGCATTAAAAGGTTAAGTTGTCCGATGCCACGCAAGTAGAAAGAGGTGAAGCTGGCATTCAAACTCAGGCAGCTTGGCTCCAAACCCCATTTGTTATGTGCTCCTTGATAAGAAGGGAGGACATTTGCATCAATTTACACCCCTAGCACTAGCTTTTGACAATCTACTTTAATCTTTTTCCAGTTGATAGCCAATAAATGCTATTTTATTGTTGCATTTATTATTATTTCCTTTATTGCTAGGGATTCTTAATACATTTCATATATTCATTATCCTTTTATATTTTGTCTTTTGTGTGCAACATACTCACATTTCCACATATTTTTCTACAGAAGCATTTAACTACTCTTTTTTTTTTTTTTTTTAGAGTCTTGTGTACAGGAGGGATAGTATTCCTTTTCTATATATTGTATTGCAAGTTTTTCCCATATTTTGTTTATCTACATTTTATGACATTTTTTCTATAGAAAAGTTTTAAGCTTGTAGGTTACCTATATGTATCAATCTTTCCCTTATGATTTCTAGCCTTCATGTCATGCTTAGAATGACTTTCTCCATCCCAACACTATATCGCTGTTATCATTTATATCACTTAAAAGTATTTTTACAACTTTACTTTGTAATTATTTACATTTCTGGTACACTTAGAAATTTTACTGATATAAAGAAAGGAGAAAAGATCATTTCCCATATATATGTTTCCGTACAACTTGTTCTTGACCCAGTACCATTTACTAAATAATCTTTCTCTTTGCCACTAATTTAAAACGTTGCTTTTATCATAGAATGCAGTCTCACATATATTTAGGTATTTTAGCCTAGTAATTTCCATTGATCTACCTATTCTTATGCCTGAACTGCATTGTTTTAATCACTACAACTGAGTATTGATTTTCTCCATGAAATGCTATCTCCACTTGACATCCATGGCATTGCACACTCCTCGTTCTTTCTCCACTCTGGCTTCTGCTTTGCTGTCTCTGGTGTAAGTTACGCTTACTCTGCCTGCCCGTTAAATCCTGATGTTCCTTAGAACTCAGTCAGTCACTTTCTTTTCAGTCTGCACATTCTTCATGGGCACTCTTGTCTATTCCCAAAGCTTCAGCATTATCAAAAATGCATTGACAACTCTGAAATGCAAGTCTCTGGCTCAAAGTTCTTTGCGGAGCATTAGACATATTCCCCAAGTGTCTGTCTACATGGATGTTTCACAGTCATCTTAAATTCAGAATGTCAAATATTCATTATCTCTTTCATGTCATTCACCCCAAACTTTCTTTTGTTGCCATATCCCTGATGCCATCTCATGACCAGCACTGCCATCTACCCACTAGGCCCTCGTCACGCCCTCTTCATCACTGTTTTTTAGTTAATAAGCTTGTTATGCCAATAAGTACCATGTCCTCACTTTTACCTTTTGATAATGTCCCAATCCTTACTGTCAAGCCCTGTTTTGAGCTGCCATCATCTTTTTCATGGATCACTTCAGTAGCCTTGACCCTTTTCAGTAAATCTTCCACATTGCTTCCAATCAGATCTTCCTAAAATGCAAATCTGATCATTTCACTTCATCTGCAAAAACTCGTCACTGTTTTTCTCTATATTAAGATAGTCCAACTTCTAAATAGCCTTCAGAATGCCCTTCATGGTCTGGCCCTTGCATACTGCATCTCTTGCCAATGTTCCCCTTCTACTAATAATCTGGGAATACTGAACTTCTTTACGTTCTTCAAACGTGTCCTGTTCTCTGTTGCCCAGGTCTCTGCATCCACCTCTCCCTCTGCTTGGAATACCCCTGGTCTTCTTCTCTTCCTAACTGCTGCTCTTCTTCCATCTGTCCTCAGCTGAGACCTAACTCCTCCAGGAAGCCCTCCTCAAACTCTCCAGTGTATGCTTAGTACCAGCGGGTGTGCTTCCATGACACTCTGTGCTGCTCCATTTTAACACAATGTTTTGGAAATACCAGGCTATTTTGTATAATAAACCAAATTGTAAAACACATAAAAGGAGGAATTTTATCTGATATATTCACCACTGTGTCCCTAGTACCCAGGAGAGTGCCTGGGCATTCAGAGTGTTCTCCAAATATGTGTGGAAGAAAGAAACGAAAGAGGGAGGGAGGAGAGGGCGGGAGAAATATAATATTCACACAATGTCTTTCTCTTTCTCTCATGTACACACAATAAATACACAGGCATAATTCTACACATACATATAAATATTGCCCACAAATTTCGTACACAAAATATTGAAAGCAAATGCCACAAAGCGTTACTGGTTACTTGTGGTATTGTAAACAGATTTATTTTCTTCTTTAAAAGTTTCTATATTATCTAATACAAAAAATAAGAAAATCTATCATTAGAAAAAGTTTTTCAAATAAGATCTCAATTATCTTGATTATAACTCCTAAAGTGCATTAACGTTCTTGAGTAAAAGTATCTTGGTTTGCGTAGTAGTCATTCCTAGGATTGCTGTAACAAAATGCCACAAATTGGGTGAGGTAAATCTACAGATATTTACTCTCTTATGATTTTGGAGTCTAGAAGTCCAAAATCCAGGTGTTGGCAGGGCCACGCTCCCTCTGATTATGCAGAATCCTCCCTTCCTCTTCCTAGCTTCTCATGGTGGACAGCCATCCTTGGTGTTCTTTAGCTTTTGCAATTACAGCACTCCAATCTCTGCTTCCATTGTCACATGGCATTCTCTTCCTGTGTGTCTCTCTTGCCACTTCTGAAAAGGACACCAGTCACTTGGCTTATGGGCCCATCCTACTGCAGAATGACCTCATCTTAATTTAACTAATTATATGTTCAATGATTGTGATTCCAAATAAGGTCACATCCTGAGGTACTGGAAGTTAGAACTTTAAACATATCTTTTGGGGGAACACAGTTCAACTCATAACACGTGTTATACATGCTTTTTTGTCTACTATTACATATGTAATGACAAATAATGAGGTTATCCACGTTCTACTTTTAATTTCCCAAGGAAACAGGCTGACTTATTACGATACATATGTAATGGTTCATCAGTCACTAAGATGTAGACTAATATGTTCTTCCGATTACCATGTTTTTCTATTCTGTTACTGAGGAAAGAGTATTTCTTCCTTTTTCTATTTATTATATTTGTATGAGTTACGATTGAGTTTTGTTGCCAGTAGCAGATCTGGCCATAGTGTTTTGTTTTTTCCATGGGGAAAAAGGGGGCAGCTAAGCAAGCCCCTGCTTTAAAGAGTGTTTTGCTCAAGCCTCACCACCAATTTCTACAATAGCTCATTGGTCAGAATGGTGTCACCTAGCCACCACTGTCTGCAAGGGAACTTGATTAATGAAGGAGGTTTAGCTGCACACATTGCCAACTTCAACAGAATCAGAGTTCTGTTCCTAGGGAGAGATGGGAAAAGATATTGGGAAGCAGCTAGCTGTCTCTGCCATTACTCCCTTCACTCCCTCCACAAACTTGACAGAGGATGGATGGATGAAAAAGGGACTTGGAAGGGAAGACATTCAACCTATCTCTTTCCTTCGCCCCAATCAACCCATTAAGCACAGAAACTTACAAGCACTTGGTTAATCCCAGTGCTGGAGGATTGTGTGATAGTTTGAGGAACTGAGTCATCTAATTAGGTCAGGTTTATTTTTGCAGATACTATAACTTAAATACGTGACAGTAAAGCTTAGGCACTGAAACAAGAACTTTAAACTTTAAGCGGAGTCTACACAAATGGTTTTCAAATGCTGATCTAAGTCTTTGGTTCAGGGACACCTTTATAGTCTATGGAAAAATAAGAATAATAAGAGTAATCTGGTAAGTTTTTCATTAGGTTACATTGATTCAATTTAAAGAGCTATCATTCATTCTGAAATTGTGTCCTTCTTACCCTTTCTGAGGAGAATTAAATGTCCTTTCTTACATAAAATGTTGGTAATAATAATAAATTGCAACTTTTTTGTTTTGCTGTTTGTTTGCTTACTCAAGGAAAAAAAAGTTCTGTGTTTTCTTTTAATTTTATATTTAAAATTTTCTGCCTCATGAAATCCAGAAATCTGAGAACCATAGGCAATTATTTACCTTGGTATGTATTTGGTATATATTTTATATAAATGTCTGTAAGCATTTATATTTTAGTATTTATATTATCCTTTGTATGGACATATATACACTACCAAATGTAAAATAGATAGCTAGTGGGAAGCAGCTACATAGCACAGGGAGATCAGCTCCATGCTTTGTGACCACCTAGAGGGGTGGGAGGGAGGGAGATGCAAGAGGGAAGAGATATGGGGACATATGTATACGTATAACTGATTCACTTTGTTATACAGCAGAAACTAACACACCATTGTAAAGCAATTATACTCTAATAAAGATGTTAAAAAAATATATCCTTTGTCTTTAGGTGAAAAAGTTTGAACACATAACCTTGGCTTTCTTGCATTCCGTCTTTATCTTGCCATCAGCTTAGATGCCTTCTAAAGAGCATGGGGTTAAAGAAATGATGACGTGGTGAAGATTAAAACACCTAGGGCAGCCTGTTTTGGCTGGATAAAAGACTAACCACTTTATGTATATTACCATTTCTTCCTTATTGCCCCTCGTGGTGGTGCATATAGTCCTTTCGCCCCACAGTTAAAAGATCTGATATTCACAGACTTGCCAACGATTCACAGAAGATAAAGAAAAAGTCAGAATTCAAACGCAGTTCTGTCTCCTTTAACAGACAAAGCTTTGAATCTATTGAGAGAAAACATTCTACTCCTTTAACTCCTATTAAAGGTGAAGATATTCCTTTATTCAACATAACCCTGACTTTGTAATTCCAGAAAAACTATTCCTGTGCCTAGTAATGAGAATATTTTCCCCTGCAGGAGTAGTCTTCTACAGAGGCCAATCTATCCCACATATTTTTTTCTAAATTGCTTGCTTATGAAGACTACAATGAATATATAACTAATATTTACTGTTGAGTTGTGGTTGCCTTTTTAAAATAAAGAAGTATACTAGCTTCACTGAATTTTTTAGAACATGGACAGACATTTAGATCTTTCAATTCTCAAGCAGTCAAAATAACTCAAAGAATATAGACTTCTGATGAGAAAAGGAACTGATTCTGGTTTCGTTTGGAACAGCCACAGGGAGGGCTGAGGATTTGGGCAGCTAGAGGCTTCATGACCCACCTGAAAAAGGAAGGTGCTAGTAGTCCAAGAAGATTATTGTCCAGATGATTATTTTTTCCCAGATCCTTAGCTTTTCAAGAGAAGTTTGAAATGTTACATTTCATGTGCAAGCTCTCCATTTTCAAAGGCTGGCTAATAGCTGAAATTTAAATATCTTACAGGTCAACACTAGATGGACCAGACACAAATCTCGGGGGAGAGTCAGTCCATGAGCTAATAGGTTGCAATGTCGGTTTCAGGGTTTTTTTTTCACATGCATGTGTAATCAATATGATTACACACAAAATGATTAACCAATCACATCCTAAGCTATTATTCCAAAGGAAAAGGATGAAGGACAGCTTTGCAAGTGTGAAATTTCAGTTTGACTAAAAACAAATGAGACTCTTTCCCAGGAAAGAATTTTAAAACTAGTCTCAATGAGCAAGCATACAGATAAAGCAGACAAGATCCTTCAGTGAGAGAAACTGAGTTATAACTCCACTGTTTTCAGACTTTAAGAAGACTTAATAAACATGATAAAAATATCACTTTAGAATTATTTGGAGCCTGGGGCAGGAAAAGGGCATTCATAACCCACTAGAATAACTAGACTATGCAGAGGCAATAGGAAGTGCTAGACACAGATGATTCCCATGTGACAAACACAGACTGTTTACTTAGCAAAATGGTTAAGGCTCATGAAGAGTTTCTTATTGAGGAGTTGGAGGAGACAATATCAGAATCCACTGTACAGGCTTTAGAAATCATTCTGACTTTCACATCAAATACCTTGTTGGTGCTTCCAAAGTGCCAGAAACTGTTCTGATAAACTGGGGATAGAATGAAAAGAAAGCTCCAACTCTCAGCTTACATTCTCCAATAGAGTAAATCAATCAATCAATCCATCATATTGTTTTGGATTGTGATAGACACTCCACAGAGGATAGAAGAAATCAGATAGGATGATAAGGTGGGAGCGTGGGCGCATGGCCCATGGGGTTGGGGAAAGCCTTCTGAGCTCAGACCTCAATGGTGAGAGAGGTGAGCTCTGAGATGTGCAGCAAAATGGTTCAGCAGGAAGCAGGAGCAACTGCAGAAGCGTTGAAGCAGGGATGGGCTTCACGGACTATCACTTGAGTGTGGACCTCTTTACAGAGTGTGGTTGCAATCAATTCCAACAGCACAATTTGTCCTTATTTAAAGATGCTGTGAATATGAACACCTACACTGTTAGAATTATGGTTTAGTTGCTCAGAGTGAGCAGAAGCAGTTAGGCAACTCCCTCCAGAGAGAACACACACAACGCCCACACACAAACACACACATACACTACACTCCCCAGTACTTGCACCTAAAATGCTGTTAATTTCTGTAAACGCATTTTTTAACATCTATTAAATCTCAACTCATTTAAGAAAGAATTGTATAGGATGCAAAATGCAAAATTCACTTCTCTCTTTCTTTTCTTTTTTTTTTTCTTGAATAAAAAGTCAGTTAGTTAGGTTGAAAATCAGTTTATCCATAATAAAAATGGAGTGGCTAAAAAAGGGGACATAAAGACATAGAATCAGTTCACTGTGTTCAGTGTTTCCTCTAATAAATTCTTCATGACTCTCCGTTTAATGATGGCCAGCCTGAAACAAACTTTGAAACAGGATCTGGCTACTGCAGATGCATTTACAAGAAAACCCAGAGGCCTCAGAGGAGGCTGTACTTCATGGGGAAGGCAGGAAGCATCTGTGAGTAGGGGAGAACTGTGGAGCTGTGGTCAGATGGCCCTGCCAACTTTCCATGTTGTCTCATGCACCCCAGTCTGAGGAATATTCTTGAACACATAGCACACTGTAGGAGTAGAATATGGCCTGCAGTCAGCCCTCATAGCTGGTCCATGCCTAGAGCGAGCCTGTATCCCATATCCCCTGTCCCATGTGGTTAACTACCATGTATGACTGGCATTTCCTCTACCAATCTCTAAACCCCTTTGGAAACAGGATCCGCATGTCCCCTTTGTATCTCCGTATAGGAGTTTTTCTGGTTGTTATTTCAGAAGATGAGATATTGTGTGAAGCACACAATTTGATTTCCCTGATCTCTTAGCCTCCTAGTTCTGGATAATTTTTTTCCTTTATGGCTACCTGTCTTAGAGTCCCCATATCCCCATATTTTTTTCTCCTCCTCCTCAAAAAAAAATTGTATCCCTGGGAAAAGTCCTGATAAATTCATTTACACTAGGAAATAAACTTCCCTTTAGAATGTTCCTCTTGTGCTCTTCTCGTGAAAGTTTGCATTTTAGCTAGTCCAAGAAAGACTTTGGTGGAAGGAAGAAAAAAACAATGCCTAGGACATTTCAATCTATATCTCTCAGGTACTTATGTATGCATGGAAAGTAAGTTTTATAGATTTGTTTGCGTAACACCAGTTAGGCAAATGCAAATTCAATACACACATTACTAGAATTTAAATATTTCCAGGGAATTCCCTGCCCGTCCAGTGGTTAGGACTCCGCACTCCCACTGCCAAGGGCCCAGGTTCGATCTCTGGTTGGGGAACTAAAATCCCACAAGCTCCATGGTGTGGCCAAATAATAATAATAATAAAATAAAATAAAATATTTCCAATTCAATCTCAGGTGCTTGAGTTTCAGGAAATATTATATACATTCACCCCAAACACTTTTTCTGTTTACCTTTTTTTTTTTTTAACATCTTTATTGGAGTATAATTGCTTTACAATGGCGTGTTAGTTTCTGCTTTATAACAAAGTGAATCAGCTATACATACACATATATCCCCATATCTCTTCCCTCTTGCATCTCCCTCCCTCCCACCCTCCCTATGCCCCCGCCCCAGGTGGTAACAAGGCACCGAGCTGATCTCCCTGTTTAGCTTTTCTTCTCCTCAGTGCAACTCCCTCAGTCTATCTTCCTTCCTCTTCCCTTCCTCTCCCCACTTCCTTTCCTTCTTTCCTCCCTTCCTTCCTTCTTTTCTTCCTTCGTCTCATATTTCTTGAGCATCTGCTATGTTCTAGACACTACCCTAGATGCTGACAGTATAGATATGAATAAGGTGCAGGTGCAGGCTAGAGAAGGGTGCTGAAAAGTAATCACATAAAATGAATTTAATAAGAACAGATTTGTATTCGAAGTATGAAGAAAAGAGCTCTGAGGATAAAGTAGATGACTGTTTGGGAGAGGCAACAATATTCTACAAAGAAAGGACTATTAGGTACAGCTCTTGAAAGATGACTAGAAAGTGCTACCTAGAAAACAGTGGAATAATATTTCAGATAATAGGGAGAATGTGTGTAAAGGAATAACAGCTTCAATAGCAATGGTAATGCCTGTGGAAAAGCATCTGGCCCCTGTGGTCAGAGGTAGAGTATTTGACATTGCAGTAGGAGACAAAGCTGGAAAATTAAAGTTAGTTCATGTACTTAACTTGTCAGCAACAATCTTTGCACCCCTCCAATGTGGTGATTCCAAATAACTCATTTTCTGAACTCTTCTTTCAGTCCTGAGACAGACTGCATGGCCTCCTGGCTTTCTGCCCATTTCCTTGGTTGGTCTTGCCCCGTTGTCCATTGGACCTCTAACTGTTGGTGCACCCAAGGCTCAGCCCTTCAACCCTTCTCCCCTGGTGTTTTCTGTTCTCTATTGCAGGAGGCTCCTTTGCAAAGTATCCAAGAGCTCCCTCACAAGCACCAAACTGCCAGGTTTCAATTCCCAAACTCTTCACCTATCAGCTGACAGAGCTTTCTCCTCCTGTTGCCTCATCTGTGAAATAAAGATAGTAATAGGACTTATCTCAGAAGGTAGCTGGAATCTGAAATAATTTAAGACTTGTGCAGAAAAGAGTCAACAGAGCAGTCTTGGCTGCTTATCTTTAGAAAGGCTTCTGATGAGGTTGGCCTTGGGCTGGCATTTGGGGACTTGGATTTCAAGAGAGTTCCTAACCACCTAACTGATAAGGGTGCCCTCACTGCACCTAAACTGCTCATGAAAACAATATGGTTTCTGCTGAACACCAGCTTTCCCTCTGGGAGTCTGGAATTTTGGCAAGTGCCAGGCACAGGCTGCCTACGTGATCTACCCCTAATAAAAATCCCGGGCACTGAATCTTTAATAACCTTTGCTCTTTGGCAGTATTTCACAGGGGTTACCACACTCATGGCTGGGGGAATGAAGCACGTCCTGTGTGACTCCACAGAGAGGACCTGGTTTCCCTTAGACTTCACCCCAGGTGCCTTTTCCCCTTGCTGATTTTGCTTTGTATCCTTCTGATGTAACAAATCACGGCTGTGATTATGACCATATGCTGAGCTCTGTGAGTCCTCCTAGCAAATCATAGAAGCTGGGGTGGCCTTGGGGACCGCCCAGCATAGCATGTAAAAACCACTTAGCTGAGTCTTAGACATGTGGTAAGCATGTAATGAACACTAGCTATTTTTATTATCTACCCTCTTTCCTAAGGTGAGCCCCTCCTGGCTTTAAGGATCACCTGTATGCTGATGATTACTAAGTTTATATCAGCAGTTTAACCCGGTCCCTAACTCAAGATTCATATATCAAATTTCCTGTGTAGTATCTTCATTTGAGTTTTTAATGGACATCTCAAACTGATCGTGCACAAAAAAGACTCTGGGTATCTGCTCCAAAAACATCTGTGACCCCAGTCAAGATGGTTAAAATCATTACCATTCATCCCATTGCTTGGAGTCTCCACTGTTTTTTCTTCACTCTCTACATCTAACCTATGAGTAAGCCTTGTTTGATTTACTTCCAAAAGGATGTCTCAGACCTTAAACACTGGTCATCAACTCATCATTTTCTCTCCCTGACCCTTGGCAGGAACACCCTAACCAGTCCCACTGCCTTACCAGGGGGTAAGTCCATGCTTACCCCCTGCTGTCTACTTCTAGCAGAGCACTTACTACTGTCTCTCTAAATCTGAAGTAGAGCCTATCTTCTCCACTACTTAAAACCCTTTGACAGCTTCCCATGTTAATTAGAATGTGACCCAAACTTCATGCCATGAACCATAAGGTCTGCACCATCTGGCTGCTGCACACCTCCCTGTTCCCTAGCGTGGTGTTTCCCTTGGCTCACTAAGGCCTCCTGTCTCTTCCTCCAACAAGCCAAGGTCACTCTCCCTGAGCACCTCTGGATAGGGAGCTCTGTCTGCCTGGAGCACATTTACTGCAGATTTTCTCTTGGCTACCCCCTCTCATAAGTCACTCTCAGACCACCCTATTTAAAGTGACCATCACTGACTTATTTTCTAGCCAGTAACTCTTTTATTTTAATCAACTAGCACTACCATAGTTTTGCTCTATTTACTTTTTATTTTTAAAATGGTACCACAATCATTAAAATTAGCCTCTGATCTACCCCTTCTGTCCTCCTTTTATTCCCCAGAAACAACCCATTTGGAACCATTTCTGCTTTGCTTTCTTCTCATAGTAAGCTTTTTATTTCTAAATGATATATACTTCATCATTTATCAAATTTAGTCATATCTGTTTACTTCTCATGTTGAAAGATAGAACTTCCATTTATTTGCATCGCTCTTAATTTTCCCTCATCCCTAACTCCCAAAGTTGATAATTTTATTATCATTTACTTCTTCTTTTTGCTTTTAAACTTTGAATAATACACAAAATTTTCAATGCCCTCTTCCATCAACCTTAGACAATATCTCCTGAGTCCCCACCATGAGAAATGATATTTGTGTTCCTGCTCTCCTCTCTACATCTACTAACCACCTCCCAATTTCTGTTATGTGAACAATTTTTCTTTTACATTATGAGGATTTATAACATTGAGATTCTATTCAGAAGTCATATTTTATTTTTTCTGTGTTGATGTATTTCTGTTTTAAAAAAACAACTATGGAGGAAGTAAAAAAAAAGACTTCAGATTCTTCTTTTTTTCCCCTTCTTCTTATCAAAATATGCTCCCTAAAAAGTATTTGATGACTCATTCAGACTAAAATGGAAATGACTGATTAAATCCATTATAAACATGAGGAATGAAGACTTATTGGCCGAATTTCAGGCTCAAATCATATTTTGAGTTTACAATCACTTATCTAAAGTTCTTGTATTCAGATTATTTTACAGTTAAGACTTTTTGAACTTTAGAAGTTTTGCACACGTCATATATTCTAAATCACATAGCACTTCCAGCAGGGACTGAGACAAAACCATGTAGTCAGAAAATTTCTTCAATAAAATGTATGAATAATCATACTACGCAATATAAACAGAGACTATAAATATTTTTACATCACTTCAGTCCAGATTTTCTTGCTCAATGAGTATACACTCACTGTATACAAATTGTATACACTCATTGTATGTTAACAAATTTTTTTTTCAATTTTTAGAGTGTTTTGGTTGATGAAACTATAGATATAGGATTGTGCAACAACATAAGTGACAGCTTATTAATTTGTAAATGTAACTTTGCACTTAGTTTCTCTGCTACTTGTTTTTACTCTTACATGACATGAATTTGCACCTTGCACTTTCATGTGATGCCACTGTAAGCCCATTAGCTTTAGAAGAGCAAGTTAGTAAGATTGATTGTTCTGTCCACCAACATTTTGTCTTTGCTTGAATTTATGTATATTACAGTGACATAACAGTGGGTTAAACAGGTGGGTTGCTAACTTATTGAGTTGATTGAGAACTAGTAAATTTCTTTAGGTTGAAATATAGGAACATGAACTTTACCTGCTTTTTCACATTTAATTTCTCCAGTTGAATTTGGTTGAATGGGAAATGCTTTGAAATCATATCAAAGGCTGCCCCTTCTTTACATTTCTGGAACATTGTAGGCAACATACTTTATGGTTAATCACTCAGGATTTAGAGTCAGAGATTATTCATTTAATTTCATTTCTACGTCTTAGGTAGACTTTGGGAAAATTATTTAAATTCTCCAAGACTCAATTCTCTTATTTGAAGAAAAAAACCCACACAGTGATGGTATTCATTTTATCTTGTGGGAGGCTATAAGGTAAAATTGAGACACAGCTTATAAAGTGTTTAGTGTAGTCTCTAGCAGGGGCTACATTTTATTTTTACTGTTTAAAACAGAACATCCTCTAAAGCTATTCGATGTATGTGTCTTCATGAAAAAGCAAGCCAACAGCATAGATATTTATGATAGCACCCAGGAATTTATGTATAGTTGCCTACATTTGTTCTAAAATATTAGTGTATTTTTGGCCAACCAAATCAGAATGTGAGTTCTAATGTGAATGAATATCATTGTGAGGGAGAATCTGAATTCTAACAGATAAAATGGTGAAAGTATAGGATAAATGTATCAGTTAGCTCTTGCTGCATACCAAGCCACCCCAAAACTTAGTGGCTTAAAAGAAAAGCTATTCATTTAGCTGATATTCTATTTGCCAGCAATTTGAGCTGTGCTCAGCCATCTGGTTCTTCTGATCTCAGCTGGGCTCACTCATGTGACTGCAGTCAACTCTCAAGTTGGCTGGAGGCGAGCTGGTCTATGATGGCTTCGCTGGGATGGCACATCTTCGCTCCACTTTCTCTCCCATCACAGAACACACAAGCCTGGGCTTGTTGAAATGGCAGTTGAAAAAGAGTAAAGTGAACAAGGCCTCATGAGGCTTTGACTCAGAACTGGCATAATGACATGTTACTGTCCAAAGTGCATCAAAATTTCAATCTAGACTCAGTGGCAGAGAAATGAACTCTACCTGTTAATGGGAAATGTTACAAAGTCACATTACAAAAAAATATGGATATAGGGACAGGGAAGATCTGAGGTTATTTTTGTTATCGATGTGAATATGTATAATTTTGCTAAAATCCTTAAACACTGAATATTAACATCATCAGGAAAATAAAAATGATTCATGTGGTGCAAGGAAGAAAAATCAATGGTAAGAAAAATAATGATTGGTATGTGAAAAATATGAGAGTGAAAAACTGGAAATTAAAAATGACTGCATGTAATCTATAGTTCCCCTGTGTATTATTAAGAAGGAAGATTGAACAAAGGCAATGATTTATCTAACCTGACTCGGCAGAAATGCAGTCCTCTGCATGTGTATGGGTAAAGTTTCTGAACAGGAAAAAGTTGTACCCAATTTAGTGGAATATGGAAAACCCAGGTATTTTTACAAAAGGAATTCCTATTAATTTCATTTTTGTAATTATATAGACTAATGCATCCTAGTAAAGACATTAGAGGTTAACTAACATTTATTTTACATTATAAGTGTTTTAAAATTAAAATATTTTAATCTCATATTTGAAATTTGAAAATTTCTAAACAACAGCACAGCCTACCTAGTGATTGAGAGTGAAATTAAAACGTAACAAAAGAAAGTATCCTTCTTTACTGTTGATTTAGCTGCATCTCTGAGCCTAGTTTCCCTATGATAACTTATTTTTGAGACCAGACATGTTCGCATTTCCTAAATGAACAAGAAAATCTGTCTCTGATATGGGATTAATGCTTCTTAGAGATTCATAGAGGTAGACTCATCTGGGAAGGGAGTTTGCAAACTATTGAGTACATTCCTGGTATATTTTCTGCTGTAGATAAACCAAATTTAGTGCTGAAATTGATCTTGAATAGTGCTCGTGACTCTAGACCTGATATATATATTTAAGGTGGTGCAAAGGTCCAGAGAAAAATCTTTATAGGCTGGTTGCATTTCCTACTCAATTGTAGTTCCTCTCCTAATTTTAGTAAGATAGTTTGTTGTTTTAACTTTCCTTGGACAAACTCTTGAAAAAAACTCACGTAAAGAAAGTGTTAAATTTTCATCTTCTCCTGCTATAAACTTGCTGCTTATAATTCTTCTTGGTGACATAGGCCAACTCTTCTCAGACACGCCCAGTTTAGTTTTTCTTACCAGTCACCTCATTCATTCATTCATTCATCTATTCATTCTCTTTATTAGGTTCATTATTTCTCAAATATTTTTAACTATTGTGCTCCTTTAAAATATAAATATAAATGTTTAAAATATAAATTATATAATATATATGTGTAGATAAGATCACATAAGGAAGGACAATTTAGAAGGGCCCCCGTCTCCAAAGCCGGGGTTCAGACCTCATTGGAATAACAGTGGTTATAATCTACTGGATGGCAGGCAAGTTTGCTGAGTTGTCCAGGCCAGAACTGGTCCAGAGTTGCCAGGAAAGCAGGAAATAGCCATCTGGGTACAGGCAGACAGATCTGCACATCTGTGGGTAGGCAGGCATGGAGAAAGTTTCAGCTGTTAGGAGCCTGACTGCTGGCAGTGGCATGTGGCCTGGAGAGCAATGCGGTTGTGTCGGGAGGGCTGGAGGAAACAACCCTCCCAGCCCAGGAGAGCTGAGGCTGATGCGCAGGGGCTCAGAGGGAGACACTGGCATGCTGTTGCCCAGCAACAGGCCTGACGCTGGCAGTGGTCACAGTGACCCAACCAGAGCTGCAAGATGGCTGAGGGACTGTACACTCTGAATGTGCAGTTGGCGCAGAATGACACTGGATGTGAACACACACACACACACACACTGATGGATTGTTACAGCAGGAGCAAAAAGGCAGCATTCCAGAACCAGGAAGAGAGGCCCCTTTCAATGTCCCTCAGCACCCTGTACTGGCAAAGCTTAACATCATGCTCATAGTAGAGGAGAAATGCTTGGAGTCCAGGTCATTATGGTGGAGCAGGTAGGAGGGAGTGAATGTGGAGCTGAGAGGCTGAGAATAAACTGAGAACTGGCCCAGGCTATTCCTTTAGCTACTCAGCTACCACCTACACTCTCACATGCACACTTCAACCCCTGTAAAACAATAAGACAAGGCTAAATGTACAACTAGACCATGCTGCAATAAGAAATAAACCCCTCTAATTCAGTGGTTTGTCAAAAATAAGATTTTTTTCTTACTCATGTTTATCCTACTTTATGCAACACAACTCTCCTTCAAGTGGTGAATCAGGGACTTGGGTTGCTTCCTCTTAGAACTCCAAGACCCATGTGTTTTTTTTATTTCTAATTATGGAGAGAGACAGAGAAGGGTGGAGGGAGAAACATTCATTCTTAACCATTTTAGTGGAAGTGACCCAGCCCTACATCCCTCCATTTGATGTTCCATTGCAAGAATTTACCACATGACCACACCTAGAAGCCTTGGGGCAGGGAAAATGTAGGAAATATCTCCATGCTTGGTGAGAACCAATGGTCTCTATCACAATTTGTCAGATATATAAACATAAATTATTTTTAATGCTTCATAATACACAATAAATTGATCAAATGAATTAAGGACTGAGAGCCATGAACATAAACACCAGTTCTGGTGTTTTCACAACATGCAAACTTTGTTGTTTAGCACAAGACAACAGAGTTGTTTTCTGAATTCTACTTGGGGCTTTTTAGTTCCCCTGAGCTGTTATTTATTGCAAATCATTTCTCAGGGGTGTGTCATTAAATGAGGCTTACTCACTTGTATCCAAGAAAAAAGAAATAGGATTTGGCCTTTTCTACTTAAATAAGATGACAACAGGAAATAATTTGTAAAACTTGCAAAAATAAAAAAGAATGAATTTAAAATTTATTTATTTCAAACTGTTTTCTAATAAAGCCATTTGTAAGCAGAGAGATGCTAATAAGAACCAAATTAAAATAAAATATAGAAAAATGCTTGCATGTTCTGAATTTGCTGTCCAGTTGTCCCCAGAGTGAGCCTCACTGCTGACTTTTGCCCCACAGAATCATCAGTTCATACTTTATAAACAAGGTTGAACATATTCAACAGACTTAGTGCTCAGTTGCAAAATACACAGACCCATGTTTTAACATCTCTGAAGTACCCAAGTTATAGTAGGAGAGCACCTAACAATATAAAAGTCAACAAAATAAGTGAATCTAGAAAAATAACTAGGAATATATGCACTGAATGGCAATACTGCTTATAGAGATGGTAAAATTATGGGTGATTTTTTTTCCCTTCTTGTAATTTTCTGTATTTTCAAAATGTATTTTTTATCATTTTATATATTACAATAAACATGCATAGCTTTATATTTGGAAAAAAAAAGATGATAAGGAGATCAGCCAAGATGGCAGAGTAGAAACCCTAAGTTCACCTCCTCTCATGAGAACACCAAAACTCCTAACTATTTGCAGAACAACCATCAATTAAAAAGACCAGAACATATGAGAAAAGATATACACTAACAACGCACTATCAGAAAGAGAAATTAAGGAAACAATCCCATTTACCACTGCACCCAAAAGAATAAAATACCTAGGAATAAACTTACATAAGGAGGTAAAAACCTGTACTCAGAAAACTGGTGTTCACTGATGTTTCATCAGTGAAGACACTAATGAAAGAAATTGAAGATGACACAAACAGATGGAAAGATATACCATGTTCTTGGATGGGAAGAATTAATTATTGTTAAAATGACTATGCTACCCAAGGATATCTACACATTCAATGCAATCCCTATCAAAATACCAATGGTATTTTTCACAGAACTAGATCAAATAATTTCAAAATTTGTATGGAAACACGAAAGACACTGATTAGCCAAAACAATCTTGAGAAAGAAGAATAGAGCTGGAGAAATCATGCTCTGTGACTTCAGACTATATTACAAAGCTAAAGTTATCAAAACAATATGGTGCCAGCATAAAAACAGACACATATATCAATGGAACAGAAATCCCAGAAATAAACCTATGCACTTATGGTCAATTAATCTATGACAAAGAAGGCAAGAATATACAATGGAGAAAAGACTACTTCATTAAGTAGTGCTGGGAAAACTGGACAGCTACATGTAAAAGAATGAAGTTAGAACATTCTCTAACACCATATACAAAAATAAACTCAAAATGGATTAAAGACCTTCATGTAAGATGGGAAGCCATAAAACTCCTAGAGGAAAACACAGGCAGAACACTCTTTGATATAAGTTGTAGCAATATTTTTTTTGGTTCCATCTCCTAAAGCAAAGGAAATAAAAGCAAATGAACAAGTGGGACCTAATTAAACTTAAAAGCTCTTGCATAGCAATGGGAAACCATCAACAAAACGAAAAGACAACCTACTGAATGGGAGAAAATATTTGCAGATGTTATGACCGATAAGGGGTGAATATAAAACATATATAAACAACTCATACAATCAATATCGAAACAAACAAACAACCCAATTTAAAAAATGGGCAGAAGACCTGAATAGACATTTTTCCAAAAAGGACGTGCAGATGGCCAACGAAAAGATTCTCAACATTGCTAATCATCAGGGAAATGCAAAGCAAACCACAATGAGATATCACCTCACACCTGTCAGAATGG
Organism: Balaenoptera musculus; assembly: GCF_009873245.2. Lineage (NCBI taxonomy): Eukaryota > Metazoa > Chordata > Mammalia > Artiodactyla > Balaenopteridae > Balaenoptera > Balaenoptera musculus. The sequence continues at coordinate 91,399,244 of NC_045788.1, forward strand.
CTGTCATCACAAAGAACACAAATAAAACATGTTGGTAAGGATGTGGAGAAAAGGGTACCCTCCTACACTGTTGGTGGAAATGTAAATTGATGCAGCCACTGGAAAACAATATGGAGCTTTCTCAAAAAACTAAAAATAGAACTACCATATGACCCAACAATTCCACTCCTGGGTATATACAGTAAATCCCCTACATACCAACCTTCAAGTTACGAACTTTCAAAGATGAGAACGTGCATGCCAGCTGTTGTACTGTACTACTGTAGTTTTCAAGGTACTGTACTGTAAGATTAAAAATGTTTTCTTTATTTTTGTGTTTTTTATGTACATATTATTTATGTGAAAAGCATTATAAACCTATTACAGTACAGTACTATATAGCCGATTGTGTTAGTTGGGTACCTAGGCTAACTTTGTTGGACTTACGAACAAATTGAACTTACAAGCGCTCTCAGAACAGAACTTGTTCGTAATTTAATGTTCGAGTTAAATTACTCGTTTGTAATTTAACCCTCTGAACCCTAGATTTTTTCTCTATCTTATAATTACCACCACTACCCAGTGGGGCTGTTTTAACTATAACATGATGTGTTTTACCTCTAACTTGGATCAAGAGACAAATGAAACTGATTCATTAAGTTAAATACAAGAACAAAAGTAAGAGTTTCTCCCTTCCTTGTTTTCAGTCATCCTCTAGAAGTCCAGAATCCAATCCTCCATGGAAAGGAGTAATGTAGATGCAGAAGTATACTTTGCTGGTGAAAAGTGGTAGGTAAATTAGGCTGGGATCTTTGGGGCATAGTATAGAAAAACCTAAGGGCATCAACTCTTCTGGACAGTCAGCTAGTACCATGTTGATGCAATCAAAGAGAAATCCTCAGTGGAAGCCACTAGAAAGGACGATTAATGTATTTCCTAGGTGCCTGTGGTACATGTACTCACACAGATGGAGTCTGGACAGTTTTGAACATGAATTCTGCTCCTACAGAGCTCCTTGTCACTGGCAATAGGTGGTGTGCCTTGGAGCAGAGGTTAGAGGTTCTTGAATGGTGACTCATTTCCTTTCCACAAGCTTCTTCTGTATCTGGACCCCTTATCCTCATCTTGACCAATCTCCATTTCTCTCTTTATACCTTAACATCTCTTCCTATCTCTTTCCCTCTTTTATAGTCCCTGGATGGATAAATTCTCTCTTATTCATCAATTTTACTTATTTATATAGTATGAGTTTCTCACATTCTCTTGAGAATTAGATGTTTAAAATCCAATAATCCTTGTGTATTTATTTCTATGATCCCTCATGTCATACTTTTCATGAGTAGGGAACATGAAATGACTGACTCAATGAGAAAGTGCCCAGAAAGTAGAAGGAACTATGGAGAATAGAAATCCTATCAATTAATATTTCAGAAGTATCTTACATTGTAATAATATGAGGAGGCAGTGAATGTGCAATGTTCAGCACACTGCTCACCACGTAGAGAGTCTCAATGTAATATCAGTTTCCTACTTTAAAAGATGATGTTTTGCAGAGTCTGTTCTAGTATCAAGACATTTGACTACATTCTGCCTGATGTCTTTGACCTCACACTTTGTATCTTCACTTAAGGATTTGCTTATTACTCCTTACCTAATCTACATGATTTTTTTAATAACAATTCTGAATTTGTATTCAATAGTCTATTGATTTTTTTTATACATATAAATTTTTAATTTTATTTTTGGCTGCGTTGGGTCTTCGTTGCTGCACGCAGGCTTTCTCTAGTTGCGGTGAGCAGGGGATACTCTTCGTTGTGGTTCATGGGCTTCTCGCTGTGGTGGCTTCTCTTGTTGCAGAGCACAGGCTCTAGGTGTGCAGGCTTCAGTAGTTGTGGCTCGTGGGCTCTGGAGCACAGGCTCAGTAGTTGTGGCTCACGGGCTTCGTTGCTCCGCAGCATGTGGGATCTTTCCAGACCAGGGCTCGAACCCGTGTCCCCTGCATTGACAGACAGATTCTTAACCACTGCACCACCAGGGAAGCCTACCCACATGATTTTTTTTTTTTTTTAATTTATTTATTTTTGGCTGTGTTGGGTCTTCATTTCTGTGCGAGGGCTTTCTCCAGTTGCGGCAAGCGGGGGCCACTCTTCATCGCGGTGCGCGGGCCTCTCACTATCGCGGCCTCTCTTGTTGCGGAGCACAGGCTCCAGATGCGCAGGCTCAGTAGTTGTCGCTCACGGGCCTAGTTGCTCCGCGGCATGTACCCACATGATTTTTAACTAAATTCCACTTGCTAGCTTATCTTCAGTTTTCAAGTCAAAGAAGATAAATAAATGCATTAGTGCATGAGCAGAATGTGGTGAGAAAATATGGACACTAATTGTTCTTACTAGATTAGGTGGAGGATTATTTTGAGTTTATTGTCTGTGATGATACTGATCAGTAAGGCCACAATTATTTGAGAAATTCATTCAGTGTGGGAAGATTGATTCTAGAAAATAATGGACTGTGTAAATAGCACATTTAGAGTTAGAGATTTGGCAACATAATTTTAAAATTATCACAAATAAATAAACCAATAAGGTTTTTTGTTTCCCATAGGGTGTGCATTTATCAGTGTGAAGAACTATGTACTGTGGATGTGATAAAAATTACGACAGGATCATTGAAACTGACTGTTATAGTGTTTAACATTTGCAAAGTGTTATCACCCAGAGGAAGGAGGGTTATTCTGATTTTTAGGGTCTGTAGTTGCTGGTTACCTCTAACAAAAAGAAAAGAAAATTATATAATTTCACTGAACATCTGTAAAATGAGATTAGAGCATCAGTCTCCTCATAAGTTTTTTTTTTTTTTTGAGAATTAAATGAGATAATCCACTAAAGAACTTGGGCACAACAGTTGGCACATTTATTTGAGGTGTTTAGACCATTTATCTTTAATGTGGTTATTGACATGGTTATGTTTACATCTATTGTCTTTCTTTTGTTTTCTGTTTGTTTCATCTCTTAGTTGTCCCATTATTCTCTTCTTCTGCCTTCTTATTGATTAGTTCAGTATTTTTCATGACTTTTTTCTTTTTTGTAGGTTTATTAGCTATAACTTTTTGTTTCACTATTTTAGTGGTTGCTTTAGCATTTATAGTATACATCTTTAACTTATCAGTTTACTTCAATTGGTCTTTTACCACTTATCATGTGGAATAAGAGCCTTACTACAGTATACTTGTATGTCTCCTAGACTCTGTTCCAGTGCTTTGTTCCACTTCATTTTTACATATGTTATAACTCTACAATATGTTGTCTCTTTGTTTTTAACAGTTATCTTTTAAACCAATTTAAATAATGAGGAAAACTTCATTATATTTACTCATTTAATTATTTTCAGTACTCTTAATTCCTTTATGTAGATTCGAATTTTTGTCTATTATAATTTTCCTTCAGCTTGAGGACTTCCTTTAACATTTCTTGTAGGTGTCATCTGCTTGTGATAAATACTTTCCATTTTTTATGTATGAAAAAGTCTTTAGTTCTTCTTCAAGTATGAAAAATATTTTTATTCAATCTAGGTTTTGCTTTACATGCTTTAAAAATGTTATTCCATTGTCTTCTTGTCTGTATTGTTTCTGATGAGAAATGTACAATTATACTTATGTTTTTCCTCTGTACATAATGTTTCTTTTTCTCTAATTGCTTTTAAGATATTCTATGATTCGTTTTGAGAAATTGACTATGATGTGCTACGGTGTAATTATCTTGATGTTTCTTTTTTTGGAGTTTATTGAGCTTCTTGTGTCTGTGGATTTGTAGTTTTCCTCAAATTTGGAAAATATTTAGCTGTTCTTCTTTAAATACTTTCTCTGATCACCTTCTCTCTTTCCTCCTCATGGACTCCAATTGCACATATGTTAGGCTGTTGCAGTTATCCCACAGCTCATTTCTTTCAATTCTTTTTTCTCTTTGTGTTTCATTTTGGATAGTTGCTATGTCTTCTATTTCACCATTCTTTTCTTCTATGATGTCTTATCTTCCAATAATTCTACTCATTGTATTTTTTGACTCAGACATAGTTTTAATCTCTAAATTTTTGATTTTGGTCTTTTTTTGTATCTTACTTGTGTCTACTTTTTCAACACGTGAAATTTAGAGTGAATCACTGTCTCAATGTGCTTGTTTTTAATTTTAGCATCTCTGTTGGTTCTGGCTCACTTCAATTGTTTGATTTTTCTCCTTATTATGGGTTACATTTTCTTGATTCTTTGCATGCCTGGTAACTTTTAATTGGATGTTAATTATTGTGAATTTCATCTTTTTGGGTTCTGAGTATTTCTGTATTTCTATGTATGCTTCAGTTTTTTCTGGACTTTAAGTAACTTGTAAAGACTTTAATCCTTTTTGGTCTTGCCCTTAAGATTTGGTAGGCAAGACCAAAGTCATGTGTAGTGGAAGTCTGATTTGTGCCCAATGCCAATGAATTATGGAGTTTTCTCTAGTCTGGCTTGTGGGAATGGGCATTATTTCCAGCTCACTGTCAGTGCTGGGTACGGCTCCCTCAAAACCTTTTGGGTGATTCTTTCTTGAGCCTCAGGTAGTTTAATCACCTACAAGCACTAATAATATCTCTGCTGAACACTCAAGGGGGTCCTTCTGCCTGTCTCTAGAGTTCTTCCTGTGCGGTTCTCTCCTTTTCAGCACTCTCTCATGAGAACCCAGGCTCCCTTGGTCACCTGAGACTTTCAGCTCTGACTCCTCAACTCATGCTATATGCTGGGCCCTGCCTCAGTTTCCCTCCCCTGTGTTGCAGCCTGGAAACTCTCTAGGTGCAGTAAGGAGGGACAGTGTTAGAGCTGAACTCATTTGTTGGTCATATCTCAGGGAATACTGTCTTATGTGGCCTGATGTCCAATATCTTGAAAACCATTGTTTCATAAATATCTGTGTATGTTTATTGTTTCAGGTGGAAGGGTTACTCTATCTTGGCCAAAGTAGAAATTATTATGTGGCATTTCTGATTTTTAATAGCAATATTTCATAGTGAAATTCAATTGTGTCTATTTTTATTATTTTACAACTTTCATTCTTACTAAAAGTAGATGATTTTATTCTAATGTATGTGAGAGAACAATCACATATATGTACGCATTTGTAGAAATGCTATTAACCTCTATCTCTCTCTCTATCTATCTATCATCTATCCATCTATCATTATAGCTAACTTCAGCACAAGGCTGTAGGTAAGGAAACATTGGTCATCAACAATCAAACATTAAATATTAGAGCAACTTTATTAAATCATGTTAAAGGAATGAGAAGGAAAAAATTTTAAATAACGTTTAAAATATTTTTAGAGTCAGTAAGCATGACCTTCTTATTCTTTTATGATGCATTTTAGTTACAGTGATAAAATTTGTATGTAGGTCTTCCTGGCTTTTGTAAAAACATACAATGTAATCTAATGTAAAGAATATCATAATCAGATTTTTCATCTGGTTTCTTCTTTTAATTTGTTAAAACAATATTAATTTTATGCTGTTTTAAATTTTATTTTTGAACATATAGGCAAAACTAAGGAGAAGACTGTTATAAGTTGATGTTGGAGGAATAGATGTAACTACTACTTATTGCCTGGTCATATTTCAGTGAGGTGAACAGATGTTAATTTGCATTTGAGGAATACAGACAGTATTGGCTATGGCATGCAGCCTCTGCAGGATCTGAGCACTAACTAAAGAAAGAAGTGCCATGAGGTCAATGGAGAAGACGTTGTAGTTGGAAACAGATATTAGTGAGCATGAAGCTTTGTTTATACTCCTACCCCAGCTCCTTAAATTATGGTCTGACCCAAGAATAACCAGAATTATGGTGCTCAAAGCATCTTTATAATAGATTTTACTGAATAGATATTTCTCAATTTATAAATGGGCTAAACATACAAAAAAGTTAATCTGTAAAGAGTTGCTTTTCAGATTAGAAAACAATTTTTATATAAACAAATATTTTAAACACAGGCATCCCTCAGAGATACTGAAGGTTCCGTTCCAGAACACCACAATAAAGCAAGTGTTGCAATAAATCAAGTCAAGTGAATTTTTTGGTTCCCCAGTGCATATAAACGTTATGTTTACACTATACTGTAGTTTATTAAGTGTGCAATATCATTATATCTAAAAAAGACCAAAGTACATACGTTAATTAAAAAATACTTTATTGCTAAAAATGCTAATCATCTCCTGAGCTTTCAGTGAGTTGTAGTAGCAACATCAAAGATCACTGATCACAGATCACCATAACAAATATAATAATAATAAAAAAGTTTGAAATATTGCCAGAATTACCAAAATGTGATACAGAGACAGAAAGTGAACAAATACTGCTGGAAATGTGGCATCAATAGACTTTTTAAATCCAGGGTTGCCTCAAACCTTCAATTTGTAAAAAACACAATATCTGCAAAGCTTAATAAGGCAAAAACCAATAAAACAAGGTATGCTTACAATAATTTCCTCAATATTAACCTCAGAAAGATAACAATCATATATATATTTAATACATGCAGTCAATGGAAGTATTTTAAATACATGTAGCCACAATTCCTAATGCCATCTATACAAAAAAATGCACTTCAGTAACAACTTAGGATACCAGGATTTTATCTTTCTCCATAATTCTATTAGAATATTAAGAACCACTGTAGTTCTTAGGTTAGGGGGACATTACATGGGAGATAGCCACTTTGGGGGAATTACTCACTTATTAAATGGATGAATATTCTAAAGAAATATGTATTTGCATAAGATAAAATATCTTTATTAGTTACCTACTCCCCAAAAGTTCCGAATTGAATAAAACAGACATAAATCAGGGATGCACAGCAAGAAAAGTTCCCTTCCCCTTCTTAGGCTAAATTTTCTTAAATGGGGTCTTTGTTTATAAGTTGTTTAATGTGAACGGATGGATTGAAAAAGTGTCTTTGATTAGTTCGTGAAAAAAATAGGGATAATGATGATGATGAATGTCACTGGCTTCTAAATCCGGTGTGGATAGATCAATATTTTATTCTTTTTTCAAAGGTCTTACATCATTTGAAATAGCTAATAAGACCTAATATTTATTGCATGTGTTAGTTTTTAAGTCACTTTCATATACAAGTGTCTCATTTGATCTTCAAAACCCAATGCTTAAGAAATGGAAAGTTGATTATCATATGTATTCTATTATCATAAATAGCACAAAATATATCCACTGGAAATTCACTTAGTTACTAAGTGTTCAAGGTATCAGGAATATGAAATTGTAGCAATTCCAGTTTATTTTGTCACAGACATCCGATTACTTAATATATTAAAATGCACTGAGCCTTAAAGACCTATCTAACTCTTTAGAGCTTGCACAATACATTATTGTCTGTGGTTTATTTATTCTGTCATATTTATTTAACAAAATGCACAGCAGTGAAGCTTTTTTTTTTTTTTAATAAATTTATTTATTTATTTATTTTTGTCTGTGTTGGGTCTTCGTTTCTGTGCGAGGGCTTTCTCTAGTTGCGGAGAGCGGGGGCCACTCTTCATCGCGGTGCGCGGGCCTCTCACTGCCGCGGCCTCTCCCATTGCGGAGCACAGGCTCCAGACGCGCAGACTCAGTAGTTGTGGCTCACCGGTCCAGCTGCTCTGCGGAATGTGGGATCTTCCCAGACCAGGGCTCGAACCCGTGTCCCCGGCATTGGCAGGCAGATGCTCAACCACTGCGCCACTAGGGAAGCCCCATCAGTGAAGCTTTTTAAGGCCTCCTTTAAAATGAAATAGTTTCACAAGTCCCAAATATAAAATAAGATTATGGATTATAACGGCAATAATAGCTTCTGCTTCTTCCTCTCTGATTTCTTTAGTAACTGAAAACTTGCACTTTCAAGGCAGTTTAAGAATGGATTTACTATTCTATTTTTAATATATTTTTCATATGTTTCTTAGAACTTATTTTGCAATGCATTTGTTCCATTTTTTTTCTTTTTTAACCCTTTTTTCTCTATGCTTGCATTCAATTTCAGTGGATATTATTTATCACCATTTCAGTACCCTTTAAAAAGGATTTGTCACCCAGATACCTGCTCCTTTCAACAACAAAACAACCTCAGTAAACCTCAGCGCATGTCCTGACCTAACAGCTGAAAAATCACGCTGGAATTAAGGCCATAGTTCTGGTTCTTTAATCGGATGTCTAGTTTATATATAAATTCTGAATAAGTAAAATCAGCCTGCAAACAGACAAGCTTAAAGATATTAAACCCAAGCCTTCTAACTGATAGACAAGCTGGAGAGAAATGCTATGGTGTGTAAGTTCCTCTCTTTTGTGTAAAAAGGTTATCTGTCCAGGCAAGCCTCTTAGGCTAAGTGTAATTAAAATCAATGGATGGAAAAGCATAAGCATCTTAAAAATGCAACTTTAAAAAATGGCAGTGGGGAAAACTTTGACTATTTGTACTTCTGGAGGTGAAGCAAAACGGTTGGGAGATTCTGTAATTTCCGCAAGCAAGCAAGAGGTAAAACTGCGCACCCCTAGTTAAATTCTACCCTGACTCTCCAAAGCAAGGCTTGATAATTGCTCCACTGAGAACAGCGCAGGGTTGAATCTGCTCGTGATGTGTTTTATTGTGATTTGCATTTTTCTGCATGGTAATTCATTGGCTTTAATAAAACATTGATTTACATGCTGTTACAAAGTACATCATCTTTCAGGCTTTAAATTAAGCATTTCAGCAGTGTGTGTGTTGGTGGGAGCGGGGGTGGGGTATAGATTCTCTTGATTCTCTGCGCTAGGGAAAAACTCTTTTCTCCCCCATCTGGCCTCTTTAAATGCAAAGCCTTAGTTGAGCCTTTTTTTATTCATGAGTAGTTTGTCACTCTCTAATTTCTGTTAAATTTCTTAAGACCTGACACATTTGCATTTACATGGCTGTTAGATAATGTTTAGCACTTTTCATCTTCAAAGTGCTTTATAAATATTAAATAATCAAAGCTGCCAGCATACCCATGAGGCAGAGAAATATTGGGTTGTTGTTGTTTTATCTTACTTGGTTTACCTTTTGGGGAATTTGTCATATGGCTGAATGTTAATTTTTTTTAAACCAGTTTTAGGTAGCTTCTCTCTACTAATAGTAAAGAATTGCACCCTCTCTGGGGCCTGAACATGGAAACCTGTGATTCATTATTTACCACATGTAGCCTTGAAAAGTTATTTGAATTTGTACACCTGTCTCTTGTTTTTTCCTTAGATGTAAACCTCATTGCAATAAAGACCATCATTTATACTGTTTTTTCTTTTACACAGTAGCTAATCTAATACCGTTTTCATTTACTCATTCGTGCATTTCAAAAACATTTAAGGAGTGCTCACTCTCTTCTAGGCATTGTATTAAACACTGAGAACATAAAGTTAATGAACACCTAAATTCTACTCTTTGGGAGGATGTGGTAAGACTGAAGTAGGAAAAGTACTGCACACTCAGAAGAGTTGAGAACATTAGATGAAGGAACTATTTAGCAAACACTTAGACACAGGGTTAAGAGACCTAAGCAGCACTGGTGAAGACGCAGGGTCTAGCAGCCGTGGGGAGATACCGCCTACCCTAAGGACAGGAGGGGTAAGAGCTGAAGCTACGGAATAGGATCCATCTAACGAGGGATGTGATGTTAGAGAATGAAACCATTCCCAGGCCTATGGACAAGTAAGGAGGGAGTCAGGGAAGGAAGTACACCTAACTCTCTGTCTTTCCACCTTCCTGTGTCCTGCCAAAGCCTGGTGAAAGCTAACTGGAAACAAGAGGTAAAGGGAGCCTGGGTAGCATGGTCCATGGAGGTCACAACATACATCGCAGGACATAGAAGGGATGGAAGGTGTACAGAGGTTAACAGACAGTATCCAAAACAAGAATCTTATGAGGTAAGGATTGAGCTAGGCAAACATATATGATTTTACATATGTATATGTACATATATATATGGAAAAAAGCACAAATACATTTCTGTGTGTGTCAGAAGTGGAGAACGGTGTTCTGTCTGCAGACATTAGGAAAGCATTTAAGAGAATGTGAGCTTTTATCTAAGCCTAAAGGCTGATACTTTTTTTTTTTTTAAAGTTAGACAAATTACTTTTTTTTTTTTAATTAATTAATTTATTTATGGCTGTGTTGGGTCTTTGTTTCTGTGCGAGGGCTTTCTCTAGTTGCAGCAAGTGTGGGCCGCTCTTCATCGCGGTGCGCGGGCCTCTCACTATCGCGGCCTCTCTTGTTGCGGAGCACAGGCTCCAGACGCGCAGGCTCAGTAATTGTGGCTCACGGGCCTAGTTGGTCTGCGGCGTGTGGGATCTTCCCACACCAGGGCTCGAACCCGTGTCCCCTGCATTGGCAGGCAGATTCTCAACCACTGCGCCACCAGGGAAGCCCAAGGCTGATACTTTGAATTACTAGGACTGTGAAACCTTAACATTGTTTTGCTGGTTTGAAAAGGTACAAATGATAGAACAACTGACCTTTTACTCTGTGGTATGCATTAGATTTTATTTGACTAGTCTTTCAGGTGTTTAACATCATTGAAGATTAGCAGTTGATCCAGATAGCTTCTATTCTGACCACTTATTAAGCTGTTGATTTAAAAACAAATCAATACAGTCAATTAAAATTACTCGGAATGTTCTCTTTTTTTAAAAAACCATTTATTTTTTTTCTCTTCCTTTAATATTCTAGCATAACACAGAGGAAATTTAGCATGGCAGTGAATGTGCTATAACTGCTTCCCCAGGAGTATCATCTAAGGTCCAACATCTACACTTGGTGCGTTCCTATCTCATTTTCATTTCTTTCAATTAAAAGCCCAATAAATAGATAAAAGATGGCTAGTTTTATTTAAATAATAAGTTTCTATAAAAAGCACTGATTTCTCTATATTTTTCAATCATATAACCCTTTGAAATCCATCCAGATCTTGATTATCACAAACATCTTTTTTCTGTATGTAAATTGGTTTTAATTTCTTTGTTTTCTCCAGAAGCAGAAATAAGAAAGATATTGATTTCTCAGATTTTTCTCCCTTATTATCATCCCTGAATTCATTTTCTCAGTATATCGGTACAACTGATTCTCTTTAGCGAGTGTGTTATGGTGAATAAATATGTACAAAGGGAAACAAATTCAGGCAGATCTATGGTTCCAAGCGCTCCCTCAGCTGTGTGTGCGAATGTGCCTCACTCCTTCCCCAGATTTGTTTCCAAGAGCTTTACTTCATATTGGAACTTGGTTTTCTGTTGGGTAGCAAGGAAGTGTCTCCAAAATATTGATTACAGTTTGAACTACTGACCTTTCTATGCACTTTTTTCCCCCTCAGTTCTGGTGATGTTCTTTTTCAGGGTTTCATGGGGGAGAATCTGTGTAACAATTTCCTGTGCAAGGCATGAAGACAAAGACAAAAAACAAGTGGAGATGTAGTTCTAGCAATTATCTTATCTAGCATCATGTCTAGATTGAACATTGCTGGGTGTCATGGGAGTCTTATTGGAGGCAATCATATTTATGGTGTTTGTTTGAAGGTATATTTGAAGGTATATTTTGAATGACTCAGATACCTTTTTTACTTTTACACTCAGCCGCTGTTTCTAACCATTTTGTGCTTAGGATTGTTAAATGCAAAGATGAGTTTCCCAGTCAAAAGGGTGAATTTATTAGTCCCATCAGATGGCATAGTCCATAAATCTTGAAAAATGCAAATATTCAAGATACAATTTAACACAGTGTGGACTATCTTATTACTGCTCAATAGTAGATCATGGAATCTGAGGCAAACTTAAAGATTCATTATGAAAAGGATTGTTGCAAGTAAATGACACTAGCTAGGGAGTAATAAATGCACGTAATTACCATTCATCACTGTACAAAAGGGATACCATATGAGAAGTAAGCATCTCTCCCACACTCCCCTGATCCCTCTCCCCAAGTGTAAGCATTATTCTCAGTTTCCTTCATAACTTTTAAGAAAAAAATGCAAATACCTACATAATTTTTATAGTAAATGGGATTTTATTAAATTTGTGCATATTTTTATTGTGCTTTTTCCTCTTATTTATTTTGGAGATACATCAGTATATGCATATATCATCATTCATTTAACCATTCTTCAAATGATGGCCATTTCCCCTTATTCCCAAAGTTATGGTTAATAAAGCAATGTAAAAATAAATATATTTGTGTGTATGTATATACAGGTGTGTATTTATGTGTGTGTATATATATGTATGTATGTATGTATAGTACGTATATATGTAAACTTTTACCATTATACACACATAAAGTAAATCATTAGAGTGAAAATGCGGAGTCAAATGAAATATCCATTTTACATTTTGATGGCTATTGCTAAATTGCCCTGCAAAAATATTATAATTTATACTACCACAAACAATGCATACAAATACTTATTCCCTCCATCAAGCCTTGTTATTATCAAACTTACAAATTGCCAGTCAAGAAAGTGAAAGTAGGGCTTCCCTGGTGGCGCAGTGGTTGAGAATCTGCCTGCCAATGCAGGGAACACGGGTTCGAGCCCTGGTCTCGGAAGATCCCACATGCCACGGAGCAACTGGGCCCGTGAGCCACAATTACTGAGCCTGCGCGTCTGGAGCCTGTGCTCCGCAACAAGAGAGGCCGCGATGGTGAGAGGCCCGCGCACCGCGATGAAGGGTGGTCCCCACTTGCCACAACTAGAGAGAGCCCTCGCACAGAAACGAAGACCCAACACAGTCATAAATAAATAAATAAAAGAACGTGAATTTCTAAAAAAAAAAAAAAAAAGAAAGTGAAAGTAGTATCTTGCATTTATTTCAGTTTGCATTTGCTTAATTTCAGTGAATTGATATTATTCATTCACAAAGAAATATGAATGATGTGTCTTATCATAAATCTCAGAGTTAAAATTTTGATTTGATATTACTAAACCTTAGATGAGGAGAAAATACTCTCTGGCTGTTTTCAGAAACTACAGGAAAAAGAAATTACTTTTCTAAGCCATTCCAGTGGAAATATGTGCAGTTGTGTAAAACACAGTGATAAAGAACAAGAATAATGTAGAATTGAGAATCCAGAGTTCAGATCCCACTTACTAGCTATGTGACCCTAGGCAAGTCACTAAATTTTCCTTATTTGTAAATGATGTGAGAACGAACTTAGAGTGTTTTTATGAGTCACAAATGAAATGATGGGCGAGAAAGATATTTGTATGCTACAGTGCTCTTCAGTTCGTTATTATTACAAAGAAATAAATTATTAAATGGGAACCTAGTACTTTAGAAAAAAATGCAGTTGGCAGGGTGGGGTGTCTACCCCTGGGTGATGGTGGTCAGAATAGCTCTTTTTAAATTTTTTATTTATCTTCATTTTATTTTTTTAATTTAATTTTTATTTTATATTGGAATATAGTTGATTTACAATGTTGTGTTAGTTTTGGGTGTACAGCAAAGTGATTCAGTAGTACATATACATATATCCATTCTTTTTCAGATTCTTTTCCTACATAGATTATTACAGAATACTGAGTAGAGTTCCCTGTGGTATACAGTAGGTCCTTGTTGATTATCTATTTTATATATAGTAGCGTGTATATTTTAATACCAAACTCCTAATCTATCCCTCCCCGCCACATTTCCCCTTTGGTAACCATAAGTTTGTTTTAGAAGTCTGTGAGTCTGTTTCTGTTTTGTAATTAAGTTCATTTGTATCTTTATTTATTTTTTTTTTAGATTCCACATATAAGGGATAGCATATGATATTTGTCTTTCCCTGTCTGACTTACTTCACTTCGTATGATAATCTCTAGGTCCATGCATGTTGCTGCAAATGGCATTATTTCATTCTTTTTTATGACTAATATCTCATTGTATATATGTACTACATCTTCTTTATCCATTCATCTGTTGATGGACATTTAGGTTGCTTCCATGTCTTGGCTATTGTAAATAGTGCTGTGGTGAACTGTATCTTTTCGAATCATGTTTTCTCTGGATATATGCCCAGTAGTGGGATTGCAGGATCATATGGTAGCTCTATTTTTAGTTTTTTAAGGAACCTCTATACTGTTCTCCATAGTGGTTCTATCAATTTACAGTACCACCAACAGTGCAGGAGGGTTCCCTTTTCTCCACACCCTCTCCAGCATTTATTGTTTGTAGTCTTTTTGATGATGGCCAGGAATAGCTCTTGCCTAGTAAATCTCAAGGGGTACCCAGTCTGATTGAACTGGTGAGGTGCATCAGTAGGTCTTCCTTCCCTTGCTCTTTCATGGTCCTGCATACAGAAAGTTACTCTACAGGATTGGTTTGTTTGAAACACTGAAAGGTTAAAACAGCCGCTAGCAGCCTGGAACGGTAACGTCCACTTGCAAAGAGAGTAATAGTTTATTTTGTAGAATGCCCTATCCCTTTTCAGGTTTTCCTTTTGGAAACAGTTCTTTTTACTCATAGGGAAAATTAAACATTTCTCTAGTCACATAATCAAGTTTACATATACCCAGTCAAACTTGTCTTTCCTAAACCTGACACTTAGTGACTTTTATCCTAACTCTTACTCCTCGTTCCTTACTCTTTACTTTAATATTTTAAAATCAAAAAACAAAGTTGAAAACATTTTTATTGATTTGGATTTTCTGCATATTATTATTACTATTTAATTTTGGGAATCTAGACAGCTACTAGACTCTTCTATTGCCGATTATTACTCATCATTTTGTTGGTTTAGTTTTGTTCCAAGTTTAGTTGCCAAAGGAACATCTAGCACTGATGCATTTACCTTCAGACAATAAACTTAGTTTCAAACCTTATAACCTCAGCTGAAGTGATTGTATTTCTTAAATTACATTAGGCTCCCCTGAAGCAGGTTAATTGAACTGCTGTTTACTGTTTTGTCAAGATTTATCCCCTTGTATAAATCTACTTGTGTCAGCTCTGTAGCACATTGTTCTGAAAGAGAACTACCTGCTCCTAGAAAAACCCTAAACAAGGCTCAGTAATTAAATAGAATGTAGAGACCGACTCATCCCAGCGCTGATTTGAGAGGAAAAGTATCCTCCTGTGGTTAGAAAGTTTCCAAGCTACATTACTGAATTGTGTTTTTGTTTGGGAGAGTGGTTGTTAGATAGAGACAAAGGTCCTTGAGAAATCTTTCTTTCTTTCATCTGGTAGAGAGCAATGAGTTGGAGAGGAGTGAGCCCTATAATTGTAATAAATGGTTTGTATATGGAGGCTCAAAATCTAGGCTGCCTTTTGCTGTGAGGGTGACGTTTGCTTTTGTGCTATTATTTGACCAGTTCTAAGAACAAGTTAATATATATATATGTGATAATTTATTATATGACTTATTACTTGTACATAATTATAAAATTATATAGTTTGTAAAATTTTAGCAACTGTAGCTAGAGTTTGTCTTAAACACTGGTTTAAAATAAAATCTTAATAAGTTATTTGGGGATAAAATAGAGTTCTTAGGCTGGTTTGATAGAGGGCAAACTTAAAAAAAAAAAAAAAAAAAAAAGGTTGGTCCACAAATTGAACAGTATTTTGTGGATAAAAGATATAAAATGAAGGGTAGAAGAGAGTGAACAGAATTGCAGGAGGTTTGGGCCTGGGAAGCAAAGGTGGGTATTAAGAAATTCCCACTCAATAAAAGTTAGCCACTGTTTTATGACTACAAAGGACTTCATGATCTTGTTATTCCCATCACCAAATTGTATATAGCTCATTGCAATTTAGGAGTTTGGAGGACAGAGAGGTCATTTAGAATTGGAGTAGCCCAAAAAGATTTTGTGGAGAAATTTTCACTGGATGTATGGGGAAATTAGGTGGGACTTGACTAGGAAGAAAGGTGAGTTTAATTAATCATGGAAGCAAGGAACAATAAAATTTGTGTAAGAGACAAAAGGACAGGAGCACTGGGATGGGAAATTGCAAGGATATGTTAGAGTTTGACTGCGGAGGCCTGGCTTCCAGGTCAAAGTAGTTTGGGCTTAATCCTACCAACCATATGTGTCTTCCAAGTCTTGTTAACAGGGATCTGAACAACTACTGGCTTTTCTAATCACCTTAGTGACGAATGTTTAGAACACAACTAGGAAGTCTTCACTTAACCTTTCAAGATACAGGGTTGAGTTCATTTTCCTTAGAGATTTTATAACCCTGTTGGGAGCTCTCACACTTTATAATTCATTGGTTACTATGCTCTCTCCACTACTAGTCTGGGAGACCCTGGGGAGGGGGCAGATCTGTGTCCTACGAAACTGTTGTAGTTCCAACACCTAACAGAGTGAGAGGCAAACAGTAAGCACTTATTGAATATCAATTAGATGAATGGATAAATCAATGGTGAGATGTTGAGTACTTCTCATTTTCAAGGCATCATGTAAGATTTGTGGGGAAATATGTAATTATTATTTTTGATATCTGCCTATAAGGAATTTAAACTTTAGTTTGGCAGCTAGAACTCTGATACAAAAGTAATTAGTCATTTTTGATAGTTTATACTTTCTGCTTCCCTTTTCTCTGATTGATCACCTAACTTTAATCTTTATATGCCTCTATCACTGTGTCTTCTAAGGTTACTAAATGACCTCCTATTTGTCAAATCCAGTGTTTGAATTTTCTTAATCTGCTTGATCTCTATCTAGCACTGAGCACTACAGAATCCAGTCTTTTGAAATTCTCTTTTCCATTTTGGTACCAAGACACTGAACTGGATTCTGACATCTCCTTCCCTCCACCACTGTGCTAGTCATGCAGCCTCCATCATCAGCATGTTCAGTGTTCCTACCTGATGTATTATGTGCTTCCCTGTCTCTTCTTTTCTACACTGTATGCCCTTTAGAGTGTTTCCTAGGCTAATATCTCTGTTCATGATTTAACCTGTATGTGTAAAATCTACTTCTGTCACTGAGTATCATCACTTGAATACCACATCATCCTCTCAAATTCAGTGTTTTTAAGACTAAACATTGTGTTTCCCCTTAAGCCCCTATCTCTTATTCTGACACGGTACCAGGAGTTTCCTTGTCATCCAACCTTGAAACTTGGTACACATTTTCTCCTCTTCCTCACTTTTTCTATTCAACCTTTGGCTCTTATGGCAAAGATACATAGATTCCTTTTCATTGCCACAGGAACTGCCAAGGCATTGGTTTCCCTGCAACCAGGTTTTGCCTTCTTGAGTCCATGTTCTGTGTTGAATTGAGCCTCATAAACTATCCACATTAGCCCAACCTCAGAATCCTTCTATGATGGTTATTGCTTGCAGTCTGCCTCGCCTAGCCTAGAGTTTGAGGCCCTGTGTACAATGTGAATGACAGAGTTCTGCAGCTATTTTACCCCCTCACAAACCCAGTGATTTAGTGACAATGTACTGGTCAACGTGCCTGCTTTGGTGCATTTGCTTGCACCGTTCCCTTTTCTAGAATGAGTTGAAGCTCAAAAAGTACCTGAACTCTGACCTCATACTGAAGTCCAGTTAAAGTCTAAGGATCTCCCTAAAGCTTCCTGCATAGTAGTGTTTTCCAAAGTGTGGAGGACATAATTTTAAGTGGTGCATTAAAAGAAAGGCATCAAAAGAACATGAATTATTTAGTTAAAAAAGTTATTCCCTTTCGTATTTCCTTCACTCTTTCTAACTTTATCGAGGAGAAGACGCCAATTTGTTTAAACAAATTTTGGTTTTTAACATCCCTCTAACATTTAATAATTTTTCTTTTAATCAGTGAAAAAGCAGGGAGATAACTCAGTGCATTTGGCAGTCACCATTATCTAGTTAGAAATAAATAACGTTATTTTGTTTAGGTTTGTTTGTTACCTTTCATTTATGGTAAAAATACTGGTGTTTCTTTAGGATGATAATATTAATTTAAATAATATTTAAATGTAATATTAATTAATAGTTAAACAATCACGCAATTTTAATATTTAAATATTTAAATTTGATTTAAATATTTAAATCATGTTTCACTTACATACACAGAAAAATATCAGGTAAATAATAATATATGTAGCAATTAAGAGGGAAATTAAAGAAGGTGGGACATAGGACTACACAGAAATTATAAAAACTGCACATGAATGACTGCAATCTGGGGAACTCTCAATTACCATTTTAGCCTACAAATTTTTTTTTCATATTTAAACTGTGAAATTTTAGTCACTCTTCTAAGTTTTTCTGTATTAACTAATGGAATTCTTTCAAGAATCCTATGTAAGATACTATTGTTTTCTCTATTTTACAGATGAGGAAATGGAAGACATAATTTGCCCAGCTTCTCTCAAGTGGCAAAGCTGTAGAGAAAGGTTTTGAACCCAAGTCGTTAGCCTCCAGAACCTGTGCTTTTAGCTACAGTGCAACTCTGCCTCAGGAGAAGCACATCAATCTTCGATTTGATAATAACAAGTAAGATCTTTTATGTTCACTATCGTTCATCTGTCTCTTTCCCCCAGAGGGAAAATTTTTATTCAGACATGAAGTCCAGCTCTGTAGAAACCTCCTATAAGTAACTGTATTTAGAATTGATTTCCATCTCTACAAATGACTTGAAAAACTTTATTTTCCAACAGTTTAGTTCTTAAAACTCAGGGAGTACTCAGTACTACAGGTTCAATAACAAGTAGGAAAACACGTCTCTGCATGAATAACTTTTATAGTTTGTTCATTAGAAAGTCCTGGAGCATGATGACGAAGCACAATTTGCATCTGCTTCCTCAGCAGACTGCCCGGTAGATGAACAGCCCTGGGCAGTTCAAGTGAAATATTTAGTAACTAAACAGGGAGTAGTATGAAAGCAAATTATATACATTGGAGAAGTGCATCACAGAAAATGTTATGGTTTGACTTGATATTAGAAAGCATCACCCTTACATTTGCCTTTTCAATTCTCGAAAAAAAAAACTGAAAGGGCACTTTTCTGAAGAACTGCAATACCCTAATTTTATAATTACTGGAAATCATATTTTGATGTAAGGATTTTATAATAACCAGATATATTTCCAGCATCTATGTATTTAAAATATAGATCTCATATACAACTAAGAAATATTTCACACAGAAATTTGCTCGTAAACACTCAATATTTGCTTTTTAAACCCGCTTAATATAACTAAAGTTGCTGTATTTCTTTCATAATTCTACTATCTACTAATTATTGGTCTAACACAGGAGTAGGCAAACTATGACCCACATTTCAAACCTGGATATGGCCTCTTTTTTTGTGGCTCACAAGCTAAGAATGATTTTCACATTTTTAGGGGTTCAAAAGAAAAGAAAAAAAGAATTATGTGACAACGACTGTATGTAGCCCGTAAATCCTAAAATATTTACTATATAGCCTTTTACAGAAAAGTTTGCCAACCACTGATCTACCTTCTATGTTCTTCTATAATGTGCTTCCAGCTTTTATTTTGCTATGAAATTATTTCCTTTTTCTTAAATATCTCTGATTGAATTCTGGTCTGGTAGTACTTCATCTTTCAGTTTACAATATGTGATTCTGGTGCTGTAATATAAAGTCAGTCAGTTAAAGTCATCTCATATTTTACCTAACCTAGTGTTTTTTATGCTGGAAACCTGCACTTTAGGAAATGCACTTGAGCAACCATCTCCAAGGATGTCTATTTAAACCAGGATATCAGAACTGAGCCTAATACTGATTGGGGCGGGGTGTATTGCCAGTGGGAGGGAGGTAAGTCACTGAAGCCAGGGGGCAGACTGTTATATCTAGAATCCAAAGGTGGCCTGCCTACAAACCATGCCTCCTGGTATTTACACACCTGTAGAGTCCCCTTCCACACTGAATTTGAGTTTGCCTTTGGTACTTAACAGAATGCAGCACAAGTGACACCATATTACTTCCAAGCCAAGTCATAAGAAGTCTTGTAGCTTCTGGCTTGTTCTCTTGGAATGCTTGCTCTTTGAATGCTTTCTCTCAAAATCCAAAAAAATTAGCTAAGAATCTCAGGCCACATAGAAAAGACACATGTAGACATTCAGCCCCAGCTGAGCTCCTACACAACAGCCAGCATCAATCGCCAGTCATTTGAGTAAGCTATGCTGAATACCTAATCTCAGACTATAAGGCAATTCCAGAACCAGCTGCCATTTGTTTGCAATCATTTGAGAGATCCCAAGCAACAAACACCCAACTGAGCTTCTACCACCATGAAGGGTAATAATAAATTATTTCAAACCATTAAGTTTTGAAGTGATGTGTCATGCAGCAATAGATAAATGGAACATGTTCCAGTAATTCTTTGAGTATGTCCTTATTTACAGGCTTATCTTGTACTTTCCTGTGGCATGCCTGGGATCAACCATTTCTCCAAGAAACCCTAATTTCTATTAGTGGAGAATGATATTTAAAAACTAAGATATGGATGTTAGATGATCTCCTTGTTATAATAGGTCTCTACTTTGAGGTCCTCTCAGGGGCCAGTACTAAAATATACAATATAGGTTATTTATTTATCTATTATCTAACCATGCATTCACAATGAAAATTTTCAATTCTAAAACAACCACACAGATTATTGTAACCATCCCCTTTAACATATTTGTACCTCTTATTGCTGTCAATATACTTACTTATTTGATCAATCTCTCATGCTTCGTACCAACTTTATAATGAGGGAGCCCTTTCTTCCCTCAGTGTAGATGCCCTCCTTACCCTACTCAAGTTTTAACTCCAAACTCAGCAAAGATACTAATGCTACACCCATCTACTATATGAGCTCCAACCTTTATTGCCCATCTAATGACTTTTGACAAAATGAGGAAGGGAAGAAGGGAGGAAGGGAGGAAAGCAGGAAGGAAGGGAAGGAGGGAGGGAGGAAGGAGGGAAGGAAAGAAAAAGGATATGTTTTTTTTTTTTGATGTTATCTTTTTGTTTTTTAATTTAATTTAATTTAATTTATTTATTTTTGTCTGTGTTGCGTCTTCGTTTCTGTGCGAGGGCTTTCTCTAGTTGCGGAAAGCAGGGGCCACTCTTCATCGCGGTGCGCGGGCCTCTCACTATCGCGGCCTCTCGTTGCGGAGCACAGGCTCCAGACGCGCAGGCTCAGTAATTGTGGCTCACGGGCCCAGTTGCTCCGTGGCATGTGGGATCTTCCCAGACCAGGGCTCGAACCCGTGTCCCCTGCATTAGCAGGCAGACTCTCAACCACTGCACCACCAGGGAAGCCCAAGGATATGTTTTAATAGTGATTTTTGAGGAGAAAATCTGGCACATGTTGACTTATCTTGAGATTGGAGTATGAAGAGAGCAGTGTAAAATTGGCCAAGAGGATATCTAAAAAATCAGGCAGAGCTGATGTGAGAAAATGGAGAAAAGACATTTTGAAGAGAAATTTGAGCTTAAGAGCTGAATAGGTACAGGAATTTATACAGAAAAATAAGTAAAAGATGATTTCTAAGTACGAGACTTTTATTTTGTTGGGATGTAGAGAGTAGGGCAAAGAAGATATGTTCATGTGAGTGTTCTTGGGGCTAAATAACCTATTAAACATTGCTGCATAACTTTGCAACTGTAGATTTGTGATGCAAATATGGAAAATTAAGTCAAATTTTCATGTGGTTATAGTCAACAAGAAGAACCAATGGAATAATGTCTAATTTAACCATACATAGCAAACCCAGGTATAGTAACTATGCTCAACCCTTAAATATAAGACCGTGGCTTAGTGTTTTACATGTAAAACAGGCTCAGAAAAAAGATGAATTCAGCATTGGCCACATCACAAGTTCATCCAGTAACTAAAAGCAAAGCATTTCTCAAATGATTTTTTTAGCTTGCAAACAGATTGTACTCTCTTGTTAAAACATACTGAAATCTGTGTTATGAAGCTCTGATAGGTTATGCCATAGTAAATTCTTATTCTTCTTTCAGTCAATGATAGAAAAAGAAGCCTGATTTGGAAGAATTGAAATTGATTTACAATGAGAAAGAAATTCTTAATTTTTCCCTTTGAGCTACAATTTCTCTTTTCTCTCTCAATGAACTATAAGTAAAAGTAAGACCTTGTCATCCATCAGTCACTCACACCCTCTGAAAAACTACTGTTTCAGTCCCAGCCCTGTGATGACTTGGAAACTGGTCATTAACTTATTTAGTACTGGTCAGCTGAGCCCACATTCCACACTCTCATTTTCTCTAGAATAGAAACAATTACTGTTCTCAATCTTATTCACCCACGTCTTCCATATATGATCTGTCTCAATTTTTAAGAAACCAGTTATTTTATCTATTATTCACAATATGGTTTTCAACATCCACTATTCTCACTAAATGTGGACAAATAGTTTTATGCATTTCCAGATTTTAATAGGTAAATATTTTCTTCATGGAGAAAAAATCTATCTTTTAATCTGCTCTATAATTTATGGACATACACTATTTTAAAAAAATATAAAACAAAACTAAACAAAACAAAACAGACATTCAGCATGCTGGATGCTCAAAAGTTATCTAACTTCTTCAAAGGCAACCTGTTGCATAATTCTTTAAAAACAAATATTAGCATTATTAAAGAAGTAATTATTTATAAGAAGTAATTAGATTGTAATAAGTCAAGGATGCTTGTTGTAATATTTAGGGAACCCAGGAAAAGAATGCATACTTAACAACTTAATAGAAAGTTTAAAAAATGGAATTTTTGATAATAGTAATATGTGATCAATCTAAAAGATGAACAAGAAGAGAGAAAAGAGAACATAAAATAAAATAGGTCAAATAGAAAATATTATACCATTTAGATGATGGAGAGAAAAATGGCCAACTACTTGGGAAACTGTAAATATATATACAGTTTATACACACAAATATATAATTGAAATAAAAGTGAATTCTATAAAAACTATAATTTTCAATGAAGAAATTAACTCATGAAATATGAAGAAATTATGAATAGATATTTATATAACCTAAGAGGTAGGGATAACTTTTTTCATTTGTAAGATTAATGACTGAATCTCTAATGAGAAAGTGTTAGAATTGACCATGTGTTTAAAACATCTTCACACCAAATTAAAGTATATAAACAAAGAAACATAAAATAGACAAATAGGAAAATGATGCAATATATACCAAAAGATTAAACTTCTTGATACATAGAATGTTCTTAGACAATAATAAAAAATATTTATATAATGTTTCTTTGCAGTAACTGTAGCTTTGTACCATCAGATTTAAAAAATCATAGAGCTGAGAGAGATTAAATATAAATCTTCATTTTATAAAAAAAAAACCAAAACATGCGAGCACTCCAGTAGAAAAATGGGAAAGGTCGTCAACAGGCAATTCAAATGAATAACATTAGATAAATTATAAAATATGTTACCTCAAGAGAAATCAAAGAAATATTACTTTAAAACTCATTCTAAATTATTATACTGGAAAATGTTAATGCAGTTATGTGTGGGAGAATGGACATTTTCGTATGCAACTATCACACTGTAATTTTGTATAACTCTAGAGGATATGATGGAGCCAAAAGTTTAATGCATTTCTTCAAAATTCCATTTTTAGGAATATTCCCTCCTAGGCAAGTCACTTGATAAGTGTAAAAATTATAAGTATATAACAACATGACTTTAACAATTTTGTAAGTAATAAGAAAAAAGATACTTTAAAAAAAATTTTATTGCAGTATAGTTGATTTACGATGTTGTGTTACTTTCTGCTGTACAGCAAAGTGAATGAGTTACATATACACATATATCAACTCTTTTTTAAGATTCTTTTCCCATATAGGTCATTACAGAGTATTGAGTAGAGTTCCCTGTGCTATACAGTAGGTCCTTATTAGTTATCTATTTTATATATAGTAGTGTGTATATGTCAATCCAAATCTCCCAATTTATACCCCCCCCCCAGTAACCATAAGATTGTTTTCTACACCTGTGACTCTATTTCTATTTTGCAGATAAGTTCATTTGTACCATAGAAAAAAGATACTTACAATAAACAATTATTCTTAACTTTATTTCACCTCATGCAGTCATAGTTCCTGCAAGAACATGTGAAAAGGTAGTCTTTGTACATATACTTTCGATAATGGAAATTTCTTAGGGTCAAAAAATCTCCTCAGATGATTTTTTTTTATTAATTTTTATTGGAGTATGGTTGCTTTACAATGTTGTGTTAGCCTCCACTGCACAACAAAATGAATCAGCCATACACATACAGATATCCCCTCCCTTTTGGACTGCCCTCCTATTTAGGTTACCACAGTGCATTAGGTACAGTTCCCTGTGGTATTCGGTATGTTCCCATCAGTTGTCTATTTTATACATAGTATCAATAATGTATATGTGTCAATCCCAGTCTCCCAATTCCTCCCACCCCACCCCTTTCCTCCTTGGTATCCATAAATTTGTTCTCTATGTCTGTGTCTCTATTTTTACTTTGCATATAAGATCATCTATACCATTTTTCTAGATGCCACATATATGCGTTATTATACGATATTTGCTTTTTCCTTTCTGACTTACTTCACTATGTATGACACTCTCTAGGTCCATCCACGTTTCTACAAATGACCCAATTTCATCCCTTATTATGGCTGAGTAATATTCCACTGTATATACATATACATACCACATCTTTTTTATCCATTGCTCTGTCAATTGACATTTAGGTTGCTTCCATGTCCTGGCTATTGTAAATAGTGCTGCTATGAACTTTGGGATGTGTGTGTTCTTTTGAATTATGGTTTTCCCTGGGTATGTGCCTAGTAATGGGATTGTTGGGTCATATGGTAGTTCTATTTTTAGTTTCTTCAGGAACCTCCATACTGTTTTCCATAGTGGCTGTATCAATTTATATCGCCAAAAGTGTATGAGGTTTCCCTTTTCTCTCTCCAGCATTTATTGTTTGTAGATTTTTTGGTGATGGCCATTCTGACCAATGTGAGGTGATACCTCACTGTAGTTTTCATTTGTTTTTCTCTAATAATTAGTGATGTTGAGAATCTTTTCATGTGTTTGTTGGCCACCTGTTTGTCTTCACTGGAGAAATGTCTATTTAGGTCTTCTGCCCATTTTTTGATTGGGTTGTTTGTTTTTTTGATATTGAGCTGCATGAGCTGCTTGTAAATTTTGGAGATTAATCCTTTGTCAGTTGCTTCGTTTGCAAATATTTTCTCCCATTCTGAGGGTTGTCTTTTTGTCTTGTTTATGGTTTCCTTTGCTGTGCAAAAGCTTTTAAGTTTCATTAGGTCCCATTTGTTTATTTTTGTTTTAATTTTCATTACCCTAGGAAGTGAGTCAAAAAAGATGGTGCTGTGATTTGTGTCAAAGAGTGTTCTGCCTATGTTTTCATCTAAGAGTTTTATAGTGTCTATTCTTACATTTAGGTCTTTAATCTATTTTGAGTTTATTTTTGCATACGGAGTTAGGGAGTGTTCTAATTTCATTCTTTTACATGTAGATGTCCAGTTTTCCCAGCACCACTTATTGAAGAGGCTGTCTTTTCTCCATTGTATATTCTTGCCTCCTTTATCAAAGATAAGGTGACCATAGGTGCGTGGGTTTATCTCTGGGCTTTCTATCCTGTTCCATTGATCTATATTTCTGTTTTTGTGCCAGTACCATATTGTCTTAATTACTGTGGCTTTGCAGTATAGTCTGAAGTCAGGGAGCCTGGTTCCTCCAGCTCCATTTTCAGATAATTTTTTATCTGAATTTCTATGTACTCCTCTAGCCGCCAGCATTCCCATACAGACTTGCTGTCAATATACACTAAAAGGTATGAACAGTACAATGTGAAAAGCCCCTGACATGATTTCAAATATATGAACTTCATTAAATTGTTCTGATTCTTTATTGAATTTTTCTTTCAGCCTTAGTGTCTGAGATTGATTTCAAGCAAATGCAGCAACAAATCAAATGTTCTTCCTTGGGAATAGATGAATGTTTTGCTGCTTGTCAATCTCTAAGTTCCATTACCATTTCTTTCTCTTTGTGTGGAGTTTTGATTGTCTGTTTGTTTGTTTTAGACATTTTATGTCTATCATTTACAGTTCTGGTACCCTGAGTATTCCAAAATAATTTAATACTGAAGATGGACTCTGAATTTGGGGATGCCAGTTTCCCCACAATCAATAAGGCTGCATACCTGATTAGAAGCACCATCATATATCACAATCCTACCAGATAGTCTGATCTGCTACAAAGGTTGTCTGAGGTTGCTGGTGGTAGAACTTTGGAGAAGTCACTTGAAGATTCTCCCTGGTCTTCACTATCTTATTGTAAGATGATGAATTTGATTGCAGTAGATGGCTTTTGTAAATAATCTCTTTCAGTTCAAAATTAGTTCAGTGCTCTTAATCCCATACCCCTATCTTGCCCCTTCCCCCACCCTATCCCCACTGGTAAACCACTAGTTTGTTTTCTATATCTGTGAGTCTGCTTCTGTTTTGCTATATACATTTGTTTTATTTTTTAGATTCCACATATAATTGATATCATATAGTCTTTTGTGTGTCTACATTTGAGAAATGTCCTATTTTGTTATTCTTAGAATACTTCCCACCACAGAAGCCAGCTACCAGTTTTCCTCATCTCCCTTGAAGCTATGCACAGGCATGTGTACTGGATATTGCTAATCACATCACTGAAGCTAGAGGCTTATAAAATAAAGGTCTATGTCGAATTTATTAAGTAAGGGTTATGGTAAAGGTAGATGCTACATTTAATTTCCAGTGGTAATTAAGGAAGCTTCACTGTGACTTTCTGCAGCATTCCTGAATGTTTTATCTTCAAGAATTTTTTGATCCTTCCATAGATTATTTTATTTTTATTAAATAATCTTTTCCACTTAAATTAGCCAGCTTTTTTCTACTGCTTACAACCAAGAACTTTCACTGAAACATTAGCACATAGTAGTAGTCTTCAAATGGTGGTGGTGGTAGTTAATAATAGTTATAGTAGAAACTGTCATATTATATTAAAATATGAATGGCTAAATGTTGATAATTGTTGGAGCTGGACGATGAGTATACAGAAGTTTATTACACTATTCTCTCTTCTTTTATGTATATTTGAAATTTTCTGTGATAACTTAAAAAGCACTTAAATATATGCATGACAGACACATGTGATGACAGTTGGAAATTGATTCTTAACAGATTCTTTACAGTTTATTTTTAAAACTATATGAAAGATATCTGCAAGAACTGGCAATTCCAAATATGAGGCTATATTCAGCTTTATTTTTTGTTTAATATTGTGAATATCTACTTGGCCCACCTGGAGGATGCAATCACAAATGATATGAGGGGTTGATGAGAGACTTGAATTCATCATCCCAATATATTAACCAGCGATAAGTTTTGTGTTTCAAATTTTGATCATGCAGTTTCTTCAAAGAATTATATTTTATATTAAAATATGTGGTGAAGCAGGGTACAAAATAAAATTACAAGTAATTTTTTAAAAATTGTCTTAGTAATAGATACTGCTAATAAAATTATGTTTTTGTCAAATGATCTGCTTTGAAGTATAATACTATGTCAATCAATGTTTTTTTTAACTTTTAAAGGTTGCATTTAATTATTGTAAAATATTAAAATAACCAATGTCAGGGATATGCTTGGTAATTGACATTAGACATATATGCATATCTGGAGATATTATTAATGCAAATAAGATGTTTTCTTTAACCCACTAAAATGCATAGCCAGAAAAAATAATATTTTTTTCATGGTTAATACTTTGTTTATTTTCTTTTAAAATTTTTATGCCACTGTACCTTATTATAATTACATTTCAGTGTTATATTCTAAATTCTCTCTCTTAGCACACTAACACGAGTATTTACTCAGTGTTATCAAAATCTTTGCAATGACTGCCTCATAACTCTGTGTCATCATAACCTAGTTCGATTAAGGATTCTTTCATGAGAAAAAATAATATTTTTTAATATTTCAAGGTACAATTTGTCTATATAATCATGAAGTGGAAGAGAATAAATCTAAATCAATAACTGAATAGAAAAACAATTTTGTATTGCACTGTAAAGTGTTATTATCATATTTCATGAGTGTATTGTTCTAAAACAAGACTCCTTAAGCTCTTCGTAGATAGTAGCATAGCCAGAAGCTGAAGTCCAATATCAACGTCTAATTAACAAATGGAAATCAACCGGGTGGGAGTTACTCTTTTTGCGTACCCTAATAATACCCTAATATTGGCAACAGATTCAAATGAATCTATACATCTACAAATTTGTTGAGAACTGTGAAATCATAAAAATTTCTTCAAATTTATGATTATGAGCTTCAGTCTTTATATACATAGAGGTTTGTAAATTTGTGTTATTCGGTATAAAATAACCTTTAATAGTCTCTAGAACCTTTAATATAAAATGTATCAAGAGAGTATCTTTGTTTAGGATTTTATTATTTTAACTATCCATACTAGTTTTGCTTCCTAAATGCAACTCGAATTCTGTCTCATATATCTAGTGTTAATGTTTTAGTATAGGTTCTTGTCATCTTTTTCCTTGACCAACACAGATGCCATGTAGCCAATTTTCCTAATTATTATCTATCCTCTTTCAATTCCTCTTCAGTCACCATAGTTTATTGATTCTAAGTACATAATTTTTCATATTTAAATTTCTTTGAAATTAGAATACTTCTTACAATCGCTGTCAGCCAGATGGCAGTCATGATGAGGTTATTAGTGTCTTCACCCAAACATCAAGTGTCCCAGTATCATAACCTGCATGAATGTCAGCGACTTAAAAACAAACAAACAAACCTAGAATAATGGTAGAACAACATTCCTAAAGAGAAAGTCAAAAGTAGTCTAGCTTTATATGACTGCACACCTAACTTTCAAGCACTAATAGCTTTCAGTTCTTCATCAGTTCTTTAAGAAATGTTGTATTACCAACATTCTTGATGGAACAGAGGAAGATTTAGAATGTAAAATCACAGATACTGACCACTCTGAGTTGAAAATGACTCAGTATTTCATATGAATACATTCTTCTTATGAAGAAGTTTTGAAAATACCTTAACCATTTTCTTTCCATTGTAATATCCTTTCTAAACGTATGCACGGCAGTTATAACTAATAAAAATCAATGTTTAATTCTAAAAATAGCTCTTTCAACAACTATAAAGTAATAAAGTGATCAGTAAGCATTGTTTTATAGTTTAATTAGTGGTATTTTTTCTTTCAGTGTACCTTAAAACCTTTGGCATCTTTGTTCAGTAATTCAGTAATTACCTTGTGTCACCTTTCTAATTAGCTTACCTTCAATTAAAAAAATAGCCATCAACATCTCCCTGTTACCTATGAAATGCAGTCACAACTCATTAGCATGATGGGGCCTGCTTTAGGTTGGGTTATCTAGAAGTAGAGACCAAAACAGAGTTCTTGCACAGTTGATTTGCTGAAGCAATGCTTCCGGGTGAAACCTGTGATTGTCTGGGAAACAGAATGGGCAGAAGAAACATCAAGGTAAGAATGTGTGCTCAGCTGAAGTGTATGTGCGGTCTCCATAAAAATATGCGTTCAGCTGACCCTTTGAGGAGCATGTGGTGGTTCTGTGCTGTATCAGCGTAGTTAAGTTGGAACTATATTCCTAGAATCTCTTTCTCATTATGGTTTTGGGTTTATGGTTGGCCACAAGAGAAATATGCATGAGATTTGTAGGGCAGAAGTGAAGCAATAGCCATTCTACTCTGAAGGTCGGTGAAGGGCACCGGGTGCTGGTGCAGATTGCTCCCGCTGTTGACGAGCTGGCTCTCCTGCTTGGCCGGAGGCTGCAGCTGGGGGTTCACAGCCGCTCCAGCTCCCATTTGATCTCCTACAGTTTCTCTAAGTCCTGGGCCAGCTGAGTATGCAGCTCCATGGTGTGGGTCTCCAGCTTCACCTACAGGTCAGCTATACCATCATGGTTGGAGGCGGTGGGAAACAGACATGCATTTCAGTTTGTGCCTGTTGGTTCTAGTCTGCCTTCATGAGTTCTACTTTGCTCTTTTTCTGTTCCACTGTATGTCCACCTTTTCTTCCTAACTGCCCTTCTGACTTTTGGCAACTTCACCTATACCATGAGATGCAGAGGCAACAGTCTTCTACAGACTTTTTCACCATTGCTCATATTTGCATAGGTTTACACTGTCCTACAATTTACCATCTATGTAATTTGTCTCCTCATTTCCTGATACTTCATATGGGCCCTGATTCTGACCATAGTTAGTCTTTTTGTCTACTTTCCTAACAACCATCCCTTTCTTTTCAGGTTCTAAGGTTTGTTTGTTTCTTTGTTTTAATTTTATTGGAGGATAGTTGCTTTACAATGTTATGTTAGTTTCTTGCTGTATAGCAGAGTGAATCAGTCATATGTATACATATATCCCCTCTTTTTAAAATTTCCTTCCCATTTAGATCACCGCAGAGCACTGAGTAGAGTTCCCTGTGCTAGGCAGTAGGTTCTCATTAGTTATCTATTTTACACATAGTAGTGTATATATGTCAGTACCAATATCCCAGTTCTTCCCACCTCCCCTTCCCCCCTTGGTAATCATAAGTTTTGTGCTCTACAGCTGTGATTCTATTTCTGCTTTGCAAATAGGTTCATCTGTACCATTTTTCTAGATTCCACATATAAGTGATATTTTACGATATTTGTTTTTCTCTTTCTGACTTTTACTTCACTCTGTGACAGACTCTGGGTCCATCCACCTCACTACAAATAACTCAATTTCATTTCTTTTTATGACTGAGTAATATTCCATTGCATGTATGTGCCACATCTTCTTTATTCATTCATCTGTCGATGGACACTTAGGTTGCTTCCATGCCCTGGCTATTGTATTATAAATAGTGCTGCAATGAACATTGGGGTGCATGCATCCTTTTGAATTATGGTTTTCTCCAGATATATGCCTAGGAGTGGGATTGCTGGGTCATATGCACAGCAAAGGAAACCATAAACAACATGAAAAGATAACCCTCAGAATGGGAGAAAATATTTGCAAATGAAGAAACTGACAAAGGATTAATTTCCAAAATATACAAACAGCTCATGCAGCTCAATATCAAAAAAACAAACAACCCAATCAAAAAATGGACAGAAGACCTAAGTAGACATTTCTCCACAGAAGACATACAGATGGCCAACAAACACATGAAAAGGTGCTCAACATCACTAATTATTAGAGAAGTGCAAATCAAAACTACAATGAGGTATCACCTCACGCCAGTCAGAATGGCCATCATCAAAAATTCTACAAACAATAAATGCTGGAGAGAGTGTGGAGAAAAGGGAACCCTCCTACACTGTTGGTGGGAATGTAAATTGATACAGCCACTATGGAGAACAGTATGGAGGTTCCTTAAAAAATTAAAAATAGAGATACCATACGACCCAGCAATCCCACTCCTAGGCATATATCCAGAGAAAACCATTCCTTTTTATACTCCAGACCTAGACAGATTTTCTTCTCTTTCTGTCTGGAAAGCTACTGTGCAACCTAATAGATTATCCTCCAATGTGCCTTCCTCTGAGCTGTCACATCACTCTGGACATGCCTTCAGTATAGGAACTATCAATATTTTATTTGCATTACAGCTACATCTTTGGTTTTTAGGTTGTTTAGTAACTCGAGGTTTGCTGTTATTCAAAGTAGATGGAGTCTGGGACTTCCCTGGTGGTCCAGTGGGTAAGACTCTGTGCTCCCAATGCAAGGGGCTGGGGTTCTAACCCTGGTCAGGGAACTAGAACCCACATGCATGCCGCAACTAAAGATCACGCATGCTGCAACTAAGCATTCCGCAACGACGATCCCGAGTGCTGCAACTAAGACCTGGCGCAGCCAAAATAAATAAATAAATAATTTTTTTAAAAAAGTATATGGAGTTATCACTGAAAGCTTAAATTGCTTTGTACTGTACCTTGGGTAATTGAAATTAGAATGCTAGCAGTATTACATTTTTAAATCTTAATGTTTATAATGTATGTGTACATTAAGAGGATTCTAATTCAGCTTTGCATGAGTTACCATATTCTTATGGACAAAGATAGGGCAAATGAGAATTAAGGACATGTGGACCAAAGTTCCTGTAAGATTTCTTTTTTGCTTTGTTTCTCAGCTTTTGTTTTTGTGTAATTTTTATCACCCCTTCAAATGAATAGCTCAACAGAAAAACTGCTTGAATTTATGTGTACTCACAAAAGAAATCCATGTGAGGTTCATTTTCTCTCCTATATTCTTCTGACAAGCAGTTCTACTTTCACTACTATTTTCACATAGTGTATTATTAAAGCTACTAAAAGAAAGATAAGTAGAAAAAAAAGGAAAAACATATTTTAAAACTAAAATTCTTCTGATAATTATGAAGAGTTTGCAAATTTCAAGAAATTGTGAAAGTTTTAAGACCAGACTGGAATTACATGTACTATAATTTATAAAACCCGAATTTGGAACTGGGGAGATGTTTGGGATATGGAAGGCCTATGTAATTCAAACAGGACAGTGGTTAATGAACAAAATAGATTGAAGCACACATGTGTAGAACCTGAAGACTTTTCCCCAGGGAATATTGTCAGGAGGAAAAAAAAAAAAAAAACAATGAAAGATATGAACAAGGAAAGAACTGAAAAAATAACCCAAAAGAAGAAAAACCTCAGAAAGCTAAACATAACACGCTGAAGATTAAAGAACTCAAATTTTAAGTTGTTCTCATTTGATAGAGATAGTGAATATTTTTAATTAATTAATGCTAGCTGTTGTAACAAAAAATTCAAAATTACCTTTGATTAACACAGTACAGTTTTATTTCTTGCTCTCCTCACTGGCTAATCAGATGTTTGGCATGTGGTCCTCTTCATAATTCCTAGAACTCAGTCATATAACTGAATTGCAAGGGAGGTTGGACTTGTAGGCTAGATGTGTGTCCGGAAAAGTAAGAACATTGGTTTAGGTAAGCAGCTAGCATTCTCTGCCACACCTACTTTAAAGTGTATCTCAGAGGACACCCCTTTTATAAAACCTTTCCTGATTCCCCTTAGTTCTACTGAATTTCCTTAAACAGATCTGTCATCTGTCTCATTTGACTTGAAAAAGTCTGGGCTTCTTTTTATTTTGTACTGGGTTTGTCCTTCCCATTAGAATGGATCTTAGCTCTTCTGAGGGCAAAAACTGAGTGTTAATCATCTTTGTGTCTCCTGTAGTAATCAGTGTAGTGCCTTATGCATTTAGAGACAATTGTATTTGAATTTGAATTTTATTTTGTTTAGTGGAAAGAAATAAATTCTCAAAAAAAATTAAACTCACTAAAATTACAACTGGCAGCTTTATATAGTTATTTGTTTAGCTTTATTTGGGAGATTATTTTAAAGCTTAGCATATATTCTAATAAAGTCATACTTTAGAAAATGCATTTCAGGCATGAAAGAGTGATGGCGTATGTGTTGCAGATGGAAAAGAACAAAAGATGCCACTTACACTTCCAACATACTGAAAATAATATAATGAAGGCTCATAAATGACTGTGCTTCTCTCATAATGAATTAAACAATTCACAAGAACAAAAGGACAATTTTAGAATAGAGTGGTAAATGTAATAGAGCTACTTAGTGAGGAAGGGAGTCATTATTGAGAGATGAAAGAGGAAGAAACAAATTGAAACAATGAGACTATATTCCATGATTGTTTTCCCATTTTTACTTTAGGAAGGTAGATGAGTTACAGAACTCATCTTGATTCTGTTAAGTGTTTAAAGTAAAACTAGGAATAAAGTTTTGAAAGTGTTCTTTAAAAAATGTGAATGCCAGTATTGACCGCAGCTGCACGCTAATTAAGGAATCTGTTAATAATGATAAGAAAGCTGGCCCATTCCCAATTCAGATTGATTATCACCAGGACAGACAGCATAAGTGATGGCCACACAATACCATTAAGATATATATCAAAGAGTCTGAGAGGGAAACTTTAAGATCTACAGTAAGATTGTCAATCCATGGCAAAATATAGTCAGATCACATCAATTTTCAATTTTTTTCTTTCGTAAATACATGTGTAGAATGAATGATCAATTGATGGTATACCACAAATGAAAGGGTGGTTCAATGACATTGTATACTCTGTTTAAAAATTAAGAGCCACCTAGCCAGAGCATTGGTCATGCTGATGCCATGTTTACATCTTAAAATGTGGATGTAATTCAGATGCATGAGATAAAACTTATACTCTTAAAGTACAGAGTTTTATTTCAAATCCAACCATTGTATTGAGGGGCTTAATTCAGTTGTATTGGGTTGGCCAAAGAGTTCTTTCGGTTTTTAAGTAAAAATATAAAAGACACATTTTTCAGTTTCACCAAGAACTTTATTGAACAACATATTCACCATTTTGTTCCACTACATTCTGCCATTTTTCAGGCAACTTCATAATTCCATCTTACCAAAAATTTTTATCTTTTTGAGCAAAGAATTGTTCCAGGTGCCTTTCACAGTCTTCCAGGGAATTAAAATTTTTTCCATTAAGACAATTTTGTAAAGACCAGAATAAATGGAAATCCAAAGGTGCAATGTCTGGAGCATATGGCGAATGAATCAGAACTTCCCAGCCAAGCTGTAACAGTTTTTGTCTGGTCATCAAAGAAATATGAGGCCTTGCGTTATCCTGATGAAAGATTATGCATTTTCTGTTGACTAATTCCGGACACTTTTCACTGAGTGCTGCTTTCAGTTGGTCTAATCGGAAGCAGTACTTGTTGGAATTAATCATTTAGTTTTCCAGAAGGAGCTCATAATAGAGGACTTCCTTCCAATCCCACCATATACACAACATCACCTTCTTTGGATGAAGACCGGCCTTTGGTGTGGTTGGTGGTGGTTTATTTCACTTGCCCCACGATCTCTTGCATTCCACATTGTTGTACAGTATCCACTTTTCATTGCCCATCACAATTTGTTTTAAGAATGGAAAGTTTTCGTTACATTTAAGTAGAGAATCGCATGCGGAAATACGGTCAAGAAGGTTTTTTTTGCTTAAGTTACGTGGAACCCAAACATCAAAGCGATTCACATAACCAAGCTGGTGCAAATAATTTTCAACACTTGATTTGGATATTCTGAGTATGTCAGCTCTCTCCCACGTGGTATAAAGTTGATTGTTCTCAGTTAATGTCTCTATTTGATCACTATCAACTTCAACTGGTCTACCCAACCGTGGAGCATCATCCAGCGAGAAATCTCCAGCACGAAACTTCTCAAACCACTTTTGACATGTTTGATCAGTCACAGCACCTTCTCCATACACTGCCAAAAAAATCTTTTTTTGCGTTTCAGTTGTGTTTTTACCTTTCTTGAAATAATAAAGCATAATATGCCAAAAATGTTGCTTTTTTTCTTCCATCTTCAATATTAATGGCCACGCAAAAATTCACCAATTTTTATGTGTTTTTTTTTTAATGCACGCTGATATGACAGCTGTCACAATACAATCTAACAACATTGTTTCAAATGAAGTTAAAGACAACTAAGCACTGCTAGAGTGATCTTATGGAAAAATCTGAACGAACTTTTTGGCCAACCGTATTTAATAAGTACACTTCTGAAAGTTTCATGTGATAGCATTTGGCTGTAATGGAATTTGTTGTTCTATTTTAAGAATAGAACATAATTTAAGTTTTAAGGATAGAATACTCGTGTACATTGTCAAGCATATTATTACCTAGATTTGGATAAATTACAGATCAGAATATGTCCCTGCCTGAAATGTTAAGAACCTTACCCACTAACTCAATTGCCTTATACCTGGTTTAGTCAGGTCCCACAACAGTAGCATTCTAAATATTCTGTCTTATTTGGTGTGAACACAAGGTCCGAGGGCTGTTTGGGGTTAAAGGTTAGTATCATTATTTCTGACAAAAGATCAGGTTTATTGTTTCTGGCAATAATTGATATAGTTGGGCAGACTCTGTCTCCACCCAGAAAATATGTATTTTACTTGCCAAGAGAATATTAAATTTGCAAATGAATCTAAGATTTAATTTAATAATATTTTGAGATGATAACAGAGTTTTAAAGTTTCTTACAGATATCAAAATTTTCTCATTGTCCTGAGGCCATTTGCCCAGTGACTCAGTGGCATTTATTTATTCTGGGAAAGAGTTGACACAGAATAAAACAAAGCAGTCTATTGAATTTCTGAACACATTTTTAAAATATAGAGCTGTCTTGGGATAGAATTGAGTATCTATTGCAAATACTAGAATTTTTGTAGACAAAAGGATTTGGGTTCTATTATGTTAAAAAACTAGTGAGCTCAGAACAGAAAGATTATACCTATACCACATCACAAATGAAATCTATGAATTGTATAAAAGCGCATTTTCCTGCTGTAGTAAATGGAGAAAACAGTAGAACCAATCAGATGGAGAGAGAGGGAGAGATTTAGAAAAGATATGTCTAGAGCTTTAGATGCTTCTTGAGTCCTTTGGAAAGGATCTAACATCTTCTCTAGGGCAGATTGCAAAAGGTGGGTGTGAGAGTAAGTTTAGTGGGGTCTAAGACAGACATGTCTCCCTTCCTAGGCAATAGTGTGAGATATTAGATTCTCTTAGAGTGATCCCCTGTCCAGACTGAATCCTGAGTGGTTATCGTAGCAATGGACATGGGTGGAGCCAAAGGGAATGGGCTTAAAGTCAGATTTGTAGGGTCCTTGCATTCCATCACTATCTGGGAGTGTCTATGAAAGTTCCCTAGGTCCAGTTAGAGAGTATGGTTCTGGCTGAGAACAAGTGAGCCTAACCAAAGATATACATGGAAGCACAATGAGGCCTAGACCTGGATACCAGAGGTCGTGGGATGATCATGGACATAAGCGGTAGATGCCAGCATACAATGCCGCAGACCAAGAAGAATGAGTTACTCTCGGTGTAGGCCAAAGCAGATGAAAAATAATGGTAGAAAAAAATTCCCCATGATGCCAGGGCAATAAGTAAGCCACCCTAACCCTGCTCATCAAACTTAGATCACTTCAAAGAGAAGGAAAAAAGAAAAGAGAAGACTACTGAGGAAGATCCATAATTGACTGACTAGTTATGTAAGTACCTAACATAAAAACTGAACTGATTACCTAAAAATAAGATGAGAGGTATTAAGCAAAATGAGAAGTTCTAAAATAAGCTGAGTTCAATTATATAGATAAAAGTCACCTAACCATAAGCCTACTGTGTGGCTAAAATCTTGTGCTTACTATCTAGCTATTATTATTTTACAAGTCATAATTTTAACATATTTAATTATATTTACCTAACAAAATGAAACACCAAATTAGAACTTTAACAAAGGCCATATTTTAATCAAAGTACTAGCTCTAAACTTTGGAAGATCAAACTCCAACTAGCTAGTAGTTAAAGAAGAAACAGGAGGAGGTATATTTGGGAAAAGCACACATATCTCCCTGGAACTCAAAACTGGAACTTTTCTTACCTTGGCAAATCTTCTCCAAAATTTAGTTGCATTTTGAAATCTCCCATTTCAAAGCCCCATCCAGTAAAAAATACTTCTGATATGCTCAGTAGAAGAAACCTAATCCCATATTTGTCCTATGATAGGTGATTTAAGCTCCATTTCACTTACAAAACACCCCCTTGTACTTATTCAGGTCTGCCCTGAGTTACTAAGTATATCCTTTTAATATCTTTGCTTTGCTCCAGTATAAATAATAGGATAGATATAAATCACATTTTAAAGATGTTGTAAGAAATATTTAATAAGGCATGAAAATAAAACATTCCTGATTATTAGTACTTTAAGAGCTAATTAGAAAATAAGCTGATCTGTTTTCTCTTCCATAATTAATTTTAGGTACAAATAATGCTAAGGCATTTGTAATAAGTAGCTGGGTATAAAATAGTCAGTAATTAGACCAATAATTTTTATTGGTCATCCATTTTATCACAGTTGGAAACTAGAGAGGAGCAGTAGAAAGACCCCTGGATTATGGTACCAGATTTCTGGGTCACATTGGGCACATCACTTATCTGAGTCTTTGTTTACTTATAAAATGAGAGTGTAGACAATATTGCTAAAACTTCTTTTTGTTTTTTCATCATGTAGATCTTTTTATATTCTGAAAGAGGTAATGCCTGAGATGAATCTTTGAAAGATAAATTAGGAAGAACAACAAGGATTTTGGAGAGGGCATGTGAGATTGAAAAAACAAAATGGCAAGCACAAAGATGTGGGAAGAGAGTTCATGGAGTATACTGGGTACTGCGAACAGCTCAGTATGCCTAGGATATTAAGAGATAAGTTTGGAAAGGAAGAAAAGCCACATCATACAGGCTGGTGGGTGGCATTCTGAGTAGACTGAGGTTTCGATGTCAAGACACTTGAGTTTTAGACCAACCTGCACTTAAGCTTTGGGGAGCTGGGCCAGTAAATTAACTCCTGGTGTCTTTTAATCCATGAAAAAGGGGAGATTTAGAGTTGATAAATTTTATATCTTCCGTTCATATTTTTCTTTTACATTTTTGTGATTATACAACCTTATCAATCAAAAATAATTACTCCTCGTGCTCTACACATGTAAAAAAAGTTGTTTTCATGTTTATTAGAAATAAAGAAAATATTAATCTTAATTAGGATAAAAACAACTGAATGCTATTTCAAAAATACTTTTAAATTTTATTTATTAAAGTAACAAAAGACTCCTATGTTTTTACTAAATAATACAATTAGCAGTGGAATACTTTTTAATAATTTTGAAAATTTTGGTTTAACATTTTGTGATGCAACAATATGTTCCTTTATCTTAAAGGCACAAATTAAGTACGTTTTTTTATTTACTTATTTTTATTATTTATTTATTTTTGGCTGTGTTGGGTCTTCGTTTCTGTGCGAGGGCTTTCTCTAGTTGTGGCAAGCGGGGGCCACTCTTCATTGCGGTGCGCAGGCCTCTCACTATCGAGGCCTCTCTTGTTGCGGAGCACAGGCTCCAGACGCGCAGGCTCAGTAGTTGTGGCTCACGGGCCTAGTTGCTCCGCGGCATGTGGGATCTTCCCAGACCAGGGCTCGAACCCGTGTCCCCTGCATTAGCAGGCAGATTCTCAACCACTGCACCACCAGGGAAGCCCTAATACGTTTTTAATAGATTCCTACCCATAGCTGCTTGCTATGGTAAAGGTTAAAAATTTGAAATTTCATCTTTTTGTAAAAGAAAATATTTTATTTAATGCCTAAACTTAACAACTATTTTATGGTCTTTGCTGTGAGTTAGCTTATGAAAATTCATGAGCTACAGAATATTTTCATAATCACACTTGATAACATTACAAAGTTTTGTAAAGATTTTACTACTTAAAGGTCTTGTTTCTATAAAATTAACTACATTAGTGTTATCCCCATGTTTCCCTCAGAATTATGCATATATCATTGTGACAACCAAGTGGAGTGAGTGCCAATATGTATATTAAGAATAAATTAAATATTTTTTAAAAATAAATAAGTAGAAAGAGAAGCTCTATTGTTTTCATCCTACATCCCAATACACCACTTTGGAACCCATTTCTTTATGTAATTAATTTAGAAAAAAAATTATATGAACAGGTTTTTAACTCAATCACATTGGTAATGCAACAAGATCTCTGTTTAAGGACGTAATTTAACTTTAAGATATTGTTTTTTTGAAAAGATTAAATTCTAAAAGAAACTTGATGCCAATGCCTTTTTTCCTTTGGACAATTATGAAGGTTCTTTTCTGTAAAGCATAATTTGAAGTTTTATCTTTTAGGCTATAGTTAATTAGCATAAGTTGCTTAGAGGATGTTTTGGGAAAGGAAAAGAAACAGGAAAGGCCACCTGCAGAGCACAATAATCAGAAGTTCTTACATGGAGATTATAGCACTAACAGTTTTACAAAGAAAAGGCACATACTCTAGTGATTATTGATTGCCTCTTGGGGAAGGGCAGGAGGGGGTGCAAAAGAGAGCGGGGGACTTGAGAGAATTTAAGGGTTTGAACATCTGATTAAGAAGCACAATTAAAGGATCCAGTAAGGGAAATACATTTGTGCAGATGGCTGTGAAAGAAAAATGATTGTCTTTGCTGTCATGGGTCATAAATTCACTCTTTTTCTCACAAAAGAGATAATTGATGCTTCAAACATTATGGACCAAAAGTACAGCAGTGAACCCACAGTTAGTATTGAGTTCATATTGTTTTTTCTTAAATGTTACTGGAAGAATGGCTTTTAGGACAGAACAAAATTCCATTACCAATGATTAAAAAAACTATTTCAAAAGAGGGAACCAGGGTGATTGCTTCCTCCTTATGAATTGATCTATTTTTTGCCTTCATGCAGTGTTTGTTTTCATCAAACCTTGTAGTTTTTTCAGAAAATGACGGGGATAGAATTAGAGAAAAAATGGTCTGCTCTTTTAATTTATTTTAAAAATTGTATTTAAAAAGTTTATTTTTTTAATAAAAAGGAAGAAGGAAGGAGAAGAAATACTAGAACAATAGCATGTATGAGGGTAATGCTGCAATTTCAGTTTCTCCCAAATGGTCATTATTTCCTTCCCTGTGCTCTCTTTATGCTCTTCCACAT
Source organism: Balaenoptera musculus (assembly GCF_009873245.2). Classification (NCBI taxonomy): domain Eukaryota; kingdom Metazoa; phylum Chordata; class Mammalia; order Artiodactyla; family Balaenopteridae; genus Balaenoptera; species Balaenoptera musculus. The sequence continues at coordinate 91,439,851 of NC_045788.1, forward strand.
TCCCTTCCTTGCTCAGCAAAGCACATTTTCCTTCTCTTGTTAAAGCAAAACCCTATCCTTCTAGTTTCCAGAGGAATTTCGTAGTTGAATGTTCTTTGTTATTATTATCTTTATGTGAGATTGAGCAATATAATCTCCCTGAGCTTCAATTACTTTTGTAAGGTGGGAGTTAATAATTTGTCCTTTTCACTATAAATCCTTGAAAGGTTGAAATAGGTAGTTTATCTCTTTCTACTTGTGGTATATATCATGATACATCACACATAATGGTAGCTCAATAAATATTGTCCTTTTCTGAATAACAGACTGACAGTTGTTCCCCCAAATGGTCATTATTTCTTGAGCTAATATGTGTAAAATGACAATATATAAATATATTTTTATAAATTAAATCACAAAGGAATTTAATTATTCCAATTTATATAAATCATATCTAGACACAAAGAAGATTCAAGACAAAACTGTATAATAACCATCAAAGCAGGAATGACTCATATTATGGATGAGGCACTTTGACTCTTATGTATTTTAACTCATTTATTCCTTACCACAAGGCTTCGCCTTAAGTTTGTCCACATTGGACAACAGAACTTTAATTCCAATTATCATATATGTACAACCCTTTTAGAACACCTACATACAACATATATAATAACAGGACATTTTTTTTTCGGGGCTTCCCTGGTGGCGCAGTGGTTGAGAATCTGCCTGCTAATGCAGGGGACACGGGTTCGAGCCCTGGTCTGGGAAGATCCCACATGCCGCGGAGCAACTGGGCCCGTGAGCCACAACTACTGAGCCTGCGCGTCTGGAGCCTGTGCTCCGCAACAAGAGAGGCCGCAATAGTGAGAGGTCCGCGCACCGCGATGAAGAGTGGCCCCCGCTTGCCACAACTAGAGAAAGCCCTCGCACAGAAACGAAGACCCGACATAGCAATCAATCAATCAATAAATCTTTAAAAAAAAAAAAAAATAACAGGACATTTTTAATTCGTCTTTAATGCAAGCTTTCGTGAAGTCGGCAAAAGAGTTTGTTGATACTGATGTCTAAATCTACACTTGTAAGAAGGATTAAAATCAGCTCACTCTACAGATACAAAAACTATTGAGTTTACACATCAATTCCCCAGATCTTTTCCACCAGGAGCTGATGGTAACTCTCAGTGTAACTAAGGGGTGTAGCCCAGTTAGATCCAGTTCTGCAGGTTTTATATTGTTCTTGTCCCATGCTGAGATGTCCACTTTTTGCTTGTAGATTTTTTTTTTTTTTGAGTTAATTTTCTGGTTAACCTGGGAAGTTCCCATGGAAAGTTTTTACTCTGACCTGAGTTGTTGCATCCAGTGTTCTTGTGAAATGGAAGAGGGGTCACAAAAAAATCATTCAAACATTTTTGTCAGTGAGACTCTCTTCTTGTTTGGATCTTGAATTCAAAATGGCTTCCCCATGGAATAAGAGGCATCAAAGCCATAACACACTACCATGAAATGACAGCCTGTCCTCAAGTCTTATGGGACAGATAGTCAGTGAAATCATGCTGTTTTGACTGCTGAAGACCAGTTTCTGATGGCTCCCAATGCCGTGAGATCCTGTGTTCTGTGTCTGAATTATTCTGCAATAGATCTTTCCAGAAATACCGTTCCCTCTTCTCTACCTTCCTACCACACTTATTCACTTGCCACTTATTCCCCTGCTATTCTTGCCTCAATATGCTCTCTTAGAGCATTATTAGATTTTATACGCTTAGAACATTATTAATTTAGTGTTTAATATATTTTGTACCATGATCTTTCATTTCAGATATACTAGAACATATACGCAAGCCATTTCATAAAGAGAATTCTTGCCTAAAGACTGCTAAGTATCAAAGCTCCAAGAGAAGAGGTCACTTAGAAAACGGTTGGCCATGTGTTTCTTTGCATTGCTGGCAAAATAAGTTCCCTTTGAAATATTATGAATAAGTCATCATCTAGGCTACAGGCCAGCTTTAATATTTCTGTTCTCTGGAATGCCCCAGTGGAATGTTATGCAGGCCCAGCAGATAGCAGGTGAGGCTTTCAGGGACAATGCCCCAAATAGCTTTCAGTGCTGCAGACTTCAACTTTGCTTCAAGTTGAACTGGCATCCTGCCCAAGAAAAGCAAAGAGTTCATGGTTTAGGGGAGCAGCCCTGACCCAGATACCTAATATCAGACAGTGTCTTTGCTGAGACATGAGCTCAAAATATGCTTTTGACATTGAGTACGCCACAATGTCTCTCTCTTTTTCTTTGCATCTATAATATCTATCAGATATAGGAATGCCAATGATAAATGCCAATGAAAAAAGAGTGACTAAGCAGTTGAGTGTATTAAACATTCATCTCCCAGAGCCGCTAAGCTAATTATTTAGTCTCAGGTCATTTGTGTTAGGTTCACTCTCCCTCACAGCATATTTTCATCCCCCAGATGTATTACTTCTTATTTGTCAAAACCAGTATAAGAAACAGTAGCAGCAAGTTCCCAAGAATAATGTCCTTTAAAAAAAGGAAACCCACTATCCTTGCAAACTAATATATTATTCAGCCATCAATATATCTACCTATACATCCATTCATTCACTTGTTCATTCACCCACTTATTTAACAGGAAGATTTTTTAACGCCAAATTAATTTCTAAGCACTCTGCTGGGTATTAGAGATACGGAGGTGAACAAGCCAGAGCCCTTTTCTGAGGGAGGGACCACAATCTTTTGGCTTAATAAGATTAAAAAAATCAAAGAATTACAGTAGGCAGCCCTACGATAGGATTTTGCTCAAGACTATTTTAACATAGCAGAAGAGCACCTGATTGAATTAAGAAAGTCAGGAAGTTTTCTTGAGGAAGTAGCACTTGAATTATGTCTTGAAGGATAAAATGAATAATCCAAGTGGATAGAGGGAAGTAGCAGTGCTCTCTGCATATGCAACGCCCTACAAGCATAAAGTGAACATGACATATTCTGAGCTACATATGAATAGGGAGGTGGTGGTGGGATAATGTGTAGGTTGCATAAGCCAACTGTTGTATGACATTTTAAGAAACTTCTATTTGATTCTGAAGCCAGTGTTTATTCGCTGAAGTATTTTAAGCAGTAGCCTTATGGATTTATTAGGGTCTGGTATGGGGAATTGATTAGAAGATTTGAGACAGTAGACAAGGAAATGAATCAGGAGGGCTTGGCACTAATGACCCCTTTACCTAATTAAGTCCTCTTCTTCCTATTAACCTATTTACTTTCTTCTCATCATAAATGGTCTTACCTTTTGCTAATCTACCTGAGATATTTTAGAGTAAATTTGATTAAAATATTTATTTAAGATAATATGTGCACAGCACTATGAGGAAGTAGAGGAATAAAAGATAAACATGGATATTTTCTCCTTTCAAGAAGTTTTTTATTAAATTGGAAACATTCAGGACCCAAGTATCTTTATACAGATAGGATGGAAGAAGAATGTTTATGAGAGAGATTGAAAAGAAGGAGGGATAATATCTATCTAAGACAGAGGGGGATTGTGAAAGGCTTCAAGAGGAAAATTATCAGAAGAAAATGACTAGAATTTCAATCAGTGACACTAAGAAAGAGGAGAAGGAGAAATTTCAAAGAAAGAGATGTTATGCAGATCTTCTGGCATACATCATATAGCATTTTTTTCCTTCTTTCTTTAGGGAACAGAGGGAATTAATGGATTGTGACCAGTTCTTTAGAATCTAACCAAGGGGGAGATGTCCTTCTGTAAGTTATTTGTATATTGTATAGTGACAAAATGAACAAAATATACTAAGACCCTGCTTTAATGTATTTAAGCAAATATTTATTTTTCTCCTTCTATGTCGCAGGCACTGTTTAAGGTCCTAGAAATATAATGGTGAAAAATACAAGCAAAATGCATGTCCTAACTATCTTACATTCTATATGGGGAAGACATATAATAAATGTAAACATTTAAGGAGATTAGGTTATTTCTGTAATTGTTAAATTCTATAAAGGCAATAAATCTGAGTAATGGGATAGACTCAGGTAGGTAGGGCTTGGGCAGGCTGTCTGGATAGGTGATCATGGGGAACTTCTGAATAGTTTAACTTTTTAAAACTTTTTAATGAGGTATAAATATACACAAAAGAAGTATAAAAATCACTAACATTTTAGGCATTGCTTTATATTTTTGGAGGGACATATTTTTATATGTTCACCATGTAGATCAAGATATGGACCATCTTTAGCACCACAGAATTTTCCCTTTGGCCCCTTTGCTAACAATACCCTGTTGTCAACTGCCTGTTGAGTATTTTACATTTGAAATAAGAATAATGAAAAGAGATCAACCCTCTGAAAATCTGCAAGCAGGTTAGTCCAGGCAAATTGAACAGCAAGTACAAATACTCTGAGGCAAAAAAAAAGCTTGATTGTTTAAGACACAAAATTAATGTCAAAGTAGCTATAACATAGTGAAACATAGAAAAATGATAGAAGATTATATCAGAGAGTTATGCAGCAGGAAGGTTATGTAAGGCTTTTGCTTCCACAAAAGAATCCGGATTTTTCAGCTTCCAATGTAGAACCTGTTGAAGAGATATAAAAATGTCAAATATCATTGATTGTTATAAACATTCATTCCAAAAATGTTCATGCAGAAGGTACGTGGAGATTGAACTATGACAGTGGGCATGGAAGCTAGGAGCCCAATAATGAGTTTGTACTCAAGAAAATAGATGATGGAGTCATGAATTTTGGTAGTAGCAGTGGAAATGGATAAGGTTTGCTAGTTTCAGTAAAAATGTAAGGAAATGAAGCAAGGTAATGGGACAGATTAACTGGATGTGGCATATTCAAAACAGAAATAAATTGAGGATGATTCTTAGGCCTAAGCAACTAAGTGACTAATGGAAATATTCATCAAGATGGAGAATACTTGGCAAGAGTTAGGGATGTATGTAAAGACATGAGTCTAGTTTGACCATTTATGTTTGAGATGCCCAAGGGAGATGTTAGACAGATTTCGGATTCAATTTGGGGATTCTATGTTAGATACTATATTTCAAAACATGAGACAGAATGAAATTACCCCAGGAGGGAGTACAGATAGAGAAACAAAGAGAACTGAGGCATAGCAGCAGAGAAGTACAAACTAGCAAGGGAGACTCGGAAGGAGTAGACAGAAAGATAAGAGAAAAATAAGAGAATGAGATACAATAAATGCCAACTGACACAATCTCTTTCAGACCCAATGTCACAGAGACTTTGATAAGACAAAAGGTTGAGAGTTGGCCATAGGATTTGGCAAGTTAAAGAACTTTGGGGAACAAAGAGGTTCTATTTCTTATTAATCCAATATTCTTTTATCTGTTGATTTAGTCATTATTCAAGAAGAATTTACACAAAAGCCATGGTCTTCTTTTTCTTAAAAAAATTTTTTATTGATGTATAGTTGATTTACAATATTATAAAAGTTCTAGGTGTACAACATAGTGATTTACAATTTTTAAAAACTATACTCCATTTATAGTGATTTTAAAACATTGGCTATATTCCATATGATGTACAATATATCCTTATAGCTTATTTATTTCATCCATAATAGTTTGTACCTCTTAATCCCCTGCCCCTATGGTACCCGTCCCTCCTTCCCCTTCCCCACTGATAACCACTAGTTGGCTCTCTATATCTGTGAGTCTGTTTCTTTTTTGTTATATTCCCTAGTTTGTTTTATTTTTTAGATGCCACATATAAGTGATATCATACAGTATTTGTCTTTCTCTGACTTACTTCACTAAGCATAATACCCTCCAAGTCCATCCACCTTGTTGCAAATGGTAAAATTTAATTCATGGTCTTTAAAAGGGAATATTTACAAACTTTAGGCTTTCTTGGTGCTTGAATGATACTCACTGTCAGCAAGGCCACATCCTCACTGAGAAAAACAAGTAACAAAAAAGATAATGTTAAGGTGACCCTGAGTAGTATTTATATCTCTACTTTCAGCTTTTCAGCATTTTAAAAATCCTATTACTCTCAGTCCACCAGTGTTTCTGATTTAATATTCTTTTATATATATGGCTCTGAATTTAGACAGAGAGACATAATCACTAGTCCATTTTCCCAAAGCAGTTCACCTCTTACTTTATCATAGCTGGCCACTGCCATCTTTATAACTGAAGAGAAACAGGATCTACTTCTACTTTTCACCAAATGTGGTTAAGATATATAATTTAACACATTTTTTAATGAAGATCATATTTTTTAGAGAAGTTTAAGTTTCACAGCAAAATTGAGAGGAAGCTACAGAGATTTTCCATATATCCTCTGCCCCCACACCTGCATAACCTCTCCACGGTTCAACAAAATTATAATAAACATGATGCTATAACACAAGAGATTAAAAAAATAAATACAGTGACAAAATGTGTGCACAGAATTTCTCCGTTTCAAAAGAGAGTATTTGTTGAAACCAAATACATGTGAGCACACACAAACACACACACACATACTTTTTTCTCCTTCCCCTAAAACAAAAGAGAAGCGTCTCTCCAAAGTATATAAATTCTCTCACTTGAGAGGCAAAAACTCTGTGTGAGGGGATATACACTTCTGGCATTGTGACTAGGAAATATGGGCCAATCTTCCCACCATGAACAGATAGAAAACCTAATCAAAATATATTATTAAAAAACTACTTGAAGGTATCATAAAGGCAACAAGGCACTAAAAAATTAGTAACCAAGGTCTTAAATAAGAAAAAACCTAGATAGAGAAGCCTGGTATATGGAAAATGCCAAAAGGCAAGTGAGAAGCTGAACAGAACTTTCTTATGGGGCTCAGAGTGACACAGCTGAAATCCAGAGCCTGCCAAGGAAGCAATGCCTATAAGCACACATGATAAGGACTGTACTCTAGGAGTTAGTGTGATCTAGAAATGGTCTGGCTCTCACAGGGTAAGGAAGTCCAACTTCATATCACCTAGCTTCCTACAGTTAGACTAAATTCATAGAAGGTTATTAGTTCCCTAGACATACATCCTTTTCGAGGAAGAAAAGACATAACACTAGGCTTAATTGTATACAATTTATACAATTTATGTTACCCAAACTAAAATCATCAGGCATATGGGAAAAAAGAACATTCTTTTTTTAAAAAAAGAAAATATGGGTAATAGAGCCAGACATATAAAGGATTCAGGTAATGAAGTTATACAATAACTTTAAAATAATATCCTGAATATGTGTGATAATGGCATTACACAATGACTTTAATATAAGTATCCTGAATATTTTCAAAGAAATAGATACAATTGAGAGGTTCTGAAAAGAAATAGTGTTTAAGAAAATGAAAATCTGGGCACTGAAAAACACAGTAACTGAAATTAAGAATATGATGGAAAAAAAAAAAAAAAAAGAATATGATGGAAAGGTTTCACAACAGATTACAAACACCTGAAAATATCATTAGTAAAATGGAAGATAAGTCAGAACACTGTGTGAAGAAGTACAGTGAATAAAAATGATGGAAAAAGCACAAAACAACATGATATACCTAGGAGTTACAGTGAGGAGGGCTACCATATGTGTGACTGGAGTCCCAGAAAGAGAAGAAAGAATGGAATAGAAGCAATGTGTGGAAAGACATGGCTGCAGTTTTCTAAATCATTAGAGTTTTGAAAATAATAACTCAAGAATAACGATGAACCTCTAAAAAGAAATGAAATTGAGTTATTTGTAGTGAGGTGGATGGACGTAGAGTCTGTCATACAGAGTGAAGTAAATCAGAAAGAGAAAAACAAATACTGTATGCTAACACATATATATGGAATCTAAAAAAAAAAAGTGGTTCTGAAGAACCTAGGGGCAGGACAGGGATAAAGACGCAGACGTAGAGAATGGACTTGAGGACACAGGAAGGGGGAAGGGTAAGCTGGGACGAAGTGAGAGAGTAGCATTGACATATATACACTAGCAAATGTAAAATAGATCACTAGTGGGAAGCAGCCACATAGCACAGGGAGATCAGTTCAGTGCTTTGTGACCACCTAGAGGGGTGGGATAAGGAGGGTGGGAGGGAGGGGATATGGGAATATATGTATACGTAGAGCTGATTCACTTTGTTATACAGCAGAAACTAACACAACATTGTAAAGCAATTATACTCCAATAAAGATGTTAAAAAAAAAAAAAAGAATAACGATGAACCTCAAGCAGGATAAATACAAAGAAAGTTGTACCTGACATAGCACAGTAAAGTTGCTGATAAGGGATAAAGATAAAAATCTTAAAAGCAAACACAGAAAAAGATAGGTTAAAGTAAAAGGAGCAAGAATTAGACAAAAACAGGCCTTTCCTTATCTAAGAAGAGGATTGTATTAGTTATCTATTGGTGCATAACAAATTATCCCTAACTTAGTTGCTTAAAGCAATTAGCATTTATTGTTTTATAGACTTTGTGGTAGTAATCTGGAAGCAGCATAGCTGAGTGGTTCGGGCTCAAGGTCTCTCAAGAGATTGCATCCAAGCTGTCCACTGAAGTGTGGTTCTCTCAAAGCTCAAGTGGGAGAGGGTCTATTTCCAAGCTCACTCAGGTGACTATTGGCAGGCCTCGGAAAATCTTCCAGGCTTATTCACACGGCTGCCTGTTTGCCTGATTTCCTTACTCTATGGGTTGCCTCATAGGCTGCCTGAGTGTCATCATGGCACTCTTTCCAGGGCAGCCTCCCCACATGGCAGCTGGCTTCCCTCAGAGAGAGCGAATGAGGTTGAGAGAACATACCGACATGGAAGTCAATGTCTTTTTTATAACCTAATGTCCAAAGTGGCATCCCATCACTGCTACTGTGTTTTATATACTAGAATAAAGTCACCTGGTTGGCCTTGTGCTTTCTTGATAGAGCAGTATTGAAGTGTCATGTGGAATTGCTATTTAACAAGTTACTACAAACTTAGTATATTAAAACAACCTTTTTATTTGATTCATTTTGGATCAGGAAATAGAGATGGGCTGAAGTAGGTGGTACCTACCACAGCTGGCTTGTCCAAGGTAGGTTCTTCATTCACATGACTGGTGCCTCAGTTGTTCTTGGTCTGACTGTCTCTCTGTCCACATGATGTGCCATCCTGTAGAACCTCTCCATATAGCTTGTATTTCTTATGGCATGGTGATCTCAGGATAATCACACTTCTTACATTGTATATGGCTTCCAAGAGTCAGGAAAAGAAATCAAGGCCCTTGCCAATCAAGGGCCACACCCAGGACCAGTGCTGCATCACTTCTCCTGTATTCATATCGTCATGGTAGTCACACAGTCAGCCTAGATACCGGGGTTGGGGTTGTAAATGTCACTTCTTAATTAGGAATTAGGAAGGTCACATTGCAGAAGAAAATTGTTTAAGAGATAATGTTGTTGTCATCTTTGGGACAACGTAATATTTCACATTCTGCTCTCTGGCCACAACAACCCACATCCCATTTACATGCAAAATACACTTACCTTCTCCCTGAAGATTTCATCCTATTATGGCGCTGAGGTCACATTTTACTGGTAGGGGGCCGAATTTGATCCTTGTTTTGAGGCTGCTCCTTAAATTGAGGATCTTTTGTTATCTGAAGCTAGCCCTGGCTCCTTTATAGATCCTCAAAATCCATACTGAAAAGTGACCAATTCCCTTTTTATCTCAACTTTCTGTAGCCATATTTCATTATACATAACTAAAAAACCAGTTGGCATTTCCAACATTCTGCTAAACATCTGCTAAACCAGATCCTCAAGTTCATAGGCACATTTTTACTTTATATTTCTTTCTATATTATTTATTGCTGTGTAAAATAAATACCCCAAGACTTAGCATCTTAAGACAATATGAAGCAAAATTAATATTCTCACATATTTTCTGAGTATCAGGAATCTGGAAGTGCTTTAGATGGATGGTTCTGGCCCAGGATCTCCCATAACGCTGCAGTCAAGATGTCAGCAAAGGTTGCAACTATCCGATAGCATGGCTGGAGCTGGAGAATCAGCATTCAAGATAGCTCACTTAGAGGGTATTGGCAGAACGCTTCAACTGACTGCTGGCAGAAGGCCTCAGCATCACAGGACAGCCTGGGAGTCTTCCCAGCATCACAGATGTTTCCTCAAGAGTAAATGCTCCAAAATAGAGGGCAAGGAAGAAGCTGCAGTTCTTTTTATGACCTAATTTCTGAAGTCATACATTTCCATTTCATTCCAGTAGAAGCAAATCACTAAGGTCAGACATACTCAAAGAGGGAAATTAAGCTTCACCTCTTAAAAGGGGGCGTATCTAAGAATTTGTGGACATATTCTATAAGTGCCACATCTACGTTACCTCAGTCAATAGGTTTGCTAAATTTTCTATTATTATGTAACACAATTTATCTTTTCTCCAGCCTTCAATAACACTTTTCTCAGTTTCGTTCCACTGCCACAAATCGTCTACTTGAGGTCCTTCACACTGCCACGCAACATGTGGTCCTAAATCCAAAGCCATGTGTTTTACATTTCTGTTATAACACAGAAACCTACTTCCAGTACCAAATTTAGGTTCTGGAATATATTTCTGAATAACTAACCCTCCCAAACCATCAGTGGATTAAAACAGCAACCATTTGCTATGTGTGGTCATCCTGTGGGTCAGGTGTTTTGTCAAGACATAATGGTGGGGGGGACCTTCAAGATGGCAGAGGAGTAAGACGTGGAGACCACCTTCTTCCCCACAAATACATCAAAAATACATCTGCATGTGGAATAACTCCTACAGAACACCTACTGAATGCTGGCAGAAGACCTCAGACTTCCCAAAAGGCAAGAAAATCCCCACGTACCTGGGTAGGGCAAAAGAAAAAAGAAAAAACAGAGACAAAAGAATAGGGATGGGACCTGCACCAGTGAGAGGGAGCTGTGAAGGAGGAGAGGTTTCCACACACTAGAAAGCCCCTTCACTGGTGGAGATGGAGGGTGGTGAGGGAAAACTTTGGAGTCACAGAGGAGAGTGCAGCAACAGGGGTGCAGAGGGCAAAGTGGAGAGATTCCCGCACAGAGGATCAGTGCCAACCAGCACTCACCAGCCTGAGAGGCTTGTCTGCTCACCCACTGGGCCGGAGGGGGCTGGGAGCTGAGGCTTAGGCTTCAGAGGTCAGATCCCAGGGAGAGGACTGGGGTTTGGCTGCGTGAACACAGCCTGAAAGGGGGCAGAGCTTCAGAGCTACATGGGAGGGAGTCCAGGAAAAAGTCTGGACCTGCCTGAAAGGCAAGAAACCATTGTTTTGGGGTGTGCGAGGAGACGGGATTCCTTCCCTGTCTACCCACAGAAGGCTGAGCACCGCCTAAATGAGCTCCAGAGACGGGTGTGAGCCACAGCTATCAGCCCGGACCCCGGAGACAGGCATGAGACGCTAATGCTGCTGCTGCAGCCACCAGGAAGCCTGTGTGCAAGCACAGGTCACTATCCACACCTCCCCTCCTGGGAGCCTGTGCTGCCCACCACTGCCGGGGTCCCGTGATCCAGGAACAACTTCCCTGGGAGAACACATGGTGCACCTCAAGCTGTTGCAATGTCATGCCAGCCTCTGCTGCTGCAGGCTCTCCACACATTCCAATTATAACTACTGTACCCCTCCCTCCCCATGGCATGAGTGAGCCAGAGCCCCCTAATCAGCCACTGTTTTAACCCCGTCCTGTCTGGGCGGGAACGGATGCCTGAGGGCGACCTACATGCAGAGGCAGGGCCAAAACCAAAGCTGAATCCCAGGAGCTGTGGAACAAAGAAGAGAAAGGGAAATTTCTCCATGCAGCCTGCGAAAAGGAGACCCCCCCAACACAGTAAGTTAAACAAAATGAGAAGACAAGGAATTATGCAGCAGATGAAGGAGCAAGGTAAAAACCCACCAGACCAAACAAATGAAGAGGAAATAGGCAGTCTACCTGAAAAAGAATTCAGAGTTATGATAGGAAAGATGATCCAAAATCTTGGCAATAGAATGGAGAAAATACAAGAAACATTTAACAAGGACCTAGAAGAACTGAAGAGCAAACAAACAACCATGAACAACACAATAAATGAAATTTAACATTCTCTAGAAGGGATCAATAGCAGAATAACTGAGGCAGAAGAACGGATAAGTGACCTGGAAGATATAATGGTGGAAATAACTACCACAGAGCAGAATAAAGAAAAAAGAATGAAAAGAATTGAGGACAGTCTCAGAGACCTCTGGGACAACATGAAATGCACCAATATTTGAATTATAGGGGTCCCAGAAAAGAAGAAAGAGTCTGAGAAAATATTTGAAGAGATTATAGTTGAAAACTTCCTTAACATGGGAAAGGAAATAATCAAGTCCAGGAAGTTCAGAGAGTCCCATACAGGATAAATCCAAGGAGAAATACACCAAGAAACATATTAATCAAACTATCAAAAATTAAATACAAAGAAAAAATATTAAAAGCAGCAAGGGAAAAGCAACAAATAACATACAAGGGAATCCCATACGGTTAACAGCTGATCTTTCAGCAGAAACTCTGCAAGCCAGAAGGGAGTGGCAGGACATATTTAAAGTGATGAAAGGGAAAAACCTACAACCAATATTACTATACCCAGCAAGTATCTCATTCAGATTTGACAGAGAAATTAAAACCTTTACAGACAAACAAAGGTTAAGAGAATTCAGCACCACCAAACCAGCTTTACAACAAATGCTAAAGGAAGTTCTCTAGGCAGGAAACACAAGAGAAGGAAAAGACCTACCAAAACAAACCCAAAACAATTAAGAAAATGGTAATAGGAACATACATATCGATAACTACCTTAAATGTAAATGGATTAAACGCTCCAACCAAAAGACATAGACATAGACTGACTGAATGGATACAAAAGCAAGACCCTTACATATGCTGTCTACGAGACCCACTTCAGACCTAGGGACACATACAGACTGAAAGTGAGGGAATGGAAAAAGATATTCCATGCAAATGGAAATCAGAAGAAAGCTGGAGTAGCAATTCTCATATCAGACAAAATAGACTTTAAAATAAAGACTATTACAAGAGACAAAGAAGGACACTATATAATGATCAAGGGATCAATCCAAGAAGAAGATATAACAATTGTAAATATTTATGCACCCAACATAGGAGCACCTCAATACATAAGGCAAATTCTAACAACCATACAAGGGGAAATTGACAGTAACACAATCATAGTAGGGGACTTTAACACCCCACTTTCACCAATGGACAGATCATCCAAAATGAAAATAAATAAGGAAACACAAGCTTTAAATGACACATTAGACCAGATGGACTTAATTGATATTTATAGGATATTCCATCCAAAAACAACAGAACACACTTTCTTCTCAAGTGCTCATGGAGTATTCTCCAGGATAGATCATATCTTGGGTCACAAATCAAGCCTTGGTAGATTTAAGAAAATTGAAATTGTATCAAGTATCTTTTCTGACCACAATGCTATAAGACTAGATATCAATTACAGGAAAAAAAAAAACTGTTAAAAATAGAAACACATGGAGGCTAAACAATATGCTACTAAATAACCAAGAGATCACTGAAGAAATAAAAAAATACCTAGAAACAAATGACAACGAAAACACGACGACTCAAAACCTATGGGATGCAACAAAAGCAGTTCTAAGAGGGAAGTTTATAGCAATACAATCCTACCTCAACAAACAAGAAAACTCGAATAAACAACGTAACCTTACACCTAAAGCAATTAGAGAAAGAAGAACAAAAAAAAAAAAAAACCCCAAAGTCAGCAGAAGGAAAGAAATCATAAAGATCAGATCAGAAATAAATGAAAAAGACACGAAGGAAACAATAGCAAAGATCAATAAAACTAAAAGGTGTTTCTTTGAGAAGATAAACAAAATTGATAAACTGTTAGCCAGACTTATTTATCAAGAAAAAAAGGGAAAAGACTCAGATCAACAGAATTACAAATGAAAAAGGAGAAGTAACAACTGACACTGCAGAAATACAAATGATCATGAGAGATTACTACAAGCAACTATATGCCAATAAAATAGACAATCTGGAAGAAATGGACAAATTCTTAGAAAAGCACAACCTTCTGAGACTGAACCAGGAAGAAATAGAAAATATAAACAGACCAATCACAAGCAGTGAAATTGAGACTGTGATTACAAATCTTCCAACAAACAAAAGCCCAGGACCAGATGGCTTCACAGGCGAATTCTATCAAACATTTAGAGAAGAGTTAACACTTATCCTTCTCAAACTATTCCAAAATATAGCAGAGGGAAGAACACTCCCAAACTCATTCTATGAGGCCACCATCACCCTGATACCAAAACTAGACAAAGATGTCACAAAGAAAACTACAGGCCAATATCACTGATGAACATAGATGCAAAAATCCTCAACAAAATACTAGCAAACAGAATGCAGCAGCACATTAAAAGGATCATACACCATGATCAAGTGGGGTTTATCCCAGGGATGCAAGGGTTCTTCAATATACGCAACAAATAGTAGTAGGAACTATACTGTAACTGTTGGTATATATCTGTAATAATTGCTTTCACAGAAATGAAAGCCAAATAATGAAGCTAGCAAAGATAAGGTAAAAAATAAAAAAGAAGAGAAAAATGCCTTTATAATTATACAGTACCAAATTACTAGTGAACAGGAAGGAGAATGCACAATTCTAGTCAGAAAATGATAATTATTCAAATGTACATTATATGGGTAATTTGCAAAAATGAGCTAAATCGCTTATTAATTATATATTCAATGGGCTAATTTTCTAATTTTCAGAAGAAAGTATATATCTAGTCTTTATGAAACCCTAAAAATTATTTATAGTCTTTAGTAATAACTTGAAAGTGAATCTTACTTTTATGGCTTTTTATTCAAGATTTTCATTCAAAATTTCATCTTTGTTGACAGAGCATATTGATCCAATGGATGGTCATTGGAATTTTTCCTATGCCATGAATGGAGGAAAATTAGAATAATATTTCAGTCTTAGAAGATGATGAAAGTTATCTTTGGAAGATATATGCAGAATATAAATATTTATATATTCATATATAAAAACTTCATTTCTATATGTGGAAATATATATTTTACTTGATGACAGCTTTCCAAGTTACAGAATTTTCTCTTCCTGAGCAAGGAGTGCTAGTTTACTGTGTGGAGGGATTAAAAGCAGTGCATTAAGAGGTGTTAGATTGTAGAGTATGCTGAGAGAAAAGACAGGTGCAAATTATTTTGTTTTCTTTTGAGAGAGTTCCATCCACATTTCTCGAGTTTACCTTTGGCACAGCATATCTATGTTAATTCACCATGAGGAAGCAGGTGAAGTGTTTGGAATAATTCCCTGCTGGATTTCTGTATTTGTGGTAAGAACATGGTTTAATCCCACTGTGAATCCCTTTACAGAGCCTCTATAAATTTTAGAATGTATAGAATTGGCCCTAGAGTCAGTTTACAGATCTATTAGTGTACTCTCTGAGAAGAATGGGTGACTGAGCCTTTTCCCAGTCTGTAGCAGATGAAGCTGGTGTCTGCCATATCCCGTCGGCACTCCCTGGAGCTCACCTTCAGCTTCAGTGGAAGGTCCCCATATACACCTATTGCTTCCCCTTGAGCACTTGTGACTCTACTTCTGAGAGCTTAATCTGACCCCATGAGTGGAGCAGAACAAAAGTGCTGGGGAAGTAATGCGCCAGGAGAAATTCTTAACCAATGAGGGTTTGAGGTCTACGGATAGAACACCCAGCTTCGGGCCCTTGTGGGTCCTGGAGTTCTGAGGTGTGCTCGATTTGGTTTCTCAGAGCCCCCTTGAGACTCAGGCTCAGTTGCTCATAGTGGTAACCCTGTCGTTAATGCACACTTTCTGGCTTTCCTCCCTCCCTTCTCTGACTTACTTCCCCACTCCCTCATTGTGCTTTCTGGGATCATCTCCCAAATAAACTCCTAGCACTTGTCTCAGGGTCTGCTTTTTTGTATGCTTCATGTAAATGTTCGCCTAATCTTATTTTTAAAACACCAGCAGTGTCACTATTCTGGAGACACAAAGTTGAGGAAAGGGGAAAGAGTCTCTGCTCCCTGTTTGCATTTGTGAAGAGCTAAAACCATCTATTTGTCTCTGTATTTTTACCATGGGGGCCATGGTCTGCTCTGGTGACTGCTTCTTTCTTTTACCTTTATGTCTGCCATGATTTGAGGCCCTCTCTCCCAGCATAGGCACAAAGGAATATATGAATGAAAATCATTATTAACAAGAAGGAATGGCTTCATTGAGATATTTATTCTGATGGATTGCAATACTTGCTTCCTGCTCACTGTACATTTCTTGAACGTTTTCTTTATGACTATTTAAAATAACTGCCTGAGGAAATGGGACTTAAAATATTGAAATTCTGTGGTCCACAAAGCCCGTTATCCTTTGCCCTTATTTTTCCTCTGCCCAATCCACTCCAACATTCCAGCTTCTGTGAAAGCAGGGGCTTTGTTTGTTTTGTTTATTGCTCTATCACTGATATAATAACAACGCAAGTGCCTGGAAAACAGTAAATTCTTCATAAATATTTGCTGAATGAATCAGTTGAATCAATTCAATTACTTGATAGCCTTATAAACTTGGGCAAATTGATTAACCTCTGTGTGCTTCACTTTTCTCATAAATAAAATGGGGGGATGATGAAAGTCCCTTCCTTAAATGATTATTGTGAGGTTTGAATGAGATTTTGTATGTAATACACTCAATGTAATCCCTGACACATAATAAATGCTAAAAAAGCATAGTTTATATTATTATTATTACTGTTAATATATAGTTATTGAGGGATGATTATATGACAGGTATTATTAGTTGTTGGGATTACAACAATGAAACATACATACAAGGTCACTATGCTCATGTAACTGTACTATAATGAGTGTGATGTATGAAAAATAGACAATCCCTATATAAATATTTTAGCTTAAGGAAATTCAATTTTTTCTGTAGATATTGAAGAACTACGAATTGTAAATCGGGGGAATGATATTTTTAAAAAGCACATCTTAAAATATAAAGATAGATTAATTGGGGAAAATATCGAAGGCATGAATTCTTAAGAAATTATTGGTTTGGCCAAAAAGTTCATTCAGGGTTTTCTGTAACATCGAAAGGAAAACTCGAACGAACTTTTTGGCCAACCCAGTACTTCAGTGTTCCAGGCAAAAGATAATAATAGTAGTAAAATGAATGCATCTGAGAGACTTTTCTGGATGAGAAAAGGTAGAGCTGGTGGATGGCCACTCAGTTAACTAACAGGAGAATAAAAAAAGAACAGGTAGAGAAAGAGATTTAAGATAACTGTGTGTTCCCTAAGATCTATTGGAGAAAAGCATTGCAAAGGAATTGAGAGCAAACAGGAGTTGGGGAAGATGAAATGGCTCTTAAAGCTTTGCAGAAAGTAGTAGGAGCACAAGATCTGTCCTGTTACCTGGAATGGTGAATTGGGAAAATAGAGAAGTTGGGGGTGAGGATGAGAGGAAGAAGGAGAACTCGTGATGTATCTGGGGAGAGGGAGATTGCTCATAGAAGAAGTGAAAGAAAAGAACAGGAACATTATCTAAGTATTTTCACAAGGTGGTGTCTCTTCTTGTTTCAAGGTTGTTTCTGTCATCACTTCTGTGTTCAGAGTGACTCAATTTCTAATTCAACCCAGAATGCTTCTCTCCAGCTCCCAAAGGGGAACCAAGAATCTTAGTGTCTCTATTTAGTTATAGAAGCATTACCTTACTCTGAATAAGATATTCTCATTCCATCAAATCAAAGCATGCTTTCCAACCTTTCTGTTTTCCTTTTAATCTCTAAAAGATAAAGATTCTTGCCTTTAACATAAACATAATACTATCAACACCGGTAAAAATAATAATTCTTTAATGTCACCATACGTAGCCAGTTCAACTTTGTGTGTGTGTGTGTGTGTGTGTGTGCTTTTGTGACTCATCGATTCCTTATTTTGGCAATATATCAGCCCTAAATTTTTATTATTTCCAGACTTGGTTTTCTTCCTTCTGCCAAAGTTAAAAAACAAATAAAAAATTGGATTCTCATAAAGGTTCTCCCACTCCTTTGGGGATTTAAACAAAATACCACTAACTAAAATCATCTGAAACAACAGTTTCTAAGATCCTGAAAATGTAAACATGTCAGCAAAATCAACTGTGGCTCATATATATGTAGCTCAAAGGTATTAAGGCCTAAAGTAAATGCTGGAGTGTGCCTGCTTTCTAAGAGAAGAAAGGGCATTGCAAGTTCATGACTAAATGAAAGACTTCAGTAATTTGAATATATTTCCCAAGAGCCAGAGGGCTAAAAAAGGTGACTACACAAGACTTGAGCAAGCCTCCGGATTATGAAAATTAAATATTTTAAAAGATAGAAGTGGTTGTCCTTCCACTAAGATAAAACATCCTCTGAAAAACATCTAGTTTGTGGCAGTTGCTCTGTTAGGAATTTTCATATGTGAACCAATCCTCACGGTAAATACATAAAGTAGGGATTATCAAGCCCACACTACAGATTTGTAAAGCAACGTTGTCTAATATGCCCAAGATCACATAACTAGTATGTGGATTTGCTCCCAGGATTGTTAGACTTTAAAATGCATGGTGTTTCCATGACTATAACAGGCTGCCTCCTCTGGGCTTCATGAAGGTATAATATTATCAGCTTAAGGTAAGGATGAGGAAAATCAAATTCAAGATATACTTATGTAAACACGATGCTGAACTGTCCTCTATGGATAGAATCTGCCCTGTGCACCCCAGTGGCCAATGAGGTGAAGCATGCAATCTTAGAGCAGCTTTAAGATTCTAAATTCTGCTTGCTGGAATTTGGTCATAGCTAACTTTCTTATGCATGTGCATGTGATTAACATTTTCTCTTTAAATTAACCCTCTGTATCAATCAGAGTTCAGTCAGGAAAACATAGCCACCACAAAAATTATGTGAATAAAGGATTTACAGTATTTATTAGAATAACTAATTATATTAATTAGACCTTACACTAATGTGCAATAACCTGGGGAAGTGAAGATCTAAAAGTGGGAGTGATAGGCACCAATCATTCCATCGGACACACAGGTATGAGTATCCAGTCAGAACTATAGGATAATGTTGTCAGATTTAGCAACTAAAAAATAATACGTAACACCCAGTTAAATTTGAATTTCAGATAAATAACATTTTTTAGTATAAGATGTCCCATGCAATATATGAGATTGTATTTATGCTAAAAATTTTTCATTGTTTAAGTGTAAATTTAACTGGGTGTCCTGCATTTTATCTGTCAGCTTCATAGTGGGAATATTTGAGAAGCCAGATATGTTGGCCTCTGCAGTGGTACTGTGGAGAGGAAGTGTGTGGAGACTCTATGGGAATAGGTACCAGCTCTGTGGCTACACAACTAAGTGTGTGGTGGTGATCCAGGGGGTGCTATTGGTCAACAGGGTCAGTGGTCAAGAAGAGGAGCTGGATATGGAGCAGCAAGAGCGAGCCAGAATAACCTGGGACCTGCCGGGCACCTCTGTACCCAGAATGATGGCTTCACATCTACCTTCTGAATTGTTGCACAGGGACCTTTCTTGGCCACACAGGGAAGAAGGTTCTGGGAAAGGCAGTCTCTGGTGTTAGTCAAATCAGTGTAACTCAGTGTAATATATCTATCGTTTTTGCCCAAAATACACTTTCTCTCTCCCTCTCTCTCTTTGCTAAGTTAAAATGTATCTTAAAATGCATGGATTTTAAATATAGCAGTTATGTGAATTTTGACAAATGTACACACCTGTTTAAGCACTACCAAATCAAGATGCAGAACATTTCTGTCTCCCTAGAAAGTTCTCTCAAGCCCCTTTCCAGTCAATCTTCTCTCTCCAATAGGTAAACACGATTGATTTTTTTTATCATAGTTTTGCCACATGTGGAGTTTTCTATAAATGGAAGCATACTGTATTTTTCTTTTGGATCTCACTTCATTCACACAATATCATGTGCTCATCAATGTTGCCACACGTATCAGTAGTTTACTCTTTTTTAATTACTGGATAGTAGTCCATTGTACAAATATATCCATATTGAAAATAAGATAAGTTTATTGAAAAGGTAACTTTATTCCAACACTGGAACTATTGTCATATGTAGAAGATATGCATGCAAAAGATTACCATAAAATGTAATTTAATACTAGTAAGTTGTACTTGTTTGTCAAATGCTCTAAACCCCTCTCATTTCCTATTGTTATTTAGAGTGGTATCAAATACATATAGGCACTGACAAGAGACTCTTCTTTTTGAGTGATCAAAAGTATTGATGGATAAAAGAAGATAATTTATTTTGATGCCCTGACTTCAAACAATCTAAAATTATTCTGCTCACAATCAGAGTTAACTGCCACCACCTCAACTCCCCACACACATTCTGAGAAATATTACACTAGACCATGATGTAGGAATCCTTGGAAACCGGGGAATTGGGGTACTGTGGGGTTCCCAGTGTTCCGTACTCCAAACACAACCCTGGAAGTCAACTCGTTCCAATACTGAGCCTGTTGCAAGCCTAGAAAAGATTTTAACAGAGCCTAGAATACTACTCTTGGCCATAAGCTAGAACCAATTTAATGAGCTGGAAAGGACTAGACTTGGACATGACTTTGGAAGATCCAATGGGCATGAGGATGGTGGCGATTTTTATCAAACAAATGACACTCTAACTGGATGCTTAAAATTTTGCATATACTTCTCTGTACTGCTTTTAATGCCTGCTTCTGTGATCTATCTCCTTGAGGATAGAAGCCATGTCTTTTAATCTGTGCATCTCCATTGCCTAAGAGGGTGCATAACATTTGCATGACGCTTGAATAAACAGCAGTGGCAGTACCAGGACACATCATAGAAACAGAGTGTCACACACAACCTGTGATGAAGTTGGTGGAGCAGAGTAATGGAACGGGGATGATGGAAACTCGGGCTGTCAGGTGAATTCTGGTTTGTGGTGAGACTGCTAGACTTCAAGATGCTCCGCTCTATTCCAGTTGTCTAAGGAACAAATGTTTCCTAGGGTGAAGTTTTTCACACCTTGCTGGAATATTTCATATACCAGTTAGCTGTACCTGAATGGAATTGTCAAAAATAGAGTCAGTAGTGACAGGTGTCCTGGGAGAGGAGTTTATGATACCTGAAGAAGAAGAGCCTCTTATTTGGGGGATAGATGGAGAATATTGTTTCAAGACAATGCCCTCAGTAACTGGACCAATCACCTAGTTAAGAGACACTAATATGACCTAACCATGGCCTGAAGGAGATAGGTCTTCTAACACTAGATAGAGTTGTTTTATAAATTGGCTAAGGACTCAAAAAGACAATAATGAGCATGGAATATGAGTATCCTTGCTCCCAATTGGATGGATGGAGAGATAGAGATAGGTGATAGATATTATATATTAAAATAATAATAGCGCTTCCCTGGTTGCGCAGTGGTTAAGAATCCGCCTGCCAATGCAGGGCACATGGGTTCGAGCCCTGGTCTGGGAAGATCCCACATGCCGCGGAGCAACTAAGCCCATGTGCCACAACTACTGAGCCTGCACTCTAGAGCCTGTGAGCCACAACTACTGAGCCCATGTGCCACAACTACTGAAGCCCGCACGCCTAGAGCCTGTGCTCCACAACAAGAGAAGCCACTGCAATGAGAAGCCAGCGCACCGCAACAAAGAGTAGCCCCCGCTCAATGCAACGAGAGAGAGCCCACGCACAGCAACGAAGACCCAATGCAGCCAATAAATAAATAAATTAATTAATTAATTAAAAAAAAAAAGTATTTGTTAGATACAAGAATAGTACCCTCTATGCTTTCTTTCCTGATTCCATGTTGAACAAGAAAAGTGAGAACTAATAAATTCAGAGACTATACCATATTCTGTTTGTGTTATATTAGAACAATATTTTCAAAGATAGGAAAACATAAAGTATGTTGTGAAATAATCTATAAAAGCTCTCAGCATGATGTCTGGCTCAGTAAGCAGTCGATAAGTATTAGTGTCTTTTCATCTATTAAAATCCCAGGATTAGGAACTCTTGTACAGTCTAGAAAATGGAATTGATAACTATCACTGATAAAATAGTTTTTAAAAATGCTTAAGATGAATAGAGAAGATATTAAAACTTTTTTGAACTTTAACCTAAATTAGTTCTATAATAATGAATGAATAGCAGAAATGGTTTCAGTGTAAAGTAAACAGTCCTGTTGTGAATGAAAGCTGAATTTACCTCATAGGTTCTCCAGAGAAATCATTTTATTCATGCCATGTGTACCCAAAAGAAGTTTTTCAACCATATTTTGCAATTTGGCATGAAAATTATTTTCTGACTCTCTTTGTTTTTAAAGCCTGCATGTTTTGACTTGCCTATAGCAGTGCCTAATAAATATTTGCAGGATAAATGAAAGGAAAATTAGGCAACATGGGAGACTAAGAGGGCAGGGAGGGCTCTCTTTACATGAAGCCAGAATCACAACATGAGAAAGAAATTGTGCTGGAAATTTATCCTCAATATATTGGGAGAAAGAAGTGCATAATACTTTGAAGAATCATTTTTACAACGTGTAAGACCAGCTTTCAGCAAAACTATGTTGTCACTGGGTTGCTTTCCCGCGCTTTAAATGACCTTTCCCCTTCCTCCTGGGCCCTGTATCATTGTTGGTCCCATTCCTTCTGGTCTCAATCCTGTGCCCTGGTCAGTGTAATCGAAACAATGGCTGACGTGGACTAACCTGTCTGCCAGGCCACGCCCCTCCCCCTCAGGCTGCCTTTCTCACCAGATCAGGTCCCCAGGGCCTAGCAAATTGCCTGGTGCGCCTACAGTCTTAACTATACTAAATTGAACTTGGGGGTTTTTTCTCTCCATCCTATGTTGGCTTCATGCTCAGAAAGCTTCTCTCCTTGTGATTAAGAGATAGTTAAAGTAGGTCCAGCCTCACATTTTCTCAGGTTCAACATCCGTGAGAAATATATATTTCCTTGTAGTTCATGTAACTCCCTCTGCTGAGTTGAGTGTTCAGCCCATCCCTGAACCAATCACTCTACTTCTACCTAGGTAGTTAGATTAGGAAGTGGGGAGAGAGAGAGAGAGACAGAGACAGAGACAAAGAGACAGAGACAAAGGGGGAGAGAGAGAGAGAGGGGAAAGAAGGAATTTCCCTAAGGCAGATTGGTGTCTCTTATTCACCAATTTTTTCCAGTTTATTCCAAGAGTTTGGTACAGTGCTAGGCCCATAGTACATATTCAATAATATAAATTGATGAACTGATGTTAAATTAATATCTGATTCAGTTCCCACATTATCGACTTTTCAGTTTACTATTTTGCTAGATTATTTTAATTCTGCCAAGACAATTTTAAAATTCCTCCAACTTTTACTTATCTAACTCTAATTTCATTTAATTCCTTTCCTTTGCATGTTATTCTGTTATCTTTGAATCACAGCTTCTTATAGATTCATGCTTCTCTTTTAGAGTGGCTACATCTGTTAGTATCACATGAAATATCATAAGAAGCTTCCTAATTTGTTGTCTCATTGAGACTAAAGGGGTGAGGGAGAGGGACAGTGGAGCAGGAGAAGAATGCATTGAGGGTTTATGATGGCTCTACATACTCCATGTGTATTAGCACCTTCAATCCTAAGAGCAAATGCTTCAGGTAGAAAAATTATCCCCATTTTACGGGTGAGAAAACTGAGGTATAGAATGGTAAGTTACTTGCCCAAGTTTTCAAAGTAGGAGTAGATGAGCCATTTCAGGAAAAAATTCATATCAGTAAATTGTTGATTGGTTGGCTGGTTTTGAACTTGAAGGGCTAATATACCCTGTCTTTCATGGTGCAGTTTTCCTTTGGAACTTCCATTTTATTCATTGGTGGTGTTTTGAATATTGACTTTTTCCTCTAATAAGGGAAAATATATTCAAACCTGTGTTTACAAAGCAGACTTTGGAGGTGGATATTTGAGTAGTGGTTAAAGAGGGTGGGATAGGGAGGGTGGGAGGGAGACACAAGAGGGAGGGGATATGGGGATATATGTAAACGGATAGCTGACTCACTTTGTTATACAGCAGAAACTAACACACCATTGTAAAGCAATTATACTCCAATAAAGATGTTAAAAAAAAAAAAACCCTTCTCAAACAGACAGCTTGAGAACAGGTTAGTATGTATGTTTCCTGACTGCATTTTTATACTTAGTAGCTATTTCATCTAGCAAGCCTCATGTTTTAGTGGGATTTTTTTCCTTATCCTACTAGATATTCTTCTGACATGCTATATAGGGGAGTATATGAAAATTATAATCACTGCCATTTGGCAGTAAATGACTATGAAGTTTTCTGCTGGAGTAGACCCTGGCTCCCTAAGCAAGAGACTGTACATTAGTGGGAAGCATGCTATGGGTCCTCATGTTCTTTCAACTGGAGGATATCATGTTTCATGGAGCAAAACATGGAAGTAAAACCATTTCCCACCCTTCATCTAGTCCCTCCTAACATATATTTACTAGAAATTCCTCTTACATACCACTGATACCTTGTATGATCATCTTGATATTTAGGTGTTGTGAATTTACATCATTACATAGATAATTCTATGGAAATTTATAAGGCTATTAGCCAGAAACCATTTTAAACCGGACAACTCATTCATTAGGTTCATTGATTTTTCTAATTTAACTATCAGAGGGTAATCTGTATTTCCTTTACTTACAGGTTATTGGTGGGGGAAATGAAACTCGTTTTTCTCTCTTGAGCGCTAACATTATTATTTTATAAACAACTCAACAACATAAAGATTAAGTAAGTAAGAGGAAAAGAAAGTTAAAAAAAAAAGTAGCTAAGTACAAGCTATGATGTTTTTATTTAAAATCAACCAATGCCACTCTACTTAAATTTAATATTGTTTCTACCTTAAACATTTATTTATATATTTATTTAGGTAATGATTTACTTTGCTTCCAGAAATTGAAAAATGCAAGGGCCTTAAAGGAGTTGTTAAATTCATGAATTCAGCAAATGTAGGTACTGACTGAAAAACAGGTGTAGTGTTCTGGAATTCTGAAGTCAGAATACTAGGGACTGAAGTCATAGTGTTGTACTGTGTTCCTCCTTACACTGTTTTCCTGCAAATAAATCACTTGTTTTGTTGAGCCTCAATTTTCTCTTCTTTAAAATGGGAATAATAAAATATATCTTATAATAAGATCTATAAGATTATATATAAGAGATTATAGATATTGATAAGATTATAGGTATAGATAAGATGTGAATCTTGATGAATAATATTTAGGGAAATGATTTGAAGAAACAAATACTTCAAATGTAGGAAATGTAGGAATTATACTTAATAATTATGAAAACACTTATTTGGGGTTTTTTTGCAAAGTATTTGAAATTATATTGTTTGGAGATAGCTCTGGTCCTCAATTAACAACTATTCTAAAAGAAAATGTCACCCCTAGGTTTAAGAATGTAACTTACCTCATCTTATTTTTTGAAATTTCACATGCAGATTAAAAATAGAAATAGCTCAAAGTATGTCACTTTGTATCTCTTTTTCCATTTGAATAAAGTCAGGCTCTAACCTTGTTATTTTTGTTTTCCATTAAGAAATGTCTACTTACATGGCCAAATTACAAACTAATTTGAGCACTTTCATCTCTTCTTAAATAAAGACAAATATACATAAGCAAGTCTTGTTCATTTTTCTCCATTTTTTAATAGCCTTTCTTTCTTTTAAAATGATGTTTTAAAAAAGATCTTAACCTATTTGAATAACCTAACACTCTATTACATAAAATCTAAGATTTAAAATATTCTCTGGAGAACCTTGTCCATTTAACTCTCTCATCTCTCGTTAATGTCGTCATCCTTGTCAGCCAGGATGACTTGCTTGTAAACAAGCTTCATACATTCAAGCTTTTAAATCAGCCCACGTATCAGTTCTTATGTCCAAATGCCCTCTCTCCCCTTTCTCACCTAATCTTATTCCTCTGCTAAAGAACTGTCTACTCTATAAAGCTCTCCAAGCATGATGACATCTGACTCCAGGCACCCCCATAGTGCCATTTCTACCACCTTTTCTAAGATAGTGTATTTGAATTTTGCATTTTATATTTCACTCCAGTATTAACCATTACTTTTACATACTGACACATGTGCATAATTGGTCAAATCTCAACTATATTTTTTTTCAAGAAAACAAAGAGTAAAATCACTGGTCTATTAATTTTACTAAATCATCTTTTGCTTTGCCACCTTTGAGTCTATTATTTCATACATAGAACAGATACTTAGTAAATATTTGTCTTTTCTCCCATGACTCCCCCCACCCCTTTCATGAGTGAAGGGATGAAGCTTATTCTTCATCCATGACAGCAATTTTAAAAATTCTTATTTTCCTTACATATTCCTTACTGTATAGTCATGCTCTGATTTTACAAATGGCTGTTATGTTTATGTCCCCATCCAATGCCCACAAACAACTCTTTGATGAGGGTATTAGGCATCTTTTTAGAGATGTGGAAACAGAGGCTTAATTAGTTCATAGGACTTGACTGAAATCACACAACTAGTAAGTAGTGGAACCAGATATTTGACCTGGTTCTTGAATGACTGAGAGGCAGAATAGATTAATGATTTCAGAGCCTACTCTGAAATTAGGCTGCCTGGGTTAGACTTCTGGCTCCTACACTTACTAGCTGTATCGTCTTGAACTGACTGGCTTATTTTTCCTCATCTCTGAAAAGATGATCCTAATAGTGTTCACTTCCTAGGACTGTTGTTCTGATTCAATCTGTTAGTGTATGTAAAGCACTTAGAACACAGCGGTGGCCCCTACTAAGTGCTCAGTTAGTGTAAGCTGCTGATCTGAATAGAAGGGAAAGATAAGTGAAGACTGAAGGAATAAGTTCTTCACTCTAATTTGGCAGAGCTTGTCTCATTTAACACAATAAACTATTGAAAAATGGCAAGGCAGAAAATATAAAATAGAGGAACCTACTAGCAAGCAGAAGAACAATATTAAATTAGGTTAAATTAGCCTACTCCTATTACATATATGATTCCCACTTGCATGACACAAGGCATTAAAAATTATACAATGAATTGTGGGAGCAAGAGATGCCAACACAGCACCCTCTGAGGATAATATCATTGCCCTGCTGGGAATGAGAAATGGCACATAACGATCTGATGGCCTCTCTGAATAAGGATAAAATAGGAAAGTCCAATTCAAGTCCTTTTAAGTACATTTCCTGGGATGTTGTCAAGCTCAACTGCACCATGACACCTGCTAAGTTAAAAGTTGTTGACTCTTTCCTTGGGAATAAAGCAGCAACTAGCATATCTGTAAAATTCATTGACAACTGAAACTTTGTGTACCACTGACCTGCTGAAGGGCTGGTTATTCTAAAGGACACAAGCAAAGAGAAGCTGAATCTCAGACCCTTCACAATGTGGTAAAAATCTGCTATATTGCCTGCCCACTTTACTGGAAATTCTTATCGTTTTTGTACAAAGAATTTTATTTTAATTAGAATCATACCAGATACCTAAAAAATTTTATGTGATTGACAAAATGCAAATCATCATCTATTGGAACTCCTAAAATAAAACTGAAGGATTGGCTTATGATAAAAATCTTCCCCAAATTATTGAGAAAATATTTTCTCCAACACAGAAGATAATTTAGCTGACAAAATTTACATAGTGGCTTTATTTTCAAGAAAGCCTGGCATTGTACAAAAAATTTTAAAACATTTAATGGATTTAAATTTAATAGTTTTAAGTCACTGTGTTATAAGCAGATAATTCTGGATTTCTATTGTAGAGAAGACTGTCATAATCATGCGGTGATAATAATTTATCCATATTTGGCAAGGTGCTCATCAATAATATAGAAGAAAGAATTTACAAATTAAATACAAGATACTAGATAAATGCACTAGGGACTATTATCCATTCATTTCTCTTACTTTATTTTCCAAGTCCTATCCCTGTATCATTTTAGATAACCAGAAGATATATCTAGACTTTCCTGGCTGAGCTAACAGTCCACAGTCCTTATACATTTTCTTGGCTTTTAGTAAGACATAGTAAGAGTTAAAAGATGGACAAGTTTTAATCTTCTGAAAAAATAAGTCAAATTTTCCTTAGTATATGTTCCAAGAAAACATGTCGATTCCATAGAACTTTGCATTTCTTTTTATCTTACAGTGAGAAACATGAAAACCCCTATGGTTTCATTTTTGCTTTGATTCCCACCATGTTCAAAACAAAATTGAGTGTTCAAATATAGTAATCATTGCATCCAAATTCCTGGAAGAATTATCTCTCTCCTTTCCTGTCTACCTCCCCTATATAATTTTATAAGCACAGTGGCCTGAGTGCCATGATATTTAATAAAGGTTTGTTTTAAAAAGCAATAGAAAAATAAATGATAATTATGTAATGTGATAGAGGTGTTAGCTAATGCTCTGGTGATAATCATATTGCAGTATATAAATGTATCAAATCAACATGCTGTACATCTTAAACTTACACAATATTCTATGTCAACTATATCTCAATAAAAAAATGAAAATCAATAAATATGTAAGTCACCTAAAATCATTTGTGTAGTAGACATGGTGAAAATTCCACTCTCATCACTATTATTCCACATAGTATTGGAAGTCCTAGCCCCGGCAATCAGAGAAAAAAAAGAAACAAAAGGAATACGAATGGGAAAAGAAGATGTAAAACTGTCACTGTTTGCAGATGACATGATACAATACATAGAAAATCCTAAAGATCCACCAGAAAACTACTAGAACTAATCAATGAATTTGGTAAAGTTGCAGGATAAAAAATTAATGCACAGGAATCTCTTGCATTCCTATACACTAACATTGAAAGATCAGAAAGAGAAATTAAGGAAACACTCCCATTTACCATTGCAACAAAAAGAATAAAATACCTAGGAATAAATCTACCTAAGGAGACAAAAGACCTGTATGCAGAAAACTATAAGACACTGATGAAAGAAATTAAAGATGATACCAACAGATGGAGAGATATACCGTGTTCTTGGATTGGAAGAATCAATACTGTGAAAATGACTCTACTACCCAAAGCACTCTACAGATTCAATGCAATCCCTATCAAATTACCAATGGCATTTTTTACAGAACTAGAACTAGAACAAATTATCTTAAAGTTTGTATGGAGATACAAAAGACCCCGAATAGCCAAAGCAGTCTTGAGGGGAAAAAATGGAGCTGGAGGAATCAGACTCCCTGACTTTAGACTATACTACAAAGCTACAGTAATCAAGACAATATGGTACTGGCACAAAAACAGAAACATAGATCAATGGAACAAGATAGAAAGCCCAGAGATAAACCCACGCACCTATGGTCAACTAATCTATGACAAAGGAGGCAAAGATATACAATGGAGAAAAGACAGTCTCTTCAATAAGTAGTGCTGGGAAAACTGGACAGCTACATGTAAAAGAATGAATTTAGAACACTCCTTAACACCATACACAAAAATAAACTCAAAATGGATTCGAGACCCAAATGTAAGACCGGACACTATAAAACTCTTAGAGGAAAACATAGGAAGAACACTCTTTGACATAAATCACAGCAAGATCTTTTTTGATCCACCTCCTAGAGTAATGGAAATAAAAACAAAAATAAACAAATGGGACCTAATGAAACTTCAAAGGTTTTGCACAGCAAAGGAAACCATAAACAAGACGAAAAGACAACCCTCAGAATGGGAGAAAATATTTGCAAATGAATCAACAGACAAAGGATTAATCTCCAAAATATATAAACAGCTCATGCAGCTCAAGATTAAAGAAACAAACAACCCAATCCAAAAATGGGCAGAAGACCTAAATAGACATTTCTCCAAAGAAGACATACAGATGGCCAACAAGCACATGAAAAGATGCTCAACATCATTAATCATTAGAGAAATGCAAATCCAAACTACAATGAGGTATCACCTCATACCAGTCAGAATGGCCGTCGTGAAAAAATCTAGAAACAATAAATGCTGGAGAGGGTGTGGAGAAAAGGGAACCCTCTTGCACTGTTGGTGGGAATGTGAATTGATACAGCCACTATGGAGAACAGTATGAGGTTCCTTAAAAAACTAAAAATAGAACAACCACATGAACCAACAATCCCACTACTGGGCATATACCCTGAGAAAACCATAATTCAAAAAATTCACATGTACCCCAATGCTCATTGCAGCATTATTTACAATAGCCAGGACATGGAAACAACCTAAATGTCCATCGACAGAGGAATGGATAAAGAAGATGTGGTACACATATATAATGGAATATTACTCAGCCATAAGAAGAAGTGAAAAAAAAAAAAAAGAAGAAATGAAACTGGGTCACTTGTAGTGAGGTGGATGGACCTAGAGTCTGTCATACAGAGAAAAACAAATACCGTATGCTAACACATATGTATGGGATCTAAAAAAAAAAAAAAGTTCTGAAGAACCTAGGGGCAGGGCAGGAATAAAGACGCAGTCATAGAGAATGGACGTGAGGACACGGGGAAGGGGAAGGGGAAGGGGAAGCTGGGACGAAGTGAGAGAATGGCATGGACTTATATATACATACAAATGTTAAATCGATAGCTAGTGGGAAGCAGCCGCATAGCACAGGGAGATCAGCTCGGTGCTTTGTGACCACCTAGAGGGGTGGGATAGGGAGGTTGGGAGGCAGATGCAAGAGGGAGGAGATTTGGGGATATATGTATATGTATAGCTGATTCACTTTGTTATAAAGCAGAAACTAACACACCATTGTAAAGCAATTATACTCCAATAAAGATGTTAAAAAATAAATAAACAGTGTTAAAAAAATCTAATTCTAAGACCACAGGTCTCAAATACCAAAAAAAACCCCAAAAAAACAAAAAGCAAAAACCAAAGAATATACGTGATCTATGATAAATATAATTAGGAAAGCTGAATAAGAGTTGCCGAGCAAGGGATATTTAGAGATTGAATGCAAATATAAGTGAACTAATAAAACAACTTTTCTGAAAAGTTGACTTTTCTGTACATGGAAAATGTATAGAAATGGTTGTAATGCCATGATCGATTTTTATTTTCTCCAAACACATGTTTGTAGATTTTCAATATTTCCTGAGTGATTTTCCCTCTCTAAATCTACACTCAAAACTTGCCATGAAGAAGGACTAGGCGGTAAAAACAATTCTTTGCCCCAAAGATGCTTCTTAGTAAAATGGAAGAGTAAACTTCTTACTAGATGGTTCCATTAATATATGTCTTATGATGGCCTATGTTATCACAGCTTTAAAATCACTATTAATTTAGAGCATCCAAAAAATATTACTGCTGTTTTTTATAGAACCAAATTATAGCTATACCCAACTTTTGTAACATTAATAACACGGTCTAACGCACCTTCACACTTATAAAGTCACATTGTGTTCAACTTCAAAATAATAAATCACATCAGAATATGAATATCATTTACTCCTTACAAATGAAAATATGTGATTTATATTGCCATGCTTTGAATATATGGGCAGGAAACTTCTATCAATCATCAATAAGCTATATTATTTAAGAGCTTTTTTATGGCAAATAATCTGAAAACGATTTGCTATTTTGGTTTTCCTATACAATGAAAACTTTGCACAATATCTCAACCACCAATACATCCATATTCTGGTATAACAGGCTTTATCTGTTGATTGCTTGATATTTGGAGTATATATACCTCATAATAATTCTCATTTCAATAGTATACTGAAAACTTCAGAAAAAATAAAATAGAAGACTAGTGAACCTAGGAATAAATCATACCAACTGGTTAAGTTCTTTATAAGCTTCCCAGGCTTTCACATGCTAGGTCATTTGTTCATTTACATTTGGAAACAGTGAACTATATGGCTTCTGGGCCAAATCTGATGTATCACCTGTTTTTGTAAATAAAGTTTTGTTGGAACATTGCTGTGCCCACTTGGTGACATTTTTATGTATGGCTGCTTTCTCACTACAATGGTAGAGTTGAGTAGTTGTGACAGAGACATATGGCTTTCAGAGTCTAAACTATTTACTCTCCACCCTTTTATAGAAAGTGTTTGCTGACTCCCTATTTAGAGGATCTTGGGAATAGAGTCTACATTTTTTTCAGTGATAATTTTTTTAGGAATTTTTTTCTTAATTCTGGGAACAGAAGAAAGCAGTCATTGCCTTTCTATTTAATAAACATATTTTGGACAAGAAGACAGCATTCCAGTCCTAGATAGTAGGGTGATAACTGGTTCTTTACCAGTTTTTATTATGTATCTGACATTATACCAAGATATTTACATGGATTAATTCTCACATTTTTGATTAGAGATTGATATTATTAGGTAAAATTATTGTATTGATGGACCCAGGTATTGCCTCCTTTTTTGCTTTAACTTTGTAGTTTCCATCTATTTTGACTCTGGGCTAACCCTGTGAATTGCTTTAGCGAAGTAACATTTGGCTAATTTAGCGAAGTAACATTTGGCTAATTATGTCCTCATGCTCTTAAAGCTCTGCCATTAGCATGAGGACTAATCCGGGCTGAGAGACCATGTGTAGCAGAGCTGAATAACCCAACTAAAGCTCTCCTAGACCAGCCAATCCTCAGCTAACCTGTCAGCTGAGAATACATCCTGAATAAGTCATGTTGAGATCAGTCAAGTCCAGCACAGAACATCAGACCAGCCCAGACAACACACAGAGTCATGAGAAATAATAAATGATTATTGTTTTATGCTGCTTAGTTTTTGGGTGATTTGTTACACAGCAAGAACTAACTGATGCGGTATTGTTTTATATCCCACTTTCCAGACAAGTAAACTGAGGCAGCATTAGGTTACCTAATTTGATTAAGAATGTACAGATAATTAGTGGAGAAGGCAGGGTTAGTAACCAGTAATTAAATTCCAGAGCCTTTAAGAACCATTAAGATCCGGGTAAGCAGGGCTATCTCTGAAATGGCCAGGTATGAGGACTCCTTCCTATTTCTTACTGGCAAAATGTGGTTGGAGAAGATTAGACAGCATCCTATTACCACCTCATCTGTGAGACTCAGGAGTGCAGGGACTAGACAAGTAATAGCATTGTCTGACTGAGAGGCTGGCTGACAAAGCAGTATGTTCCATCCTTGCAGTAGTAATAAAATTCCTGAAACAGTCCGCAAAGCTCAGTAGCCAAAGGGGACAAGTAGGTGAGCCACGTGGAGATGCAGCAGATGTCCAAGAGAGGTGCTGGAGCTAATAAATCAGAAGTAGACACTTGGTGCTGAGAAACTTACACAGCTAGTTTTCTGAACAGAAATTCGCCAACAAATTTCACAAATATTTCAAGTAAAAGCACATACCTTAATACACGCAATATGAAATAATAGGCAGGAGACAGAGTACAGAAAGATTTCCTTACTATTTTCTTTATGATTGCCAGGGCATGTTTTCATTGCCTATGTGAAGTAAAGTTTTCTTTGTGTTTTTGTTTTTGTTTTTGGTATATTGGAAATTCTGTGGAAAGTGGGTACAATGGTGGGGAATGAGAAGAGAGGTTCAAACTGCAGAAACAGAGGGGAGAAAACAATAAACAAAGCTAAAGAGACATCCGTGGCCTACTGCCTAAGTAGAATCAAACAGTGAACCTTGCACAGTGTAGTTACTTCTTTGTGGATTTAACAGGAAGTTAAAACCTAGATTTTTGTTTCACATTTAACAATATCTGATGAAAATAACTAATTTATTTTTTAAACTATTTATTTATTTAATTTATTTATTCGGCTGTGCCGGGTCTTAGATGCAGCACGCAGGATCTTTTAGTTGTGGTATGCGGGATCTAGTTCCCTGACCAGGGATTGAACCCAGGCCTCCTGCATTGGGAGTGTGGAGTCTTAGCCACTAGACCACCAGGGAAGTCCCAGAACTAATTTCTTTTTAGTAGGGAAAAATTAAACAAAAAAAAAAAACTGGAGGCACTTCAAGTGTCCACTGACTAAAAATTGAATAAATAAAAAAGTGTGATATTTGTACAATGGAATAATATTCAGCAGTGAAAATAAAGTTAACTCTATCATCTAGATGAATGTCACAAGTTATATTAAGTAAACAAAGTAGACAGCAAAATGAATGAATTTATAAAATTCATTTATAAAAAAGTTAATAAACACATAAAATTAAATACTGTTGATTAGGTATACAGACGTAGGTGATAAAACTATCAAAAAAAAAAAAAAAAAAAGGAACGGGCTACCTCTGGATGTGGAATAAAGGAGTTGCTATTTGGGAGAGGCGCTTGGTGGCTTTCAAAAGCAGTGATGATTAGTTTCTATTGGGGGAAAAATGTACCCATGTTTATTTTTAAATACTATGTATACCTTAACATACAAGCTACATATAGTGTAGAATCCACATATAATAACTCTAAGATAGTATCCTCTCAACAGATTGATTAGTACATTTATTTCCATAATAAACTGAAATTTTCCTTAGTTCATATAAAATGATGTCATTGACCTTCTTATGTGAGTGACAATGGAAGTAGGGCACTTCATACATTTTAAGAAATTACCTATAAAAACAATCTTTGGTCCACAAATACTAAACTGAAGGTACGTTAGGATATAAGTCCATTTTGATTCTTGCATATCAAGCACATCATAATAATTTAGTTTTCTTTGAGACATCTTGAAAATGAAAGTGACAGAATATTGAATTAAAAAGAGCAAAGAACATGAGACAGTCCATTAGCAGATTCAGTATGCATAAAAAAATGGAAATGCTTCCAGTAAAATAGCTGAGTTTTACATCCTAATAAACTTATGACAAGGGTCCTTCGTTGCTTTCAAAAACTGCAAAACTCTGTCTCCCTGGGCAGTGGAGGGTCCAGCTCTGAGGGTCACTGGGAGGTGACAGAAATAGCTGCACAAATAATGGAGTTTGTACTTGCTCCCAAACTGCTAAAAACACTGGATATGGATTAAATTTTCATGATAAATTTTCCTCCCCTTTTTTCCTGTGTCTTTTTGGTCT
Organism: Balaenoptera musculus; assembly: GCF_009873245.2. Taxonomy (NCBI): domain Eukaryota; kingdom Metazoa; phylum Chordata; class Mammalia; order Artiodactyla; family Balaenopteridae; genus Balaenoptera; species Balaenoptera musculus. Next base: position 91,475,019 of record NC_045788.1, read on the forward strand.
TTATTGTTCTTCTTTCAAAAGCATAAAGAAAAGATCACATATACATACTCCCACACTCCCACATGTGAGGAAACTGTGCGAAAGTACTGGCACATTCAGAGATGAGCACAGGTCTTGTCAGGCACTGGAAGTTGAACCAGACTGCCTGACAAATCTGATAGAAACGCGTCCTTGCCCGCAATGCAATTTCTATGGAATTTGTGACTGCTTTCTGGAAAAGTCCAGTGTCTTTTGAGAGGAGAGGAGATCTCTCTAATAAGAAAGACTCAGTTGGGATAGGCTGAGGACCAAAAGGCTGGGGCCAGGATTCTGAGAGCCCCAAGGATTCCACACTATCTTAAAACTCCTTCCAGCTTCAATTTTGAAATCAGAAGCTGGAGGAAAAAAGGGTATTTTGGAGGGCAGAAGGGTAGTTTATGATGCTTCTCTTTTGATGGATTACCTGATCTCTGCTACAGCAACTGAGAGAGACAGCAAGGTTACCAGGAACATAAAGCGAAGGAGAGCACTGGCATTTCCTGAATTCTACACAGGTCCTGCAGCTTTGATACATGACTGCCCTGCCTGCACAAGGCCATCAATTCTCTGTGCGGCACCACGGGGAGTGGAATATGCAATTTGTATGATTATAGTTATCATTATTACATCAAGCTGAACAACATTTTCAGCTCTGTGAACTAGAGGGAGGAGAAGCACCAGAGGGGTTGGATTCAGACTGACAAAGGAGTGGAGAGGGAGAGGTTTGGAAATTCCTTTTATTCTCTTTTCTGCTGGTTTCCAATTCTTGACAATGGAGTGCATATCTGGGCCGTAATCTAATAGATTCTGATTCAGTGTCAAGCGGGCCAAGGAATCTACTTTTTATAAGCACCCCCAGGTGATGCTGAGGAAATTTTTTAAATGGTACAAGACTGGATATATTATGAGATTAAATCCCCCGAAAACATCTATCTCTTTACTCTGAGAAGCCTGATGTATATTGGTTAAACCTTCGGATTTTGTGAGATGATTGGTTATAAGCTCCTTGAGGGACAGGATTTTGCTTGGTTCCCCTGCCCCTAGAAGAGTGTTTAACATAAGGTAGGCATCAATCAATAAACATAAGATTTAATGAATGAGGGTATGCATACTCTGAGTCAACATTATGGTTACACTTTAGGTGCTCTTGGACATTAGCTTCTCCATGTGGCACCTATTTGGGAAGCTGGAGGAACAATGTATTCCTGTAATGTCATGATAAATGTTTAAAGGAGGCTCAAGCCTTAACCTAAATTTCTCACACATTTGCTCGATGGTCTTAGATTGTGATTTAAGAAAATGTAGTATAGATTTATTTAACGGTGTATTTCCTAGTAGTAAAATAAAGCCCCAGCTTCTCTCTTTAGGACCCAGATCCTATTGACAGTGGCTTTATGACATATCTTCCCCAGTAACTGGGGCTAAATTTTAGTTTAGGCCATGAGTTTTAGATCAAAACGATCTGTCCTCTGTGCATTGCTGAGTTTTCCTGTTCTATAAGAAGATTGAATATTATTAGTAAAATGGAGATTGCAATTAAATTTTGGAAAATAAAAATCTCTGAATTGGTAAAAGACAAAGAACACTATAAATATTTAAACTTTTGGACTTGGGCTGAGTCAGTTTAAGCTGACTATCCTCAGTATGGGAATAGTCTTTCCTAAGCCACTGGCTTGCATGTCAGCATGTCATGTCTTTTTTTGTTTTACCCAGTAACATTTTAAGCAGTCCTATTGAGGACTCCAGAAGGAGTATTAAAATATATGTATAATGGGGAATGTAAATAACAACAACAAAAATATGTCATTTGAAAACATCTGCCATATGATTTTGAAAATTCAAATGAAACAAACCTCTAAAAACATTATAACCTTAGGTAACTTGAAAATACATAATTTGAACTTGTTTTGCTGGATAAATGAATGGAGATGAATTAATTTCAAAATTGAATTTTCTTATTTAGGTAGATGAATTCAAAGGACAAAGTTTAACTAGAATATTGACATTATGGAAATGCTAATGATATGTGCTACAAGCTTAGAAGAACATCCAAACAGTAGCACAGTCAACCATGTAAAAGTTGAAAGCTGCAGCCACAGTGCCAGAAGAGATTTAACGTAAATTTTATTTAAAAAAATTTTTGTACGTAATATATATGTATATATATATATATAAAATATCAAATTGTAATTGATTCATGGATAATAATTCAAAGAAAGGATGTAGGGCCTTGAGCTTCTTACAAAGGGACATTTTAATTGCTTCTAACATAGGGACATTAGGGAGGGTAAATATAGTTTTGCTCCACTTATAACTGTATTTGAATGAAATGCTAGAGGAAGTTCACTGACATTTTTAATTGTTTGGTTTTTGCCTTTTGATGTTTTGTTGATTTGTTTGTTTTCTTTGTCTACTTCTTAGAAGACTGCTAAAGCTGGTATTTGTTCTAGTATGGGGAGACCAGGCTTCACCCAGTTGGGACAATCTGAAATGTGTGTTCTTTGTGAATAATCAAGCCTAACATTGTGCTGAATAGTCAGTGAGTCTTTGATGGTGATTCGCTCAGTCTGTTTCTTAGCAAAAACTGAAATTGTTTCAATCCATGGAATGAAATGTTAATTTAAATTGTTTCCCAGGAAATGAAAATAGCTTCTTCCTATATAGTTTGTAACAGCGGTTGTCCTTTGATGGATGGAATTGTAACTACATTCTGTTTTCCTTCCTTTACATTTTTCCACACATATGTACACATGCACATACATATTTCTCTGTAATGAATATATATTTCCCTTTTAAAAAGAAATAGCTTTTTAATTTTTATTGGAGTAGAGTTAATTTACAATGTTGTGTTAGTTTCAGGTGTACAGCAAAGTGAATCATATATTTTATATATATATATATTCTTTATTAGATTCTTTTCCCATATAGATTATTACAGAATATTGAGTATAGTTCCCTGTGCTATACGGTAGGTCCTTGCAGTTTATCTATTTTATATATAGTAGTGTGTATATATTAATCCCAATCTCCTAATTTATCACCTCCCCCACCACGTTTCCCCTTTGGTAACTATAAGTTTTATTTCGAGATCTGTGAATCTGTTTCTGTTTTGTAAGTAAGTTCATTTGTATCATTTTTTGTATTAGATTCCACTTATAAGTGATATCATATGATATTTGTCTTTGACTTACTTCACTTAGTATGATAATCTCTAGGTCTATCCATGTTGCTGCAAATGGCATTTTTTCATTCTTTTTTATGACTGAATAATATTCCATTGTATATATGTACCACATCTTCTTTATCCATTTCTCTGTTGATGAATATTTAGATTGTTTCCAAGGAAATAACTTTTTTTTAAAAGCAAAAGAATGAGAAATAATCTCATTATACAGAATTATAGGATAAAATGGCTTTCATTAAAACAGTATTCTATCTAGATATGTTGTGAATATTCTTGGCAACTTTTATTGAAATAAAAGTTTATTCATGTATTTAAGAAATACTTATTTAGCTTCTACCAAGTGCCAGGTACTGGTTCTAAGTGCTGGGATATAAACAATGAACAAAGGGAAGTTCCTGATGTCATGGAGCTCATATTATCATGGATAATAGACAATAAATTATGTAATATGTTCAGGGATGACAAATACTATGAAAAACTCTAAGAAAATAGGGTGAGGAGATGGAGAGTGATATAGAAGATGCTATTTTGTATAGGTTGGGCAGGGAGTAATGAATGTATCTGAATAGATACAGGGACATTTCAGCAGAAACCTACTTAAAGTGGGTGAGCTAAGGAAATATCTCCAAGAAGAACTTCATAGGCAGAGGATGTGTAAGTCCAGAGGCACTGAGTGGAAGCATGCTTGGCATTCTTAACATCAAGGAGGCCAAGGTGGATGGGGTGGACTTTGAGAAAGAAAGTAGCACAGAATATAAAGTCAAACAGGGTGGTAGAAAGTCAGATTATATGGAGGTCTGATGGCCATCGTGTTCTGAGTGAGATGAAAAGTTGTTGGAGGTTTTGAGCAGAGATGATGTTCTATTTCATAATTAACAGGATCATGCTGGCTACTGTGTGGACAGAAGGTGATAGCAGGAAAGAAGTGGAAGCCAAGAAGCCGGTATGGAGCCAATGAGCAGTTCAGGTGAGGGATGATCTCGCTTTCTGGGTTTCTGGCTGAGTAGTTCTTGGGTACATAGAAGTCCTCAGCTTTTCTGAATGTTTTGTGTCTCATGAGATTTCTTCTGTGGCCTGAATGAAAGTCTCATTTGGTTATTATCCAAAGCAACTATGAACAAAGCTGCCTACCCTGGCTTGAAATTATCTCCAACTTATTGCCTATGATGGGAAAAAACATTATAAAATTTGACAAAAAATAATTTTTCAATTTTATTTCCATCATTTTGCATATAATTCAGCCTTATTGAAGAATCATTTAGAGAGAAAGAATATTAGCATTTAAATGATTTACGTTAAAGTCTATTTTACCTATTTAGGTCTAAGATTGATTTTTATTCTTATGATGTGGGAGAGAAGAGAACAAAAGGTCTTAGATTATGAATTTGGAATTGTTGAATCTTTTCTCTGCAGGACGTGGTGTTACTTATATGCAAGGGTCAAGTGAGTCCAGAAAACTAATGCAGAAAGAAGGACTTAGCCTCCAGGAAAATTTATATCTAATTTTGAATCTCTCATGGCAGCATTAAAAAAGAAAAATGAAAACAAAGAGTGGAAAAGAGGAGATTAGATAGCAGAGTAGATTGTTTACTTTTCTTTGCCTCCTGGATTTTCATTCTTTTCTTTTATCTCTGCAGCCTTGAGGATTTATTGGCACCCATTTCATTTGTCTTTCTCCAGGTTTAAAATTGAGGTGATGAGATGGAATATTACCTGTGTGCTTCGGAACATCCATGAGTGACATGTGATAGTTGCCTGGGAAACTAGAGATGAAATTTTATAAGCCTTTGAAATGCTTTACGTTTGAGAATTAAGCTCAGCTGAAGTTTAAACAGCATACTGACAGTGAGTATTGATCTCTCACATTATCTGTTAGGATATTTGAGCTGCAGATAACAGAAAACCCCGAACTCCAAGGGGTTTAACCAACAAAGAAATGTATTATCTAATATAACTGGAAGTACAGAGGTAGAATGAACTCCAAGTGTGTTGTAATGAGAAGCTTAATATAATCAAGGATCCATCTCCTTTTCTTCTTTCTCCTCTGTTGTACTCAGCTACCGCCTAGGGCTGGTTGTCCTTATGGTTTCAAGATGGCTGCCAGTGACATCCTGAGCAACATTAATGCTTATTAACTGCCAGCAGGAGAGGAAAGGGGAGCTTTCTCCCTTAAACCTAGAAAATATTCCTTTTCTTCAATCTGATTGGGAAAACTTAATTCACATGTCTACCTCTAGACTAAGGAAGGCCATGATCTAACTGGCACAAAAAAATCAAAACCCTCCTTGAGGACTAGATATATTGTGAATCTCTGGATTAAAAGGGCTTCTACTAGGAAGAAAAAAGGGGGGAATTGGGAATTAGGCATTGTATATATCATACAATGGAGAGGTAAGAGTTAACAACAGATTCTACACTGGAAAAAATTTTCAAGGAATGGAATCTGCCCCAAATTTTGTTATTCTGTCCCTTGTCATCAACACCGTGGACATGTATCTCCCTCACTAAGGATGAAAAGAGAAGGGGAGGGAGTTCTGGTGAGTCCAAAGTTTCTCCTTTCTACAGTATTTTGAAGCACTTCATTAAAGAACTTAGAAATAGTTATTTTAAAACATAAGTGGTTCTAAGGCCTTTGTTCAGTATCCAAAACTTAAAATCAATGAATACTTGTGATGTTATAATCGTGGTTTGTTGCTTATAATTTCCTGTATTCTGAATTCTTTATTTAAGATACCGGTAATAATTTATTTCAGCATCTTTATTAGCTGTATCTATAGATATAAATATTAGTAAACAATTAAGCAAGGCTTTTGAGACATTTTCCCTTTTATTTTGGAATCATGAAATTTTCTTTGTTAAAAATAATTTTAGCATATTAGAACCTAACCATGCAACAGCAAATATATGACAAACTTGCCTTTTTGCAATTTATTTATAAATAATTTATTTATGTATTAATTTTCTATTGTTGTGTAAAAATTACTGTAAACTTAGTGGCTTAAAGAAATGCAAATTTATTATCTTACAGTTCCTGTACGTCAGAAGTCTGGGCACGATGTAGCTAAGGTTCTCTGCTCAGGGTTTCACACGGTTATAATCAAGGCTGCAACCAAGTGTTGGTCACACTGTCATTCTCGTCTGAGGCTCCATGTCCTCTTTCAAGCTCATTAAGCTTGTTGGCAGAATTCAGTTCCTTGTAGTTGTAGGAATGTCCCCATTTTTAAATAATGTTGCCAGGGATCCCTCTTGGCTCCTAGAGGTCACTCACAGTTCCTTACTAGTGTTTCCAGACCAACAGGAGCATGTCCGACTTTGAGTCTCTGATTTCCTATGTCTCAAGACACAGATCTAAGGGTGCATGTGATTAGGTCAGGCCCACCTGATAATTTATCTTAAAGTCAGTTGACTGGGGATTGTAATTTGATGTGCAAAAACCCTTCACAGTAGCACCTAGAATTGACGACCTGGGAGAAGGTATGTGCACACTAGGGAGCTTCCAAACACAAAGGCTGGGCTTCCATCTCTCAGTGGAAGATCCAAATATTGTTTGCTCGGGTCTCATGTGTTGGACGCTAAATACTTCAGAAGAACTATTCTTCTCTCCTCTCCTTTCCCTCTAGCTAGATACAAATCAGTTGAATTTCTCCCCTACAGGAAAAAATATATAAAGAATTACTTCTGTAGGTTGCAAGGGCAGGATGAGAAGGAAGATGAAGATAATGAAAAAATAGTATTATGTCTGAAGAAAATAGGGAAAAATATAATTAAGGAGAAGATGTGAGAAGGAACAAAGAACAACCCAAAAGCAGGCATCCATGAGAGAGAGTTGGTGTCAGGGTTCTATGGGTTTGAGATAAAGTTAGAACAAAAGAAATCATTATAGGAGTATGAAAAGATGGAAAAAACAAGGCAGAGACATTAGAGTGCAAAGTAGTAATAATGATGGCATTTGTGGCCATGGATTTGCTTTGAACAAGGCACTCTGCTTCTTTTTCCTAAATAATTTCCTGTGGTGAAGGAAGGCTGATGGCAGCAAATATTTGTGTATATATCTTGATCTTGTTAACAGTATTTCTCAACACTTACTTTGTTATGGTCTGGCTGCTGCTTTGAGGAGCCAGACAAAGCAGATAATATTACACTTAATAAACACATATGAAGGCCAAAAACATAGCTACAAATGAAAGAAGTTTAAAATAACCCAAGGTGGTCTTGTAGTCTCCTTGCAACAAACTGTTTGGAAAAGAAAATGAGAATATATATAACCCAGTGTGTTTTTTTATCCTTTTTTATTTTTCAAAATACTAACAAGGATGAATATAATTTGAAAACAACTTCATAAATCCATTTTCCGCAGAGCACTGTAGAGTAAAGAAATATTCCATGTGGGTACCAACTGGTTCTTAGTTACTAAATCAGAAGTGATCAAATAAAGTTAATGATAGAGGGTTGGCTAAGCTGAGACTTTCAGTAGCATGTTTGTGTGTGTGTGTGTGTGTGTGTGTGTGTGTGTATGTAAAATCCAGTACAGATGTATTGCAAATATCTATCCTTTAAGCATGCCATACGCATCTCTTTTAAAATAAATCATGAACTATTGCAGAGTTAGTTTCATTTTAAGAAGAAGGAACATATATCACAAATTCAGGAGACCTTGTTTTGGCTTCTGATTTTTTGATGCTCCTGAATCTTCAGGTTCTTAGCTCCATAAAAGAAGGGCCTACCAGCTAAGCAGCCGCATAGCACAGGGAGATCAGCTCGGTGCTTTGTGACCACCTAGAGGGGTGGGATAGGGAGGGTGGGAGGGAGGGAGATGCAAGAGGGAAGACATATGGGAACATATGTATATGTGTAACTGATTCACTTTGTTATAAAGCAGAAACTAACACACCATTGTAAAGCAATTATACTCCAATAAAGATGTTTAAAAAAAAAAAAGAAGGGCCTAGGCAGAGGTTGAGAGTTCCTATGACACCATCAGTCAGTAGCAAACAAGTGAGCGCGTATGCCAGGCTGCTCCTAATGTCCTCTATGAAGATCCACTTTTCTCTTTGACTGGACATTGTTGCCATGGGGTTATGCAGTTGACTCATTTTCATTTTGTTGGGGGAATTGTGAGAGTGCTATAAAGAAGGGAGATGAATGGGAAGAAACAGCTCTCTCTTTCCCTCTCTGCCAACAAGCTTTAGAGCATGGCAGAGGGATGATTCAGAATCCAACATACTTGTGACTCTGATGCCCATTCTAATTAGATGACTACTTGTTTGGGCTTTGTAAGACATCTCCCACAAGAATGAAGAGGAGTTTTTCCGAGAATAGAGGCAGAGGTATATTTGCAGGATTGTTAATAATAGCTGCCAAAGACAGCAATGATGCCAAGATTATTAGCCTAAAAGGAAGACACAATTTAGGCTAATTTTTTTAAATTAATTTACTAACTAAATCACCAACATTGACCTCAGGTATGTGCACCTACTTTTCCCCCTGGCTTCTAGATCTGACTCCTTGTGTATGAGTTACCGTTCATGGATTACCAGGCATCATTTTTCTCATCAAGTCCTCAGATAAAAGAAATGCCAGTGTTCCATTCCCCATATTTTTCAGGTTTAAGTGTTTGTTACTAAAGTACCAGAAAGCAATGACACTTTGTGGCTTTTGGGATACATATGGCTTTTCAAAATGCAGTTCATGAAAGCTTCCAATTTCTGAAGTAGTGATATTTTTCATCACAGGGGATCAGTAGTCCTATGGTTCTTTGGTTCAGGAAAGCTTGCCATATCATTTTGCAAATTATGACTACAAAATACTGAAGGCAATCTTGTCAAGAGGATGTGTTCTTTCTGTTACTTGAACCTTATTTTGGTTGGGTCTCAGCTCTAATGAAGACTGGCATGGGTGATTCTGGTTTGAAAAGTTCACAGTTATACCAAAGTCTATATAAATATTTTCATCTTATTATGTCTCTACCACACAGCTGCTATTGAATTTTCCTGGGAGAATATACTAGGAGGGCCAAGATCCTTGTACCAGATTAGTGATAGCAGTTCTTAATATATATAGCTCTTGGGGAAAGAAAGTGATTTAATTCATAGTAGTATTCACTAATGCATAAGTAGAATCAAAATTAGCTGCTTATAATTTGTTAAGAAATCAGAATTTCACTTGGGAGTAAAAATTACTTCAAATATAAAATAATAATGCTATCATTATGCATCCTTTTTTGAAAATTTGTGAACATCAATGACTTGATGATGTTTCTGGAGAAAGGTCTTATGAGTGACATTTTTGTTTGTTGCTTTATCTTCATTTGACAAACCAAGTTGCTAGGTCCATATTAATGGGTTAAACTGATTTTTTTAAATTACATTTGGAATGCAAGAGTAAATTAAGAATTTATTAAATTAATTGGGTTATTTTATTCAAATGCTTCCAGGGTGATTATCATGATACCTAAGTAATCAGACTCAATCTAAATAAATTAATTCAATAAAATATTAGCCTAGTTTGTGCCTTAATGGAACCATTTCGTTAATACTGTCAGGAATGAGGAGAAAAGCTTCCAGGCATTCCAGCAGCGTAAATGTGGTCAGTACATTATAGCCGGCAGTGGGGTTTACCAAGTTAAGGGGACTATGTTACCGATTAGAAAAGGCCTGATGATATCACTCCTCCATTTTACTGAGAAATGTAAGGCTCCCCACAAACCTCCCCACACTCATCATCCATCTTTTTCATTTCTGAAATCACTCTATAGCTTCTCCCTCTTTTCCATTTTACAATCTCTGAGAAAGAAATAATCTTTTTTCATTTTTTTAAAATTAATTAATTAATTAATTAATGGCTGTGTTGGGTCTTCGTTTCTGTGCGAGGGCTTTCTCTAGTTGCAGCGAGCGGGGGCCACTCTTCATCGTGGTGCGCGGGCCTCTCACTGTCGCAGCCTCTCCCGTTGCAGAGCACAGGCTCCAGACGCGCAGGCTCAGTAATTGTGGCTCACGGGCCCGGTTGCTCCACGGCATGTGGGATCTTCCCAGACCAGGGCTCGAACCCGTGTCCCTTGCATTGGCAGGCAGATTCTCAACCACTGCGCCACCAGGGAAGCCTGAAATAATCTTTTTTTAACCAAGGCTGATCCTTCTGCTGTGCTCTAATCCTACTCATTGTTCTGTCTTCTCTAGGGCTTTGAGTTATCAAATATGTCCTTTAAAGTTATTTATCTATCTACATATATTTCTTTAATTTTTCATTTCCAACTACCTTCTTTCCCTCTGCCTGAAAATATACTTGGGATAAGCAACAAACAACCCCCTGAGAAAAATAAACAAAAATACAGACACACTTCTCTGATTATTGTTGCCCCCAAACTTCTTACTGTTTTATCACTTTCTTTCCATTTTCTTTTAGCAATCTTAGAAAATGAATGTACCCTTGATGCCTTATCTTCCATATAGTTGACCTATTTTGTATACTTAGGATTCTGTACCTAATTAAACTGTGGTCTCAAAGATCACTAAACAGTTTTCACTAACACATTTATTTCATTCCTCTTCTATCCTGATTTCCAAGGTTGAAGTTTTTCTTGAAATATTTTCCTGGCCAGTGTTCATCATTTGCCTCCTAAATTTCTTTTTTTTTTTCTCTTCTCATTTTTTATTTTTTAAGAAAGACAGATTTAGGATTTTGTAAGAAATTACTGTTACATTTTTAAAAAATCTGTCAAGTACTGAAGTAATGGAATAAATAGATTTTTAAAGTTCAGTGTTTATAGACATATGTATAAAATAATGACTGAGTTAGAAGACATTAAATAATGTTGATACACACCAGGAAGGGATTAGGCAAGGAAAGGCACATCATTTCATCACAAGAAATAAAGACCATAGTTGGAAGTTAATGACCAGCCAAAGCTTTAGGTCTTGTGGTAGTTTTCATAGATCCAGGGGGTCATTATGGTGGAATCTTCTTTATGGTACTTAGCTGAAATAAATAGATGGCAGTTGGAGAATTTTACTCTGGGACCCCAATGTAGTGTTAAAAAGAAAGCACTGTTTCAATAAGCCTGTTGTATGAGGAGGGAAGGAACAAAAGTCCAAAATGGTTTGGTGATACTGAAAATCCTATTGACATATTAAGGAGAGTTAAAAAAAAAAAAAAGTAACATAAGGTTAACCCTCTTGTCTAGCTGAACTGGAATTCTTGCAGTTACAAAGTTAAAATTCCATGTAAACACTTCCTTTCTTGTAAACAGACATAGTATAGGTAAACAACCGCGATATTTCACCTCAGATGAAGCTATATGCCAATATTTAGGGGAAAAGATCTTAGGTAATTTCCTTATTTTTAGATAGCCTAAGTCCTTGAGAATAGCACTAATACCTCTGGCTGACTGGCTATCTACAACAGCAAAGTGAATAGAAATTTTGACAATGATAAGAGGTTTCCCAAAGAAACTAGAGTTTCCAGTTAAACACATACAGTTACTGTACTGAGAAGTCCAACAGACATCAGCAGAACTTGCTTTGGGTCAACCCCTTACTACCAATTTTCTTTGACAAATTTGTGCCAAGAGTCTACCCATTTTCTTCTGTCTGGACTCTGAACCTAGATTAGTTTGTCTGAAAAATGGACTCACTCAGGTTCCATATAAATTTTAGCAGTATTAAGAAACCATCTGTGTGGATAAATAAAATGAATTTTCAGGATAAAATGGTATACACACACACACACACACACACACCACACACAAAGTTAAAAACAATTGGGGGGGGGAGATAAGGGAAAATATTAATGTAAAAAAATCATAAAAATGGCAATTGTGAAGCAAAAAGATTCCCACTCATGTCACACGATATGCCTTCATTAAGGTGTACTCTTTCCGGTTGGTATGAGGGGCCCCGACGAAGAGAACAGAAGCCATGAACTGTAAGGGAGCTGAAATGCAAGCCAGGCAAAAGGACCATCCGAATTCGCCAGACGCATTCTCAGGCAGCTCTAATTTCTGGTGGAGTAGTTCAGTTCCAGGAACGTAAAAACTCACTGAGCCCAGGGTACACAGACCCGCAAGGAGATGGAGAATGCCTGTGGCAATGGTGGGGTACAAGCTTTGGCAGATACAAGCACAAAGTCCAGTCAAAGCCTCAGAGCACATCAAACCTAGACTAACAAAAGGTAAAAGGAACTGGCAACGCCAAAGATAGGTCCGAAGAAGATCAATCCCACCGTTATAGTTTCCAGGATCAACAAATTTCTCCATGAACTGCTCATTTAGCATGAAACTCATGCACTTTGTGACCATATCAAATGACTCTGTCCTTTCAGGTGGGCTGTACTAGTATGTATCTTGGGGTATAGTGATACACCGTCTCCACAATCCCACTGTGCCATTATATCAGAAAAGTGCATCATTATAAGTCTTTTCATCTGCCTTATCACTAGCAAAGTCATTTCAGATGCTTTTGTTCAAATCACTGGAATTTTCTTGAACTGGACTTCGATACTCATACCAGAAGTCTGTGCCAGTTGCAGCCGCCATGTAGATGGTAGAAGTGAGGCTAAGCACACAAGCAATTACAAATGCTGTAGCAAAACGGTGATCCATTCTGGCATTCAGACTGCTCGCCCAGCCTCCTGCTCCACCAGCTTCCCCCTCAAGCTCAAACCACAGCACCCTGCTCTCCCCGTGCCCCATCTGGCGTGCTTCCCTGCAGAGCCCGCCCCCTGCACTCCAGTGCCTCTGTCTTGGCCCTCACCCCGGCCGGGCTTGGCCCAGCACTGCCTCCTAAATTTATTTTATTTTATTTTATTATTTTATTTTATTTTATTCTATTCTATTTTTTTTTAACATCTTTATTGGTGTAAAATTGCTTTACACTGTTGTGTTAGTTTCTGCTGTATAACAAAGTGAATCAGCTATATGTATACATATATCCCCATATCCCCTCCCTCTTGCATCTCCCTCCCACCCTCCCTATCCCATCCTGCTAGGTGATCACAAAGCACCGAGCTGATCTCCCTGTGCTATGCAGCTGCTTCCCACTAGCTGTCTATTTTACTTTTGGTAGTGTATATATGTCCATGCCACTCTCTCACTTCGTCCCAGCTTACCCTTCCCCCTCCCCATGTACTCAAGTCCATTCTCTACATTTGTGTCTTTATTCCTGTCCTGCCCCTAGGTTCATCAGAACCATTTTTTTTTTCAGATTCCATATATATGTGTTAGCATATGGTATTTAAATGCTGGAGAGGGTGTGGAGAAAAGGGAACCCTCTTGCACTGTTGGTGGGAATGTAATTGACACAGGCACTATGGAGAATAGTATGGAGGTTCCTTAAAAAACTAAAAATAGAACTACCATATGACCCAGCAATCCCACTACTGGGCATATACCCTGAGAAAACCATAATTCAAAAAGAGACATGTACCACAATGTTCACTGCAGCACTATTTACTATTCCAGGACATGGAAGCAACCTAAGTGTCCATCGACAGATGAATGGATAAAGAAGATGTGGCACATATATACAATGGAACATTACTCAGCCATAAAAAGAAACAAAATTGACCTCCTAAATTTCTGAATTCACTATTTCTTCCCTCTTTCTTTCCTTTTCCACTCACTTTTACTAACTTTCAAAGCCCTGGCTTTACCTGCTAGCCAAATTCAGGAATTAAATGAAAGTCCTGACTTTGTTTCGCTTCACTATTCTCTACATTTATTTTCTTGGTGACCATATGTGTTTTCTTAATCACAAGATCATTTCTATTCTATTGAGTCCCAAGTCTATTTACTGATGATCTAACTTATTCCTAGGATGCTAACCTTCATTTTTAGATAGGAATAACTGGCTAACACCACAATTTCAAAAATCTAAAATTTAAATCGATTGACAATATCTAAACTTAAACTTTTTAATTTTTTTAAACCTTTTTTTTTTTTTTTACCCCCAATCAACATTCCCAAGATACAAACTTGAAATCTTGGTGACAAAGTTTGCTTCTTCTTTCCTCTAACCTTACACATCTACTTAGATATCCTGTCCATAGATGAATTCTCCTAAGTGTTTCATTTATATTGTCCTTTCTTTCCATGATTATAGCCAACATTTGAGTTCAGGATTTTGTTACCTCCTAATATATTGCCTTATTTAATATGACAGTTTTCCAATAGGGTACCCTCATTCAATGTCTTGTTTATAAGATTGGTATATACTAATAGCCTCTCCTTCCCACTGCTTTATCTCTAAATCCCATGAGATGATGGTGCCTTTCCCTACTGTTCTTCTGACACTTCTCTCTCAATAAATGCTTTTTCATTCCTATAGCACAGTTTGAAAATATCACTTTTTTGCCAAGATGACTTTATACATTTTTGATTTGTAACTCAGTTGAAGAACAATTCTTACTCTTACATTTATTTGCCATAATCATTAAAGCCACCAACATCATATCTGAAACCAAAACAATTTCTAAACTATAATTTTTTTTCTACTTTATAGATACCTGCTCATTTAATTGTCAACAAATCTATGAAATAAATATTTATATTTCCCCTTGTTAAATGGTGGAGCTGTAACTCAGAAAGTTAGCTACTCAAGACACAAAAATGTATCCTTCAGGGTAGGGAGTGTAATAGACCATGGTTCCAGCTGCTGGGCTCTGAAATCCATCACCATTGTGCACCAAAGTCATAGTTCCTAAGGGCTGCTCCTAATCAGTTACTGGGAGATACAGGACTCTTCTGACAAACAACTTTGGCTCAAAGACTCCCTACCGATTTTGTAGAAATTTCCTGAGCTACACTGCAGTCCTTCCTTCCTTCTCTTTCTCTTTAACAGGTGGCAGACCTAAATCATAGTCTGACAACTTTCTTGATCTTCTCTGGCTATCTCCCATTTTCCCTCATAGGCATTTACTTCAATCAGCTGTTGTATGGCTAAATCTGTCTTGGTATGTGCTTCTCAGAAGACCCAGACTAACACAGTCACACTACTACTTAGAAGCTGAGCTAAAATTTGTACTCTAGATATCTAGTTCCAAACCAAGTATACTTAGCCACTAATATATGGTCTCCATCCACATTTACAGATTTTTACCCATCTTTAGTCCACCACTGTCCATCCAAACCAGGCCACTATCCATTTCCATTTCACTGCTTTCCATTTTGAATGCCTTCCAATTTCCCTCTCAACATATAAGTTACTTTTCAAGGTCTATTTCAAATATTACCTATCCTTTGAAGCTTTTTTAAAAAATCATTTGCCCTAAATTGAATTCTCTTTTCACGGTATCTCTACCTGTGCTTCTTTTATTAGTTTAGGGAATATTTTAACATTTTGTGTAAAATAGTGCCAAAATATGTGTTAGCTACATTCTCATTTCTACAATTGACTACCTATATGACTTTAATTATGGGTCCGTGAGACATGGTGCCTTATATGCTTCACTTTCTTCAACCTTACAGTAAGCAGATATAAATAGAAACAATTTCCAAGCTACAAAAATAATCTTCATAGTGCTGAGATCTCATGAGACTTGAAAATATCTACTATAGCATTTGTTTTAAAATAATGGCTTTTATTCATTAGGATTTCTGTAGCAACAATGAAATAACTTGCATGATATTACCAGTCAATTATAAGATTCCTAAGAGTAGCTATTTTTTTTACATTGATGATCTCTCTCTCTCTCTCTCTTTCTTTCTAGAAGAAGAAATACCATATGCATCCATTTTTCTTTTCCTATATTCAGTTGACAGGAATATGAAGAACACAATATTTCCTTCAAACATAGTTACAAAGATAAGTTGATTCTTCTAAAAGTAATTTGGATCTAGACATTAAGCATCTATAGCTGCTAACATCACAAAAAGAAAGATGACTAGATGTTGTCTCTCTTGATAGAACATACAGCTATGGAATAATATTTTCAAAAAATAAAATGTAGGAGGAACTTAAATTAGAAGAAATCTTTAGATCCAAATGCAAATTTAATGATATGACTAATGAACATGTCAAGTGACAGTACAGGGATGCAATCAGCACCTATGTTCTTTTCTCCAACATTTAAATTGCAAGTGAGAAAAATAAAATTGAAGGGGATCCTTATAGATTAAAGAAGATTTAAACAACATATCAACCATTTGCAATGTGTGGTCCTTATTTTAATCCTGATTCAAACAAGTGTTAATAAAAATAACATATATGAGACAATTGGAACTTTGAACATTTAAGCAGATGTTCAAGGATGTTAAGGAGCTATTGTAAGTATTTAGGTAATGATGGTTTTTAGGTTTTTATTTTTTTAAAGAGACATTCTTTAGAGATACATACTAATATATTTATTGTTGATGGACTATGGATACATAGGGCTTTATTGTGCTATTCTGTCTATTTTCTATGTTTGAATATCTATAATAAACAGTCTAGTACAATTAATATAAGATAAAGATAGTGGCTGATTGGATAAGCAACAAAGGCTAACTACCCTTTTTGCTGACTCTCTCATAGTCAATTTTTGATCCTCTGTATTAGTCTGCAATACAGATTGGTCTCTGTTAGTTCCTACCACAGTGATGAGGCCTCAGAGAATAGTCGTAAGCATTAAATCACAAGTTCCTGCTTGATCAGACATAAAGTAATATTATTAAGTGAAAATGGGGATTAGAACAGCCATGAGGTTCAGAATACACCTGTATTTTGTCAAAACATTTTATTCCTAGATGGAATAGTGAAATTACTGTCAGAAAGATTTTTTTTTAACAAACAAAGAATCAAGATAAATATACTAGATGATTTCACGAAATAGTATTATCAAGACTGATATATGCCCACCTTTACCAGAGGGATAAAACTGCTAAACAGACCAGGATACCTGTGATAACAGCCAAAACAGCCCATTTCTATTAAATAAGGCCAGGATTATACTGAGCAATTTTTGCTGTTTGTCTCTTGTATTTCAGACTCGAGGCAGACCATTTTTGTTATTATATTGTCATGTGTTTGGATGCACAGGGCATAGCTTGTTTATCATTGCATCTCTCCACCAGCACAATTTTGTAACATATAATTGGCACTTAATAAATATGTATTAAATAAATAAATAGATAAATAAATTCATGTGACTTTTACCTTATATTACATTCATTACATTTTATATTAGCATCCTTCTGAGGGATTCAGGATTCTAAATAGTGAGCCATTAATTAAATGCAATAGTTTCATCAGTTTTATATTGATAATCATTAGCTTCAGTGTCAAGGGTGCATTTTCTAAGTAGATCTGCATACTCCAAGGCTGTAGCCTATCAGGAGTGTATAGAATCACATAGTGTAGAAAATAGAGTGTGGGTTTAAATCCCAGCTGAAGATAATCTTTACCACACTGACCTATTTGCTCTTTCCCAATGGTGACAGCTTTTTGTCTTCCATGTCTTTGCCTATACTGTTCCCTCTGCCCTGAATGCTCTTTTTCCTTGTTTGGCTAACCATTACTTTTCCTTGAAGACTCAACTCAGACCATGCCTCCTGGCCTGGATGAGATAATGCCTTTTTTCTGTACTAAGAGACAGATCAGGTTTGCCACCATAGAGCTTATAGCCCTGCAACATAATCATCTATTTATTTGTTTCTCCCCCAGCCCTGGTTGCTACTCGACTTCATCTCACCCCAGAACACACACACACACACACACACACACACACACACACACACACACACACACACTCACTAAAAAAATATCTAAGAGTAAGGACTATGCCTACCTCTTTGTATCTTCAGTGCCTAGAATAATGGATGACACTCAACTGATGCTCAGTATATCTTCACAGTTGTTGACATGACTTAAAATTAAATAATTGTATGAAGTTGTGTTAAACTTTTGTTTCCCATTTAAGTGGAAAATTTTTCTTCGTCCTGAGATAAAACAAACATATACCTCAAAGTGATATGACTTCTATTGGTAATAAAAGGAGAGTCACCTTCACAACCAATTTGACATCACAATTACCTGGTATGATTTAGGGAGCATCAAAAGGACCTAGCCTTCCTACTCATAAATAATATTATGGCTGTGACACAATGCCTGAAATAACCATAATTATTCACTCTTATAGTTTAAGTAGTAAGTGCTGCTGTTACAGTAAAAAGTTAACTTACAAAGGGAAACTTGTTTGATAGTTCACCGGGCAGTATGGCATTTAAGTAATGAATATAAGCCAGATAAATTTGAAAAAGAGGAAATGAATTCCAAATACATAGAGAATGGTTCTATGGTAACCCAAGAGCATCATGAGGACACAACTCTAATAAGTTGTTCCTGGATCATAGTAGGTACTAAATATAAACTCGAGGACACAACTCTAATAAGTTGTTCCTGGATTATAGTAGGTACTAAATATAAACTCACCAATTTCCCCTAGTACCAGTTCTGAATAGAACCCTCTTAGCGATGCTACTGACTGGAGATGGACAGTAGGTCATTCAAGAATTTCCTAAAATTCCATCAATTAAATACCACTTTGCTGATTTTGCCATATCTGATAAAGCAATATGGACACTTCTTTGGCACCAAGAGAGTGATACACTGAAGTGCAGAGTAACTTCAAGAAGCCTGGGGTAGGAGAAGGGAATGAACCAATGTACTCTAGCAATTTAAAAAGTCAGTTTTTAAAATTTTAAATAATCCGTTTTGTTATTTGTATGAGCTTGCATCTAATATCATCACTGTTACAAAAAAAAAACATATTCAAGGGCATAATCTCAAATTAGAGTTGGACAAATGGGAGCTACTATTCTAAAGCTTAAAGCTCTCTTAAATCATAATATTTTAATAATATCAGAGCCTCCAAATTTTAAATCTCCATGGTTTGTTGAGTCTGGTCTATTGAGCTCAGTTTTGGCCCAGTTCCCACACATCACGGCTTCCTTTGGCATTTCAGTTTTGCAACATGTGGTTCATGCTTCTTTTCACCTCTGCATAAAATGAGCTAGCCTATCGTTTTAACTATTTATCCCTCAGGGTATTTTTGTCACTCAGTAAATATTATTTAAAGCTAAAGATGATAGTTTTCAAACATCTACCTATCTATAGAATATAACATACATTGGTCATTTGGATAAATGTGAAAGCTGATTTTTTTTAATATTCTTTTTAGTGTCTCTTAAAGTGAAAAGGAAAATTGAGTTCAGCCATCTTTCCATATTCAACTCTTGTTCTTTCTCACCTTTCTAATGCCTCTTGTAATAATCTGTCCTGTCTTGTCTTTAGGTTTTTTCTTTTATCTTTTTCCCTCACCTTGTACTTTCCTGGGTGTCTTGTGTTTACATATTTTCTAAACTGAATCCATCACTACCGCAGAAAGTAAATTCTTTTTAAAATACTAGAATTTTGCAAGGAATTTTTTTTTACAAATTTTTATGAAAACATCATGATATTTGTGGGAAAAATTTAATACAGTAAATTGGGTAGAGCAAGTCTACTGACTAAGAACAAATAAAACATTAGGCTACTTCAGCTTGGAAGCACAGAGTTTAAACAGTGACCTGTATTCATTTCATAAATATTGATTGAGTACCTTTTATATTTCAGATCCTGTATAGCTTTTGATATAGAACAGTGAACAAAAGAAATACAATTCCTGCTCTCATGGAGCTTGTATTCAAGTATCAGTAAAAAGTATGATGATATTTCTGGTCATAGGTTTAGAGGGTGTGAAATGTATATAATTGGGAATAGGGGTATTTGAGAAGAAAACAAAACAAAATTAGAAATACAAAGTTGGATATATAAATATTTATTTAAAACTAGAAAAAATTCACAAAATTAAAAAAATTTAAAGCTGAAACATGCCACAGGCATTATAAAATTCAGGAAAATAATAACACTTCTACTAATAAACTGACATACAACTATGACACTTTTTTTCCCTAAAATTTTGGCTGTATACTTTTTATAGCCTCTTCATACATTAATGATATTATACCATTTTCTGTAGAGAGTATAGAAAAAAACTCAGGCTCTTGTCTACAATGATAGAAATAAGTTTGTTTTATTATTGATAGTTTAGAAAAGCTTCAGTTTTACAACTCACTGAGAAATGTAATGCTAAGGTGCAATTTATTATAAAAGGATGAAAAATACATGATTCTTTACACACTGACATACTCCATGGTACAACTACAGGTTTGTTCTCTAAAAATTTAGAAATTCTAATCATTTCTATATGATCAAATGAAAAGAGCTATTTATTGTGCACTTATAGTAATAGATACTGTATTATTGGGTATATGTGCAGTAATAAAAAGAATTTTTTCACTGAATAAGCATGAGGGAGAACTGAGTCTTCTACTTAAATGTTTACATGTCTGATGATTGCGAGAAGTTCTCACATACCACATCCCAAACCTGTTTCTCTTCCATAGCCCACATATTTCTAGTGCTTGGTACTGTAGGACTCATTCATCTCACAACCTGACTCCTAACCATGCACCACGCATAACCACTGCATAACCATGCATAACTCATGTACTTTAGCACCATGGGAGGCTAACACTAACTCAACCCTTCATGGAAGAGAATGTGAACCACATACATACATCTCATTAAGCCCAAACTAAATGTATCTCCAGTGAAATTTCCACTTAGTTGAATTTACCCTTAATTGGATTCCAGGACACGAGGGGAAGTGTGCTCAAAAGAAAGTCAGAGTGGAAAGAGGCAGTTGTCTTATACAATTGTGGCTAGAATCTACTTTTGCATATTTTACAAAAGCATTGCTAGAGCTGAGCTTCGGAAGAAGCTTGAGCAAGTGAGAGGCTCTGGGGTTTCAGCTACATTAGATTTACTATAAATCTGTTTCTGTGGTCACGAATGAATTGAACAAAGCTGTTTTATTTTTCTAGAGCTGACGTTTCCAGAGATACAGCATTAATCTTACCTATCCAAGGTAAACTCAGTCATACCAAGTTTAACACTTAGTATCATTCAGTTAACTTAGCATTTTCCTGGGTGGAGCTCTCTGGAAGTGATTATATATGACTCTTGCATTAGAGGAATATGGATCCAGAATTGTCCTCTATCCACACTAGCCTCCACTGACAGTACCATCCCACTTGGTTCCCACTGTCATATATTTGCACCCATTGTTGCTACATGTGGTGTCCAAGTTTGTTCTACATCCACTCTCTGAATCTGCTCTGAACCTGGTGGCTCTCTTTCAGCCACTTTCAAGGTTCTCTCAAATGTTATAGATACAATTCAGGTGTTTCCCTTCCCCACAATGGGTGGTGCTGACAATAACACGCTGCCTGTGAGCCCACTCACCATCCCCATCTCTCAGCACTTGCAATTCCACTACTTTATCAACTCAGTTGAAGAGGAATATGTCTAAGAAGCTAGTAGTCTTTCCGGTCTTTGCTCTGAGATGCTTTCTGTGCTCTTGGATTCCCTTTAACTTCTTAGAGTTTCTAATACATTTGCTCCTCTAAGTCTTGGCCTGGAAATTTGGACACTGGGTCCCCATCTCAGCATAGTTTTACTATTCAAATCAACCTTCTTTCATAGGCAAGTCAAACTTTTATCTCCTTCTAGGATAGATCTAATTGTTAGGATGCATCCTACATTCTTTCCAATTCTGTCTATGTCTAATAGTCAAGATTTAAGAAATTAAAAATCAATTTTTTTCTGTGAAGCATCGACTTTTGCGGTTGAAAGTCCTGATTTCAGAATATGTTTCTCTGCCATTAATTAAAAAGTATCTGTGGGGGAGTTCAATGGATTTTTTCCTGGACATTAAATACTTTTCCTATTAGGCAATGAATGACACTGGAGTAATTAGTGGGGTGTCTTGGAACCATAAAACAGTGTGGCCATAAAAATGTCTCTGTTTAAAATTTCCAAGCCTTATCCTGCTATGACTAAAAGTGATGAAAATGAGCAACTAAAACAAATGCTAATATATTAAATATTGTACAAGAAGATACCTTTAAAAATATTGCAACAAGAAAAAACCATGGAGATACATTTAAAATGTATAACATGAAATACTACTTCAACTAGATAATAACACTGAAAAGACTTGTTTTTATCAAAATTAAAATAGCTTTGTTCTGATTGTAAAATCACTTCATATTTATTTTAAAAATATCATATAATACTTTATAAAATTGCCCATAATTCCACTACTGAAAGATAATGCTAATATTTAATGCTCTTATTCAAAACTTGAAGAATTTCTTATTCCAAGAGCTAGGATAGGCAGAAAATGAAAATAAATGTACAAGTTCTTACAGCCATTTACAGATGAAAGTAATGGGTCTATAAATGGAAAATGGAATATGTTTTACCATAAGTAATAACTATTATGACTTTCCTTCAGCTTATATTGACAATGTAGTCTTGGGCTGACCCACAGTCAGCATAAAATGGTTAATCAACAAAGCTCTGAGGAATATGGTGAAAGAGATTATTTGAAGGTATCAGAGAGATGAATTGTTCACAAAAAGAGGGGGATTCTTTTTATAACTTGAGCTGGAAATTGCCCCAAACTCCAGGGTAGTTTTTATAACTCTTCCACTGTCTCAGGCAAAGATAAAATGAAGAGAGGAAATGTGGAGGCAGTACAATGAGATAGGAAAGAAAAAAACCCTGGGAAATCTGGCAGCTATCTTGGGCCACTTTGGAAAATATATTTTGGAGGACAAACATTTTCATGCTTCAGTGTTACACAGATCTCTAGAGAAGTAGCAAATTAGGAAAGGCAGTAAATTGAACTTCAGCAAGAAAGTTGATGACAACTCTGAACTCAAAGTCTGACTTTTGAACAGCTGTAAAAAACAATATTGAAAAAATATCTCTCACATATTCATATAAAAGCCCAGAAACTCAAATATGCCTGCTCCAAAATAGTCTGGAATGACATGTGGAATAACAAACCAGGTCTTGTCGTGATGATGGTGAGAAGGTCTCAGCAAGGCAGGACAGCAACAATCCTTTTAGCTTCAGCTAGTTTGGGGTGTTAAAAGTTCCTTATGTAAAATTAAAATCAGTATCACACACTACGAAACATTTATAGGACATACAATGTATGATATAATTTTATGATAAATGAAAAATGTAGAAAGTAAACCTCAGAGAAAGTTAGGCATAGAAGAGTATGTATGACCTGAAGTTTTTGTGGAAAATATCTTAAAGCAAGTGTTATTTGAATAGGACCTGAGAGTTGGAGAGAACTGATAACTAAAATAGCTTTAGAAGGCTTTCAAAGCAAACAAAATTAAATTGTACAGACGAACATATTGTGATGTGAAGCAAGGGATACATGACAGATAGTGAGAGAGAAAATAGGTAGGTAAGGTGAGTCAAGCAATTTTTGTATAGTAAAAAAAAAAAATTAGTGTTGGGTCAGGATTTTACTCTTAGACCTAATTCTAACTTTCTAGTTGATTTTAGGCAAATCTCTTATCTGCATCTCATTTTCTTTCTCTGTAAAATGATGTTAGACATGGCAGTTCTAAAATTTGATGTACATGATAATAAAAACTAAAATGTATTAAATGCTTACTCTGTGAGCAGAGCATGCTTTTAGCATCCATTTCATGCTTGCAACTTTATGAGACAGAATATGTTATTATTTCCATTTTAGATGCAGCAAAATTGATTATTGAAAAAATTATTCAAGCTTATTTTATAGCTAGTTGACTAGGAAAAAATATGATGAAAGTAGAAAATTTTAAGGAAAATGAGTCAAGGTATTGTGTATAGCAATCAGTATATAATGCTGGAAATTTTGCAGGGAAGCAATTAGTTAAGAGCATATCCTAGAAATAAACACATAGATTGATGAGAGATTAGAATTAGGAGGTAAAAGTGGGAACACAGAAGTAAGATTTAGTCTAGGAGGTATTTCAATGAGTCTTATTGAAAAACCGTATGGATGCAAAAAAGAAGACTGGCAGAATGTGGCTTTGAAGTCAGGAATGCCTGAACTCTGACACTTTCTCTCTGGATCTTGAGTATGTGCTTAACCTCCTTGAAACTTAGTTTCCTCACCTATAAAATAAGAGTCAGGATACCTACCATGTCGGTTGTTTGAAGGATGAAATTAAATACCATACAATGTGCCAGTGCTACCCCTGGAATTCCTTAATTGCTAGCTATTAACATCATGCTGATGGCAGGTTTGGAATTTTCATCAAAGCATATTATTAACTGAGATACTAATGATACCACTTATTATGTATAGTATCAACAATAAACATTTACTGAGCATTTCTTGTAAAATACAAAGAAGCCTGTGATGCTGACCCTTTATATTAATGTTTCACAATTTTCCAGCAAAGATAAGAAAAGTACATAAAGAGAAAACAAAAAGTCAAACCACCATATGATAGTGCAATAAGAGAATTACAGAGTACAATGAGAATTGAGAAATGAAAGAGCTTATTTTTGGCTAAGGGATGAAGAGCATAAAACCATGATCTAACTCTTAGAAAATGAGTAGAATTTCAGCATACAGAGATGGGATCATACCAGGTTTTGGACTAGAGTGAAAAAAGACACATTATTAGGAAAATGACAAGAATACTCTGGTTAAGGTGGCTAGTGTATATTGGGAGCATAATAGAGGGAGAGTTATACATAGTTTACAGATGGTTTTGAGTGATAGGCCAGCACTGAATTTTATCCTTCAAGAAGCAGGGAGGGAGGTGACATTTTTTAAAACAGAATGACACTATAAAATTGGTGATGTAAGAAGATTAACAGACTAAAAAAATTGAAATTGTGCTACTGGGGCAAGGTAATATAATTGTTGAATTCAAGATAAAAAATATAACTATTTTTAGCCATATGCTTTAAAACAAGGATCCTTTATTTGAGGAAAAATTCACCCCTCGTAGTCTTGTTCCCTCTAAAGATTGATCTGTTGTCTCCTTTATAACCAATTGTTTCTAAGGGTAAACCCAGAGTCCCAGATATATAACTGATATCAAAATTCTAAGGAAGGGCTGAGAAGGCTACAAAGAAAACCAGGAGTCCAGTGAGATAAGTGCATATGAATTTGTGTGGATAGTATTTTGTTAAGTTGGGATTCTTCTTCTTTTTTTTCTGGAGGCTTTTAGGCCAGGAATGTCCTCTATTGTTCTAAAAACATGTTATTCAGAGGAGAGCAGACAAAGAAGGAAGGTAGATGCATTATAGCATAGTTGTTCCTTCTCAGAAATCCTGGGTTCAAGTCCCAGCTTGCAGTAGTTCTATAATAATGGACAAGCTGCATAATTTCTCTGTACTCCAATGTTATCACCTTTAAAAGAGGGATAATAATACTTCATAGGGATATTGTGAAGACTGAATGACAAAATTCATTGAATCAACTAGAAGGATATCTACCACATGGTAAATATGACATAATATTTAGCTTCTGTTGTCTTTAGTATCAATTCTTTTTAGGTAGAATCCATTGTAATAGCTCAAGGATATGTTAATTATAGTTCAGACCAAAATGTTTAGCAGGAGAACTGAAAAAGTTGAGAATAAAGAATATTTTGCTAACAAGGCAGTGGGGCGGGGGGGTGCTGGCAGTTAACAAGATGATTTGGAATAAATAAAAAAGAATAATAGCCCTTGAACTCATAGAACTGAAAAAAAACAAAAACAAAAAACTGTGGAGCCAGTCCTAAAAATCTACTAGTCCTAAAATCCGCTAAAATAAAAACTTGTGATTGGGGTTAGTGCTTGGAAATTGAGCCACAGATAGGGAGTTACTGTGGAATGCAGCATAGTCAGTTTGCTGTGGAAAATGAAATAGAAATAACCTAGAGGATGGAAGAGAGTCTTGAATAACACCCAGATGTACAGACTGCATTAAGAAAAAAGAGAAAAGATGGGACCAGAAGATTAAATGGAAATCAAAAATATGCTCTTTCAAAAGCCCCAATAAAAAAAATAAAATCTCATAAAATAAAATATGGTGATTTACATGGACTTAGTGTTCATTGCTTCAAGTTCAGGGAAATGGAGACTGAAGATAAAAAATAACTGGGGTTGGAAATTACCAGGCAAATGATGTCCCTTAAACACACAATATTATTAGTCATGTGAAACAAAGTCAGATATGGAGGAATATGTGGCCAACAGATAATAAGAAATAGAGGTCCAGTCATCTTTGCAAAAGTGAAGTAGGCAGAATCTGGATTTAATGGTAGCATTTAAAAATTTTTTGTGGAATATTCTGAAAAAAAAGAAAAAAATAAACCCACTGGGCTAGAGCTTGTTTGATACTGGATACCATGAATTTGCAGTAGGCAAGATCCACATGATTTTCTGTTCTGCAGCCCTGGCCAATAAAGGAGAAAGTAGACCAGGGGGTAATCCAAGGTTCAGAATGGGTGCCCTCTGAATTAAAAAGCATGAGACAGTCTTAGGGAGTAGCAAATATGGCATGAAAATAGATGTTCACAGAAGCAAATTAGCACCCAAATAAGCTCTAGAACTGGTCTTATTTCTTTTGAAATAGAACCAAGCAATGTCCTGGCAGCATACATTGCAGTGGTGGATGCCTGATGTTTTATAAGCAACTTGATTGCTTCTTAAATTTGGCTTTAAGCCTGAAAAGAATATGCATTTGGAGTCTAAGAGGGAACCAGTAGCAGAAGAACTATAGCAATTAAATCCATGTTTAGCCCTCTGCTAACCCTTTTAGCTGTCTCAGCCTGACAGTCTGCATTTGGCAAGGGAGCTGCTCAGTCTGCTTTGCCCTCTTGGCAAGGCAGCCATCTGGCCAGTTGCACCTGTTTCCAACAGTCCTACTACTCCCATGAGCCCTATGTTGGTTTAAATGAAGTGAGAGCTAATGGGACTTGAATTACATGTGGAATGGGATGGAAATGTGTGAAAAGGAGGGCTAAGCAAAGCCAATTAGCTAACCTGGAATGGATAAACTAAACTGAGTAATTGGAAAGAATGGCAGAACAAGGTTAGACAAAACAGCAACCAAGATGATGAATGTTCTTCGAAAAAAGAAGCAGACAAGTTCATGGTCTGGGGGGAAAAACAAAACTCCATCTGCCTATTCAAGTGGCTCCAGCTTCTCATTCATATTAAAGATAATTCTGAACTGTGCTCTAGCAGCATTGCCGAAAGAAATTGCTTCAGGGAACAGGCTTCCTCTCTCCTAACCTCTGCTTGATGACTTGAGGTACATAATGAGCGTGGTGGTGCTGTCAAAGGAGCAAAATCGGTACCCAGAAGAGATTAAATTGAATGTAGGGAAAGCCTCCAAAATAACATATCTTTCCTCCTTGCAGAAACAATGATGATATTTTAACGTAAAAATTGCTGAAATGGTCTAGATGTGAATTTTGCTTCATTTTATATATCGTTTTGGACTTTTTCAATCTCTTCGCATTACTTACTGTTTTAGCCATACCTACTGCCCCACCCCCTGTTTGTACTAGTTCACACTAGCAAAATATATGTCACAGGATTAGAATTCCTATTGTTTTCTATACTGGAATACTGAGGATTGTACGACATGGTTATGTACCATATGTGATATATACACTACTATGATAGTTTGTGAAATTTCACAACTTTATAATAGCTCTATGAAATAATTAACCTTAGATGCCCAGAATATTAAGACAGAAACCTTTTGAAATTACTTGCCCCAGAAGTTAATCAGCAAAAAACATAGTATATTGAAATTCAATGCACGTGTGCACATGTATATATGTTCAACTATCTAATTCGTTGCTAATTTTTCCTCAAAACTAACAAGTTACCAAAAAATATCTACATGTCTTAAATTTAGATTATTTTTGTTGATCAGCATGTCTCTGAGCTAAATATTTCAGAAAAAAAATGGGAAACTATTTTCTATGATTCCAAAGTTATATAACAAATCCACATGTGCCCCTACATTTACTGAGTTTTGCTTCTTCATGAATGGCCCGGGAAAGAGTGAATAAATTCTTTTAGAAAAGCTCAGTTGTGGCAAAATATAGACATTTTTCCTATTTTCAAACATTTTCTGTTTACTCTATAACTCATATAAACATTTGGGCACTTATCAAAATTAATCATTTTGGTACAAGGGAAAAGTTTTAGAATTTGAAAAGGCCAACTTTCAGTGGATGTGTATGTGTGTGTATGTGTATGTGTTTAATGCCAGATACTGCAGATAGTAGGGTATGAAGTTGGTGATTTTATGTCTATCTTCACATTCTATTTCTGTACTTCAAGTCTCCAACTCTAAAGATTTTCATGTGGATATCATGGTAGCATATGATAAAACTCAGAGAGATTAACAAAAAGTCATACAGTGGTCTTCTTTGGGGTAGTTTGAGCTATACAGGTTTTGCTTTGTGTTTGTCCTTCATATGAACTCCTGAAATACATTTAATAAATAATGAAAAAGAGTACTATTAAAGTTTATAGAAACCACTATAATAAAGAAAAATTATTTTGACTTCAGGAATCTTCCACCCAGAGATTATCTTCTCTTTATCTTATCTGGCCCATCATTCATATACACACACACACACACACACACACACACATAAAATTGCTAAATTGACATTGCTTTTAAATTGGCCTAATGTGTTTCTTTTATCAATGACATAAAAAGAAGGCTTTGATTTAGAAGTGACAGCAGCCACCTAAGAAAAATTTCATTTATTCACTGTAAAGAGCTCAAAATAACCCTACTCTATCTGGGATACTCTGTAGAAGGAAATAAAATGAGATTAACTGGGCTAAATGCCAAGAGCAAGCAGTAATTAGACAAGCCCAGAAGAGGTGCCAAACCTTCTACACCACCATAAAAAAGTGAAGAGAGACACTGAAATGGCACTGTGAACACTGCATTTGAATTTCACATGTTTTTCAAGATTCAAAGATTTCATTAACGTTAGGGAGAATTTAGGATAAGCCATGTAATAAAATACTTGTTTAGAGGCTTAAATTCAGGTTTGAAAGAACTTAATGTAGATGTGTAGATTAATCAGGATACTTAAACTCAGAACTATATGAATTTTCTTTGTAAATTCTCGCTTATTTTCTGCAACTCACCTCTTCTCTGTATTTGTAGATTTGAAACTCTCTCCCTCCCTTTAGCTATTATAAGAGATGAATTCTGTGATGTTAATGAAAGAATTTGTAGAATTTGAACTTCACAAAAGCATATTATGATTATTATCATCTTCATATTTAAAAAACTTCTTCCAGACACAAATGGGGCCTCAAAATAGAAGCAAAATGAGACAAAGGATTAGTTGACTTGCAAATGAATTGGGAATTGTTTTAGAGAGACAGCTGTATATCTATCAGTAGATCATGTTATTTCAAGCATGGGATTGGCTTGAAGACAGTATACAGAATTTAGAAATTAACTGCAGTAGTGCCAATCCTACTTTTGCCTGTGGGGAAGGAGGGCAAGATGGATATATTTAGTAGTGTTGCATAGAAAACTTCATTGCTTCCATGCCTCCTGGTAATTGTGCATCTCTTTCCTTCTCATTCTTCAAGAAAATGGAGACTTTACAAACATATCTTCCTCTATCGTTCCACCAAAATTAATAGTAATAATAATGAAGATGATGATGTTGATACCACGAAGAGAGCAAAGCCACCAGTAGACATGGATGGAGCACACAGGTTAATAGAGAGCTGCTACATCACAGACCCAGGGCCAACATTTTGCAAAGCATATGTGAGGGTACCAAAAACAATGACTTGAAAAACTACAGTCATACAAAAACCTTTATAACAAAGGCCTAGAAATATAAGAAGTTGACATCCCAACATAAATGATGTGGAACAAGGCAATGTTCTAATAAGAACTACTTCATTAAGTGCAGTGGTTAAGGGTTGTTGTCAGTTGTTTAGAAGAGAGGAACTCAAGACTGAAATCCAAATCCGGTGTACTAACTCTTTACTTCATTCTGTATGAGTATTTCGTAATCTCCCTCAACAAAATGTTGTCATCTCCACAGTGTCTTAATTTAAATACCTTTAATCTCCATTACTAAACATATCTTATCTAGTAAAACCAATGCAACTATTATAGTTAAGTTTCTAGTTTCCAATGTAGGAAAAAACAAGTAAGGAGTACCCCTTTTCAAATTGTCTTTCAAAGCTTATATTCATTAGGTATGGGGCATAACAAAAAAATCCAGAAGACTCTTCTAACCTGAAGATATAAAACATTATAGTCAAGATTGTGGTGATAGAGCATATTTTAGAAGCCAAAGCTATTAGATGGTATCAGTTCCCACCTTTGGCATATCTAGACATATTTGAGAGCCACAAAAAATGTTAAGTCCAGAGGTACCATTTTTTCCTTCCAATTTGCCATTAAGCAATTTCTTAGTCAGGTTCTCTAGCCAGAGATTTCTCTGATGGTCACAGGATGAAAAGCAGAATTACCAATAAACCCATCATTGGTAATACCATCAACTCATATTGCTTCTAACCACTGAAGACAATTTCTTCATTAAATCCCAATCCTCTTTTTGAACTAGATCATTTTCATAACCAATCAACTGATAAATGAAGCCTCACATTGTTTAGAAAACTATGCTTGTCATGGAGCCTACCTTTGTCAGACCATCCCCCCAGAGAGTCCCATTCATCAGGCCTTGTCAAGTTGCATTACTCAGCCTCATTAATGCCACCTCACAGGATGCAGCACTACCTCCCTCCTGGAACTGCCTGATAGACTGCTCCTCCCTGCACAGACTTCTAAGAGGCCCTTTGAGAAATGCTTTATTGAGGGCTCTGCTGAAGGAAATAGCACCTTAATGAAAGACATGTACCAGGGCATAATTAACTCCTACTGCAGCCCATTGCTGTCGTCATCAGTCCTTTCATCCATTTGTCACCTATGAGGATGACAACTAACTTTTCTTAACTGAAAGCACAGGTGATAAGAGAAACTAAGTAAAAGTAGAGGAGGGGTGATTTCAAAAGCTGTTTTAATAGAAATGTTTTATATTCTGTTGGCTGAAAGAGGAACCAGTCCTTGATCTCTCAGCTGGTGTAGTTAGATTCAGGAAAACAGCCTCAGCAGAACAGAAAACAAAGTCAGAACAAAGGCCAGAGATTATCAAGAAAATCATTGAGCACAAGAGGTAAATGTTTATTTGAATTGTGACAAACACTGTTAGTAGTAGATCAAGATGTCCTAGATTTAAGCTCTTTGTCATTGCAAATACTCTAAACACAGAGTTTGAATGGAGGATCACTTAAGACATGACAATGTATCCTAGAATTAAAGGTGACAGGAATGAAAAGCAGAGATTGATGACAACTGTTCTCCTTTACAAAGCTCTCTACTGTTCTTTTCTTATTTTACTAGTGTCAGCTTCTTTGAAAGAATTAAAATAAATGAAAAGATTATTTATTTACACCTGCTTTAAAAATGCTACACAGGCACATGCACGCACAAACACACACACACTCCCCATTCAGCATTGTTCCAGAATTATATGCAGCTTCCGCTCTTGTCTAATTGCCTTTGCAGAGCAACAAAAGAAGTAAATGACTTTTTTTTTTCCTTACTAAGCTGTAAATCAGATTCCTCTCAGCCATGGTGGCATCTGTGGGTGTAGGGCCCCTTTAGAATGACAGTGTCCAATTACGAACAAACATTGCTGTTGTCCCCAAGGAAAACAGAATTCAGAGGATCTGTGAGATAGCACATGGCCAAATAATCTGATGGTTTGGTTACTTTTTGACAGTACAATATCTATTTAGTATTAATAGTGGTAGGCTATATTTCTATCCAGGTGGAATTCACAATTTAAAAGGGCAGGTTTAAAACACCAAGCGCTAAGCCTGCGTAAAAGTAGTGTGTCTAGTCAAGGGCTCTCAAAAAATCTATAATTATCTGGAAAGCCCTGTTGTCGAGATTTTCTTTATTACTTATGGAAGAATATTATTTTTATCCCAATTTTTAGGATCCCTTTTTTCACTCCTAAAAACATTTCCCACTGAATGTTTATACCCACACACAGTCCCTTATTAAAATTCCAAAATCTAAGAGCTCCCAAATCTTAGAATTTATTTTAATTTCTTTGGTGGTAAACTCTGCCCTAACATGAACCAAATAGCAGTGAAACTTCTTCATATTCTTTATTTTTCCACTTAGTGTGAATATTGATATACTGCATCCCAGTGTCTTTGATCATAGGACACTGACCCAGGCTTAGAAGGGATGTTATGTAATATATAGTAAATGCCCTGCCTTACCTTTGTCATATTGGAAAAGTGCTAAATTCTGAAATATTTGTCCCCAGGGAATCCGGTGATTGTAAAACTGTATTCTAGTCTCATTCTACCACCTGATCCTGGTTTTTCTCATAATTATAATTATATATTTAGGTTGGAAGTTTTGAGAAAGAAACTTATCTTTTTTTTTTTTGCTGTAAGAAAAACTACTTCTGCATTTTCTATTCTTTCTAGATCCATTCCTTATCTAAAGAAGCCTCAGACTAGCCCTTAAAAGTATTGTATGAAAGAGATTTTTAGAAGATTAATTGTAGAAATTCTGAAATAGGTAAGTGGACCTGGACCTGAGATTGTTCATAAAGCCAAGAGCTGCCTGCTTCATAAAAACAGAATTAGTCATGTTTCATCCACCACTGACTAAAGAAACTACAAGAAAGAATGCAGCCTGCCAGAGGCTAAGGGTGTAAATAGTCACACACCAGAAATTTAAACTCAAGCCTGGTCATGCATAAGTAGATGAAGTTCACATTACACTATCCATGGTATGGAATGCTAACCTAAGAAATCAATACAAATACTGGTCCAAAACACTACTATTGGTTTTTTATTGCTGTGTAACAAATTACCACCAACCTAGTGGCTTAAAACAATACCTGTTTATTAACTTACAGTGCTCTAGGACAAAAGACCTGGCAGACGGAGCTGGGTTCTCTGCTTACAGTCATACAAGGCCAGAATCAAGGTGTCAGCTGGGCTGAGCTCTTATCTGGACATCCTGGGGAAGAATCTGCTTTGAGGCTCATTCAGGTTGTTGGCAGAATTAAGTTCCTTGTACATGTAGAGTTGGGGTACTTTGTTCCTTTTCTATCTTTAATTACATCTGAAAAAATTCTTTGCCAATATGTCAGTCAGTGTTCAACCAGAGAAACAGGAGAAGAGATGTATATTAAGGGATTTATTGCTAGGAATTGGCATATGTGAGTGTGGGGATTGGCTAGGAAAGTCTGAAATCCACTGGACAGCTTGGCAGGAAGGGCAGGCTGGAATGGTTGTCCACAGGCAGAATTTCTTTTGAGAAGTCTCAGTTCTGCTCTTAAGGCCTTAAGCCTGACTAAATCAGTCCCACCCAGACTAGCTAGGATAATCTTGCTAACTTAAAGTCAGCTAATTATGGACTTAATCACATCTACAAATACCATCAGATCAACTCCTAGATTACTCTTTCATTGAATAACTGGGGACTAAATCTTAGCAAAGTTGGCAAATAAATTGACCATCACATGTAATATAATATAATCATAAGGTAACATCAGGAGAAAGAGGTCATGGGGGTCATCTAGAATTCTGGCCACTGCACCACTGAAACTCCTATAGCCACAAAGGAAATAAACCACTCTACATGTCAGAGCACTTCAGGTTCCCCAGAGGCCAAAGAGTCTTACTAAAAATGAACTCACTTTCAAAAAAGTGCGTAACAGATGAGGAAATTATCACCTTAGGGGCAAGTTGGTAGATGCAACAAAGAGAGAAACTAACACCAAGAAATGGAAACAATATTACAATCTAAAATGAAATATGAATACTCAAATGGTAAATGATTAAGACAATTTAAAAAAAAATAGAAATCACAGTGAAAGTACTAAGCTGTGGGAAAGAAGAGCCAAGTTTAAGGTAGGAACAAATTCAACATTAAGAAATGAAATATATAGCCCCTCAATTTAGAAGTAACAAAGAAAAAGAGTACATTTTAAAGACTGTTAGATGATATGT
The DNA here is from genome assembly GCF_009873245.2 of Balaenoptera musculus. Lineage (NCBI taxonomy): Eukaryota > Metazoa > Chordata > Mammalia > Artiodactyla > Balaenopteridae > Balaenoptera > Balaenoptera musculus. The sequence continues at coordinate 91,509,210 of NC_045788.1, forward strand.
TCCACTGAGAAAATAAACCAAGAGAAGGTGGGCTTGAAAAAAAATCATAGAAAATATAGCTCAAAGAGATAAAGTTATGGGTCACAAAAAAATGTAGTTTTGAATCATAGAGGATAGATCCAGTGTGTCTAACGTGTGTCTGATAAAATTCTGTAAGAGAAAACATGAGAGGCAATATTCAAAACAAAAAGGCCCAGATTTTCTTGAGTTTAAGAAATATAGAACATCAACAATATAGAAATCTTTTTTTTTTTTAATTATTTATTTATTTGGTTGTGCTGGGTCTTAGTTGCAGCAAGCGGGCTCCTTAGTTGCGGCTCACCAGCTCCTTAGTTGCGGCATGTGGGCTCTCTTAGTTGTGGCTCTAGGGCTCCTTAGTTGCAGCATGTGGGCTCCTTAGCTGTGGCATGAGAACTCTTAGTTGCAGCATGCATGTGGGATCTAGTTCCCTGACCCAGGATTGAACTCTGGCCCCCTGCATTGGGAGTGTGGAGTCTTAACCACTGTGCCACCAGGGAAGTCCCAACAATATAGAAATCTTAAAAATATCTCAGAAAAAAATCATAAGATACATAAAAAAATAATACTTAGGGTAAAAGTAAAAATCTTCCCAGAGAACAATGAAATAATATCCTGTGCTGAGCTAAAATGATTACTATGGACTCAGTTAAGAGAGAGGTAGAATAATACTGTCAGTCAAAGACTCTGACAGTTTATTACTTTCAAAATGTACTTTACTAACAAGGAAACTGACATCAAAACAAAGAGTGGGTTGTAGGAGAAATGTGCAAAAGAATTGATGAAGATGTTTGTAAATTTACATAATCATTGACTGGTACTACTACTGCTACTACTATTACTACTAATATTAATAGTAACCAACTGGGAAGCGGCAATGGTTAATAACAAGCTGAAAATAAAATACTGAAAATAAATAATCAAGAAGATGGGAAGATGGAATAAATACCACACAGTATTTCAAATAAACCATATCAACAGAAATACATCTTACAGTGTTGAATGAAAAAAAAGTTGAAGTAATGTAAAGTAACACTGAGTAAAGAAAGTAAGATGCAGAAGAATATGCATGGTGTTACACCATGTAGTTTTATTTTAAAAATATGCAGAACTATACAGAACATTGCTTTGGATGTGTACATACATGATACAATATTTTAAACCATTTTTAATTGAAGTATAGTTAATTTACAATGTTGTGTTAGCTTCAGGTGTACAGCAAAGTGATTCAGTTATACATACATATATTCTTTTTCAGATTCTTTTCCATTATGAGTTATTATAGGACACTGAATATAGTTCCCTGTGCTATATAGTAGGTCTTTGTTGTTTGTCTATTTTATATATAGTAGTGTGTATATATTAATCCCAAACTCCTAATTTATCTCTCCCCCCTCCCTCCCGCTATCCCCTTTGGAAACCATAAGTTTGTTTTCCATGTCTGTGAGTCTACTTCCATTCTGTAAATAAGTTCATTTATATCATTTTTTTAGATTCCACAAATAAGTGATATCATATGGTATTTGTCTTTCTCTGTCCGACTTAATTCATTCACTTAATAGGATAATCTCTATGTCCATCCATGTTACTGCAAATGGCATTATTTCATTCTTTTTTATGCCTGAGTAATATTTTTTTAAAAAGTGCCTGGGAAGGAAGCACACCAACTTCAGGGTACTGTGTTTGTTTGGGAAGGGTGGGAAGGAAATGAAAACAGAGAGGGGTAAAAAAAGAGTCTTTGGTTTATCAACCGCATTTTATTTCTTTTTTTAAAGAATTTCACTTTATTTATTTATTTATTTATTTATTTTTGGCTGTGTTGGGTCTTCGTTTCTGTGCGAGGGCTTTCTCTAGTTGCGGCGAGCGGGGGCCACTCTTCATCGCGGTGCGTGGGCCTCTCACTATCATGGCCTCTCTTGTTGGGGAGCACGGGCTCCAGACACGCAGGCTCAGTAATTGTGGCTCACGGGCTTAGTTGCTCCGCGGTATGTGGGATCCTCCCAGACCAGGGCTCGAACCCGTGTGACCTGCATTGGCAGGCAGATTCTCAACCACTGCGCCACCAGGGAAGCCCCACATTTTATTTCTTAAAAAATAAAAACTTCTGGGGCTTCCCTGGTGGCGCAATGGTTAAGAATCTGCCTGCCAATGCAGGAGACATGGGTTTGAGCCCTGGCCCAGGAAGATCCCACATGCTGCAGAGCAACTCAGCCTGTACGCCACACTACTGAGCTTGCACTCTAGAGCCCGTGAGCCACAACTACTGAAGCTCGTGTGCCTAGAGCCCGTGCCCCGCAATAAGAGGAGCCACCTCAATGAGAAGGCCGTGCACCACAACGAAGAGTAGCCCCCACTCGCCACAGCTAGAGAAAGCCCGTGCGCAGCAACGAAGACCCAACGCAGTCATAAATAAATAAGTAAATAAATTTATTTATTTATTTAAAAAAAAAAAAACTGTTACAATTCTATTTCAGTAATCCATGCAAGAGATGACCTATGACAGTGGCTCAAAAAAAAAAAAATTAATGAGACCTTTCAAATGTAAAATCAGTATGACTTGATAATCAATTTTGTATGAGTGGCAAAGGAAAATGTTGAATCAAAAATGACTGTGAGTTTGTTGTCTTGAGAAATTAAATGAATGTTGATGCTTTCAATTTTCTAAAAGACAGAGAGTTGTAAGGTCTTGATAGAGTTGTCCAAAGGGTATCTGGAAACATGAATCTGAAAATATGAATCTGGATTGTAGACAGAGTTTGGGGTCAAATGAATGGATAGATAAATGGATGGATGAGTGGATGGATAGACAGATGAATAAAAACCTCTATATCAGTTTATCCATTCTTCCTTTAATCCTTCAAGCTATCTGTTTGTCTTTACTTTCTAGTGATCCTAATGGCCCATACTATTGCATTCTAAATTGTTTTCTTTTATATTAAATTATTTATTGGCATTTTATTTTTCTTTTGAATTTAGTTTTTGTACTTACAATCTGCTTGTATTTTCTTGAAGCTTTTAAAAGATAAAAGAAGGAGCTATGAAAGGAGCTATAGATGATTATGAAGAGCATGAACATGGATTGTATAATGTAAACATGGATTCATAAAAGAAACCTCATAACCACAAATAGCTGAATTTTCACAATTTGACTCAATTAGATATCCTTATAGTTAGAATTTCAACTTGAAGTTATTAATTTTCCCTTTCTACTGTCTTTAATTATAGAAAACTTCCACCAGCTTGTAATTTAGAGAAATTTGCTCTAACAAGGAAAGTTTATTTACCATATGGGTATTCTCCAGATTATAGTTTGTATAGATAGAAATTGATACAAACGATTGGAGAATAGAGTTCCTTGGAAAAAGTTAACATTGAAATTCATTACAAACCACGTTAAAATGCTCACGTTCTCTAGAGTTGTAGGAATCCTTAAAAATCAAACTCTACTTTCCTCTGCATGTAATTTTATTAATTTTCCTCCTTCTCTTTAGAATATTTCCCACATTTTTGCCTATTTGACATCTTTAGATCCTCCAAGTCTTTGTGAGTACTTACATTGCTCTGTGATGCCTTTCCCAACTTTCCAGGCAGAACTCCATCAAAGTCTCCCACAATGCTGAATAGTAAATAGTAAATAACCACACACTTTTGGAAATGATCTTGATACTTGTCATCACTGTTTCTGTTAGCTCTTTGGGTAGGAATTGGGGTAATGCAATTCCTCTATAGCAATGGTAAGATGCTTAAAAGATGCTAACGACCCAACAGTGAAACTTCCTAAATAACTAGAAACATAATTAAGATATTTATTTTATATTGAAACAGTTTTTTCAGGTAAAGAATGAAGTCAGGAGAATCTAATTTTTTTTTTTTTTCTGATAGGGATTGATGAAAGGATAGTAAGAGAAATAACTGAAAAGGAAAAAGATATTCATTCTGCCTAGAAATGTAGGCAAAGTTGCTAAATATAAGCATGGATTTTTTTCTCATTGTAATAATCGTTCATTCATTCAACACATTGATTGAGTACTTACTATAAGTTAGGCCCTATGCCAGACCCAATAGTTTGATAGCAGAAAACTCAGACCAGCAATCTTGCCATAGATGGTAGACTATGTTGAGTAAACTCATCTTCTCTGCTCCCTCAAAATATTCGTCCAGTGTCTCACAGGCTTATAATCGAGGAGTTTATATGCTTCAAGAGGAAATGTTGTCCTCCCTGCTTCCCTTTGAGGTGGTACAAGCTTTATATGCTGATTGTGTTACTGACCCAGCAGAGTGGGAGCCACTCACAGCAATAGAACAAGACCAAGTTCAGTTTAGAAGCAAAGGGAAGTTTTATTCTTTTTTCAGAGAACGGAGAGGTGTGAGCTCACACTCTAGAGCACACGCTCTCCCTAACAGGCTGCAGCTGTGGGTGGGGCTGCTTTATGGGGACTTAGGGGGAGGGGGCGGAGTTCTCATGGGCCAGGCTCAGCTGTGCTGCTCTCACTCCAGATGGCAGCGCGGATGCAGCGTCTCTGCGCGCAGCTCGCCTCCGCCATTTTGAATCTGCACTCGGCCGAGGAGCTGAGGTGTCTGGAGCAGCCATTTCACTGGAGGAACTGTGGTCTGCAGGGCCAGCCGGGTGCAAGGCCTCTGCGTGTGGCATCCTGTCAGCAAGTGAAACTAGAGGAAGCACAAAGAAAAAGAGAGGAAAAAAAAAAAAAAGGTTAGAGTTTATCTTATTATCAAGATTCTATTCTTACTTCCCGGGAATTGGTAATGGGCTTTGCTGGTGACAAATGTGTATAACAGCCACTCCAATTTTTAATAGCACTGGTGGAAAGTAATCTCATTTTTCTCTGTTGAACACTATGTTATTAGAGGTTCCTCACCATCAGTCGGCCTGAAGCAATTGCCCTGGGTATGACTCTCCTAACCATACCCCTCCTCCCTGGTCCCAGGGGTATGGAGACCTTGCTGTTTCAGGCCACATTCCACTGACTTCCAGAGTGTGTCCCAGTAGCACCTCTACCTCAACTTCCTTTGCTCCTTTTCTGTGGGCTCCCAGGGAGTGTTGGGGTGAAGGATGGAGAAAGGATGGTAGTGGAGACCTTGAACATTTTAGTCAAAGGCAGGATACGTCTTCCAGTGCCATGATGTGTCTTTAGGGCTGAGCAGCAGCATTAAGGGTTTAGGCCTTGTCTACTTCCAACTGTAGCCTTCAAGTCCACTAAATTACCATCATCACCACACCCCACCACCAAATCTTGAATAGATGCCTCTTTTACATAAATATTCAAATATGCTGGGTTTGCCTCAGAATGTTAATCACAGTTGGAAGCTAAATATTTCTGTGGCTATCTGATTAATGCATTTTTTTCCCCATAATCTATAAGCTCAGTGAGTCCAGGAAGTGTATCTATTTGATCACCATTACATCAAATAGCTGGAAAAAATGTTCTCATTTAGGTTCTTTTGAATAAACTCTGATGATTAAAACATTACAGACTATTAACTAGACTGACAATTTAACAAAGAGGTAATATCATACTTATTTTTCAGTCTCTTACTATCTTTAGTCTAGTATTTTATATAAAATAGGCCCTTAATATGTTCAGAATTGAAACTAAGGGACCATGATTAAGTCTCCTGCTTGAGAATTTTTTCAGGGTCTTCTCTATATGACAGAGTCATGGTCACCAGCAGCTCTGGGATCACATTTTTTTTTATAGGTCATGATTTAAAGGGAAAGATAAAGGTTTCCTTTAGTATCTGTATAAAATTCCTTATAAAGACTCTAATTTGCACAACTTGTGTCATATGATTTTCCCTGAGCCAATTTCTATGGTCAGAAGTGTGAGGTTTTGTGTGTGATAGTTAAATGTACACCCAACAGACTGATGGCATATGTGCTCTGATTGGGAGCCCAAAGAGAGTCATATGGAATGAGGAACAGGTAATTCCCAAGGATGTAGAGTTGCTGTTGTTTTAACAGAAAGGAAAAAAATGCAGAACTTCTACCACATACACCACCACCACTACCATCATCAACAACAACAACCAATATTTACTGCAGTGGGCATGGATATACAGTAAATGGGGAAGTTGAGAGTACGGTATAGAGAGGTGGAATAGTTCATCAATGATTTATCATCAGATAGGCTCTACTTTATTAGTAAATGAATTAATGTTCTTAATTTACTAGGGAGAAATTCTTTAGGCAAAATTAGTTTCAGTCAAACTTTACAGTTAATGTTTAAAATAAAGACTGTGAAAGCTGTTGTCAGGGCCTGAAGTTGAGAGTTTTCCATTATGAGTGGTGATAAGAAGCTTATCTCTGCTTTGATTTCAAGAAGTCGTTTCACTTTGGAGTCTCAAGAAATATTGAGCTTCCCTAAAAACATTCCCCTTAAGTGAAACTATTGTGGATTTTTTACAGGCACTTAAATAAAAGTAGTGGTTTTTTTCCTTTGCTAAATGGACTGCTTACATTATGCATGATAGTGAATCTAGGTTTAAAGTGATTCTTTTTGGTAGGACTACCCAGGGAATCAGATAAATAAAAACTGAAAGGTTAGTGTTTTGCAAAAACTAAATGAAAGACCAAGCATCAAAGTTTGGAATTATGTTTGAAATGATTTTTGAATAGATTCAATATTAGCTTAATTGAGGTTCTCCCTCAGTGAACACGAGGCTCCTCATCTTTTCCCTATTTGCTTCACCTATGTTTTTAAAGAAAATTTAGCTTTCTCTGATCCTCAAAAATCAAGATTTGCTAATCGTTCCAACTACCATTCCATTCCCCACTGCACATGAAAGCTTTTGCTGAAAAGCGAAGTACATTCTTGTCTCCATTTTAATTCATTCAACTCCCTTCTCAAAACTTTTTTTTTTTTTCATTTTCTTTTTTTCCCATCTAATCTATCCATAGCTCCTTTGAATAGCTGTGTTATGTCTTGGCACTTTTTCAATCATTCGTTTTAGAACTGCTATACTGTCTAATATTTATCACCAACTTACCCATAACTCTAGCCACTTTGGACATTCCATTATGCCGTTATACCTCAGTTTCCAAAGAGATGTGTCCCCAGGTAGCCAGAGTTTATTCTTCATTTATGCTTATTATTGACATCCTCCTTCAGAGAAAATTCAGTGTCTCTCTGTTTCTCTCTACTTTCATTTCCTTTCAGATTCTACATGGCATCATATTCACATCTAATTACCTCTAGCTCGATGTTTGCATTTTGACACACTAATTAATTCTCTTCTTGCCCCAGAGTTAGCATTGTTCATAGGATATCATCATGTGCTTGATTTATGGTGTCAAATTCTGAAATAAAAGGGAATGTATTTGTAGAATGTCTTTATTTTAAAAGTCTTTGCCTTTTCTACTGGCTTTTTCAAGCAAAGAACTATAAAGTGAATTTTGGACTATAGCCTCAGTTATGCTAATTGGCTGTGTGATTTGCAGCAAGTTCTCACTCTCTCTCATCTCTGTCTCTGTCTCTCTTTCATTATGAAATAAGGGTAGTAGGTAACCTAAGTAATCTATGAGTTTTCTTGAAGTCCCCAAAGTCAGGATATTTATTCAGGGCAATTAACACTAAGTGTCATAACAAATAACCCCCAAGTTTTAATAGCTTAAGACAATAAAAGTTTATTTCTTGCTCATATCACAGCTTAGTGCAACTCAGGTAGCTCTTCTGGGTGAATCTATTCCAAGTAACAACTCAGGGATCCAGGAATCTTCTATCTTGTGTCTTTGCTGTCTTGTAGGTTCAACTTGGAGGTCTCTGCTGTCATTTAGTCAGCCAATGAACAGAGAGACTGTAGAATCTCATGGGATGTTTTAGAGCCAGATCCCAAAATAGCATACATTAATTTGACCACATTCCACAGTCCACTGACCAGAACTCAGTTATATGGTCTTAGTCTTAAACTTATTTTAGGGGGAACTAAGAGAAGTGGTCTTTCTGTGTGTCCAAGAAGAAAAAACAAGTTTGGTGAGCTTTTAGCCAATTTCTGCCACACCCTTCAATATGATGAGACTATTAATTTCCTTCTATTTTTCTACCATCCAGTTTCCCATTCTTTCTGTCTCTATTTGGTTGATTAATGGTTTTGATCCTCACCATTTTCCTCCCTGAGTTTGTTTTTTTTTTTTACTTAACACCCTGACCCTGGACTCTGGTGTCACTGCCAAGCTTTGCAAGAGACCTCGTTTTATCCCTTTTTTCTGTAGAAGAGCCTGCAGATCAGTGTGTAAGGATCCCAGTTTTCCCATTTGCTAGCAACTTGCATGACTCTTCGGAACCTCAGTTTCTTTATCTGTAATAGGCTTACCTGAGAAAAACTAAGTTGTCAGAGATGTAGTATGTGCTGAAAACACTTTTATTTTTTGGTTCTATTTCCTATTGTCCTTGTATATTAGAAAGATTATCTCATCCATTAAACCTCTGCCCTATTATCTCTGTAAGAAAAATAAAGCTATTATCTTAAATTCTAAAGCCTGTCCTATATACATAAATCAATTTACTCTCCCTTTCTGACCTTCCATTATATAAAAACCTTCCTACTATATGGTCTCTATGTCTGCAATGGTCTAATTTCTCTACTCAGCTAGCTATATTTCAAAAATATTTTAATGTGAACTTTCTAGATATATAGCCAGGGTTATCTGATTTGTTGGTAAAGTTAGTTAATATTCTTTCTGCCTCAATGTTTAATATTTCATTATCTCTACCATTATCCATTACCATCTCTACCAGTCAGAGGAAATTTTTTCTATGGCTTTGACTAAACCATTACTTGAATAACAGCAACTATTAGCTAAAGTGAGATTTGGGTTTGTGTCTGAACAGATGAAAATTTCCATGCATAACCATTAAGCATTGTAAAAGGTACCTAATAGTGAACCATTTCAAGTTTGTATTTCCAAAAAGATAATTATTTCTAAAATTCAGGGCTCTCTATTGAACTGTATGAGATTGGACAAATAACCTCTCTGTGCTCAGTTTTCTCAACTATCAAATATTCAGGTTATTTCCTGTGTCTCTTCTTTACCTAAAATTGATGCTTCATATTATTTGTGAGAGACTCCTCATATTTTATAAATATCTTTCCAATTATAGCAAAAGATTTTTTTTCTTTCCACAAATCATACATACACCTGTGGTAGGTTGAATAGTGTCTTCCGAAAACTTATGTCAACTCAGAATCTCAGAAACTAGGAAGAGGTAGGGAAGGATTTTTCTCTGGAATCTTCAGAGGGAGCATGGCCTTTCCGACAACTTGATCTCAAACTTCTAGCCCCCAAAACTGTGAGAGAATTTATTTCTTTTTTGTTAAGCCACCAGTTTGTAGTACTCTGTTAGGGCAGTCCTAGGAAAATAATACAACCCCTTTCAATTATTTTTAACTGTTGTAATTACTCATTTAACTTGTTCATCTTCACCATAACTGTAAGTTCTCCAAGTGATGTTCAGTAGTATTACTCATAACCTTGTAAGCAGAAGTCCATTAATAGTTATTAAAATGAATGAACGAATAACTCAGTTCATACTGTCCTGGTACCATTATGCTATGAATAACTGAAGTTTTCTAATATAACAGGGAAAAAGCCTATTAATTTCCCCAATTAACACTTCTCAAATTTCACCCTTATGAATCATTTTTTCCAAAGTCTTATTTATGCATAAGACAGGAATGAGAGCTTTTTTTTTTTTTTTTTTCTGGTAGTGAAGCTGAACACCAAGGCTTTATTTCTGTTTGTATTACTGCTACTGTTTTTTTTTTTGAATTTTATTTTATTTTTTATACAGCAGGTTCTTATTAGTTATCTATTTTATACATATTAGTGAATGTATGTCAATCCCAATCCCTCGGTTCATCCCATGCCCCCGCCACCCCCCACTTCCCTCCTTGGTGTCCATACGTTTGTTCTCTACATCTGTCTCTATTTCTGCCTTGCAGACTTGTTCATCTGGTTCTTGAGCATCACATTTTCTTGAATATGAATGCTTGCGTTGCTCTTTTGGTGTCTCCCTCTCTTGTTAAGTCTTCACTGGATTCAGTGCATATGGAAATTCTATAAGAGGCATATGAAACGGCATCTCGAGAGTCAGATTTTATAAACAACATGGACAGCAGCAGCCAGGAGCATCCGTGCCTACATTTGTTCTGTTTTCAAGGTTTTGCTTTACCTCTAATGACAAAACTTATCCCATCACAATGTTTGTTCCATCCCAGTACAAATCCTCATATATTGCCAAAGAAGGTATTATGCAACATGAAGATTCCATAACTGTATCATTGCAAGGACAGCTACAGAAAACACTCTGAAATAAATTCCAGATACTATATTGTGTGAGACTGGGGAGTAGTTATGTCCATCTTATTTCCAACAGCTATGTGGTTTCATTGATGAGTATTAAGAATTTAAGTTCTTTGTGGGCTGAGATTTTGTTCTGTTCACTGCTATATCCCTAGAACTTGGAAGATGGCCTGAAACATTTTATATAACCAATGAATATTTTGAATGAAAAGTCCCTTTCTTAATTTCCTTGCTGCTGCTAACTCAGTGATCAGATGCTGCTTTATGTGCATTCTATTAGACGACTAAAGCAGGGTTTTGCAACTTGTAGAAGTCACATCAGAGAGTTTCACTGCCAGGGAGGTTTACCATATTCCCTACACCTCTCAAATTTGGCAATTAACACTCCAGCTGGAGCGCGTCTTTTTCTCACTGACTCCAGTGCTTACCTGATCATTATCCCTTCATGCTGAGTGTGTCCTATTACAGAGGTTTGGCCGTAGCAACATTTTTCAAGAATAGCTGATTCAAGGACTAGGGTCATCTGTACCGTGATTACAAAAGCTAATTAGGTATAGATAAGTACAATTTTAAGAAGTTGTGCATTTTCGTGTATTATTGTGAAGTGTTATTTTCAAGTATTTTTCTTTTGAAAAGAAAAATAAAGGTATAGAATAGATTAATCTCAGTCTCCTTTCTCTTTCTCTCTCTCTCTATTGCTTTTAGAACTTATTATCATGACCCACAAACTTAAAGATTTAGCACAAAACTATTGCCTGAAGGCTCCATGAAATAAAACTCTTCTTTCCTCGACTTGAGATTAAAAGGTTTAAGAATAAAAAAGGTTGGAAGGGTTAACACTGTGGTGATTTAGTTTCAAATCAAAGTCCAATGTTGACTTCAGCTCTTTTCCTGTTTGGCCTTCATTTATCTTTATCTGGGCTGAAATATAAAGAGAAGTTTCCACTGCCACCCAGTATGTCAGAATAACTGCACATCCAGACACCTGAACGGAAACGCTGGCTGGGAATTCTTCCAAATCTGGGAGCTGGTTAAGCTTGCTTAAAGAAGAAGCAGAGTAGCAAAAAATTCTAAGCCAAGAGTAATCAGCGGGTTCAGAATAGCAATTTATCTTTCAGGCTTAAGCCAGGGAGCTGCATTCCCAGCAGGCTCCGGTCTTCACTGTTTCATTCCTGCCCGTGCCTGCCACTTGCTTGTTATGTGAGTTTGAACAAGCTTTGTACACTCTGTGTGCCTCAGTTTCCACATGCATAAGATAGAGAACACAGATTGTTGAAAGGAGTAAATGTGTGAATATATGTAAAGTATTTATACAGTAAATGCCTGACAGTAAGCACTAATTAAGTGGTAGCTGTTATTGCAGAGGTGGATGTATTAGGCCATCTTAGCCTGAACTCTAAAACATATTTATATCATATAAATAACTCCCCTTTTCTGAGTCTGTGTTCACCAAGCCACCTTCGAATAACTTGGCTTTCCTAGAGGGTATAGCATCCATAGAGAGAAGATATTTTAGCTGGCCATAAACATCCATTCCTCTTGAGAGTTTTATTTACCTCTTAAAAAAATATATGTACCAGACACTTCCCTAATTTTATATATTATTCAAATCCTATGAATTAACCTTTTAATAGATTAGAAAATTGAGGGTAATATGGGTAATATAATTCACTCTAGGTCACTTAAATGTAAGTGACAGAGGCTTTGTTGAAACCCAGAATTCTTCCCTTTTTTCCCTACACAGGTGCTCCCTGTGCTGTAGCAAAAGGGCGTCTTTTGTGGTGGTCACCAAGTTCTCTTCTACTAGCAGTTGGACTAAAAGTCTAATTGAGGGTAGAAATCTAGGTAAATTAATCCCTTGTATTTTAGTTAGAATAAAGACCCCTCAGCAAAAGTGGATCTAGGTTGCGTCCTCCTTGAGGAATGGAAAATATAAATCCATATAAAATTATTCACTTTGAGGAGTCCATAGAAAGCATTTTCCTCTTTTGTTTGTTTTGTTTTGCTTGTTTTTTCTATAGTAGTTCACAAACTTCAGTGTGCATCCAAGTCACCTGGAGGGCTGCAATCAAACACTCATTGCTGGGCTCATCCCCTGAGTTCCTGATTCAGGAAACCTGGGCTTCAGCCTGAGGCTTTGCATTTCTAACACGTTCTCTTGTGATGATGATGTTGCTAGCACTGGCACCACACTTTGACTCTGTCTTAAAATCAGTGGAGTCAGTGCTCTTAAACTGTTCATGTGTGGACTCAGTAAGGCTTAGCTGATCTGATATTAATCTTTAACTAAAATCCCTTTTTTCCCTTTGTTAAGTACTTCAGGTCTTATTCATTAATCAAAAAATCCTGATACAAACCAAATAGACCTTGAGTTACCCAAAGCAGAATTGAAGTCATCCATGTAATGGCTGACTAGTCTCCGGGGGTGTAACACATACAACATTTATATACTTTTGGTCTTTCAGATTACATTATTATTCATTCAGTGACTGTGTAAATATTTTCCCTTTTATTATCTTTAAGAGGACGTTTTATACAAGATGCCATATTATTATGACATGTCTGATTAAACAAAGAATGCAAGACAGAAATTGCATACAGGGATTGTTGCATTTTGTTTGCTTGTTTTAGCATTTGATGGAATTCACTTTAAGGGCTTATCCTGAGTTTCTAATTCTGAAGGGAGTTCTAAGAACAAGTAAAACAATCATGGAAGAAAGTAAGCATTTGGATTTAAAGGGTTGGGGATACTGTAAAATGCTAATCAGCAAATTTTCCTTGGTAAGTCACTATTCCTGTGGCATTTTACTTACATGCAGAATTTGCTGCTCATCATATCATACTTTACCACTTCATCCCTCCCCACAAGCAATCACAAAGTATTCACAGAAAATGTTGAATGGAAAAAATGAATGAGTTCAGATTATTAATAACAGTAATAATGAGAGAAGCAACCATGTACATGCTTCCCATAGAGCAGGCCTGTTCAATGTCCTCATAAGGAGTATCCCACTTAATCATCACAAAATCCCTATAAAGCAGAGTTTCTCAACATCAGCACTAGTGACATTTTAGGCTGGATAATTCCTTGTTGTGTGTTCTGTCCTATGCATTGTACAGTGTCTTGTAGGATCCCTGGCCTCTACTGACTAGATGCCAGTAACAACCTCCCAGTTGTAACAACAAAAATTGGCCCAGTTGAGAACCACTGATATATATCAATATATAGGATTATAATCTCTCTTTCATAAACATGGCATTGGAAATTTAATTTGTCCAACTTTCCACAGTTCATTTGTATCAGAACAGGAATTCAAGTCCAGACCCTCAGATTTGCCCATTCTTAATAAGTTGACTAAAATGGGAGACACAAACTTCTGTAGACCAGGATAGGATGAATCAGCTGTGATTAATTTCCTCTAAATGCAACTTTTCTAAATAAATTTTGCCATATTTAGGCTTTAAGTTGTATAGTCTATGTTTTGTCATAATTCTTATTAGACATAAGTCCTTGAATACAATCCAGCATCCGTTCTCTTGTTATGGAAACAGATGCCTTTGGCTTGTGAGTTAAAATAGCTACTAGTACAAAGCAGGGTTCTAACTGGCCTGGCTGTATGGGTCCCCAGTCTCTGGTCACCACCTAGGCTGAGGTGGGATTTATGTCTTGGATATGCATTTACTTTGTTGTGTATTTCCTTAGTTGGATCTTAGAATATTGTTCATAGCCTTCTCTCTCCCCTGCTTTTTTATAGCAAGGTCCAAACTTGTGTTTTCTTAAGTGTTTCATCAGACAAATAATATATGTATAAACTTCAGGTGAAATTGGGAAATGTTGTGTATTTTAGATCAACCACATGAGAATGGATAGATGATAGATAGATAGATAGGCAGACAGGCGGACAGATAGAAGTTGGCTGTGTAAAGCATGGAATCTCTGTCACTTCTAAGAGTCAGTCAGGGGCTCATGTTCTAGTCCTGAATGAAAAGAACTGGTGATTGTAGTAACTCGTTTGGGAAAGAGGACTATTTACTAATAAGGAAATTGGGAGTATATAGAGATGGATAATATAGGGTCATTTACTACAGAATAGAACAGGTTGAAGAGATATGGCGTTATAAACTATCTAATTAAGGTAATTGTAGATAGGAGAGAGGAAGGGCCCATGATTTATATTTAGACTATAATATAAAGAAAATGGATATGCGTTATCAGTGCACACACACACACACACACACACACACACACACACAGACACACACACAATCACATGTTTGACTTATTGCAATAGATCCCATAAGATTTGCTGGGATTAACTAACTGTCATAAAGTGTACTCATATGCTTTTATATACTTAGGAAAATATTGTTAAAGGTTTAGTACCTACATGAGGAAAAATAAAAATCTCATTAAAGGATATAAAACAAATATCTCAACAAATGGAAATACAAATCAGGGTTTTGGGATACACTATAATAGAAAATGTTTATGCTTCTAAAACAAATGTGGACTTCATTTAATATCAATCAGAATCCCAACTGGGAATTTTTGAAAGTGTTAAAAAAAAAAAAGCCTTAAAATTTATATAACAGAATGGGTTTTATAGATCTCTCTCTCTCTCTCAGTCTCTCTCACCCACACATACATAAGAATAGTAAGAGACAGCGTAACTGTAGAAAAACCTGTAAAACAGATATTCAATTATTATTTTATCAGCATGACATAGAAGAAAAAGGGAGTCTAGAAATTGATTGTAGTATATAATAGAAGATTTTATATTTGACAAAGGTAGTATTTCATTTCACAGGGAAAAGATGGATCATTAATAATTAGCCCTGGCACAATCAGCTATCCATTTGCATCTTACACCATGTACAAAAAACAAATTTCAGATGGATTGAAGATTTATTTGTAAAAAGTTAAAAAAAAAAAGTTTTGCAAACATCTAGGAGACTAGTAGTACGGGTACATGTACAATAGCTAGTAGCAAGTATAACTTTCTTAAATAAGACTGAAAACCCAGAAGCTGTAAGAGATAAGGTGTATAAATTTGTAGCAAAAGATAACACAGACAAAATATCAATCAAAAGATGCATAATAGGTTTTGAAAGAAAAATATGTATACTGGAGAATACTGACAGAGTGTTGTTTCTATAGTACACATAGGACCCTGAAAATTTGTCAGGATGAGAATAGTAGCTCAATAATAAGAGTCAATTCACAGAGATCATCTTCAGGTGATCAAGTATATGAAAATAATACTCAAACTGATTGTTGACTTTCTATGCAAAAATAATGAAGAGACATCACGTTATAGCTGTGAGCCTGACAATAATTTGAAAGGGTGATAACTTGACTGGCAAGTGTAAAACCTAAAGTATTAAAGACATTTTGGAATGCAATGTCTATTAAAATTAAAAATGCATTTACCTTCTGACACAGAAACCCCTCTTCTTGCTAGTCCAGCCATAAAACAAAACACCAGCGGGAGGCATATTTATTGCAGTGTGTTGAGTAGCCAAATACTAAATAGAAAGCAATGGCTCTTCAATAGGGGAATGACTGAAAATATGGTAAATACATATCACAATTTTGCAGCTGTTAAAAAAGAATGAATTAAAGCTGTACCAACGGATAATTGATTTGGAGTGATTTCTGTGGTTTTTTGTTTAGTAAGAATAGAAAGATACAGAAAAGTGGGTATTGAACAATCTTTTTGAGTAAACAATTACACGGTAACTAAATTCTTCATTTGTATATGTGTGTGAGTCTTTGCATGGGTGTGTACATATACATGCTTGCCTATTGTCATAAAAATATGGAAAAAACATACATTGAATAGTGAAAATTTGGTTAACAGGGTAGAGAGGAGGGTAGGAAAGTGGGAGTGAGGAGGGCTGAACATTAAAATAAAAGAAAATAAACAAGTGAAAAATGTAAAATTCCAATAAAAATGAATGTACGTTTGATTCCCACTTCAATTTATACAATATTTCAAATGTGAATTAAAGTTAAGTACATTGAAATTATTTGGGATTACTCTAATTTGATTCTTAGGTTTTTTTTCCAGACTTTAACAAGAAACTGTTTCCTAAGATTTCAAAAAATATATATAATTCATATTTTCTGTAGAAAAAAATAAAAATTACAGTTAAGCAAAAAGAAAAAAATATCCTAGTCCTTCCAGCTTGAGGCTCTGTCTGTTGACTGTCTTCCCATCCCTTACCCAGAGCTCTGCTCACTGGCTTCTGTCTTTTCTCCCCAGTCTAGCTTAGGTACCACCTCCGAGTAACTGTCCTGTATTGGCCTGCCTCTGTCAACTTCTACATCTCTGTCCTTTGGACAAGTTGCATACCCAACCTCAAACAGACATATCCCAGCCCCAAACTAGAACACTTCACAAACACAGCATCTGATCCTGGAGAATTCTACAAATTCCAAAACCTGGCCTTTAACAGCATATCCTCAGTGAATGTTCTGCTAGAGGTTATGACAGAAATAAAAGCATAAGAAACATAGTCCCTGCCCAAAAGAAGCTTAGAAATTCATGGAGGAGCTGAACTTTACATTTATGAAAATTTCATAGGTTTGTTTCAGCCCTTAACCCGATATGATTGTTTAAATTAATTGTAGTTTGGAGAGTTAAGGAGAAAATTTATTCAAAAGAGCCCATTACACCAGGTAGAGAGAAGACAAAGATATGAAGATAAAGTACACAAGGACCCAGCACTTCTAGCATTTGCCTCATTTCTGGTGCTTGGGCCTGTCTCAGTCCTATATAACTCAACAGGAAAGAAGGGCCAAGGCTGAGCTAGTTAAGTAATAAAAACGGACATTTCTAATCATGATCTAAAATGATCCACAACTGAGGCTTCATGACTAGAGGCATAGTTTACCTTTAGCTAATTAAAAGGAGACTCCTGCCTGTAGAAGAAGCCAACCTATTGTCTCCAAATAACCAATTTTTGATCTGGACATGTTTCTACAATAAACCTCATGTTTGGGTCTTTTTCAAAAAGTACCCTACTTCTTACTAGGTTGGGATGGGAGTATTAAACAGAAGCAGTTTTATCCAGATACCCAGGCCAACCCATGGTTGATAGAGATGCCTGAGGAGGCCTGGGCCTTGGAGACCCAACTGGAAAGTGAAAGTCATACTTGCAAAGGTGAAACACTCTGATGCCCAACTGACAGGGTAAAAACACTTAAATAAAAGAGAGTAGGAGCATGTGAGAATTATCAGAAAATCTTTGGAGAGCTCTGGGCTCTGCTCTGGCTCCTAAGTAACCTTAGCTGTCACTGCCTGTGTCACTGTAGTAGCTATTGAGTGGATAGGGTTGCTTCTAAAAGCATGACTGAGAAATTTTAAGTCAGGGATACACACACAAGCCTGTATGCTGTCTTTGTTTTTTGCTCATATGTTTATTCTTTGTTTTCCTATTATTGCCCTTCTAACATTTTTCTCAAGGTAAGTTGTGCTCCAAACTATTCTTTTGTCCTTAGCAGTCACCCAAAACTCTCTTTTTTAGTCTTTCTGTATCTTAACCTGTCTTTTAACTAAGCCCGTCCAATAGAACAGACCACAAGGTCACCACTGGATAAGCCACAGTGATTTTTAGCTTCAAGAATTTTATCATAAATCAGAGCAGAAAAACAGAGAGAAGATTATAAAAAGAACTAGCATAGAGGAATTGCAAAGATCTCAGAATCTTACTATGTTCTTGTAGTCATCATCTTTTTCTCACACTTCCAAACTTCCTTATATAGTGATAACTGGAAATCCCTTGGGACTTGGAGTTTTTTTTTTTTTTTTTTAATTATTTATTTATTTATTTTTGGCTGTGTTGGGTCTTCGTTTCTGTGCGAGGGCCTTCTCTAGTTGTGGCAAACGGGGACCACTCTTCATCACGGTGCATGGGCCTCTCTTGTTGCGGAGCACAGGCTCCAGACGCGCAGGCTCAGTAGTTGTGGCTCACGGGCCTAGTTGCTCCGCGGCATGTGGGATCTTCCCAGACCAGGGCTCGAACCCATGTCCTCTGCATTAGCAGGCAGATTCTCAACCACTGCGCCACCAGGGAAGCCTGGGACTTGGAGTCTTTAATGTTATTTCTGAACTGGAATCACAAATCACCTCTTTTCATCATCCTAACTCCCATCCTACCCCCACCACTTGGCTAGATGCCTGTGTGGTTCTCTTTCTTCACATAGGCCTTTGCTGTTACCAGCAAGTAGGTTCAAGTCCAATCTCAACAGAACAGAGGTAGAAACTCTCATTTCCTTTTCCCTCCAGGTTATCCTACTCCGTACCGCCCCCCTCCCCCCCATGCTGTAAATGAGATATCTGCATTTCTGTAGATTTCCAGTCAGTATATCACCTCTCACCACACTTCTACTCAGACCTTTGTGTTTGTAGTTGATAGTAAATATTTCCATTTCAATCAATTAAGAAAAGTTAGGTGCTAAACAGTATACTTAAGAAGAAAGTTATATAGTCTTTATCATTGTAGAATTAAAAACCTTGAAAGACCAGAATAATGGGTAGAAGATCATTGCAAACAGTAAACCCATTCATTCATTTATTCATTCACCTAGTTTAAGACTGTCAAGTACACAGGATATAAGTAAGGCTTTGGAAACTTTTAGGACGAAGTATTAGTGTTAAATCAGGAACTATTTTGTTAATTATATACACCAAGTTGTGTTCAACTGAAATGTGGAAGGGTCACAGATGAACAAATTCTAAGAAATCTTGAGGAGAGCATCTAAGGTTTCTGCTTGAAGTAAGCCCATTATAATTTATTAAAGTGCTCTGCCAAGCCTGTAGCTTTATCCTAGGATTCTTATTTATGTACAGAGACATAATAATTTTTAAGAGTTTTTGAAATATTATTTGATTATGCTGGACATTATAGCCTGCATTTCTATAGCATGAAACAATAAGGGCCTTGAGCAAATGGCCATTTGCTCAATAATTACACCCCCTCCACCGCACTTCCAGAACTGGGCTGTGCAGTTCCTTAATTTGGAGGTATTTTGATAGAGCATTTATTCTTATTCTGCATAAGAAAGGTACACAGTGACGGGGGAGGGGGCTCTGCCATCCTAGAGAAGGTGGAATAGTAGTATTTGAGCCTAATGATTTTAACAACATTCAGTTGAGATAGAAAGTAATGGGTTACAGGATTAGTTAAAACCTGTGGTGGTTTAAAACATGTCCACGAATTATTTGACCCTCTTCCCATTGAGAGGTGGGAACTATGTCCCCTCCCCTTGAATCCGACAGGATATGTCTCTGTTTGGACCTGTAGAGTAAGGCAGAATTAGTGCAGTGTGTCTTCTGCAACTAGGTAAGAGAAGGCCACACAGCTTCCATCTGGTTTTCTTGAAATACTCTGTGTTGGAAATCTGAGCTGCTATGTAAGAAATCCTCCAACCCTGAGGCTGCCATGCTGTAAGGAAAGGAAACTCAGGCCACATGAAGATGCCCTGTGTAGGTATGTCAGTCACTAGCCCCCAGTGAGGTCCCAGCTGACAACTGGCATCAGCCACTGTGAAATTGTCTGCAATGATTCCAGACCCTTTCCAACTACTAACTCATCTCCGTGGAGCCATGGAGTCCTCCCAGCCGAGGTCCCAGACCACATGGAGGATAGATAAGCCAAATTCCTCACCCACAGATGCTGTGAAGAAAATAAAATGATTGCTTTGAACCCCTAAGTTTAGGGTAGTTTGTTTGCAGCAGCAGTAATTGGGGCAGTCCTTTAGAGCCCTCTCTTCCTAGAGATTTCTTCTAGTGATGGCTAGTGAAAATAGAGATTTGGTGGAAACATGACTCTTGGAAAAATGTTTTGAGTATAGGTGGTTAGAGGTAATGATTCTCAGGAAGAAAATGAGGTGGAAGATGGAAATCCATGCTTTTTCCTCTTTAGCACTATCCACTCTCTTCTGTTATGCTTCTCCTCACATTACTAAGAGTCTGTTTCTCTATGTCCTTTTTCTTTCTGACTGTGGCAGCCAAGATTGAATGAGGGAAAACAGGGGTTGCTAAAAACATGGATGGGGGATCATTTTTACAAATCAGAAATAACCTTAACAAATCAGAAAAGAGCCTGTTTTGTTCCAAAAAAAAATCTAAAGTTTGAGTTTACATTAAAAACGAAAAGCAAAGGGAGATCGGGTGGTACAGTAAATTGATGCCAGCAGGATGAGGTAGAAGTTTCCAGAGGCAAAGACATCCTATCTATTTGGTTGAGTAGACAGATTGCCTAGGATTCACAATACTTTTAGAAACTCATGAAATGTTTTAATTTCCTTTAAAATCAGAAGAAAAGAAGTGTAGTTTTAGAAGAAAATATTGTAACATATAATATTCATATCTTTGTCTTTTCATCCTCAGTCAAAAATAGAGCCTTTAATTATTTTTTAGTGGTGTAAGTGTTTCATGATACATAGGGGCCATAAATGTAATAATGTGACCCTGACTGGAGAACCATGTGGGGGACAGGACTAGAAGGAATGGGTATAACGGGTCGGTAGCTTCTGTGCTTGCCTGAAGCGGTAAGTTTTGTATGTCTAAACTTAAACCCTGTGTTTGGAGTTTCAGCACAGCACTAATGATGCTTTATATAACCAATTAGTGCAATTCCATAGCATGCAGACTTTATTACCATACTCCTTCAGACCAATTATCTAAATTATAATAGGGTAAGGAGTTTAGAAGGAAGAAAGATACAAAACTGTGACCCTTCTTCAGTTACTGCAATTCCTGGGCATCAGTGGGTGCCAGAACAGTCCCTGGGCTCACAGGAGAATGGGAAGCCCTCACTGCCTGGTGAAAGAATACCGTTGGGTGATCCTTGTCAAAGACAGCCTCTCATAACTCACTCTTTCCAGATATGTTCAAAATGATGGCATCATTTGGTCAAATATTTTGATAGGTTATTCCAAAAGGAGTCTGGGCTTTTTATCAGTCATGTCCAGCTGCCCATTACCAAGAGGGGAACCAGGGGGAACTGTACAATTCAAGAACAAACTTAAAATCAATACAATTTAAGCGTCAAATGTTAATACTGGCTACACCTGTGCAAATATAAACTCAGAGCAAACATAAAAGTTTAAATATTATGCATTATTACTCATAAAAATAAATAAAGCAAACCCAAAAAACTAGCTAAGGGACCGGGCCTCCCCAAAGCTAGCAGAAGGGGAAGAATTGCTGCAGTCTCCTTAGAGACATTTTCCATCGGCCATTCTCTATGACAGTACCTGGTGTAGAATAGAGGAGGAAAGCTATTTAGTAGGTCCATTTTGTTCATCTGCACTTCCTCAGAATCCAGTATAGTGCCTGGTGTATACTAGGCATGCAATAAATATTTGTTGAATAAAGAATGAAAATATGAATAAATATAGGGCTCATTCTAGTATACTCATTGTTCAATTCTGCCTATTTGCTTGTCCCACCCAGCAACACACTAGCTTCCTCAAAAGGAGCACCTCAGAAGAGCCTTGGGTCCCTTTTACTCATTCACGCCTCCTTTCTGTAACTTCACCTTCTTACTGACCCTCCCTTTTCTCTTTCTTCTGACTACTGCCTATCTCCTGCTCCAATGATCCCAGCTCCTCATTCCGATTGCTCAGTTTCCTGATTTCAATTCTGCCTTCCTGTCTTGATATACTCATAGATCTACTTGTAATGACTTCTTTCTGATTGATGATTCTTGGTCCATCCTCTCCTGCTGTCCTACCTTTTAAGTAAACTTCAATCCACCAGGACAATAGAACCCAGTCAGCTGTAACTTCATAATGACCTCAGGGTTTAAATAGGTGGTTTCTCCTATGTTTCTTATCTTCCTCAACATGCTGCCTCTAGAAGCTTTCTCCAAGAGGTTATAATATAGTTCACTTGACTCTCAGTTACTGGCGCTTCATCTAAAATTTCAATTCTTATCCAATCAAAGCTTTGAAACTTCATATTAACTCTCTATGACCTTACCATTTTACATTAAGGAAATAATTCCTGTTACCTCCCAAACTTGAAAGATCTTAGAAAGTTACCCACAGTGATAATATGCAATGTAAAACTTCAGAGAGATAGGATGAATGCTTTTGACTTTCTGCAATACTTTTTGGATATTTTCTGATAGTGAGGAGAGAGGAAAATTAGAATCAAGTAAAATTTTTATGAATTCTTTACAGAGGAACACTCATAACCATGTTAGCAATGTTATAGTGTAAATAGTGTCAAACAAAGCAGATAAATGTGCGATTTGCACACTTCTGGTGTAAATCTTAGCAACTTTTTTAGTGTTTTGTTTACATATTTCTGTTTTCTATGTCATCGTCAAATCCATAAACCTTTCAAACATGCACGCATGCACACACACACACACACACACACAAATAATCAATAAATATATCCAAGGAGTAGTAGATTTAGTGAAATTCTAGTTGTTTTCACTTACCTGTACACATTCCAGTTGCATTTATTTCTCTCTATTCTTAGAAACTGAATGTCAAAGTGAAATAGATGGGGTTGGTTCTCGGTAGGATTTGGTAGGATTCTTATTTGTTTCAGCCAGTCACAAAGAAAAAGAGCCAGACCTTCTGCTGGGTCTTTGGAACATGGCTTCACATTTGAAAAACCTGAATGAGCTTAAAAACAATACTGATGCCCAACTCTACCTGGAACAACAACAAAAAAACAAACAAAAAAAACCCCTGGGTTGTGGGGGAAGCAGTGTATTTGTTAACACCTCCATGGTGATTCCAATGTACAGCCAAAGTTAAGAACTGCTGATTTAGAATGTGTTGTTGTGCTATTATTTTCTTTGCTTTAGTTGAAGAAAGGCAATTTAGATTATTTTTATATGGTCCTGGAAAAAATGAAACAAAAGTATGCAGAGCAAGGAAATACTTCAGTAGGGCCAAGTAAGTGAGGCAAAGGGTTTCTATTTTATAACTTGATAGGCTATTGTCAAAATATAAACAGGTCTAGGTTAGAATCCACTTTGAGATCCATAGAATTTGTAGCAAGCTCCCACAGCTGGAAAATAAACAAACAGGCTTTCTCCTGGCAACACACTTTTCCCAAACTCTCAACTACATTCTGCACTTGCTGTTTCCTGAAGATAATGCTGTTTTTATTATTTGCTGTTTAATGTTAATTACTTTTGCTCTTTAGAATTACTCACAATACATTTTGGAATCCAGTGAATACATTAGTGTCTTAGAGTATCAACATTTCTCCCAACTTGTCCTTCATTATTACAAAGCTGAAAACCAGTTATAAAATAGACACTGCTAAATGATTTATTTCTCATCCATTGAAATATACTTTTCTAATGAACAGGAAGAAATTATTCGAAGAATTTAATGCAGTCAAGCAGGAGATTCCAAAATCTATACATAGAATTTCAAGTCCTTGTAAATAGGTCAACAACATTTGTAAAGTATGCATAGATGCTTAGCACTATAATAGGAACCTGAAGTATATAGTTGAGATTAGACGTGACTTATGCCCTCAGAATTTTATAATCTTTCAAAAAAGACGAGATGGGTTGGTATTCAATGAATATGGATACATACAAAGAAATACTCTGACAGAAAGAGATAAGGAAGGGATTGTGCAGATCAAAGAATGAGCCACAGTTAATTGAGGGAAATTTCCCTTGAGATGTTTTTCTGAAATGGGCTCTGAACTTCAATTTAAAGTGAGGGATATGGTTTGTAGGACAGGAATGTTGAGACTATTCCTTGTATATGTGATAAATTAAATGAAAACTCTAAGAAGCGAATAAAATGGAGTGAAGTGGCCGAAAAAAAAAAAAACAGTAAGAAAGCTCCTAGATGTCTATAATGTCTGTGAAAAGAGACATATTGCATCTTTCTCAGCATTTTAAAATTAGCAGTTTACTGACAGCTTTCTGAATTAAATGATTTATATGAACATTTATGGATGGAAAAACATGTTTCTCTAATGATAAAAATGCTATAATTTCTCCTATTTTAAAAGTTAAGTAGCCTTTATATAGGAAATATTTTGTAATCTTTATTGGAGTATAATTGCTTCACAATACTGTTAGTTTCTGTTGTACAACAAAGTGAATTAGTCATATGCATACATATATCCCCATATCCCCTCCCTCTTGAGCCTCCCTCTCACCTTCCCTATCCCACCCCTCTAGGTCGTCGCAAAACACCGAGCTGATCTCCCTGTGCTATGCTGCTGCTTCCCACTAGCTATCTATTTTACATTTGGTAGTGTATATATGTTGATGCTACTCTCACTTCTCCCCAGCTTCCCCCTCCTCTCCCCTGTGTCCTCAAGTCCATTTTCTATGTCTGCATCTTTATTCCTGCCTGCCACTAGGTTCATCAGTACCTTTTTTTTTTTAGATTCCATATATATGCGTTATCACATTGTATTTGTTGCTCTCTTTCTGACTTACTTCACTCTGTATGACAGACTCTCGGTCCATCCACCTCACTACAAATAGTTCAACTTCGTTTCCTTTTATGGCTGAGTAATATTCCATTGTATATATGTGCCACATCTTCTTTATCCATTCATCTGTCAATGGACATTTAGGTTGCTTCCATGTCCTGGCTATTGTAAATAGTGCTGCAATGAACATTGTGGTACATGTCTCTTTTTGAATTATGGTTTTCTCAGGGTATATGCCCAGTAGAGGGATTGCTGGGTCATATGGTAGTTCTATTTTTAGTTTTTTAAGGAACCTCCATACTGTTCTCCGTAGTGGTTGTATCAATTTACATTCCCACCAACAGTACAGGAGGGTTCCCTTTTCACCACACCCTTTCCAGCATTTATTGTTTGTAGATATTTTGATGATGGCCATTCTGACCGGTGTGAGGTGATACCTCATTGTAGTTTTGATTTGCATTTCTCTAATGATTAGTGACGTGGAGCATCTTTTCATGTGCCTCTTGGCCATCTGTATTTCTTCTTTGGTGAAATGTCTATTTAGGTCTTCTGCCCATTTTTTAATTGGATTGTTTGTTTTTTTGATATCAAGCTCCATGAGCTGTTTGTATATTTTGGAGATTAATCCTTTGTCCATTGTTTCATTTGCCAATATTTTCTCCCATTCTGAGTGTTGTCTTTTCATCTTGTTTATGGTTTCCTTTGCTGTGCAAAAGCTTTTAAGTTTCATTAGGTCCTATTTGTTTATTTTTGTTTTTATTTTCATTATTCTAGGAGGTGGGTCAAAAAAAATCTTGCTGTGGTTTATGTCAAAGAGTGTTTTTCCTATGTTTTCCTCTAAGAGTCTTATAGTGTCTGATCTTACATTTAGGTCTTTAATCCATTTGGAGTTTATTTTTGTTTTCGGTGTTAGTGTTCTAATTTCATTCTTTTACATGTAGCTGTCCAGTTTTCCCAGCACCACTTATTGAAGAGGCTGTCTTTTCTCCATTGTATGTTCTTGCCTCCTTTGTCATAAATTAGGTGACCATATGTGCATGGGTTTATCTCTGGGCTTTCTATCCTGTACCATTGATCTATATTTCTGTTTTTGTGCCAGTACCATACTGTCTTGATTATTGTAATAGTTTGAAATCGGGGAGCCTGATTCCTCCAGCTCCATTTTTCTTTTTCAGGATTGCTTTGGCTATTCGGGGTCTTTTGTGTTCCCATACAAATTGTAAAATCTTTTGTTCTAATTCTGTGAAGAATGCCATTAGTAGTTTGATAGGGATTGCATTGAATCTGTAGATTGCTTTAGGTAGTATAGTCATGTTCACAATATTGATTCTTCCAATCCAAGAACATGGTATATTTCTCCATCTGTTTATGTCATCTTTGATTTCTTTCATCAGTGTTTTATAGTTTTCTGAGTACAAGTCTTTAGCCTCCTTAGGTAGGTTTATTCCTAGATATTTTATTCTTTTTGTTGCAATGGTGAATGGGATTGTTTCCTTAATTTCTCTTTCTGATTTTTTGTTGTTAGTGTATAGGAATGCCAGAGATTTCTGTGCATTAATTTTGAATCCTGCAACCTTACCAAATTCATTGATTAGTTTAGTAATTTTCTGGTGGCATCTTTAGGATTCTCTATGCATAGTATCATGTTATCTGTAAACAGTGACAGTTTTACTTCTTCTTTTCCAATTTGTATTCCTTTTATTTCTTTTTCTTCTCTGATTGCCATGGCTAGGACTTCCAAAACTATGTTGAATAAGAGTGGTGAGGGCTTCCCTGGTGGCGCAGTGGTTCAGAATCTGCCTGCCAATGCGGAGGACACGGGTTCGATCCCTGGTCTGGGAAGATCCCACATGCCGCGGAGCAACTAGGCCCGTGAGCCACAATTACTGAGCCTGCGCGTCTGGAGCCTGTGCTCCGCAACAAGAGAGGCCGCGATAGTGAGAGGCCCGCGCACCGTGATGAAGAGTGGCCTCCGCTTGCCGCAACTAGAGAAAACCCTTGCACAGAAACGAAGACCCAACACAGCCATAAGTAAATAAATAAATAATAATTTAAAAAAAAAAAAAAAAAAAAAAAAAAAAAAAAAAAAAAAAAAAAAAAGAGTGGTGAGAGTGGACATCCTTGTCTTGTTCCTGATCTTAGTGGAAATGCTTTCAGTTTTTCACCATTAAGTATGATGTTTGCTATGGGTTTGTCATATACGGCCTTTATTACATTGAGGTAGCTTCCCTCTATGCCCATTTTCTGGAGAGTTTTTATCATAAATGGGTGTTGAATTTTGTCAAAAGCTTTTTCTGCATCTGTTGAGATTAGAAAATACAAACAGACCTATCACAAGTAATGACATTGAAACTGTAATTAAAAATCTTACAACAAAAGTCCAGGACCAGTTCGCTTCACAGTCGAATTCTATCAAACATTTAGAGAAGAGCTAACACTGATCCTTCTCAAACTCTTCCAAAAAATTGCAGAGGGAGGAACCCTCCCAAATTCATTTTACGAAGACACCATCACCCTGATACCAAAACCAGAAAAAGATATCATAGAAAAAGAAAATTATAGACCAATATCACTGATGAACATAGATGCAAAAATCCTGAACAAAATACTAGGAAACAGAATGCAACAACATACTAAAAGGATCATACACCATGATCAAGTGGGATTTATCCCAGCGATGTGAGGATTCTTCAATATATGCAAATCAATCGATGTGAACACCATATTAACAAATTAAGGAATGAAATATTCTTATTATACCTCTTATGTTATAAATATTGTTACTTCTTGTAGAATTATTCTAAAGCTGACTCCCTTGTGGCAGACACATTTATCCTCATGAAACAGCCATGATCTTTTCCATATTTTTCAGCCCCCTTGAAGATAAGTGGGACCATTTAACTAGTTTTTGGCATGTAGGCTGTGTGCAGAATTGATGTATGTAACTTTCCTGCCAAGGCATTTAAGAGTTGGTGTGTTCCCTCATGTTCTCTCTTCCCCAACTCATCATCTGGAAGCTGATGCAGACAAAAGATTCAAGCAGAATGAATCTCTGGGTCACTATTTGGATAGGAACCACCAAGAAATGTCATCGCATTGTAGTAAACTTTCTTAGGTTATACTCCTGAGATCTTGGTTTCTTTCCCTGGTATAGGCTAGGCTAACCTCACAGTGTACCCTCCAAGCTTTTTGCATGCATAATCTTTTGTTTTAGAAGAGATGAATTTCAGGAAAGTGGTGGCAACAGGGGAGCTGGGAAACACAAAGTATCATTACAATTAAAGACTCATGTTTTAGCCACAAATCCTTTCTCCCTTGAAATAAACTTTTACAAGCTATGTCAGGTTAAACTGCCTTTATTTTTACACAGTTTAGCTAGAATAAGGCAATATCTTTCTTCTGGGTTGCTAAAGAGGATTTTATTATTCATAGAATTGTACTTTGGCAACAGAGTCAACTTACCTCAATTTCAGGTTGGCTGAATTGCTCTCAATTCTCCTATTTATTATTTATCTTCTAATAAATTAAGACTAAGACCATGTCTGTTCATTGAACTTCAGCTAAGAGTTACCTCTAGCCAGACAACTCAAATATGTTTTGTAACTTGTCTTATTTACCCTAGCAATTGTTAAGACATTTGTGAGGAAAATGACTTTCACCAGGAATGAGGGCAGGATACGTTTTTATAGGGGCTAATCAGAGTCTAATGAAATTGAAACAAATAAATTATTCTTAAGTGAAATCAGTTTCATTAAGCCTCTGCCATTTCAAGCCTTCACCTTGTATGTCAATCCTTAGCCCACAGTAGAAAAGTGAATCTGGTGCTGTCATGGTGCCTGAAATGGCTTGCTACAGGCTCTAAGAGCTCTTGTTCAGTAGGTAGTAGCTAAAAGTCTTCTTTGCATTAATAGCATTTTGTTTTTTAATTAGGAAGAAAGCAAGGCCCTTCTTAACTTTCGCTCCATTCTTTAATGATGATAATGGTATATGCAAAATAGAGCCAGGCAAAATTCCACAGTGGTAGTCCTTATGTAAAAACAACAAAACTTCAGACTGCATTAAAAGAGCTTTTGAAATTTTTAAGAACGGCAGCACATTTGGCTACCATTTTCCTTTTTTTCTTTTTCTTTCCCTGGCTGCACCATGCAGCATGTGGGATCTTAGTTCCCTGATGAGGGATCGAACCAGCGCCCCCTGCATTAGAAGCACAGAGTCTTAGCCACTGGACCACCAGGGAAGTACCACTATTTTTTTAAATATATCAACCTTATCATCAAAAATGTTTCAGAAATAAAAATATAATATTTATGTATTTATAATAAGGGACATTGTTTTTAAAGACCATTCCTATGAGCAACATGGTTGATACCTGTCTGTGTGTAGGAACATGTATCTGAAAATACTGAGTACAAATCAAACTTTACAAACCAAAACAAATGTAAAGGGAAATGGTAAACAATAATAAAAATATTTTCATTTTAACAGAGATTTTGAGATTCCCTAAAGCAGCCATATTTGTATTTTTTTAATATCTTTATTGGAGTGTATTTTTGCATGATCTTCAAATACTATTCATATGTTAGACATAGAATGAATTTTATCAGTGTAAATATGGTTTGGACCATACCTGAAGAATGGTAAAATATATATATTTATAAATTCCTACTATCTGGAATATAGCTGAGAACTAGAAGATAAACAAAGTATAAAATGATGTTATGTATTCATGTTTTCATAGGTTGTCTGTTTGCTCAGACATAGCAGATGAGGCAAATTTAAATGGAAGGGAAGACAAGGTTGTAGGACTATGGAACCAACAGATACACAGCACTGACTTTAGATCCAAATAGACCCCAGTTCAAATCTCAACTTTACCCCTTGCGAACTGGGGAATGCAGTGAGTCACTTAATCTCCATGACATTCAATTTCCTACTTTGGAAAATGAAAATAATTACACCTGTCTCGCAGGATGTTGTAGAAATTAAATTCAATAATGTGCATATATGTCATACATAATATCAGACTCATACTGTACTCTAAAAATGGTAGGGTCATCTTTTATATATTTATTCTAGAAATGTTTAGTAAGAACTTACTATATGCCAAAGACCATGCTCATTCACAGTCGAATGAGAGAGAATTCTAGTTTAAAGTCTAGTAGAGGGTCATTGCGGCTGACCCCACTGAAGCATCACATAGACAATCCTGACTTCTGTAGGCATACAATTTAATAACAAGAAGGCACAGTAGAGAGAGAGGGAAAAAATAAGCAAATTCAAATGCAAAGAAATCCAAGAAAAATGGTCTAATTTAGTGAAGGGAAAAGTATCCTAATATATCTCAGCATTCATGAGAGTATGGCTGTATTTGACAGCCAGTATAATGATCTTGTCATTGAGTGGTTAGTAACATAGAGATATTAATAAAGTATTTAATTGTTTTTAAAAACTATATCCTACAATTTTATAATATAAAGTGACTAATAAGTGGTGAAAGTTCACTTATATGTAATACTATATGTGGAATACCTTATCCGTTGTTGATAACCCAGTATGCATTTATATATTCAGCAACAGTAAGAATGACTCTGTAGCTAAGGCACTGTAGGTACCATAGGAGAGAGAGAGAGGTAATGGAGACACTATTATATATTTAAATGCTTTTAGCAAGCTTTCTCTCTGACCATGCCATGTGCCATCATGGGAGTCTTTGCATCTCCCTACAATACTGCCCACCCCCATCCATTTGCTATCTGGCAAGTTAACAAAAATGTCCTGATAAGGAAAAGCTACCTGCTTTTCCTCCCCTTATCAGTACTTCAAGTTCCTTTTAGTCAATAGGAATAATACCACTGAATCTTGACAAGGTATAAATTCAGACTTGTCTGCCACAGAGGGACAACATCTTGAGGCAGTCACAAACTCAGCTTTGTTCTTTTGCTTTTGGGAAAATATATAAGGTCGAAGTTTGTACTGTCATTTCTCCCTTAGAAGCTAATGATATCCTGAATAAAAAAGTCACCAGAGGAACGTATTATCAACCAAAGTTTTAAAATGATTCTAAATTAACTGCTTCTGGTGTGTTAATAGTCTTGCTGTACTAGAGAGGGTGGGGCACAACCTGAGTATGCTTTTTAAACTTTTTATAATTTCAAATAGTACTTCTGTTCCTGTTGAAGTTTGCCACATGCTGATAGAAAACAAAATAGATGAAAAATCAAGAGCACATATGTAGCTTTAGTATATTTTTTTATCTCAGTAATCCCAGATTGTAGGACAGACAGACTAATAATTTTCTTCTTTTAAAGGAAAGAGAATTCTCTTCAAGTTTTCTTTGTTTTGTGAATCATGGCTGAGACAAGTTCAGAGGCTTAAACGATGTATTTCTTTAAATATTTACTGAGGAAAAAGATGTATGTATGTCAGGTTCCCTTCCCATCATCCAAGTCCCCAGAGGATTCCTATATGGCAAGCTTTTCTACAGAAAGAATTTCATCCCAGCATTAGCTTTTGTAGATACAAACACATCATGGAAATTTCTGAATGAAAAGGAATACTGCATCACAGGAAGATTGGTTAGACATAAGGGCTAATCCTTAATTCCAAGGATATCAGGACATATTATATGAAAACAGTTTGACTTGACCTTATAGCAGGTGGTTTATTATATATCCCATTTCTTTTAAAGCAATAAACAATGTCTATGTTCAAAGTAAGAGGGCAAAAATAAACCAGCTTTTCTAGACTATTAATATTCCCAAATAGAGTTTAGAGTTTCTCTGCACTGGAAAAGAATTTACATAATCGTTTGACATTGGTCTTTTAAAACAGCATGTCTATATCTATATGGTCCCACCACACCTATATCATAGCTTATGACTGCTCAAGCAATGTCATTATTATTATCTTTCAACACTGTGTCAAATTCCTATTCAAATAAATGAATGTTGCTAATTAAGTTCTTTTAACTAGATGGCTACTCCTAAGCAGCTAAGAAATAATTCACAAATATTGGATTGAGAAGGTTTTGAGTAGAGGAGTAATAAAGGAGCTACTAACCTACTTATCTTTTTAATCCAAGACTCTTTTATCAGAAGTATGAAGAAAAGTCAATAGGGAAATAAAGTACACACACACACACACACACACACACACACAGATACCCACCCCTATTTTGAATATCCATAAGATGTACATTCTCTCTTTTGTTTTCTCTTATCCCCAATTAAATTTGTATTAAGGGAAAATTATCCTACTTTTGCTTTTATCCTTTCCTACTTTTCTCACTTGGGAGAAATCAGAAGTTACTTGATTAATTGCTACATTAGTAATGCTTGTGATGCACATCTGCATTGGGTAGTCATGTCTCTAAGGATGGAAGTTACTCACTGCCTGGCATTTTCTACTCATATCTCTAAATTTTCTTATTCCCATTCTTTGGCTGTGATAAATATTGCTTACAGTTTTTCAAATCAACAAATTAGGTGACAGCGATGCACTTGTTGATTTATACAAAATTTTCTGTATCCTAGCAGTTACCAGAGCTCCTAGTGTATATCAGAAGCTCCATAGGCTGTAAAAAAATAAAGGAATGGATAAAGGAGTATTTAGGTACCTTATAAAGTGTACAGTTCAACTTAGCATTGAAACAAGTATGTGACTGCTCCTTCATGGATGTTGTACAGAGCACAGCGTCTGCTCATCTTAGCACTGGCTGCTGCACTACAAGCAGGCCCTACTAGACACTCAGTGGTGCCTGCCATCACCACCTTCCACGTTCCTTTTAGACTTTATCCCACTTTGTCTCTAGAATTCTCAGTGTCCTTATGATTCAGATCCCTTCCTGGGAAGAGTGAGAATATGCCAAAATTGTTAAAGCCAAAGTGTCTCCAACTGAGAAGTGGGTGCTTTAATTTTAAAATAAAAGTTTAAATGTTATAGGTGTGCTAAATCATATAACAACAGGAACAAAAAAATCTTCCCATTTTTTTCATGAAACTTCAATGACATTAATATCAAAGCTTGACAAAGAGAGCCAAAAAGAAAAGAACAGAAAAGAAATAAAGAACAAAAGAAAATGGCAGAACCCACAAATACAAATACAAATACCAAGCAGAAATTTCCAGCTGAAAATCAGCAAACAGAATCCAGAAGCAAAGTGAAGAATAACGCTATGATGGTGAAGTATGTTGAATTAGTGATTCAATATTAAAATCCATTAGCATAATTCAAAATACTAATAAAATCAGGAAAGTTGACTCTTCCACAGATGATGAAAAGTTATTCAATAAAATTTGACATCCATTCTTTATTTAAAACATTAGAAAATTTCCAAATATGATCAGTAGCAAAGTAGCATGA
This sequence comes from Balaenoptera musculus, assembly GCF_009873245.2. Classification (NCBI taxonomy): domain Eukaryota; kingdom Metazoa; phylum Chordata; class Mammalia; order Artiodactyla; family Balaenopteridae; genus Balaenoptera; species Balaenoptera musculus. The sequence goes on from NC_045788.1 coordinate 91,542,351, forward strand.
ATTTTATCACTACTACCATTTTAACTTTATTTCCTAATTGCTAATGGATGAAATTAAGCAAAAAGGGGAAAAAAGTAGTTATGAAAATGGGAAAAGTAGAGATAAAATTACATATTTTAGATGATTGGAAGAAAAAAGAATCAACCGAATAATTGTTATTAATGGTAAAATAAGTAAAGTGAGAAGAAAATCAATAACAGGATCACACTGTTGTCATATATACTGCAACAAACACTTAAATTCTTTGTTGAAAGAAAAGGTTCATGTACAATAGCAACAAAAAGATAAATATCTATGAATAAACTTGGGAAGAAATGCACAGAATCTATGAAAACAATGTTAAAAGTTAAGGACATATAATAGTTTAACATATAGAAATTGATACAATGTTCTATAATAGGAAGCTTAAACAGCATAAAAATATCAATATCCCCTGAGTTAATTTACATATGTCATGCCAGTCTTCTTCCAGTCAAGGCCTTGTATTTTAAAATATCTGGAAGGACCCATTTCCCCTAATACAAATGAAAACAAAATATTTTTTAAGGTACACAGTTGATTCTACAGTTTACTTAATACATAAGTAGGAGTAGCCAATTAAGTTATGAAAAGAAGAAAACTAAATCGTGCTATAAAGTTGTTAGAATTAAAGCAGAATAGTACTTGGTATGCAAATAAACAGATCAGTAGAAAAAAATAGAATACACGGAAATAGATTTCAATATATATGAGACTTTAGTAGATGATAAATGTGGCCCTTAATACATTGTGTTGTTGGGACAATTAAGTAGCCATCTAGAAAAAAAAATACATAAAATAAATTCCAGACATATCAAAAATGTAAACATTCAAAAATTGAAATATAAAAGTAATATAATGAATATTGAAAGAGTTTAGATAATGCCTGCCTTAGTATAAAACAAAATCTAGGAATAATTTTTAAAGTAATAAATTTAATTAAATACTTAAACTTATTTTTCTGAAAAAGGAAAACCACAAATTAAATCAGAGACAGATAAAAACCAGGAAAACTATAACTTTGTCATAGAAAAAATAGCTGAATTCTTTAATGTATAACAAGCCCCTACAAATAAGTAAAACTATGTAAACAATTCAGTAAAATGGAGCAAAAGGTGACTAAAATCCACAGAAAAGAAGGCGTAGCTTCTAAACGCAGGAAAGTATCCTCCAGCCCACTCATAAGAGAAATGCAAATTAAAAGCCACATAAAAATAACATTTTTCCCCTAGGAGACAAGTAAAGATAAAAAGTTTTAATAACACTCTTTTATTAAGAACTTAGGAAAAGAAGTTCTCTTACATTACTGGTGGGAGTGTAATTTTTATATCTCTATGGAAACAAACTTAGCACAATCTATAAAAATTTAATATGTATATTTCCCTTTGCCCCCCAAATTCCGTATTTAGAAATTCACTCTACTGATAAGCTCGTGAAAATAGCAGATATAGAGGTAAATTCATCGTGGCATAATATGTAATAACAAAAGGTTGGCAGTGATTTACGTGTCCTTTAATAGGGAATTGGTTAAATAAACAATGGTGATCCATACACTGGAAGTCTATATCGCCTTTTAAAAAAAGCTGAGACAGAACTCTATGTACTCGTGAGGACTATCTCCAAGATATATGATTTAATATATTTTTTAAAAAGCCAAGTTCAAGTCAAAGCATTGTGTCAGGAGGCCCAAGTTTAAGACTGTACGTTTATTTATATCTCAGAAATTGGAAAGAACTTTGGCAAAAAAATATGGCATAATGAGGGGAAACTTTAAAGAAATCTAACGTGACATTGACATGCTGATCATATTTCTTGGTGACATATTTCAGAGGCAACTTTGCTCCACAAACTGATTGGGGGCGAATATTGAGTCAGAAGAAGAAAAACCGTCTCTCTTTAGCACTGCCCATTCTTGGTCTTCAACCCACCACTACCCACCCCTTAAAAAGAATAGCTGTTCTGCTTATCATAAGTAATATCTCCCGCCCATGTTTCCAAGCCTGGATGCTGTTTACACTGTTTAGACCTTTCTGGTTATTTAGCTAATGAAAAATAGAAGGCTGAAGGAAAAAATGCCAAAAATATACAGACTCATTTACAATTTCAGCCTGGAACTGCTACAGGACTTAATTGCAGGCAACAGCCCCTGTATCGACATTTGAATGTGGCCCAACTGTGTTTCGAGAAGCAGAACATGTACCCAAACCACAAGCGCTTAGTGAGGAAGGCAAAAGAGTGGCCAGTGGTACTTACTGAATAAACATAAGAGGAGTGTTTTAGAAAGTACAGGTAAATCCTGTGCTTGAGAAGAACATGCAGATTAGCGTTATTATTTAGTCCACACAGGAAGAAACTCAACTCTTTTCTTGATTTATAAATAACGAAGTGAATTCAGAATCTGTTTAGTGACATATAAAAAGAAGGCATCATCTCTAAAGAAATTTAACAAGTTAGAGTGGTAAATACTGTTCAGCAGGAAACATAGTGTTTATCAATTTTCTATTGTCTGACACAAATGCCGCAGTTGCTGTTGACTTTGAAATGGCTAAGGGAGTTTAACATTTCATGGCTTGTGAGCTTTCTCAAAGTCAAAATCCCCTCCCCCCCCCACTGTAACACCCTGTCCTTAAATCCTTACGCAGAGTTTCTACTCCGTAGGTGTGTTTGGATATGCTCTGGACAGGGAACTGGCTCTTCCAGACCTTTTAAGTGGAAGGGCTTGACTGGAAGAAGACTGGCAGCAATTCAGCTTTACCACCTTTTATTTTCTGAGTTAGTGCAGATAAGGGAGCTATCAGCTTGGGCACCAGGCTGCAGCAGCAGATCTGATCGAAGCAGAGATTACAGTAAATTAAGAATGTGTTATCATTTACAACAGGCTATCCTTCTTGCAGGGCTTGTGGGCAAAGTCACGAACTGATTGAAGGGCGTTCTTGTTCTAATAATACTGAATATTTACATTTCTGAGGCTAAAAGGACAACTTAAAGACAAAATGTGTTGGTTCTCAAACTTGGGAGCTTCCTGGGGTGAAATCTGAAACTGGCCCACATACACGGAGGGCAAGGAGAGACCAACGATAAGAGAAGCAGGCCACTCCAGATGGGTAGGTGGCAGGTTTAATAAGCAACAGAACTTACATTCAAGGCTGGTCTTGGGCGGCCACAAGATAAGTATTGATATATCTCTGTACCCACCCACCAGAATCTTAAGTTGATACTGAAGCCTTACCTGAGTTCAGTCACATATTCAGTCCAGATGGTCTCAACTACACCTTGCCTTCTCAAGGCTGTGTCCTTGAAAATCGCTCCAGCTATGTGAAGGGTGGGCAGGAGCTACATTCCAAGTACAGGGGACGGGGGGAGGAGCCTCTGATTCTCCGGATCCAGCTCACAGGTCAGTCATCAGTCCCATTTTCTCCATGACCTCCTCCAACCTTCCAACCTTTGTGCTGGTTCTTACAATTGCATAAGCCCCCCTCTTCTATCACATGCCCTGAGCAGTCAGCCACCTTCCACTAGCTTGGAGGTGGTTCATTAGGTGGTTATCGGGTGGCCCTGGAGGCAGATACCACAGAAGCAACAGAGGCACATGCAAGAGAAAACACAGATCAAAATAATGATTCCCAAAATAAGTAACGATTTTTTCCAGCAAGACCCCCATGATCCTAACCATGAACCGCTGATTTATTAAGTCCCCTGTGCTGGGAGTGGGATCACTCAGGACATTCACTTGTGTCTTCATGTGATTTAATAAAAATGTTACATTAGCAAACTCATCAGGTATGAACACATAGCACTCTGTTTGGATAATGGCACAGGTGCCTCCTTGTGAGGCAGTAATAATGTCCAAGGCCATCGTATCTTGGAGGACAGCTTTTCTCATTAGAGATATTTTAGTGTTCAGTAAAGACAGGCTTTGCCAGCTATCATTTAAGGTTTGCTGGGTGAATTTAGTAAGGGCTTCTATGTGTGGTATAATGTCCTCCAGGCCAGTGGAAGGGACAAAGATGGTGGCCAAATGGTTGTACCAGTAGAAAACAGAGCATGCCCATCTTGCCTTTAGGGGAAGGAGGCTGGCACATACCCATCAGCTGGAGTTTGAGTAGTTATATCTCTTGTTGCCGTGGGGTAGATTTTCCCCTGTGCCCAGGGAAAACCCAGGGTGCAGTGGCCGAACCATCCAGGTGGAAGCCATGTCAAAGATTCATGCCACACAACCGCTGGGTCCCATTTGGGGCTACCCATTAAATTCCTGGGCAGTATAACTAGTCAGTGCCAAACCAGTCACTATCTTTTAATGTGTCTGAATGACTACACCGTTCTGGTGATATCCACCCCATATCCCTGGAGCAATTGAGTTGGTTCCATTTAGAGTGATTTTTCTGTTACCAGTATAGACGTACCTGGGTTCAAATGTCCATAACCCCAGGTGAGCTACATGAACCTACCCCAAATCAGTGTAGCCACCCATGGCTCTGTTGGTGGTGTTTTAGGACCTTTCCCATCAGCAGTTTGATGAGCTGCCTGTGTAGTTTGACAGAAAAAGAATACTTATGCCCAGTGTTATGGATAGTTTATGCCACAGGCCAGGCTTCTGGGTCAGTATTGGTAATATCAGGTGAATTAAGATTACTAGTCCTAGCTTGTTCTCCCTCAATATACTGCTTTAGGGCCTTCCAGTCCCCTCCCTGGAGGGGTGATGCCCACCATGGCAATCCTGATATGCTAGAGAGGAGGCAGTAGCCCCCATCAGCTGGATTGGTTCCTTTGTGCGGCATACAGGTAGGCCCACTGTAGAAAGGTATTTCCATGAAGTGTCCATCTCATGACCAGATACCTCAGGAGTAGCAGGAGTCTAAGGTCAAAAAGACTAATATTGAGTAGGAACTTTGTGTGGGATAGTCTTCTTTTTCTGCAAGAATTGCATTTGTGGCCTGATCCTTAGATGTTAATATGGCAGCAGCTTTAGGAATCTGACCTGGTTGTGTATACCACACACTTTGGCCAGGGGAGGCAGCATTGAGAGGCGTGAGAAGATGGACTGGGGTGGGTTATGCCAGATCAGGACCCCCACCTTCTCCCTCTTTCAATGTTGCATTCCAGGTATGGTGCATTTCAGCAGGTCTGGCTTGCAGCAGAACAGTGGGATCCCAGTGGAGTTTGAGTAGTTATATCTCACCCAGGGATTCAAAGTAACTCACAAATCCCATTGGGACATCCTATTGCAAATTTCAGTAGATAATGCCTCTCCCAGGTACAGTGGAGCTTGGTGTTCTCAGCAGCCGTAGAACATTAATTCACACTGAGAGTCGAGGCAATGGCTGTCTCCTGAGACTTCTATATCTTTAAGATGTTGGGTATCTAGGCAGGGGTTGCTGGTATGGCATATGGGGCAATAGCCCTAATGATTGATCATTCAAATGTATTAAAGCCTGGGACAGTACTTTAGTCTTTCCAGCCAAGGTGGTTTTACTTGTTAGTAATTTAATCTGCTGCTTTTAATATTTCATTTTTTCTTTCTACCAACCCTGCTATAGGGGAGATGGAACCTCCATTCAATATTAGGTCCTTTTGTCCATTCTTGACCTTTGAAATGTGATCCTCAATCACAGTCTAATTGACGAGGGTATTTGTACATGGTACTCCTCTTTTCTAATCCGCTAACAGTGGAAGCCTGGTTTGCATGGCAGCAGGGGAAAGCTTCGGTTGGCCAGATGCAGTAACCATGCATACAAAGGCATATTTAGAACTCAGAGGGAGGGGGCCAATATAATCAATCTCCCAGTCCCTCACTTGTTGGGAGCTCTAGTGGATGGCCCCAGACTCCTTTGACATTCACCTTGGGCATTGTTTAGAGCCAACAGGAAATGCGGTTATTGTGTCAACCAAGTCACTCTATTTCAAGGGCAGTCCATCATCCCTGGCAATACAGTTGCTAGGGCTTGTACCCGAGCTAGAGCATCAGCTTCCTGATTGCCAGGAGGTGTCAGCATCCTATGAGCTGGGACATGGAGGACAGTGAGGACTGCCTCAGGCTTTTGCAGAGGAACCCAAATGTCTTCTCACATATGCTGACCCTGCAGTGGTTTATTCATGATCAGTCACCCCTTGGCTTCCCATTGTCTAAGCCATAGGGTTAATGCCTTTAGAACAGCTCAGTTGTCAATGCAAAGAGTTAACAGCCAGGGGTCTAAAGTGATCTTTAGCCAAACCCCTCTAAGTTGAACCCACTGGCTGCTGCAGTTTGTTCCTTTTTTCCATCCAGATGGTGTCAGTGTTGGACTGAATGGCAACTGCAGTCCGTATGGATGGGTTGCCTCAAACAGACCTAAGTGTGTAGTGGGTGTCAGTGGGAATTTCCCCCATTCCATCTTTACAGGCTGCAGGGGCCTCTGCAGGAACAGGGGCGGGGGCATTTGAAGGATCTATATGTTCCACAGGGCCCAGCAGCACCTGCAATTCTAGAGACAGTGGCTGGTGGACGGGGTGCTCCTCTGCTGCAAGTAGGCCACTCAGTTAACCTGGGAGTGTGAGCCATGGCAGAGGTGGGTGGATGGAATGTATTCTCAACCCACCACCCCTTCATAGGAAAGGAAGTTCTTACCATAATACGCTGTTCCTTCATGAGAGGCTCTATCTGGAGGAGCGCTGTGTACACTGCTAGGAGCTGTTGCTCTATGGGGTATATGGGGTATCTGCCCCCTTCCAGAGGTGGGACCAAAATCCTAGGGGTGCTCTCTCCTTCTGTTGTCTCTGTCACAATGCCCAGCCCATCCCTTCCAGAGTCACAGACACATCTACCCAGATGGTACCCTGCTTGGGAGATGCCCAGAACTTTAGTCTGCTTCACTAGTATTTTTGCCTTCTGGAAGGTGGCTTGGTGCTCTGATCCCCAGTCCCACACATGCTCTTTCTTAACCAGGTGGTGTAAGGGACGGAGGCACTGTGACAGGTAAGGAAGAAAAGTTCTCCAAAACCCCCAAATCTCCACAAAAGCTGGCACCTCTCTCATGTTCTTGGGGGTTGGATAGGCTTGTACCTTATCAGTCACAGCTTCTGAGACAATGTGGATCTTACTTGACAAAATGACACCATAAAACTTTATGTTGGTGCATGAGCCATGAATTTTCTGTTGTTTATCATCCGTCCTCTCCCTCATAGGTATTCCAGCAAAGTCTGCAGAGTGTCCCGCAGCTTAGGCAAATCTTCACATGTTAACATTATATCATCAATGCAATGAGCCCATTTTACTAGTTGGGGAAGGAGAAAAGGGACAGATCTCAGGCTACCATCCCATATAACATATGGTGGGACTGGGCACGTAGCCTTGGGGAAACACTTGAAAGGTCTGTTGCTGTCCCTCCCATGTGAAGGCAAATTGATCTTGTGACTCTGTGACAAGGGATATACTGAAAAAAGCATTTGCTAAGTCCAGTATAGTAGGATACACTCCTAGGACCAGGGCCAAGGCATCTAAGATGGTGGCAACGTTGGGCACAGCCACATGGATGGGGCCACTACCTTGTTCAGTTCTCTGTAATTCACAGTCATCCACCATGAGCCATCTGGCTTTTTTACCAGCTACACTGAGCTTGTTGAAGGCACTATGGGCAGGATGTGCAATGCCCACTCAGTGCGGTTCTTGCATAGTTTCTCCTATTTCCTTATGGCCCCCAGGCAATTTATATTGTTCGACAGTTACCACTCTTCATGGGGGTGGTACACTTACTGGTTCCCAGTTGGTGTTTCCCCTCAGTGCTGGTTTGATTACTCACCGGAGGCAGAATTCACTGACAGAGCTTTGCAGAGTTTGACCTTGTAGGATATCAATGCCCAGTATGTTCTCTGGTATTGAACAGATAAAAACGTCATATTCTCATGGGGGAGAACACCCAATCTGCAGTGTCAAAGGGACCTTTCTGACTATAACCATTTGTTGTTCGTAATTACTGATGGTGCTGAGGGGACCAGAAAACTTCTGAGGGTGACCAGGTATTAGAGTACATTCAGCTCCAGTATCAACAGAGCTGTTGCCTTTTGCTTAGTTCTGGGGGACCAGTGAATAGTGGTCTCAGCATGAAGCCTCCTGTCACCTCCAACAACCCTCACCTGGAGACTGTCTTGGCCTGCATCCTATGCCTGGGCTGTGCAGGCACCCACTCCGAGTAGGACTGTATTCCTGAGGCTTCTGTTAGAGCAAGTGGGGCATCAGAAATGGTAGGGACAGGCGGGGCAGGTCTGAACTGCTGTTCAGGTTTTAAGGCTTTCCACAGGCTGACCAACAGTGCTAGGTTGCTAGTCTATCTTTTCAGGTAGGGTCCCCGCAGCAATGAGGTCAAACCACATTTGTTTCTGGGTTAGTTTTACCAGATCCAGTACAGACTATTTGGAAAGCATTTTGGATTTTCCACTCCCATCTCTGTCTTGGGCCTTTCCCACAACTCATACCTGTTCCCAGGATTTGTCAGTTTGTGGTTTCCCCCAGATGAGCAGTGGATTGTCCAACATCATAAATGTCTTGTCCCACAACTGGGCTCAGCACAGATATCAGTGTCCCCACACCAGCTGCTGGGGACAGACTAGAGTATCTTTGCTTTCATTCCTGAAGTGAATGTGACTGGATCAGAGCCTTCAAAGGCAGAGGCTTGTCTCATTCCCAACTCCCTAACAATTTGTTGCACCTCCTCTGTGGATTTCCAGGGTCCCACATGCCCAGGGAGATCCCCTCATTGCACCAAGCCTCCCTGCAGTTAGAATAGTCCAATCTACAAAGGAGTGAATTCCTTGAACCCCCCAAACACCATACAGGCACTGCCAGAGGGCAGGGTATTTGGTGAAGTTGTTCATTTTCTCTGCTTCCTGCCCAGTCAGAGAAATGCCATCACACCCCATATCCCGTAGCTGCACTAACCAGGCCTGGATACTTTGCCTGGCCTTTCCCTGGAACTTGGCAGCTATATTAGTAAGCTCAGTGGGATTATATTCTCTCATCATGAACATTTCCTGAATGGGGGGGCTGCTCCGCTGCCTGGTGTTGTGGTTGCTGTGCTTTACCTTTTCTGTGTATTAGGAGTTGGATGGCAGCAGGTGTTTCATCCATTTCTGTCAATCACCATAACCTCCTTCTCTGGCTCTCCTCACTTTCCCAGGGATTCCTCCTCTTAGCATCCCAATTAGGCTTTGTCACAAGCACTGGGACTTTAGTCCGTGGCCATTTGCACCCTCCTAGCTTTGTAGAATGGCGCCCTAAATTCTTCAGCTTCTTATCCTGCTTTCCCACTTTGTCTGCCAGCCCCAAGCCAGCAGAACAGTAGACACTGCATGTCCTTCTGTAACCTCAGCTCTTCTTCCAACTTTCTAACCTGAGCTCAGCCTCTAGTTGGGCATCAGAGGCTAGCCTACCATGGTGGCTGTTCGTTTTTCTTCTTTGCCACAGTGTGCTCTGCACAGTTCCTTACACAAGTGTATTAAACCAGCCAGCTTTTTAGGGCATCCCCCATATTCACGTGGTGGTCCCCAAGCACCTAACATACAGGTCACCTCTCCCACACAGAAGTCGATGGCCAACCCGGGATTTTCTCTTGGATGGCTCTTTCCCAAGACCCATTTCTTCAGTCTCCTCACTGGCTTGCCAATTTCTGGAGCTTCCCCGCATGAAATCTGGAACTGGTCCCCATACAAGGAAGGCAAGGAGAGACCAAAGAAAGAGGCAGGCCACTCCAGATGGGTAGGTGGCAGGTTTGATAAGAAAGGGAACTTACATTTGAGGCTGGTATTGTGTGGCCACAAGATAAGTAGATCTCTGCACCCACCCATCAGAATCCTAAAAGTCTATATAAAGGCCTTAACCGGGTTCAGTCATGTATTCAGTACAGATGGTCTCAACACCACCTTGCCCTCTCAAGGCTGTGTTCTTGAAAATGACTCCAGCTGTGGGAACATGATTCCAAAATCATGAGAGGAGTGAGGAGCCTTTGATTGGCTGGATTCAGCTCTCAGATCAACTGGAGATCATGTCCTCTTGATGACTTCCTCCAACCACATGGAGAGTCACGATAGATCCGGCTACATGCCAAGTAAGCAAACTTGGTAAGTGACCATGTATACTGCAGTGATGTCAAGAGCCTAGGAATGTTGTGGTCCACACAGAGGCTAGCCAATGCCTAAAATTGAGTTGACTCTTTCCAATAAATTAGAGCTTTGATCTGTAAACTATGGATTCTTTTCCTGCTATTGGGACAATCTTTCAATTATTAGTAGACATTTTCTCATTAGAGTGAGTGTGTTTCATATTTTCTAGGGAATAGGTTTTTAAACGTTTGAGGCTCTTTCTTAAGTATTTTTGATCATCCCTCTTTACCTTATCACACTTCATTGTAAAGTGCATGTTTAATTATTTGTTTCTTCTATTAGTCTATAAGCTCTGTGAAAGCAGGGGCCTTGCTTATATTCAAAAGGAGTTTATCTTACCACAGTGTCTGGCACTTAATAAAATCTCAGTATTTGTTGTATCGAACTGAATTTCATTAGACAGAATTGAATGAGAGGTTGTTCCTTGAAGAGAATAAATTCCTTTCTTCCTTTAATGAAGAAAAATGGCACAGCTAACATTACTAGAGACAGACTTCACTTACTGAAAACCATTAAAAGCTTGACTGACCTTGAGCCTTATTTAATGATCCATCTATTTTACAGATGAGGTACCTGATTCAGTGACTTGTCCAAAGGCATACAGATATTAATTGGTAGAAACAGAATGAGGGCCCAAGTCTCCAGACCAATAGTCAGGCATTTATTGCACCACAATTTGTCTTTCTTCTGTCTTAACATATTGCTGTTTGGGAGAATGTGGAGGCACAGACAGCATGGCCGTGGAGGGCATTCAACAGCAGGCTCTGGCATGCACATCCGTCCAATCTGATAAACGTCAGGTTGCTTGTCATTTACTTTTAGGAAGTCTTACCAAAAAGTGCCTCTAAACTGTAGGTGCCCTCTGTTTGCTTGAACAACTGATTCCACTGGCTAGAAAGAAGGATGCTGTACTCTCCTATCTGGAGAACAGTGTCTGATAAAATGAGAAAACTTTCTTGGAGAATCTCCTTGAAGGATTCTGATACCCTTTACTTGGTGGAATTCTTATTTCTTGACTTTCTTCTCCATCTTTCTGCCTCCTTTTTGTTGCTGACAGCTACATGGCATGGTGGGTAGACATCTGGGGATGACCCCACTAACATGGTAAATTTGCTTAATAAACTACCTTTAACTTGGTTAAAATGTATTTATTCGTGCCATACCCCCTTTCCTACAAAGAACAATGTTGTGTTCATAAATAAATAAATTGGCAGGAGAACTTCTGCAAAGTTTAAATTTTAGCAAGGAAGCAATGTACTATAACCACAGCAATCTGTCACTACCAAATGTCCGATAAGAGCAATTGAAAAATATCAACTAAGTTTTTAAAACCCTGTTTATTCAAAGCAATTATATCTGCAAATCTAAATGCATAACTGCACATAAGCACTATACTGTAGTTGATAAATTTGTTTTCCATAGGGGTAAAGGTTAATAATTATGATCCTGCTTTGCATGTATACTGGAACTGAATATTTATTTAAGTGGATGGTGGACGATGGTAGCCATATTTCTCACTGTTGAAGTGGCAGTTTACAGATGGGCAAGGGCAGAAGGCTGGAATGATTCATGCGGTGGTGGATTAGAGTTGGAGAAGTCATTATGAACTCATGTTTAGCTTAATATAGACACATATGGTTACATATAAAATATTTATAGATATGTGTATATACATAGGGCAGTATTCACACATATATTTCCCTGCTCTGTCATCTGAGAGGGGCTAAAATAAACAACATCCCAGTGGAAACAATCACATTTAGCACCCAGATCTTGGTTTCTAATTCCATTCTCTGACTTAGAAACAGAAAACAGACTCCTTGGAGTCTGAAATGTCTGATTTTAGGACTGGGAGATTAAATATAATCTGGAGCATTTTATAGTCCAAAAATGTAAGGAGGTACTCAAAAAAAAAACAAACAACAACCCATAAACCATTCTACACTGATGAGGGTACCTAACAGAGACATAAGAGCCAACTGCAAGTGTTTACAATGGCCAAAACCAGAACAATTTGGGTTACAAAATTAATAAAGTAGTATTGAATTATAACCCAAAATATAAAATAATTATTCATGATCCATACTGATATAAATATATCATTGAATAAATGAATAAATGGTGGAGAAGAGACAAATCTCTTATTCAAAAGAATTCCAAATAAATTACGTAGATAGTCCACCCTAAAGGAGGAGAATCATACCTATCCACTTTTTAAGTACAGACTGCACACAGTGACTTCCTTCCAAAGAGTACAGTATGGAAAGAGGGGGAAATAAATAGCTTTACAAAAGTAGAGAAACCTGACAAATACTACCTTGGCTAGATGATCAAGGTTAACAACATCAGTTGATATCAAATTAATAGTATGTGCCTTTGTTTTGATGTGATGAAAATGGTACTTCTGTTATGTTTCTCCCAAAAACCTATAACCCCAATCTAACCATGAGATAAACATCAGACAAATCCCAGTAGAGAGGCATTCTGTGAAATATCTGACCAGTGCCCCTCAAAACTGTCAAGGACATCAAAATCAAAGAAATTAAAAAACCCTCCGGTCAAGAGGAAACTAAGGGGACCTGGCAGTTAAATGTAATGTGGTATCCTGGATGAGATTCTAGAAGAGAAAATAATATTTAGGTAAAAACTGAGGAAATCTAAATAAAGTATAGACTTTAGTTAATAATAATGTATCAGTATTGTTCATTAATACTAATGTAAGATGTTAATAATAGGGGAATCTGGGTGTGTAATACATGGGGGTATATGGGAATACTCTGTACTATCTACTCAGTTATTCCATAAATCTAAAACTGCTCTAAAAATTAAAGTCTGTTTTTCAAAAAAGCAAATATAGCCTCTGTTTACACTTAATGTAGACATGTTTGTGCCAGCATTTACTCTGTTTCTCAAGACTTTTCATTTCTGTTAGTTAAAATTTAACCATGGTGTTATTGCCATCAAATATTTGAAAGTCTATAATGTAAAAAGAGAAGTAAACTTTTTCTACTTTAGATGGCAGTATTAGGACCATATCAAAACCAAGAGCAAGGCCAATACCAGCTCCCTAATATGGAATCCTTTTCTAATTCCAACAATGGAAAATGCTAACCCAAGGAGTAGTAGACTTGCTGTCCGCCCAAGCAGAGACTGACGGATACCATCCATCAAGTATGCTTAAGTATAGATTTTTTTCATTGGGTAGACAGATTAGAAAACCTCAAGGATTCTTCCAACTCTGTTCTAAATATCTGTGGACAGTTGCCCAACTCTCTGTGTAGTTGAAGTTTAGACAATTTATTCCAATGTGAATCTGGACTCACAGCCAAGGCTTTAAGCACAGTATGTCTGTCTGTTGACCACAATTCTAAGTTTAGCTGATTGTTCAAAACCTACCAGCTGCACTAGTCATCCAGTGAAGGGAAAGTAAATTAGCCTAGTAAGCTATGTCCTTTTTGAGCCATGACATTTGGTATGTTACCTCCTTGAAGTCTTAAAAAGTCATTTGATCCAATTCAGTGCGTTAGCAGTGTTATGATTACCTTATGACACAAATCCTTGAGTCTTGCAAATCTAAATGCCACAATCCCACAGCTTGGCTGAAATACTCTGTAGTTAGGATTTCAGTGATTGCTAGTGAGGTGAGAGACTTTGCAAATGAAACTGAGGTTAGATGGGTGGGTGGATGTGTAGAGAAAAAATTTTATATTTCAATCTCATTTTATGAGCCCAGCTCTCCCTTTTAATGATAGGAGCTGGAAAATTCTTTTGAGAACAGGGTAAACCGATCTTTTTGGTGTCACAGATTCCTTGAGAAAGGGAATTCCTAAATTTGAGCCACTTTCCAGAAATAATACTAAAAAGTCTGCTGTTTTCCAAACCACCCCTAACCCCTTGCAAGAAAGAAAAAAAAAAAAACTATGGAACTGTCTCCTTGATCTACCAGTGTTTACCAAACTTTTTTAGTTTACAACATACTTAGAAAATGATCATTTTTCTGTATCCACACTAAATACAGAAGGAGCTGGAGAACAAAAGCACAATCCTGGCTTCTAGCTATTGCGGCCAATACAAGTGTTGGGAGATTAGTGTCTCAGCCTGTGTGTTGAGAAATTCATTTCTTTAACAAACAAGCCAACATAATTTTTATTAGGAAAAAATCGTATTAATTACATAAGCTCGAACCTTACAAAATGGCCATTTGCAGATCAGACACAGTTAAATAGAGGCAACTTCTTATGGGCCATCCTAATAGAAAATATGGAATCTCTAGAAAAGCACAGCAAAGTAAAAAAATTATGCTTTAATCCCTATACTTAAGGAATCAAATATTACATATTGATGTATAGGCATCAATATGTTGGATTTTTTTCCATATACATATATATGCTTTACATAATTTAAATCACATCCCAGCACATAATATTTTACAACCTGCTTTTTTCCCCTTAATATTTAATAATGAGTATTTTCCCGTGTCATTAAGTATTCTACAGCATGATTTTCAATGACTCCTGGTATTCATCCCCTCATTAGGATAAACAAATTAATTTAAACAATCTTCTATGGTCAAATATTTAATTGCCCAAATATTCCCCTTTCATAACTTATGCTGCTATAAGTATATTTATAAGGGAAATTTTTGCATACATTCCCAATTATACTCCAAATATTACTGGGTCAAAGCGTGTGCACGTTTTCAGACTTTTGATATTTTGCCAGATCACCTCCCAGAAGGCCGTATCCACCAGGAGCACGCAGGCGTGCATCTTCTCATTAACCTTCTGTATTATCATTGTTTTAAATCTCTACTACTCATTTATTTCTTATCTGAATTTCTCAGGAGAACTTCAGGGTCATTAAAGTCCTGTTATGTTTGGCATTGATGGTGAACTTTCCACTAGAATTTTAAGAACAATTCAGGAGCCTGCTTGGTGCTCTGCCTTCCTTTCAGAGATCTCAGCCAGTTGCAGAGATAGATTGCTGTGGGCTACAAGCAGAGAGTCAAATGCCACAAACAACAACCTGGGTCTTTATCCTAAAAGGAACTCTGTGCTTGAAATTATGCATCTCCAGCTCCTAATCTGATATTCTACCTCCCATCTAATAATGAAGTGGGGCAGAGGTCCTACCAAGAGAATGATAGTCCATTAATTATTAGAGGCAAATCCATTGCCTCCTTCCAGCTGCTACCATCTTAGATAGATACTTACTATATTAGATCAGATGCTGGGTGGTCCATGGCTTCTAATAGGACAGGCAGTAGTTAAAAGTAGACAAGGGGATGGCCTGTTTAAATGTTTAGAAATATGCAATTCTTAAAAAAAAAAAAACCTCTCTACTCACCTAAAACATCTGAAGAATTGTGACTTTTTTCTACTCCAGGGGTCAGTACTTGACAAATATGTAAAACACATGGAAAAACAGCCTGCAGCTCAACAAGAGGATAAACTTTTAAAATTATTAGTGCTACCTAACAATGATAAAGACTGATTCTGATTCAATGGAAAATAATGATTTTTGCAGAGAACCAGACAAATTGATCACTCCCTTTTAAATAGTCACATTGTACATCCCACATTATTAGTGGTAGTCATAGAAATTTATAATTGGTTTTACACATTTGCTTCTACTACTAGACCATGAGCTCTTTGTAGCTGAGTAATATTCTTTAATATTATAGGAATGAATAATTGGATTTTAGAACTTCTGAGTTGGCCTCTTACCTACAAAATACTCTTACCCAGTTAGAAGTAGATTCCTTTGATTTAAGATTATAATAGCTCTGAATAGTAATAGATAAGGTCTTATTTATAATTTCAAGTGAATGAGTTACGAAATCTTTTCCTGGGGGAGGAGGGTGAAATGAAGGAAATGGGTACCTTTGTGCAAGGAACATAGGGAAGAAGAAAAAAAGAAAACAAGTTGAAGCGTGGAGTACCAAAGACAAAATTTGCTGACTGTATCTGTTGCTCTTGTTTTTGTTATTGTTGTTGTTTTTTTAAGGGTCCCTTTTGGATGCAACTGACTTCCTGCATGATTTAAAGCTGCTCTTTATTTAAAAAAATCTTACCTTAGGGCAGTGATATTGTGGGAAAAAGTAAGTTTTCTTGCCCTAGAGTCAATATGGTATGAAAGGTCATTCATTAGCTCTGCCAAGCTTCCTCACTTGCAAAAAGTTCAAACAAAACCTTTTTATTAAAACAGTGGGAGTAAGAGCAAGTAGGAGGAAGGGATGGAACACAGGGTGTGGTTGAGATCCTAATGTTCCTGGCACTGGTGGGGTGAGCTTCTTTGAAACCAAGGATTTAAGCTTGCCAGCTGATCTCAGTACGATGGCATCCTCTCCTTCACTTGAGACTATGTCTCATGCATTCATTCAACCATTCACTTAATGAATACAAAGTGAGTGCCTACTTATGTGCCAGACCCTGCTGTGAGCTCTGGGGATACAGCAGTGAACCAAATAGACGAAACTTCCTGACTTCATGGAGTTTACATTAGGGTGGGTTCTCCTTTGATAAAAGAGCATTAAACCCCAAATGAGTGCAATTATGTCAACAAAAGGAGAGGTTCTGTGTTTAATCCTAAAGCAACCTGAATTTAATAAATCTAATAAAGTTTCAATTCACAATGCAAGTGCTAGTCTGCTCCAGAATTAAACTTCAGTTTTGAGATATGTGAGTGAAAGACACTCCTTACTAAAGCTCCCTCCCCGACAAAAGAAGGCTTCCAGCATCCAAGTGGAAAACGTGAACTGTGGCTAAATTTAGCCAAAATTAGCATCCGTGTAGTCTGAGAAGTTTTTCAGCCAAGCGAATTGCATAATCTAAGTGCAGCCACTTTTTCTTGTACCCTTTCCTGAGAAAATTTCCAACATGCATGCTGCCCACATTGTCAATGCCCTTTGCTATAAGAGATTGAAGGTTGGCTACAAATAATTTCCAGTGAATACCTCTAATTAGCCACTAAAGTTGGCATATTTCCTGCTATCTGAAATTAGATCACAGAGTTGGGTTGAGATGAAAAAGTCCTATTAGCTCTCTAGACTTCCATTTCCTATTTGCTGGGGGAAATTACTGTTTTGAAGTTTATCTGCTACTATCTGAAGAAGTCTGGAGTTGACGGTAGTGAAAAGATAGGTGGAAGTCTGGACTTTCAGTTCTCTTCCACTCTGCAACTGGCCCTTTCCGAAATAAACTCATAAGAGGAATGGCCCTGGGAGACACGGCAGTGGATTTGTGAGAATAAAAGAAGGAAACTCTCTTTAAAAGATGTCAAAACACAACATTTTGTAGTTGTCCATATATACATAATCCTCTCTAACAAATAAATGGTTTTAAAAAAATCTAGTACTATTAATCAATGGGTGTCTGAATTTTTCTTGGAGCCAGTTCTGAATGCTTTCCATTAGAGGTTTATTTCCTAGTGTGCCTCTGCCCCTCAGTCAGGAAAGTAGTGCACATTCCACTGTTAGGTCTTTGGGAGGAGCTACTTATATCAGCCCCAAACTGAACCTTTTCAAGGCATCTTGTGTGCCTCCAGTCTTGCATTATAAATAACCAACTGAGACGGATGCTATTGTTTTGGAGTCCTGTCTGCTGTCATCAACTGCTGCGCGGCTGATCTGCCGATAGTTAACACACCAGATGTCTGGTACAGCCAGGTACACTCTGGAGCTTCTTCTGGATATGATTAATCATCCAGCTCCACTGCCTCCAATGCAACAATCCAAAAGAAATTTAGAAGGGGATGGAGCCTGGAAAATCAGTGCAAGAGTTTTGAAAGAGGGAATACATTGCATTAGAGTAATAAAGTGGCTTCTTTTTAACTGTTGGAATGAATCTGTATTTTACTAAAAGTTAAATATTCCCTTGACAAAAGTACTTTCAATAATCCATAAATACCCTTCTATCCCTTCTTTGGAAAGTGTCTGATAATAAATCTTTCCAGAGGGAACATAATAACGTCGAAAGTGTACCCACCAAGACTGGTGCCTGGCCAGTGGCTGGCTTTTTAAAATTAAATAAAAAAGTGTTAGACGTTTTATAATTGATATCTCATGAAGTTTCCTTTAAAATATAAAACCTAAAGTGTAATAAAATTTATTTTATAAATAATGGAGGCTTGTGGCTTTAATTTCTTAACAAATTATTAATTACAGCAATGCTAAAATAATTGACTGTATTTGCCTTTTGTGTGTGTGTGTGTACCAGACTTTTAAAAAGAATTAGTAAATATTTGAACCGAAATAGTGCTGTTTCTGTCTAGGTATGGCTTTACTCTAAATACGTTGAATATTTTAAAATATGTATTCATCTAAGGCAGAAAGTTGGCAAGTTTTATTCCTATTACACAGAGGAAAAAATTGAGGTACCAAATTAAGAGAAGGCAATCCTACCTTATAATTTAGTGATACAGACATATTGGTTCTCTTTACTTTCTAAATGAAAATATTAATGAACAGATTGAATATTTCAAAACTGTCAGCACAGATTGCAATGAAGAACTGAGTGTCAGGCCTGTGATATATTCTCTTTTTTGTTCCAGACTTTGCAAGAGGGTTTCATTATTAAATATTTTTAAAGTAAAAAAACAAATACATAAAATAAAAAATTTAAAATATATATACATAACATAGAACTTTTCAAGCTGAATTTTCTAACAAATATACATAGAAGACTTTCTAATATATTCCTTAAGAGTGTTTAGAAAAAATTAAATATTTTATTTTATAACCAGGCAGGAGTGTGTATCAGCTAGGGTTCTCCAGAAAAACAAAGGCACTAATATATATACATACTTATATAAACATTTATTTTGAGGAATTGGCTTATGCAATTGTGATAGCTGCCAAGTCTAAAATCTGCAGGGCAGGCTGGTAGGCTGGAAACTCTTGGGCAGGAGCTAATGTTGCAGTCTTGAAGAACAATTTCTTCTTCAGGGAAGCTTCAGTTTTGCTCTCAAGGCCTTTCAACCGATTGGAAGAGTCCCACCCATGTTATTGAAAGTAATCTCCTTTACTTAAAGTCAATTGATTGTAGACGTTAACTATAATACATCTACAAAATACCTCCACACCAACACCTAGATCAGTGTTTGATTAAATCACTGGGCACTATAGCCTAGCCAAATTGACACACAGAAGGCAAGAAATGTGCCTCTTCTCCAGTGTCCAGGCGGGTGTTACACTCCCACAGCACACGAACATACATGGAGTAGGAAACTGACTGCATCTGATTTTAATGACTTTAGTTCATCAACAGAATTTAAGAGTAAATCCTTCATTTTAGAAAACTGCTCACTATTGTCATGTCATCCTTTTCATTAACAAGCACACTAGTCACGTTTTCGTTAGAACGAATATATTCTGTAGAAATCAGGGAATATTAGACTTCTCATTTGAAGAAAAGAAACCTGCCTCAAAATGGCGGGGGCCATGTCCTCACCCTCTGGTATAGCTCATAATGAGAACTGGACTCTGGGTTGATATCTCACTTCTGACACTTCTAGCTGTGTGATCTCCATGTCTTTGTCTGTGAAATGGAGACTGGAGCACTCCTATCTGAGAACTTGTGTAGGGTTCCTGTCTCATAGCAGGAGTTATAGAATTCTTAGACAATATCGTTTCTGGGGGTGCAGGTTACAGCCCTTGAAATTCTTCAGTTTGTCATCTGTATACCACTGAAATAAGGCCCGGTACTGTGATTTACATTCCTGAGTCTGGTAAACTAAGTCAGTGGTACTCAAATTTGGATCTCTGGGCTAGTGTTGGTCAGAAAACTGTTAGTTACAGACACTGACAAGATAAGCACTTAAATTATTTCTGTGACATTTTTAGTGTATTTTACAAAAGTGACAGCACATAGTGGACCTGGATAAACAAAACAGATAAACAAAAAGATGGGTCCTTTGCCGCATGGTATATATAATTGGGAAAAAACTGGTCTTAGAAACCCCTATGTATAGGAATTCACTGCCAGATAAAAATTTAAGCATTAATTTCAACAAAATTCAGTATGTTACCTCCCATGGAAAAACTGTAGTTGTGGTGCCTGTCGTTGGTCTGCGTGTGCCTCCACATTACCTCTGTAATTGTTTGCGTGTCTGTCTCCCTAACTGAAGTGTGAGACCCTGGCATGCAGGGCTTCATCTTGTTTGGGCTCCCAGGGATTGGAACAGTGATTCGCACATATCTGGTGCCTGGTAATCATGTTTTTGATGAATGAAAGCAGGAATAAGTGACAGAAATGAAACTAGTTAAGGATAGAAAATGAAATAAGCTTGTTATTTTTGTCTTGTGATAGGTTGAATGAGAAAGTGCTAGAGATGTCAATAGATCTAAATAGATATTGGATATTAATAGATATTAATTGATTATGGAAAAAATTTACATTATATCCTTTGAGATGTTATGTATACTGTAAAGGCCATACTGCCTTTAAATCTGAGTATAGGTATATATTGACAGTTTTAATAAGTGAACCATGCTGTGGGTGTAGCCTGGAAAAAGAAGAAAATAATATTTTTCTTCAGCAGAAACATACCCTTTGCAAACTAAGTGATTGAAAAGGTGCTCTTTGTCCATGAAGAAGTGATGGTTTCTTCCAGAACACACTAGGAGTCATATTTGTTGACATTCCCAGTAAAACTTTAGAATAGGAGAGTTTATGTGAATAACTGTATCAGCACTGTAATTTGGGGGGGTTTATTTAGGTCCTTTTTCCTGAAACTAAAAGGACAAGGAAGGAACATTTTATTAGATCTATGTATGAGGCTTTGAAGTGACATCTATGGCTCAATAATGCTTTGTTAGGGTGACTTCCTTTCAAGAAAACATGATGTTTTCTTCTGGCGTATAAGGTGACATCTCTTTTCCTAACTTCTAGAAAAAAATTTGTTTCCGTAATTGGCTAGTTACCTGGCCATCAGTCATGAGTCCCTGATGCCATTTCACATCATTTTCATTGTACTGTGCTAACACATCAAATAAGCTCATCATAAAACAGAGACCGGGGGAACACAAAGAAAGCCAATACTTATTGATCTTTCAAGATAAGTAATTTGTATTAATCCTGGAAAGATCAAAATAAGTGTGTTCAACTAAGACTTACTCAGACTCCAAAGAGCCGCCAAGAATTCTTTGAGGTTTCTGGAGTGGAAAGAATATTATTTCCAGTAGACATGGGGAAAATTAAAACAAACAAATATTCTCTATTGGTTATCTTACTAAAATGATAATAAATTGCCATGTATGGTTCTGTAGTATTAAGGAACTCATATATATTTATTGGGGTCGGGTCTACCTGTATGCTCCTCTGTCATGATGCCATGATATGTACCAAAGGCCATCAGCTTTGCAGCCCTACAGACCTGGATTTGAATTCGAGCTCCACGGTTGCCTAGCTATGTGACTTTGTGCAGATCATTTACAACCTCTGATTTTCCTCTTCTCAAACAGAAATTATAAAACATACCTTGTCAAATTATTGGACTATTAAATGTCATTTAAGTGTAAAATAAAGTGGCTAACACTGTTTCCAGCATATGGTAGGTCCTCAACAAATGTTGATTTCCCTTCTTTGTGCTCTCCTGCTGGATCCTCCTTTGAAGTAACCTCAGTTTGCTTTCACATTTCTAGCTTACTTATCTGTTTGTTTGCAGCTCAATAGATAAAATGAATTCAAATAACAGAGCGGAATGTATTTTAAGTTTGATATACTCCTTTTTCCCCCTCAAGAGATCTGGTTCTTCTTTTCAAAGCTGCTGAAAGATGATACCAGCCACTCCTTAAATCCACAGCTCAAGGATGGCCATGCCAATATCCATAATCTCACTTCTTGTCCACTCCAGGTTGGCATACCCAAATTTAATCCCACTTTAAAAAAAGAATTTTTTTGTTTGTTTTACTTTTCCAAATACATTCTTAAAAGCAGAAAAGAGAAAGTTTGTTCTTTCAATTTTGCTTAATTTCCCTCCACCCACATACACAAAAAGAAAAGGTGAGGTCTGCATGAAATGCTATGTATGATAATGGTATATTAGGAAATTTGCTTCTAGCTCTCCTACTAAATGTCCGTCTGTATCATTTCACAACATGTTTGTTGGTTTGCTTTCATCTATTCTCTCTTTTCCTAAAGGACTATGAGCTCATAGGGCAGTCTCCTGTGGGTATAGAGGGTTGAAAAATACGTCCTAAGTTCATATGGATTCTTTTTGTTTCTAAACAAACAGAAACATTCAGGAGTTTCTTTTATATGAATTAGAAGAAGCTTTTCATGGTGGGTAAGATTAGAGTTTTGCTATAAGGCTCAGTCCTTTGCACTTGAAGATGGCAGCAGGGATGGAAAGCTCTGAACCATCTACCCTTCTTGCTTTGCCAACAAGCCTTTTCCATATAGACTGGAAGGAGGCTAAAGTATAATCTTTTGGGACACAGAATTTTTACCCACACAAAGCTACCTTTCATATATATATATATATTTAAAAGTGAAATCGATCTTTCTTTCTCCCTCTCCCTCTCTCTGGCTCAGCTTCCCTGGTATGCTCCAAACAGCTAAACAAATTCTCCTAAAAATCTGTAAAATTGTGTGAAAGCAGTAATAGTTTAGACAATAAGAATTTTTCCCTACCAAGCACCTTGGATGCAACTGAATATTCAAGATTATCATTTGCTTAAAAATGTGCCTTTCACCTGACCATGCATATCTCCTTGGAGCTCCTTCTTACAGATATTTAAGACATTATAAGCAACAGATAACCCTGAAATCTATCTGACAGGGAAGTTTAATTTTAAAAACTCATCATATATCATC
This sequence comes from Balaenoptera musculus, assembly GCF_009873245.2. Classification (NCBI taxonomy): domain Eukaryota; kingdom Metazoa; phylum Chordata; class Mammalia; order Artiodactyla; family Balaenopteridae; genus Balaenoptera; species Balaenoptera musculus. The sequence continues at coordinate 91,565,315 of NC_045788.1, forward strand.
CTCAGGGCTATGCCATTTTCCAGGCTTTTTTTGTTCAAACATACCTTTCAGCTGAGACTATTTCTCATCCAGTTCCAAAATTCCCAAGCAAAATAAGCACATGCCAAAAATACACAGTATTTACCCTGAGCATGAGTGACCTTACAGCTCCTGAATACAGAATGACTTGATTGGTAGAATTCAGACTATAGCATGAGTCATTTGTTTAAAATAAATGTGGGGGCCTGCTTAGTGACCAGAAAAATCACTAAAACATGAGCAGTGGCTGACAAAAATCCTTAGATCACCCCTCAGATATCAATGGAAAAATACGTTTGTAGTGTAGCTGTCTAAGGACTACACGCAACATGTGATACACCTGAGTCATAGGCCTTGTAGGAGTCACAGAGCAGATGAAGAAGGCAAGAGATCAATGTCCAATTTACTGAAACAAATATTTTGAAATCTCTAGAAAAGAGGAGATTGTTCCTTTACAACACTCATGAAATATTTAATACCCTGTAGTTAAGTAAGACCCATTTTAGAATTCTATTTTCTTTAAAAAAATTTTTTTTGTGACCTGGGACCTCTCCTGTATGTTTCTTTTTGTCATTGTTGTCTAATAGAAAAGTTATTTTTTTTAAATTAACATTTCAAAGCTTTCTGTAAGCACCTCAGATAAGTAGTAATACTACATGGTTATCTATTATTTTGAAATATATGTAGCTTTTAAAGTTATAAGCCTAAAATTGGACTAAATAGGGAAAAATAGAAGATTTCAATGCTAAAGAGTATGGATTGGTGAAAGCAAACAACTAATCATTTAATAATTATTGAGCGTGGTGGACAATTATCCCTTTTTGCTGTCCCAAGGAATTTGCAATCCTTTTAGAGAGATAAGCCATAAATTAAAACAATAATTTGTAGCAAGAATCGACAATCTTTTTACCTTTTTCTGTAAAATGTTAAATAGTAAGTATATAAGGCTTTATGTGTCTAGAAGCTAGTATATAAGCAGTATTTAAAAGGAGAAAATACCCCCCCACACACTCCGCCCACCCAGCCCTGCCCTATCGCATTTGCTTGGGGTGGACTTGCTTTGTTGGTGGGACACCTTTGGGTCAGCTGCAGTCATTTGGACGTGTTCTCCAGACCAAGAGAATCCAGCCTGAGGGGAGGGACCTATTTGGGGGTGTCAGTCAGAGTCACCCTCTGTCCCAGGCCTCAGTACGCTCTTCCCTCTTCCCAGTGACCTCAGCCATCTCAACTTAGGCAGGTGGCCAGAAGCAAGGTGGTTCATTAAATTGCCAATTCCCCAACTGAGAGATTCTACCATTTGGTAGATTCTGCCATTGGCAGTTGCTAACAGCTGAGGTCCCATAATGTAGGTGGTGATCCTAGACAGCATGAGGCCCAGCCACAGTCTAGGAAGTCAAGTGTGAGACAGAGGGGAGGACAGGAGCAGAGGGAGATTCCCAGGCTTGCTGTCTATAGTTCACAGTGCTATTTTGTTCAGTATCGGTGCCCATAGGCCACAGGGATCTGTAGGTAAGGACCATGTACCAAGCACCCTGCTAGATCAAGAAAAATTTCATTAACAGGATATGCATTGAGCCCAGTGCTAAAGGATAATAGCATTTGAAGAAACAGGAAAGAAGAAACCAATTCAGATGGGTGAAGTGGAATTGTTAAAGAATAACTTTTTAAAAGGTCAAATTATGACTCATAAAATATAAAATAGATACATGTCAAAGATTTTATTTAACCAATTTTTATCTCATTCATTATTAAGAAATCCATGTGATGTAAAAAATGGCTCAAAACACTATCAAAGAATAGGTACATATATGGACGTTAAGGGATGCTGAGATAAATTTGCTAATGGATACAAAACTTGTGTCTTCAACAAGCTAGAAATCAGTTTAATCTCTATCATCCAAAATTCATTTGCTGTTCTATGAACAGGAATCATTTGCATTTACCATCATCTCTCCACAAACTATCTTGAGTATTACAACATAGTCAAAGACAATGAAAGGCACATATCCTTATAGAACCAGATAACCCCAAAAGGGTCCTTTAGATAATGTCCCACATGACATTGTAAAGTACCCAGTGATCACTTTTCCCATTTCAAATTCTTTTACATGATAACAGGAACAAAAGTAAAAAGAAAGTGCAATATTTTTGTTTCAGAGACAGCTATCCGAATGCCCAGCTGAATGTCCAGCTCTTCATCATTTGAATTTTTTAGAATTGCTGTGTGTGATAAACTGTTTTTGCCATATTAAACCTAAAAGTGTTAAAACCATATTCTAATGTTATAATTTCTCACCCTTTGGTAGGTGTATAAGGAAACTATTGAGGAATCAAATTTGGTGGAGAGTAATAGGCTTTTCAGTGCTTTTTAAATTACACAATGCACGTAGTAACCCTCTTGGTCCTATGCACAAGGATAGTCCTATTCACTACTTTAGCCAAAGAAGTACAAAAGAGGAAACAAATAAAAAAACCAAAAAAACCAAAAAAAAATAATACCTGGGAAAGCAAGAAAATGTCTGTCACAAAGCCCAGGCACATTAAAAAGACAAATGGGGTTCTAGCATATAATAAATTAAGAAAGTCAGATTCTCTTGGCAAATATTAAGTCTTTCCTCTGTTAAAATGGACATAAGACTAAAAACAGAAAATACACTAACAGCACTAGGGCAAAGAAGTAGATAGAAAAAAAATAGCAACTTGAATTGAAAAAATTTGATGTAATGACTGTAGTGCTAGTAGGGTCCTATGGGGCTCTAGAGTAATAAAGTAGCACCTTGTTAGGATGAAGCACAATAAGTGGTGCTCATGGCAATGACTTGACATCGTGATTAAAGGCTCAAACGATGTTCAGAGCATTTTCATTGTGAAGACAATTAAATACAGTATATATTTTTGGAAGACTTTTGACTTATGCTTTAAAAATATAAGTGCTCAGAGAGGATATAAGACTCTTTAAACCTACTAAAAAATTGAGGTTTTTTTTGTTATTGGAAGAATGCAAATATGGGTAGAGACAGTAATTACAGGCAGAATGGAATAAGAATAGTCCGGGAAAATACTTGTAGACTAAGAAAACCTTTGCAAATTCTAAATATTCCACTAAGGAGTAAGATGAAAGGTAAATTTCTACTGCTCAAATAGTTAAGAACAGTTTCAAGGAAGAGAGATCTAGCTGATCTGACTGCCCAATTTGTGATGTTCAACTTTCACAGTAGATATTAGTAGCTAATATTGTTTCACAACATATAAGTCACTGTATTAAATGATGTTATTTATGTATATATATAGTTATCTAATTTAATTTTCAAAATAAGCATATGAGAAAGGCATTGATAAATGTTTCAGAAAAAAAAAAAAAAGGCATTATTTTCTCTTTTACAGAAGAGGAAATATAAGCTAAGAGAGGTTAAATTAAGATTATGAAACTGCTACATGGCAGAGAAAATTTTGAACCCCGATTGTGTGAGTCTATTACTTGGACTCTAAAGCATTCTATTTTATTTTTTCTGTTTAATTCCCAAAATAGTCATTTGGGGTAAGTAGTATTATCCTCATTTTATATGTAAGGAAACAGGCACAGGACAGCGAAGTAGCTAACCTAAGCATGCATTAATTGTAAGTGTCAGTGTGCATCCACTAGGTGCTCTTTCCACTGTGAGAGGGCACAGTGGGCCTGTCTACCTGTGTCTGCTCTGCTCAAATCCTCTCCCCACCCCTCAGCTGAAGGGGCAGCTGTGAGCAGCTTGCCGCAAACTAGAAAATGCAAATATTGCCTTGAAGACATTCAAATTCAATTTTTAAAAAAACAAACAAAAACAATCACATGCTGTCTTAACAAAGAATCGTCTCCTGGGCTTATTCTGCTATAGTCTGCCAATTTGTGACCCTGGGAGTGGAGGGTAAAAGACCAGTTGGGAGAGAATTTAAGAGGCAGAAGCTGACTCACAAAGCATAGCCGGGTTGCTCTAATGGCAGGCAATTAGAATAAATATCCATCAATTCCCATGGCTCTGGGCCTTGGAGCTGTCTTGAATTCTAAAGAACCTTCTGTTTCCAATCACCATTAAAAAGGTATGACTTAAAAAAAAAAAAAGAAAAGGTATGACTTAGTTGTTCAGTTTTTTTAAGATTATATATGTATATATCCCATAATAAACCCTCATTACATTGGGTAGCATGCAGTCCCATTCCCTGCAACCCAATGAGCCTAACAAAAACCATCACACTATCATTTGCCTTGAATTTCCCAAATGTATTTTTCTAACTTTTCACTCCAAATTGTGCTTTGGCTCTATGCTCTGGTCATGAATGAAACATGAAAGCTTCTAATGTAGAAGTAAAAAAATAAAATAAGTCATGGTTGCTCTTTCTACAAACAAATTTGAATAAGATATTCAGTATGAAAATAAATTTTCAAGTGTCATATTGATTCAATCTATTAAACTACTGCTTTTACAGAGAATTCTCCTGACCAATGTTTCAGAGTGTTGTATATCCTTTGAGCCCTGGTAATTTTGATGGTATAAACCAATGATACTGACTTTTTAAAAAGTAAGATTCCATGATGAGACCCTTTTTAGAGATACTTTTATAAATAATACATTGGTGTCACTCTAGAGGTAAAGATAGTTACCTTTAGAATCTTATAACTAAAAGTGGAAATAAGGGAGAAGATCATTTTTTTTTAGCCAGGCTATGCTTGGGAAACTAAAAGATGTATGGTAATGATTCTGCTTTAAATATGATGAGTAACAAGTCTGGGAACGTGGGAAGCCACGGCAGGGCCTGAGAGGCCCCAACACGAGGGACTAGCTCTAATCAAAAACTCAGTGTCATGAATAAACTATGAGAAGGCCCAGAATAGACATGACTTTTTTTTTTAATTTATTTTTTAATTTATTTACTTTTGGCTGTGTTGGGTCTTTGCTGCTGCGCACGGGCTTTCTCTAGTTGCGGCGAGCGGGGGCTTCTCTTCGTTGTGGTGTGCAGGCTTCTCATTGCAGTGGCTTCTCTTGTTGCGGAGCATGGGCTCTAGGTGCATGGGCTTCAGTAGTTGTGGCACGCAGGCTTAGTTGCTCCGCGGCATGTGGGATCTTCTTGGACCAGGGCTCGAACCCGTGCCCCCTGCATTGGCAGGCGGATTCTTAACCACTGCACCACCAGGGAAGCCCAGACATGACTCTTGACATTCAATCTTTATCTGCAGCATTAACATCACAGTATTCCCAGGAGATGTATAGGATTCGTGATGTAACTGACATGGATGGGGAAATATGTCTTCTTAATTTTTCAGATTAATCTCTCAAATTCTCATCTATTCTTTAGCAAGGACATCTTCTGAAGCTTCTTGTCACTGCCATCACCACCACTCCCAAATTTTCCAAAGACTGAGAACTGAGATAGTACAAATATTAGTCCTTTTCCAGTTCTCTATGACATTGGAGATGGCTTGTCTTTCACTGCAGGGCCAGAATAGTGTGAAGTAAGTGAAGTGCCTAGGGTACAGAATGTCAGGAGGCACTGCTCTCAGTATACTGCAAGTGTGGGCTGAATACTTGTACAACTGACAGTGAGCATCTCATAAATTTTGTGACCTAATCTCTTCACTCTTAAGGAGGCTTTCACTCTCAGGCAGGACCTGCTACACAATTTGTAAAATGAAAATGTGGGGCACTTGTTGAAAAATTATTAAGAATTCTAAGGCAGTGATAACATTACACTGAACCATGTATAGGTCCCTTTGGAGGTTGTGCACTGCTTCCAGGATCCCACAGGTGTGGGTTCAGCTCTTGTGCTAATCTGGGAGTGAGTGCCTCCGGAAACTTTGCAACCTAAGTGCCTCATTTCCCTCGTCCTAGGCCCAGCCCTGTTCCATAATTTCATTTACTCATGGAAATGGCAATTTTATCTGTCAACTTGACTGGACTAAGGGATGTCTAGATAGCTGGTAAAACATTATTTCTGCGTGTGTCTGTGAGGTTCTTTCTGGACTAGATTAAAACTTGAATTGCTAAAACGAGTAAAGATCACCTTACCGATACAAGTAGGCATCTCCCAATCTGTTGAAGGCCTGACTAGAACAAAAAGGCAGAGAAAGAGTGACTACGCTCTCTGAGTTGGCACATCCATCTTTTCCTGCCCTCGCACACGGGAGCTCCTGGTTCTCCAGCCTTTGGACTTAGACCGAGACTTACACCCTTGTATCCTTCGGTTCTCAAGCCTTCAGACTTATACTGGAACTATACTATCAGCTTTCCTGGGCCTCCAGTTTGCGGATAGCAAATTGTGGGTCTCCTCACCCTCCATAATCATAATATCATAATAATCTCTTTCTATATATCCTATTGGTTCTGATTAATTGAAGAGCCCTGAATAACACGTTCATCAACTTCTATTTAACAATATTCCAGACACTATTCTACATGTTGAAGATAGAGCCAGGGCAGCTTCAAGTGCAGTCACACAAGACCTCACACTCAGAAGGACCTGAGGTTAATGTAGTGCTCTGCTGTCACCATCTTGAAAGTCTTAATAATATTTTAACAAGGGATCTTGTATTTTCTTTTTGCATTGGGCTCCACACATTAGATATCTAGTCCTGAATACAGTAGAGAAGGAAACAAAACAATCCTGTTCTTATGGAGCTTGTGGTTTATCTGTGCTTACCTAACCTACTGCTCTTAGAAGATGTCCTAGACAGATCTTGGTTCTGCTTCAAACAGTCTCAAGCTTATGTCCCAAAGCTGGTCACTCACATTGTCAAGCACTGTTTTCAAGGGTACAAACTTTGTGGCAGCATGGCCACATCCAGGGGATTTTTTTTTTTTTTTAAGATTTACTTATTGATTGATTGATTGCTATATTGGGTCTTCATTTCTGTGCGAGGGCTTTCTCTAGTTGCGGCAAGTGGGGGCCACTCTTCATCGCGGTGCGCGGGCCTCTCACTATCGTGGCCTCTCCTGTTGCGGAGCACAGGCTGCAGACGCGCAGGCTCAGTAGTTGTGGCACACGGGCTCAGTTGCTCCACGGCGTGTGGGATCCTCCCAGACTAGGGCGCGAACCCGTGTCCCCTGTATTAGCAGGCAGATTCTCAACCACTGTGCCACCAGGGAAGCCCCCAGGGGATTTTTGAGCCTCAATCAAAGGCTAATGAGATTTTGGGCCCCTTCCAGAGCCAGGGTCACCATTTAGCCAGTTTCACTGCAAAGTAATTTTATTGAACAAGGCCTTATTGCTCTTTGAGTCTTGCTAAGACTCAACTAGTGAGAGAACTACAGGAGGAAACTGCAGGATGAATGGCTTAGGACTTCATGCATTCTCAGAGGGGGAGATATTGCCCCCAGGAGGACAGAAATTGGTTCTTGAGAGATGAAAACAATCTCACTCTCTTTTTGTATAAATCACAGACATACATAAAGTACAGAAACAGATATATCTCATCTCTATCCTAACATCATTGAGAAGTCACTGGAGGGTTTTAAATAAGAATGTCATAGGCTGCAATGTGGAGAACAAATTAGAAGGAAACAAACTTGGATAGAAGACCATTTGGGAATCTGTTGCCAAAATCTGAGAAAAAGACAAAGGGACCTAGATTGGGGAGTGACTGTGATCTTTATAGAGGAATTAAACTTTATGTGGTTTGTGGATTAATTGATTTGGGGAAGTGAGACAGAGGGAGGAATCAAGGATAACCCCTCTTTGACTTAGGCAAAGAGTGCAAAGAGGTGGCATTCACCAAGGGTGCAAAATGGTTCAAGAGAACTGTTGTAGTAACAGTAAAACAACTTATCTAAGGCCAATTAAGTTGTGTTTCCTTTCTGCTTTAATCTCCTTTAATCTAAAAGAGCAATAAACAGGATATGTCTAGTTGATAATTTAATTAACTACAGTATATTAAGAAGTTAGAAATTGTTATGATGCTGAAAACCTCAAGACCTTTCAAGGCTGGAATCTTTATTCCTTATTCCCTAACAAGTTTAGTATTTTCACTATTTTCACAAGTGAGGCTATATCCGAAATTAAGATCAACCCACAAAAAAAATGTAATGATTCAGTATGTTTAATAACTGAGAAAGGGAAAAAAAACCAGGGCACAATCACTTTTAGTGAAATGGACAGGATTATTTAAATGGCTTTGAAAGTCATACTGGAAAAGTGCAATGCAAAGTTGAAACCCCATTTATTTTCTGAAATGGACAGAGCATTTGAGGGCACAGGAAATAGGATCGAAGAGAAGTTGTGAGGTAGATTTTATTCAAGGTCTTCGATTTATGTGGTTTGAAAACATCTCTAAGACTATTCTTGAAGAAAAGAGTAAGAGAAAAAGGATGTTAAAATTTTCAATGTGTTGCACAGTCCAAAATCAAATGTTCCGACACAATTAGAAAAGAAGGAAAACCCCAGAGAAATGTGGAACTAGAGTCGTCTGATTATGATAAGAATCTGAAAATGTTTTCTTATTCTTTTTCTATGATCTTAGGTTAAAGAATGAATTGGTTTCATAGCTGCCAAATAAGTGATCACATTATCATTCATGTTTTCTAATAGCAATACACAGTCTAAGAAACTGTCAGTATCTACAGCTATTCACTCTTGGTTCAATCCTCGGTTCTTTTTCTCAATATTTCTGACCACAGTTAAGTATCTAATTCTTCATTCATCCATCTTTTACATCTTTCGTCATATACCAGTTAATTCTCTTTTAAGAGATAAATTGGCATAATTCTTTAGGCACATTTTTGTATCTCTTCCCCACTGACCAGTTTTGCATAACAAGTAGTAAATCAGCTTTTATTAAACAAATGGAAAAAAAGAAAACAGGAAAAAGGTGTTAACTCTAATCCCAAGACAAAGGTTAAATGTCTGGGCTACTCAAATCACCCTTCATAGAACAATAAATATCAATTTATCTTGGTTATTTAAATAAATTTTCAGAAACAGGTAAATTGTCAGGATTTACAACTATTACTGATGAGAAAGATATGAGGAACAGAAATGAGAAATAAGACCCAACAGCAGAATAAGCAGAGATAAAAGTTTGTGAGAAAGTCTTAAGTGAAGTAAGATGATAAAAGTGTAAATAGAAAAATGTTTTTTTCTGAGCCCAGGACAAAAATAAAACGTAAAAGTCTATGAAGATTATAAATATGAAAATGGAATTATACTTTATTTTTATAAGTATAAATATTTCCTTAAATTGGCCACACATAGTTGTACACAGAACCTAGATGTCAGCTCAGTTGAATATATTATAATATACATTCATTCACTTATTCTTTCAAAATATATTAGTGAATAGCTATTATATGCCAGGCATTATTATAGGTATTGATGATAAGCAAAATTCCTGCTGTCAAAGTATATATGTATTTAAGCAGAATAGGCTCAATAAATAAATGAAATAAAAAGAAGATAAATAGGAGAAAAATACTGCAATGAATGGCATGCCAGAAATTAAAATGAACTGACGTGCTGATATATGGTCAAAGAGGATATCTTTGAGTAGGTGATGTTTAAGATAATATCTAAAGTCAGGGTGGAGCTATCCAAAAGCACAGCTCTATGTTGTGTCATATCATAGTCTAGAAGGCATTAACATTCCCGTATGATGATTAAGGAAAGAGCATTCCAGACAGAGCCTTCACCAGTTGTAAAGGCAAGCACCAGGTGGAATGACTGAGAGACTGAATATAGAAACAGACAATGGCCAGATCATATATGGCAATATAACTCTAACCCATGTCTGCAGCAACAGTCCCAGGAGCCAAACCAGGTTCCCTACTTTTGCCTCTGTTTCCAATTCAAGACCAAGAGGTAGCCAGATGTGTTCACCAGTTACATAAGAGACTCTGCTTCTATTTAGCCCCTTTACAGCTTCCCCATGCCAGCAACTTTCAATGAGAGCACACCTGAAGCTTTGCCTTTTGTTCACTATAAAGCTTTCCCACTGCCCTCACTGCCTTTGAGTTTCTGCCAAATGCAATTAATGGTGACTGACTCCCTTTTTAGCTGTGAATGCATAGACTCTCTTTTCATTCCAGTGGTCTTCATTGATTTCCACATGACTTTGGCTTGAGCCATAAAGAAAATGAAGGCAATATGACTGGCATCCCTGAAAGAAGGGGAGAATTAAGCATAGGTTAAATCACGTGGGGTCCTGCAAACCAGAAAAATTTAGATTTTATTTTCAGTGCAATGGGAATGCTTTCTGAAGCCTGGGGAGTGGGTGGTAAGGAGGAGTTTAAAGAAGGGAGTAACATGATTTGATTTATTTTTTCCTTATTTGTTTAGTTTTACTATTTTGGTTTTCAAATTATTATTTATTTTATTTTCCCTTAGTTTTTTTCTTATACATTTTATTTTACTAGTTTATCTTATTTTAATTTAAAAAAAATTTTGTAATTAAAAACATTTACTGTTGCTGTTTTTAAAATAATTGACTTCATTTTTTAGAGCAGTTTTACATTCACGGCAAAATTGAGTGTAAAGTACAGAGTTCCCATATACCTCCTCCCCTCATACATGCACAGCCTCCCCGACTACCAATATCCCTCACCAGAGTGATACATTTGTTAAAATCAGTGAACCTACGTTGACACATTATTATCACCCAGAGTCTATAGTTTACATTAGGGTTCACTCCTGATGTTATAGATTCTATGGATTTTGTCAAATGTATAATGACATGTATCCACCATTATAATATCATACAGAATAGTTTCACTGCCCTAAAAATCCTCTGTGCCCCATCAGTTCATCCCTTCTTCCCCTCCTGTTCCTGACAATCAATAATCTTCTACTGTCTCCATAGTTTTGCCTATTTCAGAATGTCATATAGTTATAATCATATAGTATATTGCCTTTGCAGATTGGCTTCTTTCACTTAATAGTATGTCTTTTAAGTTTCTTCCATGTCTTTTCTTGGTTTGATAGCTCACTTTTAGCAATGAATAATATTACATTGTCTGGATTTCGCGTAGTTTATTCGTCCATTCACCTACTGAAGGACATCTCATTTGCTTCCAAGTTACGACAATTATGAAAAAGCTGCTAAAAAAATTTGTGTACGGGCCTTTGTGTGGACATATGTTTTCAGTTTATTTGGGCAAATATCAAGGAGCAATAATTGCTGGATTTTGTGGTAAGAATTATGTTTGGTTTGTAAGACACTGCCAAACTGTCATTCCACAGTATCTGTGCCATTTTGCATTCCCACCAGCAATGAATGAGAGTTCCTCTTGCTCCACATTTTCTCTAGGCTTTGGTGTTGTCAGTGTTTTGGATTTTGGTCATTCAAATAGTTGTGTAGTAGCATCTCATTTTTGTTTTAATTTGCAATTCCCTAGTGACATATGATGTGGAACATCTTTTCATATGCTTGTTTGCCATCTGTATATCTTCTTTGGTGAGGTATCTGTTCTGGTCTTTGCCCATTTTTTAATCAGGCTTTTCATTTTCTTATTGTTGAATTTTAGGAAGTTTGTATATATTTTCAAAAAAGTCCTTCTCGGTTATTTCTTTGCAAATGTTTTTTGCCTGTCTGTGGCTTGTATTCTCATTTTCTTGAAGTGGCTTTTGCAGAGCAGAAATTTTTAATTTTAATGAAGTCCAGTTTATCAGTGATTTCTTTCATGTGTCTTGGTTTTGGTATTGTATCTAAAAAGTCATCGTCATATCTAAGGTCATCTAGATTTTCTCTTATGTTATTTTCTGGGAGTTTTACAGTTTTGTGCTTGACTTGCTTTTTTTAAAGCTTAATCTGGGTACTATGTATCCAGAATGGTTTATAAAAAGGCAAACATGGAAGGAGGGTGACCAGTAAGAGGCTATTGCAGTAATCCACATCAGGAATAATGATGATTTCACAAGAAAATTAACAGTAGGGGACTTCCTTGGTGGCACAGTGGATAAGACTCCACGCTCCCAATGCTGGGGGTCTGGGTTCGATCCCTGGTTAGGGAACTAGATCCCACATACGTGCTGCAACTAAGAGTTCGCATGCCACAGCTAAGGAGCCCACCTGCTGCAACTAAGACCCGGTGCAACCAAATAAATAAATATTAAAAAGAAAAAAGAAATCACGGAGTATTAAGGAAAAAAATAAAGAAAAGTAACCAGTAGAAATGGAGAAAAATAGATGGACTCAGGATCTCAGTAAGATTTAGAAATAGAACGTTGATAGTTTGGGTGGGGGAATAAAATCAAGAATAATTCCTCGCTGGTCCCCTTCTGATTTTCATGGCAGGTTGCTTCAGAGGCAGTAGCAACCCAACTTCTGGGGTTCTTTGATTTGTATCAGTCACCAGAAACTTAGTGGGAGGGGCATTCCAGCTGTTTCTGGTAGTGTAAAGAAACTTAAATAGGAGGACCTGAAAGTGAACCAATTTATTTGCAAAGCTCCAAAAAGTAAATGATTCCCTGCAAGACCAGTTAACCGTGCCCACTCCACAGATCATATTTCCAGCATCCAATATAGCTCATGAGTTTCAGTGACAGTGAAATAAATTTTACTGGAAATAGAGTTCATGTTTTCAAGCTCATATGTTGCCAAAATATAAAATATGGTACTTGCACTCTCTTTTTGGATGTATGGGAACAGATCTATTTTATCTTGAATATTTGCCTTTAGTTTGTTAAAGTTTTTCTGTAGAGTTTTTCAGAATTAACAGGCTAATTGACTTTATTTTTATTTCAATGCACATTGTTGTACCTTCATATAGAAGTAATTACATTATAAGTTATTATAGAAAAACTTTTATAAAACTGAGCGTTGCTATCAAAACACTTAGTAAAAACTGATATATACGTTAAAAACAAAAATGTTTGAGTCTCCCTGATTTTAATAGAGAATTCACCAAAGTGTGAATTTTCTGATTTTTTCCTCTTTCTTCAGGTGCTAAATTATTGGTGGATTTTTGTGGGCAGGCTTTCGTATAGTTTTAGTTAAAATATGTGCAGTAGATGGAGTAATGGCCCCAAAGATGTTCATGTTCTTATCCCCAGAGCCTGTGAATATGTTACTTTACATGACAAATGAGACTTGGCAGATGTGATTAAATTAAGGATACTGAGATGAAGAGATAATGCTGGATTATCTGGGTAAGACCAGTGTAATCACAAGGTCCTTATAAGAGAGATACAAGAGGGTCAAAGAGGGAGATGACAACCAAATCAGAGGTAGAGAGAGAACTGAAGATGCTATAAGATGCTTTGAAGATGGAAGAAGGAAACATAAGCCAAGTGGCCTCTAGAAGATGGAAAAAACAGGGAAACCAAGTCTACCCTAGAGTGTTCAGAAAGACTGCAGCCCTGTTAAGCCCTTGATTTTAGACCAGTAAGACCCATTTTGGACTTTTGACCTCAGAACTATAAAATACTAAATTTGTGTTGTTTTAAGATACTAAGTTTGTGGTAATTTGTTACAGCAGCAATAGGAAACAAATATAGTATATTATTCGGAAAATAGGACTTTCCTTAAGAGCTGTATGATAAAAGAATATTACTGTAGCTACTGTCTTTATGAAATGGATGGTTTGCCAATCCTCAGTTCTTTAATGTCTCTCCCAAAGGCATGCTACTTCTTGTAATTTGGGCTTTAAAAAGAAGAAAAAAAAACCCTATAATTTTCGTGTTAACAATTTTCAACTGGGTGGGTGATGATACTACTTAATAAATGGGGAAGATGGAGGTAAAAGCTACTGTGGTTTGGTAAATCATGAGTTCCTTTTTGGCTATGTTAACTTTGAGGTATGAATTACATCAAAACTGGCCCATGAACTATTTATCAGTTAGTGACAGGATAAGTACAGAAATTAGGAGTAAGAATTTAGAAATGTTTATAGCAACTTGATAGAGCTGTGATATCCAAGCTTGTGGTAAATAAAGTTGTCACATTTAACTGCGTTGACCAGTTTTTCTGCTGTCAAATTCACTTGTTGAGTTGCCTGGATCACCAGCTACACACTAGTTATACACTGTAAGAACACATTACAACACGTGATAATTTAAAATTAGTTTGTTCATTGTAACCTAGAAATGTACAAATTTGAAATCCATTTTTTTCCAGAAGAATTTAAATATTGTTATAACTTTATAGGATAAATTATTGTAATTGCCTACTGACTGAAGATGAATTTTGAAACTATATCATCACTAGCATTATTTTTAATAAAAGTTAAAAGTAAATATCCTCTAAAATAGACTAGATAAGAAGCAAGCTTATTTGTCAAGATAAAAACTTTAAATATTGATATACTGGTTGCTTGTTCAAAGCCTACTAGTAGAAAATTTAATATGGGGAATCACTTTCACTCTTAAATTTTGATTATGATGATTTCAGAATAAAAAAAATTGTGTTGAAGCAATTGTCTATTAATAATATTATATGCACACATTTGCTAAATACCATATGCAGTTTTTGCAATTCTTTTTTCCTATGCTTTTCTTGTTCTAATTATACTTATTGAAATGTAACTTTAAGTCATTATATCAATGAAAAAAGGGGAGCTTATATTTTTAATGTGCTTTTTTTTATTATTCTAATAATTATTTTTATTGACCTCTACAAAATTATTAGTCTATGATGAACTGGAAATTTTTTTAAAATACCTTTTTAAATTTATTTATTTATTTTTGCCACAGAAAGTTGGAGATGCACTGAATTGGATGACAAATTCAAGATTTTAAGTAGGCAGCTGGATATTTTAATCTGGCATTCTCAGGAAAGATTAGTGTTAGAAATACTATATTGACATTATCAAGAATATAAATTGTATTTAAGGTCATAGGACTTGATAAGCTCTAGAAATAGATTGGCCAAAGAAGAGAAGGGTGTTCATCACGGAACCTTGGCCACTCCACAAACCGAAGTCAGACAGAGGAGGTAGAAGCTCCAGCAAAGGACCCTGGGAAGAAGTGATTAGAGAGATTAGAGAAGGAAAAGAAGGAATAAGATGTCACTGAAGCCAGATATTAAAAGATTCTAAAATAGAAAAAAGAGGGTCAACTCTATAAAATTTTGACAAGAGATTGATTAAGATGAAGACAGAAATGTGACCATTAGATTTGGCAACATGGAAGTCTTTGGGGATTTTCTCAAGTGTTGGAAGTAGAAACTTTAATGTAGGGAGTTGGGGATATGGTGAGATATAAAACTGGGAGGTGAAGTAAGTTTTGCTGTAACAGTGTATAGAAAAATGGAACAATTGGATGAAGCCAAGGGCGTGTGAGTGTCTGTGTGTGTGTGTTTGTGTGTGCATGCACACGTGCCTGTTTTAATAGAAGAGTAACCAGGAAATATGTGTATGCTCACGGGAACAATCCCCACAGTGAGAGAGAAATTGATAACTGAAAAAGAGAGAGTTGTTAGGGAAGGGAAAAGGGAATAAAGTCTAGCACACAATTGGTTGTCTTGCCCTTTGATAGGAGACATGGTACTGTAATCATAGCAATAGAAATGAAGGTAGAGAGTATGGCATAGGTACAAATAACTAACAATTACAGATACATATAAACAGTGTGACAGGGAATTTTTTCAGGTGAAAAAATAAGAAAAGAAAATAATTCAAGTAGTATTGTAGATAATTCTACCAGAAACAGAAAGTAAAATGCTTTCCATTTCCCTGATGTTAAGCAGGATAATATCCTGTCTCTACCACACATTCCCAAATATGATATTGTCAACAAAGCATTTCCCATAATCTTTCTGTTTCCATAGTTAATCTATGGGAAAAAATCAATATTCCCATGAAATGGAAGAATAGTACTATTAATATTGTTTTTGCCTGAATCAATTCATTTGAGAGTTTCTACCAGGTCACATTTCCAAGAAAACTAAATTCAAATATGAAAAGAGACTTTGTTCATGTTACTGTTCATGGTATAACTGCTCTAATGTTTCCTTTGATTCGTTTTCCACCTCCAAAAATATAAGATAATGTGCCTCTGTCTCTACCTGTAGCTTCCAATGAGAGGTTTTCTCCTTTCTGAATACAATTCCATAAACCTTTTCCTGACTCTTCCTTCACAAATGAAAAGAGAACACTCTAAAAGAAAGTGAAAGAATACTTTTTAGAGGTTTTCTTAGCTTTATCGTTTTATTATGTTTATTTTACTGCTAGGAAAAAATGCAAAACATACAAACAGTAAAAAGGCCTCCTGGGTGACTCTTAACTCTTCTCTCTATTTTTCACGTAGATCTCATACCTACAATACACAAAGAAACAAAGTAAAATAATTCTTCTCAGAGAAAAAAGGTATTTAGACCCTTGGAACGTTTTCATAAAGAAAAGCAAGTCAGAGTGAAGGTGATAAGGAAATGGGATGAAGAAAATGGGTGAGCTTCAAGTGCTGCCTAGAAGTCCTGTGTCTGTGGAGCAAAGTGGTGGAGGGGTGAAGAGATGGAAAGCGGAAGGATACTGGGACATTGACCTCCCTTCCCCTTTCCTTTCCCACTTGCCATCAGATCTCCTTGGGGACATAACCCAGGGTGATAATAAGATGTGGGCTTCAGGTAAGAGTAGCGCAATTGCAGCCAGTTGTGGAGGAGGTTGGGAGACATCTTGTCCAGGATTTTGGTAGTGGCCGCATTAAAGGAATGCCCGTAGTCAAAAAGCAGTTAAGGCATCCTCAAAAAGTACATTATATTTGGGAAATAAGGAGAGTATAATAAAAGCTGAATACTCTTGAACACTATTTTTTTTTAAACATCTTTATTGAAGTATAATTGCCTTACAATGGTGTGTTAGCTTCTGCTTTATAACAAAGTGAATCAGTTATACATATACAATATGTTCCCATTTCTCTTCCCTCTTGCATCTCCCTCCCTCCCACCCTCCCCATCCCACCCCTCTAGGTGGTCCCAAAGCACCGAGCTGATCTCCCTGTTGAACACTATTTTTTTTTTTTTTTTTGGTTTCTTCAAAATTAGGTAAATCAATTCTTTTGTTGTTGTTAATATATTTGGATTTAAGCACTTTCAAGTGAATTTCTCATATTCCCAAATAGTCTCCAAGTTATTGGAAGATACAGGCAAGTATAGGGACAGGCCCCAAACCAAATAGGTAAAAGCCAGTGATATAAATATTTGTTTAATAGTTCAGGCATTTGGAATGAAATGAAGCATGCTTTAGTCATAATGTGTAATAAAAAGGGGTATACAGAGATCTGTCACCTTCCATTTTCCATGTGTCAATTATTCTTACATTCCACCATAGGAAAATAATTATTTTGAAAAATGAAATGGTTACATTGGTGTATTCCTTTAGTTTAATAATAATTTTTGAAATATGATAGGGCAAGCTCCCCTCCTTATTTTTTCAGAATTATATTAGCTATTTTTGGACATTTATTCATCAATATGAATTGCAGTGGAGTTTGTCATGTTTCATGAAAAATATAGTTGTAATAGTGGTTGTAAGCATATTGACCTTGTAGATTAATTTTGAGAGAATTTCATGTTTTCCCCTTATAAGCTCTTCCATTCACTTGCTCCATTTATTAAGGTCTTTTTTTGACCTTTGGTAATTTACCCCTTTTTCAAAAAATGAGTGCTTTGTGTTTATATCACTAAATAAAATGTTCAGATACAACCAGATGATTTTGACTAATACAAACTGATGACAGGTATGTATTGTAATACATTTGTCAGTTGATTTTCATTGTATTTATATTAAAAGTTTTCCTAAAATATATGCACATTTTCTTTTGTGCTAGAATATCTTTGTTAAATGAGTTCTTTGGGATTAAAATACTTTAATGAGGGAAATATTAATTATCTGACCTAGTCAATTCCTAGATATTTCAGTTAAACACTTACATAAATTGTATTTAAAGAAAAGGTAGAAACAATTATACTATACATATTCTTTCTGAAACTTACAATTTTCCCTTAGCAATACATTATGAACTTTTTTCATTGCCATTAAATCTTCTATAACATTATTTTAAAGATTACATAATATTCCATTATGAGTCTTTTGATACTTGAAAGATTTTTGGTCTTTAAAGTTCTACGTTCAAATACAAACATCAGTAAGAGGAGAAACATCTTAAATCATTATCAATACACATCTTAGCTAACATTAAGTTATCCAGTTCTTTCCAACCATGACAGCTAATTCCTGGGGAACGCTCCTCAAGGCTGGTGTCTGGGGGAAGGTAGAACAGGAATTGAGCACAGACAGAGGAGGTGAGGGGAGGATGTCAAACAACAAAAGGATCCACTTCAGGATTTCTACAAGGACCATACTTGGATGGAGATCATAGGTGTGAAGCTAATTAGAAGTTAACTAATGGAGCTGAATGATATCTAGGGCAGAGAGAACATGATCATTTCTGTTTCTGAATCTCTATCCTAGGATTTGTGAAAACTTAGACATTATTGAGAATCTGAAGTGTTCTGCAACTCTACCCTGGCTTCTCAGCTAAACAGTATAGACTGGTTTCCAGAGACAGATACACTCCTCTAATTCATTGCCCTCTTCCTTACACTCCTGTCTGTGTGCCCTATATTTCTGGGAGGAAGAAGGGGGAGGGGGTGGAGAGAGTCATAGAAGGCATTGCAAAGGTCATGACTGCTGGCTGTTAATGAGCACTAATATGTGCGCTTATATGTATTAACTCAGTTCTTGTGATGCTCACAACAATGCAATGAGGTAGGTACAGTTATTAGCTCCAGTGTACAGAAGTGAAGCACAAAGAGGTCAAATAACTTACCTAAAGTCACATGTTGTTAAGTGGCAGAGCCAGACTGAAATTTATGTAGATTGATTAATTTATTCAACAGATATTTGTGGGTCACCTATTACTATGTCCCAGGCAGTATTCTAGACATTGAGCTTAGAGCAATGAACAAATTAAATCTTCTGCCTTCATGGATTAAAAATTCTGGTGGGAGAGGTAAACAATAAAAAAATAGAACTACAAATGTGTCCTAGAATATCACATAGTGGTAAATACCAGAGGAAAATAAAGTGTGGTGTCCCAAAAGGCAAGAGAAGAAGAGACCAAATGTGTCAAATGCTATGGAGTCTTAGAGAGTACAGTTTAGCCTCCAAAGGGAGCAGTGTGTGAAAGAGCACAGAGGTGTAGGAGAATGCTATGTCTTTCTCTATAAGTTACTATAAGTGTGACAGGAGTATTCCTGAGGGAGGGCCTGGTGAAGGATGAGACTGGATCATAGTCATGGGGCAGATCAAGATGGACTATAGATGTTGGCTACAAATGTAGGACTTACCTTGAAGGCCCTTCAAGAAATACTGAGCATTTTTAAGAAAATGAGTGACATGAGAAGATTGCACTTTGGAAACAGCCCTTTAGTGTCTGAGAGGAGACTTGATTGGAGAGTCCTGGGGATGAGACCAGTGATGACAAGTAATGGTAACCAGGGCCAGAAATGATGAAGGTGCAGATCAATTCAGGGGCAGTGCAAACAGAGAGGAGAAGATGAATCTGGGTGCTATTTAAGGGTAAGAATCAATAGGACTTGGTGATTGGGGTGATCCAGGTGATAAGGCAGAGGAACCAGAGATATCTTTCTGGGTCTGTAGCTTGGTAAACTACATAGATAGGAATGCCTTTCACCGAAAGAGAGACCACAGGATCAAGAGGAGATAACATTCAACTTCAAGGCTTTTTAATTTGTAGTCATGTATGGAATATTTGTATGAATGTGTTCAGTGCGAGTATGAATTATAGGGATTTGGAACTCAAGAGAGAGCTACAATTATTGGAAATTTCAATGATATAGGAGTAGTTAAAACCCATGGAAGTGAGAGAGATCATCTTACAAAATTGTTTTCAGGCAAAAAGAGATGAGGGCGTAGGAAAGCACATTTAGTAACAATGACAGAAAATGCTGAAGAGTTGCCCATGAAAATAACCAAGTAAGAATGGCCTGACCAGAGGCACAATAACAAAGATTCAGAGACAGGGTCCTGGGTCCCTATTACCCAATCATAATGTGCCTTGCATGATATCATGTTCTCTACATTGTAGCATCATTACAGTTAAACATCCAGAAGATGTAGAAAAAATGAAAGTCTGAAATTTGATCAAATGGGAAACATAATCATCTAGGAAATTAGCTTTGTTAACTGCAAAAGATGGTGTTTAATTTTATCTTTGATACTATAAACATTCCAAGTTTTATATCAGCATAAACTAAAAAAAGAGATACGTTATGAGTATATTCACTAGGAGACATCTCTAACCTGTCAGATTGTATCCTAACCCTCATTATTTGTTTTGTTGGATGCCTCTCCAGAGTAGAAAGAAGAAAGTCAGTAGCAAGCTGTATCCTGGAAACTATAGAAAAGAGCATTTCAGAAAGCAAGGAATAATCAATATTTTCAAGTGCCATAGAGAAGTCTTACATGAATGTATTGAAGGGCATCCATTAGCTATGGTACTAAAAGGGCATTAACAGCTTTATAAAGAACTGTTTCACTAAGGTCCTGGGTGCAGGTAAAATGATCCAGACAGCAGTGAAATTATAGTAGAATAAGCAATAAAGGGACTTACTGGTGGCGCAGTGGTTAAGAATCCACCTGCCAATGCAGGGGACACGGGTTTGATCCCTGGTCCGGGAAGATCCCACATGCCGCGGAGCAACTAAGCCCGTGCGCCACAACTACTGAGCCTGCGCGCCTAGAGCCCGTGCTCCGCAACAAGAGAAGCCACCGCAATGAGAAGCTCGTGCACCTCAACGAAGAGTAGCCTCCGCTCGCCGCAGCTAGAGAAAGCCCACGTGCAGCGACAAAGACCCAACACACCCAAAAATTAATTAATTAATTAATTAATTAATGCTAAAAAAGAGTAAGCAATAATTTAGTTGGGCAGTAATGCAGACATTGAAATGGAGAATGTAGACAAAGAAAGGAGGGAGAGAAAAGGAACAGTAGCTGGAGAGGGGTGAAGAAATAAAGAGGATATGTTTTGTTTTATATTTGTCTTTATATATATGAGAGAAGCTTGTATATGTTTATACATAGAAAGGAAATAAAGGAAAAATCTCGTAAAGAAGAGGTGGTATATGCTGAAAGATACAACATTTAATTGAGAGATAGCTTAGAGGTAGAGTGTTAGAACTCAGTGAGAAAATGAAGGGATAAAACTTTGGTTGGTTGAGGGCCAGGATATTTTGAATCCTGAAAAAATAATTTATGTATTTTTCTAGGACCAAGTACTGGGCCAGAACTTTGATGGGCATCTTTTCAGTTATTGCATTCTAACTTCTCTGTACAGAAAAAAAGAGAGGTGAAGGGTTAGTTCTGAGAGTAAGGAAGAGCATTGGTAGAATAGGGGTCTTGAGAAGGTTGGAGGAGCTGTCTGGGAGCGTAGTTGATGGAGCTAACTGGAGCCATGGTGGTAGGCTGAATTCCAAATATGGTCCCTCAAGGCATAGTAAGTGTGCCCTGGTCACTCAATCCAACACTAATTTAGGTACTGCTTTCAAGGGATTTTGCAGATATAAGTAAAAGCCTAAGTCAGTTGATTTTAAGATACAGAGATTATCTGGATGGGCCTTAAAAGGTGAGCCTTTTTAAACTGGAGTATTTACCAGTCTGGTGCAGAAGAATCACAAGGATTTGAAGTATGAGAAGAATTCAACAAGCCATGGCTGGCTTTGCAGATAGAGGGAGCCATATAATGAGAAATGCAGGTGGCTTCTAATAGCTGCAAGCAGCCCTGAGCTAACAGCCCACAAGTAAATGGGGACCTCAGTCCTACAACTGTGAGGAGTGGGGTTCATCCAACAATCTGAATGAACTTGGAAGAAAATTCTTCCTCCAGAGTCTCCAGATCAGAGCCCATCCTAGTCATCACCTTAATTTCACCTTTATGAGACTTTGTGTAGAGAACTCAACCAAGCCTGCCTGAACTTTTCTTACCTTCAGAACTTTGAGATAATAAATGGATATTGTTTTTAGCTGTAGTACCTTATAGTACTTTGTTACACAGCCATAGAAAACTGAAACAGCCATGTTAAAGTGTTCCTAGGCTGAAGTTGAGGTCCCGGGATCTTTGCTCATCTCAAACAAATGGATTTTCTCCAGGATCACTAAGGCACAAACTGGAAACAGTGGACAAATGGATTGGTTCGGAGTTTGGGAAGTATGGAGTTTGGGGTGGTTAGAGAAAGAATAGGAGTTAAAAGTGGGATTATAGAGAGGCAAGAAAAAATGATATTTTGAAGTACTGAAGAGTTTCTGAAATCAGTACATGGGCAGAGTGGGATATGGAAGTGATGACACTGGGAAAAAGGAAGAGTGCTCTTTAAGATTTAGAGGTGAAACAATTTCAAATGTGACTATAGATATGAAAACCTGCTGCAGAGTAGAGGGAAGGGACCTTAAAGGCATCGAGGCTCATAAACTCTGTGACAGGGACCCTGAAGTCTCCTGACAATTTGAGAGGAAGAAAGTAGTAAAAATGCTGCAGTGGCTAAGGATGTTGTCAACTTCAGGAAAGAAGGTGATGTGACATAGCCTGATGATGGGACTTTAAAACAAAAAATTTTATTGGAAGTTGGAGGAGGAGTGGTTTAGATGTGGCAAGACTCTGTGCTCTACATATGAATCAAAATTATACATATATCCCCAAGAACATGATACAGGTAGTAATTAAGCCTTATTAGAATTTATCAATGGAAATGCTTGTTTATATTTGGCAAATATAACTCAATTTCGCCCTAAAAAACCCAAATAGTTTTTCCATTGCTACTAACATTTATATAAATGCCTATGCCTGCATTATAGTATGTTGTGAATGTCTGATACTGCAGAGCACACATTTTAATGGTGATTTTCCTATTCTGTTAACTGTCTATGTTAAGTGAAAAGCAGAAAATGGTTTGACATTTAAAAATATTAAGTATTGTTAGTTTGAAGCAATGTTCTGAAGTCAAAATTTTTAGAATATATCTTATATGCTTTCATTTTTGAAAGCTGAAAATCCATTTGAAATTGGCCCTTTTATTCTGTCAGCTTAGTGGTGTAGAGGGCAGGGTCTACAAGTTAAATTTGTCCTTGACACTAGGAAGAAAGTAAAGTAGTGGTGTTTGAGATGCAGCACATGCCTGCTGTATGCCAGCACACAGCTGTCATGAGTCTTTCCCTGTGAAAAGAAGACCAAGATTGTGATCATAACCTTGAATTATCATCACCTGTGGTGTTGGTGTCTTATCTACCTGTAAGAACACTTATGAATTTTAGGTGGAAATATTCTTGCGTTTATCTAGAGTCAGGAGAAAGCATAGTTTTACTTTCTTCTATCAAAGAAGGCTAACATGTTCTTTTTTTTTTTTTTACATAATCTTCAAGCATGGGGTACATTTAATCTTTGTATCATGATGATATTTCCATTTCACAGGTTTAGCTACAACAGTGTAATTTAATAATCTGTGAGTTTATTTTATTTTATATAAATTGTAGGCTATATGATTAATGTAAAAGAATTTTGTACAATGATTCTGGTTTTAATTGCTACGTTTTTTCTTTGTATTCAATTCTTCTTCCTTGGTTTTTTTTTTTTTTTTTTTTTAACCTGTCCTTTTATAGTCTTGAGCCTCATTTTTGTGTTCTAATATTCTTCAAAGTGTTCTACAAATTCTGTAATTGTAAAACCACTGTGTGTGTGTTTTTGTATACACATACAAATATGTCTCTGTGTGTATAGCACTTTTCATCGCTATGATTTTATTTCTCCTGATACATCCTTTCATTTCACAAATATTTAATGAGTGTCCTCTATTTGCCTATCAATGTACTGGGTGATTGGTTATCCAAAGGTGAGCAATACTTGATTTCAGAGAGCTCACCTGATATCATAGAGCTTACCATCTAGAGAGGGAGACAGTCATTAAAAACTAACTATGCGAATGTATGTAAATGAGTTGTACAATGTTCTGATTGCATCTCTAGGAAGGATTTGATTTGATTTAACCAGAGAGATCAGAGAAGAGCTTTCCTAAGGACTATGTGAGCTAAGATATCTGAAGAAAGGGGAAGAGCATTTCAGAAAGCTGGAACAATATGTGCAAAGGCCCTGTGGCAGCACCCAGCAAGGTACTCTGGAGCTGCTGAAAGAAGGCCACTCTGACTGGAGTACAGAGAATGGAAATGAGAATCTCAATGTGAGTTAACACTGGAGAGGTCAGCTGGGGCCAGACCAGGCAGGAGACTAGACCATATTAAGAAACTCAGTCTTTATCTTAAGAGCAATAGTGAACTGTTTAATAGTTTTAAGAAAGAGAGTGGTATGATCAGGATTCCATTAGAAATAAACTATTTCTGAGGAGGTCTAGAGAAGGGAGCAGATAGAAAGGTGCCATCTCCCTGCTCCACATCACTGCTCGTCTTCTGAAGTAGGCTGTAATCACCTCACAGATACAAATAAAAATCTTTACTGGGCTCTGTCCTATGTTATCTTCCAGGCATCTCACAAATGAAAACCTAACTTGTTATCAGGCACCCAGCTGCTATCTGAGTAATAGGGAACCGTCTGAAGTCCACAGGGAGCAGCACATCCCAATGAACTGGAGAATGGTGAGTTTCCCCGCGAGAGCTGTGGATCACTGACTGAAAGTTAATGTTAAGCTGCCCTCATGCTTAGGAGCAGCTGCATTAGCAGGACCTCTTTCCTTTCTTTGGCTGTTTCAGACTCTGCTGAACTGATGGAAATGAAGTCCATAATTTCAGCTCTGGTCATTAACCCCCTGCTTTGTGTTTTTACTAATCATTAACATGTCATTTGTGTTAAAGATAGGCTTTGAGCTCAGGGGGCTAGGACTTCAGTGCAGTGGGGACCAAGTACTGAAAGCAGAAAATGCATGACGAATTGCAGTGACAAAGCTATCCTGGTCACCTTGTACAAAGGAAAATCTCTCTCTAAATAATGCAGATGGTGCTGGGATTTGAAACCCTTTGTACTGTGGAGAAGAAAAGCAAGAACATGCACTGTTGCTAGAAGGAAACTTGTTGTGATAGCTGAGAATTGTTATATCCTGTAGCCATTGAATAATTTAGCCCCACTAAGAAGGAAAAGCATGAAAAATGTTTAGATCTCTAGATCCATTTTCTATTTGTGTACAAAATGCAGGTTTAGGGTGAAATAATCATCAGTTGAGTTCATCAAGCCTTTAGTGATCAGGCATTGAATTAACCCAGTCTCATTCCTGCCCAAATGATCTTTTAAACCACATCTCCCTCATTGTTCTCTAATTACTGTCTCCAAATGGCTAGAATCAGAGCTACTTCATATTCCACTAACCCAGTTTGTCCCCTTTGAGCTCTCCTACCCTTTCTTTCTACTCCAGGCTTTCCTATCTTGAAGTCTCTGGTTAAGTCTACCATGTCTCCAGACTCCCCAGATGATGAGCTGCCCAAGAGAGTAGACTCTCCTATGAACTCAGTAACCTGTATTTAGTACTTGTTGCAACATTTTTATTAGTAGTATTAACTCCTGTATATTATTTAGTAGTAAATTTCAACTACCCAACTCAGTGTAATCTCCTTGGTGTCAGAGAGCTAATGGAATATTATATTCAGTGTGGTTCAATGAACAAAATTTAAGCTCTCTGGTTCAAATAGGAATCAAAATAACCTTTGCTCTCCTTGGTTTCAGGAGTGAGAAAAAGTCTTGGAATGTTCATTTCTACCTTCTTTTTCTTGAGTTGTATATTTGGGCACTAAATTTAATTCTCTTTAATTAAGGTGGCTTGTAGCCTAAATCCACCATGCCTGTATTCTGGCATTTGTGCA
The DNA here is from genome assembly GCF_009873245.2 of Balaenoptera musculus. Lineage (NCBI taxonomy): Eukaryota > Metazoa > Chordata > Mammalia > Artiodactyla > Balaenopteridae > Balaenoptera > Balaenoptera musculus. The sequence goes on from NC_045788.1 coordinate 91,591,099, forward strand.
ATTTAAGTATGCTCCTAGTTATATACACCTTCATGTATTATTTCAATTTTATAAGATTTGTTTTATTATAGTAATTACATAAGAAGAATGTGGAAAAATAATCTTTGGTTAATAAAGGATCTCACATACTTATCCTGTTAATTAGGCTTTACTGGGTATAAAATAATATGATTTTTTGAAAATTATATGGGTATAAATTGTATATTATATAAACCATCTGAAATGAATAGACAAATTCATATCTACAAGAGGATGAGGAATGAAGTAAAAGAATAAAAGAGAAAGATTATTATGATGCCTCAATATTGTTAATACTAAGAGCTATTTTTATATTGACCATGTATGTCTTTTTTTCTCATCACACATAAAACAAGCTCTACTATCTCAAAGCCTTTCATATGAATAATTTATTAATAATATTATTTAATTTTACTTAAAAAATGTAACAATGCAACAAATCAAACATCATTCACTGCTGATTTAGCAAAATGAGTTTTCTTCAGGCATAAAGTAAAATCCAGACCATAATGCTTATCCTTCACTACGAAAAAGTTCTTGTGTAAAGTTTCATGTCAGAAGATACGCTTGATGGTTGATCACTTTCATTTTTGAAATATATTTCTTTTTCTACAGTGTGCTAAAAATAGCTTTAAATCTAAAAAGCATGACAAATCACATCTGTTTCTTATTTGGAAAAAGGCTCTTGTATTATTGCATTTTTACACAATTGTCATCATTCAGAACTACTTTTTCCTCCTAGTGAACATTTGTCTTTATCCATGTGTTGGCTGCTGGCAGAGCTGACATTTTATTTGTTGGCTGATTTCCCACATGCAGTACCTTTGTGTATGGTTCCTTCTTTGAGTGTTTAATAATCCACTGTATATTTTATTTGTGACCTTAAGAGCAGGTCTTTATAGCATGCATCAGGATACAGAAAATTCCACTGAAAGTAATATAAAATAATACCCTGGAAAACCTGTTTTCATCCATGGAATTTAAGTCACTTGATATAATAATCTTATTATTTTGAAACAGAAGATGGTAAAATCTGAGTTTTCTTTTTATTTTTTGATATTAAGAAATGGGTTGTATACATAAAATAGAAACCTAAATTAGCATAATCCTGAGGATGTGGATTTAAAAGCAGTTTGACTAGTTTTCTGAGAAATAGGGTTACGGTTGAGGAATAAGTGTAATTAAAATGAAAGACTCTGCCTCAGAACACTCACACATCAGATTGTGCTCCACGCCTTCACATGTTTTATCAGTCCGATAATGCACACTAGAGGAGGGAATATTTAGCAGCCTGTTAACTACTCTTTCTGCAAAGCTGGCGTTGGATATGAGATTGTACTTTGCAGGGAAGCTTGGTTTTTTTTTAATTAGCAGCCTGTGACGTAAAAACTGATGTGCGTTACATGTTAGTAGATCAGGGTGGTATTCTATCATAATCTCAAACTTCTTTGGTGCAAAGTAATATTTCTTGGCCTCAGTTTGTGTTTCTGTAAAATGGAAAACATAGTTTTTATTATTCTAAGGTCTTCTTAGGTCTTAGGTCTTTCCTTTCATTCTGTGGATGATTATATTTAGAAACAGTCATGCTTACTATCTGTGATTACAGATTATCAACCAAAATATTCTGTCAGTGTTGAGCAGATTTCTTGACTTGTATACAGCTATTTTTGTTGAAGCCTAAGGTGTTTATAGAAAGTACAAAGATCAGGGATATCTCCAACAAATGTAAACTGGGACTTTGGAATTAAGCTCTAAAAGTCCATCCAGATAGCAGACACTCCTCTTGCTATAGGAGCAATCACACCAACGTGGAACTTTGACTCAGGCCTTCTAATAACCTTTCTTTGACATGTTTGTTCACAAGTGGGAAAGAAAGAGCAAACAAAGTTTAGAACCAACATACTCATCAATGCGTATCTATATGTGATGAACTTTTAAAATAAAATAAAAACTGTTATCCTTAATGTTCTAATATGAAAAAGCCTTGATAAAATAACTTCAAATCTCTAGGCCTCAACATTTTCACATATAAAACATTGAATTAGACATGTTAAAAAAAAATACACTAAAATCCCTTCCAGCTTTGATACTTTCATTGACTGGATCACAGACTCTTCTCTTGTAAAGATTAGTGGCTACTGGACCTGGGTTCCCACAGAGTATGGCACCACACAGAATAGAAGAAGGAATGTAGAGCTTGAGGGAAGAATCAAGGTATGATGGTAATAAAGATCACAACTACAGCAATGTGTATTGTTTCAGACTTCTGAGTTTGAAAGTGCTTTCATATCTGATCTTTCATTTGGTCATCTTCTGAAGTCTTTGGTGTAGTTGCTACAGATAATACTTTCCTTTACTTGCAAAATAGGATATTGAAATTCAGAAAAGCGACTTACTCAGAAAATAATGGCACGTTAGAATCAATCCTCTCACCTGATTTCTACAGTGGTCCTCGCATTTAGCATTCATGAAAAACATCTAAATAGCATGTTAAGTTTGCAGATTTGTGGTCTCCACCTCCAAATAATCTCATTTAATAAGACTGGATAAGGCTCAATATTCTCTACCTTTACCCAACCTCTCATGATTCTGATGCACGCTATGAGGAATTCTGCCCTCCACCTAATGTGTGTCCCAAATACTATTTTCTTTTTCTTCTCTCTCAGCCTTGAAAATAGGCTACATTTTATGTGTTGGCATTTTATATATGTAAATACTGTTTCTGAAAGACAGCTTATCAAAGTAGGGTAGTTTCACCTCTTATTATAATTCTTTTCCAGTTTTCGTTATTAGAATACCAAATAGTTTTCCCTCTGGTAAGTAATCTCATAGAAATATATTACAACATCTTACTGCATGGCAAAAAAATAAATGTCTTGGCTTGGCATTCAAAGCAATTCATCAGTGCTTTTTCTGACTGTTTCTGTAATAGGCCCCTGGGATATGGTCATGTCTATTTCAGTGGTCCTCCACTCCATGCTAATGATGGCATGATACCACACTTGCTCAAACTGTGATAATGCACAATAGGATTTTAAGAAAGGGTTAATCAAGTGGATCACAGAGTCAGGTAGGCCTCATTGGGTTGTCCACAACCATTTAAATTCTCCAAACTGAATCAGAAGACAGTCCATTTCACCTTAACAATAAGTCTTAATTTTTCATGGGAAAGGCTTGGACATTGTAAGTGAGCACTTGGCTCTGTTGTTCATCAGTATCAAAAAAAAGACTGGGTGCAACTCTGGAAAGATTGAAATCCCCAAAGAATGAACTGGCCTTCCTTCTGAGCATAGGCTGTAGGGTGGATGATATTCACATGTGACCTAATACAAATCGAACTCTCATGCTGTAGAGGGTAACTGAAAGAAAGAACAACTAAACAAAAACAAAAGGTATTTGTTCGGAGGATACATGTGTATGATAACTTAAAATTCTCTACACAAATACTCTTATTTTTACATTGCTAATGTTTGCATCATTTACACATAAACATTTTAGTATAGGGTTGAGCATACTGTACTTTATTAGAAATTAAATGGATTTTTCAAGGGTAATTTTAACCATATTTAATTTCTAGTATGTGCATTGTCAGAAATTAACCCAAGCTAAAATATGGAATATCATTGTATGCTGAGTCTCCCTGCTTTATACTCATTTCCCCATCAGTTTGTGCTAGTTGTGTTTACTGAAGACCCAAGAAATGGAGTTTTCACGCCTAAAAAGAATCTGCCTTGTCATTGCCTCAAAAAAGGTTTGTAAAGGAAAGCCGAAACCATTTAAAGGCAACATGTTTCATGGCTTTTCTTCTCTGTGACCCCGAGAGCCTGACCATGTTGTGACATCAGAGGGAAAGGCAAGACCACACCCAAGTGCATGGCATTGGAGTAAGGTTGCTTGATGCCATGGGGGAGTATGTCCATTGTGCACGTATGGAGGCTGGAGTCCAGGCCCTGGGGTTTCAAAACACTTCAGAGTGTCTGTACCCCCAGCATAGCAGCAGAAGCAAAGCTAGTAGATATTAACAGACTAATTAGAAGACTCAGAACATAAGCTCCTCAGAAGAACCAGGGAAAAGAGAAGGCTAGAGAAGTCTCCTCAGCTGAGCTGTGTGTAAAACCTGGGACCTATGCCCGCAAGTGGTGGAGATGAGCAGGGAAGCCCAGTCATGACCAAGGTAAAATTCCCCCCTGACCCAGCAGGACTGAGTCATTGAATCCATTTAAACTAAGTACACAAACAAAGATGGAGAATATGATGTTTCTTGCATATCGGAGTTCACTTGTCAATTAAGAGTCGCTTGTTTTTCAACATAACGTTTCTTGTGCTTTCTCTTTGATTCATGATCCATTATAAATTTATATTATATGTTTATGACTAAAGCAATTTTAGGCTTTGTAACAGTCAAAATCATCAGAGTGGCCAGAGTGTTCAGCTGAAGGATAAGCCATTAAGTGAATGAACTGTAATCATGCTTAGCTGATCTCTAATAATCACTGTACGTGCTCATTCAGTATGAACTGGAAGGCTTGCAAATAGATTAATTTTAAAATGAAAACTATATTAATGTTATTTTATTTAGTTTTCAGAGTAGAAATTAAAACTGCAGCCATTTCTGAGAGCTCCTGAACTTTCCACAGTCTATGCTGAGTTCTTAATTTTAGAATTCACGTCAATTTAATGTAGCGTTGGACCTTGTACATTATTGTTTTACACTGTTCCATCATAGGTGTTTCTTTTCTCTACAACAAATGTGCTAGTGCCTTGAGGACAAATATGATATCTTCTACCACTGAATCCTTCACAACACCCCATCCAATAACATTTATTAAATATTTTATAGCTTCATCTTTTAACTATACTTACATTTGCAATTAAAACCTCCAAAATTCAATTAACAGATAATTAACATGTCACTTTATCTCATTGGAAAGCCCATTTTAGGAATGCAGAATGATTTCTCAAATTAAGATAAGGTAATATAAAGGAGAATTTGTTTCTCTAAACCAAAATGTCTTATTTATGTTCCATCTTTCTCAGATAAGCAGTGTTGAAGTTCCAAGCTACTAAAAATGTATTGTATTTGTTCATTCTCTGAAAGTTTACCATCCCTTAAAGAAAAAGCGACCCTCATCTTTAAAAACTATGTTGTGTAAATGTCCTAACAACTATGTATTCTCCTTCATTTTCCCTATGTACTTACCTAAATGTTCATTCTCTTTCTCTTTTTTCTAACTCTCTAGGAAATTTGTTTTCAAATGATAACTCACAGAATAAAAACTATGCCTTCCCACAGTATTAAGTGGTAAAAATTGCCAGTGGTGTAGAGGATTAGCCAGATCCTTTTGATGTTTTGACTTCCTTGTGAGGCTATCCACGCTGGTACAGCTTTAAGTGGTAGCAAGTTTTATTTTGTGTTCCTTTCTTATTACCACTAATGGACACCTTGGATGTTTGACCTGACTTCAATACTTATAGAGAGCTCTGATAGAAAGCTTATTATATGGTGCTACTCTCTTGGCTTTGATGTTCTTTAAACCATGTGTATGATTGCTTTTAGGGGAAAAATTCAAACTCTCTGTACTTTAGACATAAGTGAAATCTCTCTGAGACTCAGACTTGGGTCCTGAATTATGACGTGCATAAGGGATATATAACAACTAAAGATTATTTCTAGATGCTGAAAATGGAGGCTATGTTTATAACTCATAATTAGCAGTACATTTTGAGAATTGATGCTGTTAGAATTTCCATGAGACTGTCTCATTCCTCTACCCTAGGGTTTTTTTCCCTTATTTGAATCCCTTTCAATACATGAAGAGAAAAAGTTTCATTGGTAAATAGCATGATGATGTCATCCATTTCAATATCTTCTGTCCTCAGATTATGGCAGAATTTCATTGGGTCACTGGAAGTACAAGTTAACTCTCTTAAAAAGGAATTTTAAGAAATAAAATCATGTCCTTAATAATGCATTTTTAAGTCAGTAGTTTGGAGTGAAGAATGTATTTTTCTATAGAAATCAATACTGTGCATGGTAGTGAGATTTTTAAATCTAGTTTATAAAAGTTAGCTTCAATAATGTATAGTGTATCAAAAAGAAGCTTATGCAACACATTTATCATAAGAAATAGATCTTCCTTCCTGGGGATGGTGAAGAAGAGAAATAATAGGATGTGTACCTTTTTATTGGGTACCAGGCCAACTTTAGGGCACATTTCTTCAAGAGGCAAATTTTGATTTTTCTACAGCCATCTCTCACCTAGATGGCAGTACCTAGCATACACGTCACTACTGCCCTCTTGTACAAATGGCAGCCACTGTTAATCAATCCCAGAGCTTTTTCGTGATGAACTCATATTTGCCTTCAGAATCCTCGATACAGTGACCCAAGCTTTGATAAATGCATTCATTTGGCAGACTATTAAATTGAATCTCACAAAGGGGTAATATGGCCTAGTAGTAATATTTGTGTTGAAAATACAACACAAGGAATAAGAAGGTGAGAACCTAGTGAAGAATCAATGAAAATCAATGACAGTAGCAGCTAGATAGCTCCAAGGGGGTTAACCCTCTGGGAGTGGATCAGTAGTCTCATAATTATATATGAGGGATGATGCTATGCAGTTCACTAATTCTCTTTAAGGCAGATAAATCCATCAGTAACAACGTCACTTAGTTATTTTTAAGTATCTCTAGAGTTGTGGGCTATATCCAAGAGAAATAGTCTATTCGAATTTCTATGACTAAAAATGTAATGGAACAGTAGAATGTCACTGCCTAAATAGTGGGGTTTTTTCTTGCTACAGAGCACATGAGATGCCTAGCATAGTGTCTGACACAGAATAGGTAGGTGATCGATGTATGTTTGTTGCTTTTTGCTTGCCTTTCATTCAAAGAATCTAATTCAAGTTCACTGTGATTTTTTTCTTAAAAGATTGATTAAGGATATTACGTAGGATGTTTCTGTTCATAAAATTAAAATGCATGGCAGATAAAAGTAATAGTAAAATTATGTGTATTTTTTAAGTATGCACTTATAAAGGAGATGGGCTTCCTGCCCATCTGGCATCCAGAGCAACAGCCAAACCAATACTGTCTTTATTTAAGAGGGTCATAGAGAGTTCAGGTATTCAGAGAGCCAAAGTCGAAGCCATAAGAACAGAGTGGGTTATTCTCAGCAAAGCCTTTCCTAGAAGATCTTAGCTTATAACCACAGATAAGAAGGAATTTTATTTTAAGAGGATTAAGCCTAGAATTATTTGTTCATAATGATTGCCAGGATAGCAAAAACTTTCTTCCGGAGCCTGGTAGATGAATCAGGAAACAGATCAAAAGAGCTGACTGCTAGGGTAGCGACCTCAGAGAGATGCTATCACAGACTCAATGCTTGTTGGAAAAAAACAGTTCAAAAGATTGGGAGGAGTCATTTTAAAAGGCGGTCAGTGCAGCATTGGTTACTGATAAGCAACTATTAATAAGTGGATCTATTCTGTAAGTAGTTGCGCATTTCATTACTATGCTGTGATGAGCCCAAGGTTACATAGGCAATCACCTGGGAATCCTTTTAGGACCCAGGAGTGACCCCCAAACATCTGGATCAAGAGAACAGAAGGCTCTGGAGACCTGTGTACCCCAGGAATGGAGACAAGTGAGGTGTTTGGAACCCAGCCTGCCTCTTCTATGTCCAAGGATCTTTCTTTCAACAGAAAGAAGGGAGTCTGTTTCAACCATTCATTTGTTGATTTATCCGTTTTATATGAATGTTTTCAGGGTACTTGCTACATGCCAGGCATGGTGGTATGTGCTGTGGATGAATGATAAATAAAATAGACATGCTCTTTGCCCTTACGACTGTTACAAAACAGTGAAATAGAAAGACATTAATTGAATAATTACAAAATTTATAATTGCTAACTGTGAAAACTGATGTAAAGGGAAAACACAATGAATTTTATTTCATCACTGTTAAGAAAGTTTTCAGTTGAAGGAAATTTAAAATACTAAGGGTTCGTGTTATTTACTTTGGAACATAAAATATGGAATATTAGAGCTGAAGAAGGTCTTAGGGCTCATGTAACCAAACCTCATTATTTTGTCAGTCTTAAATCTGAGGCTAAAGAAAGTAAGATCAGTGGCCAGGACTTCATTTTTATTTTATTTATTTTTTAATTTTTATTTTATATCGGAATAAAGTTAACAATGTGGTGTCAGTTTCATGTGTACAGCAAAGTGATTCAGTTACACATATACCTGTATCTATTCTTTCTCAAATTCTTTTCCCATTTAGGTTATTATAGAGTATGGAGCAGAGTTCCCTGTGATACACAGGAGGTCCTTGTTGTTTACCTATTTTAAATATAGCAGTGTGTACATGTCAATGCCAAACTCCCAATCTGTTCCTCCTCCCACCCTTCCCCCTTGGTAACCATAAATTTGTTCTCTAAGCCTGTGAGTCTGTTTCTGTTTTGTAAATAAGTTCATTTGTATTTTTTTTTTTTTAGATTTCACATATAAGCGATATCATATGCTATTTGTCTTTCTCTGTCTGACTTACTTCACTTAGTATGATAATCCCCAAGTCCAACCATGTTGCTGCAAAAGGCATTATTTCATTCTTTTTAATGGCTGAGTAATATTCCATTGTATATATGTGCCACATCTTCTTTATCCATTCCTCTGTCAGTGGACATTTAGGTTGCTTCCATGTCTTGGCTATTGTAAACAACGCTGCAATGAACATTGAGGTGCATGTTTCAAACCATGTTTTTCTCTGGGTATACGCCCAGGAGTGAGATTGCTGGATCATATGGTAGCTCTATTTTTAGTTTCTTAAGGAACATCCATACTGTTCTCCATAGTGGCTGCACCAATTTACATCCCACCAACAGTGTAGGAGGGTTCCCTTTTCTCCACACTCTCTCCAGCATTTATTGTTTGTATACTTTTTGATGATGGCCATTCTGACTGGTGTGAGGTGATATCTCATTGTAGTTTTGATTTGCTTTTCTCTAATAATTAACAATGTTGAGCATCTTTTCATGTGCCTCTTGGCCAACTGTATGTCTTCTTTGGAGAAATGTCTATTTAGATCTTCTGCCCGTTTTTTGATTGGGTTGTTTGATTTTTTTTATATTGACCTGCAGGAGCTGTTTGTAAATTTTGAAGATTAAGCTCATGTCGGTCACATTGTTTGCAAATATTTTCTCCCATCCTGTGGGTTGTCTTTTCTTTTTGTGTATGGTTTCCTTTACTGTGCAAAAGCCTTTGAGTTTGATTAGGTCCCATTTGTTTATTTTTATTTTTATTTCCCTTGCTCTAGGAGATGGATCAAAAAAGATATTGCTGTGACTTTTGTCAAAGTATGTTCTGCCTATCTATTCCTCTAAGAGTTTTATAGTATCTGGTCTTACAGTTAGTTCTTTAATCCATTTTGAGTTTATTTTTCTGTATGGTGTTAGAGAATGTTCTAATTTCATTTTTTTTACATGTAGCTGTCCAGTTTTCCCAGCACCATTTATTGAAGAGACTGTTTTTTCTCCATTGTATATTCTTGCCTCCTTTGTTGTAGATTAATTGACCATAAGTGCATGGGTTTATTTCTGGGCTTTCTATCCTGTTCCATTGATCTGTATTTCTGTTTTTGTGCCAGTACCATACTGTTTTGATGACTGTAGCTTTGTAGTATAGTCTGAAGTCAGGGAGCCTGATTCCTCCAGCTCCGTTTTTCTTTCTCAGGATTGCTTTGGCTATTTGGGGTCTTCTGTGTCTCCATACAAAGTTTAAGATTTTTTGTTCTAGTTCTGTGGAAAATGCCATTGATAATTTGATAGGGATTGCATTGAATCTGCAGATTGCCTTGGACAGTATAGTAATTTTGACAATATTGATTCTTCCAATCCATGAACATGGTATATCTTTCCATCTGTTTGTGTCATTTTCGATTTCTTTCATCAGTGTCTTATAGTTTTTGGAGTACAGGTGTTTTGCCTCCTTAGGTAGGCTTATTCCTATGTATTTTTCTCTTTTTGATGCAATGGTAAATGGGATTGTTTCTTTAATTTCTCTTTCTGATCTCTTGTTAGTGTATAGAAATGCAACAGATTTCTGTATATTAATTTTGTATCCTGCAACTTTACCAAATTCATTGAGGAGCTCTAGTAATTTTCTGGTAGCATCTTTAGGATTTTCTATGTATAGTTTCATGTCATCTGCAAACAGTGACAATTTTACTTCTTTCCAATTTGGATTCCCTTTATTTCTTTTTCATCTCTGATTGTCGTGGCTAGGACTACCAAAACTATGTTGAATAAGAGTGGCGAGAGTGGACATTGTTGTTTTTTCCTGATCTGAGAGGAAATGCTTTCACCTTTTCACCATTGAGTATGATGTTAGCTGTAGGTTTGTCATATATGGCCATTATTATGTTGAGGTATGTTCCTCTATTCCCACTTTCTGGAGAGTTTTTATCATAAATGGGTGTTGAATTTTGTCAAAAGCTTTTTCTGCATCTTTTGAGATGATCATATGGTTTCTAATTTTTCAATTTGTTGATGTGGTGTATCATACTGATTGATTTGCAGATATTGAAAGATCCTTGCATCCCTGGGATAATTCCCACTTGCTCAGTTGTATGATCCTTTTAATGTATTGTTGGATTCGGTTTGCTAGTATTTTGTTGAGGATGTTTGCGTCTTATGTTCATCAATGATATTGGCCTGTGATTTTTGTGTGTGTGTGGTATCTTTGTCTGCTTTTGGTATCAGGGTGATGGTAGCCTCATAGAATAAGTTTAGGAGTGTTCCTTCCTCTGATATTTTTTGGGGAATAATTTCAGAAGTGTAGGTGTTAACTCTTCTCTAAATGTTTGATAGAATTTGCCTGTGAAGCCATCTGGTCCTGGACTTTTGTTTGTTGGAAGTTTTTTAATCACATGGAAAAATGTATTTCATGCAAATAGAAATCAAAAGAAAGCTGAAATAGCAATATTCATATCAGACAAAAGAGACTTTAAAGTAAAGACTGTTACAAGAGACAAAGAAGGACACTACATAATGATCAATGGATCAATCCAAGAAGAAGATATAACAATTGTAAATATATATGAACCCAACATAGGAGTACCTCAATTTATAAGGCAAATACTAACAAGCGTAAAAGGAGAAATCAACAGTAACACACTAATAGTGGGGGACTTTAGCACCTCACTTTCATCAATGGACAGATCATCCAGACAGAAAATCAATAAGAAACACAGCCCTTAAATGACACCTTAGACCAGATGGACTTAATTGATATTTATACAGCATTCCATTGAAAAGCAGCAGAATACACATTCTCTCAAGTGCACATGGTGCATTCTCCAGGATTAATCACATGCTGGGCCACAAAGTGAGCCTCAGTAAATTTAAGAAAACTGAAATCATTTCAAGCATCTTTTCCGACCATAATGCTATGAGATTAGAAATCAACTACAAGAAAAAAATCTAAAAAACACAAACACATGGAGGCTAAACAATATGCTAGTAAACAACAAATGGATCACTGAAGAAATCAAAGAGGAAATCAAAAAATACATAGAGATAATTGAAAATGAAAGCATGATGATCTAAAACCTATGGAACACAGCAAAAGCAGTTCTAAGAGGGAAGTTTATAGACTGCAGTCTTACCTCAGGAAAAATCTCGAATAAACAACCTAACCTTACACATAAAGCAACTAGAGAAAGAAGAATGAACAAAACCTAAAGTTAGTAGAAGGAAGAAATTATAAAGATCAGAGCAGAAATAAATGAAATAGAAATGAAGGAAACAATAGAAAAGATCAATGCAACTAAAAGCTGGTTCTTTGAGAAGATGAACAAATTGGTAAACCTTTAGCCAGAGTCATCAAGAAAAAGAGGGAGAGCACTCAAATCAATAAAATTAGAAACAAAAAAGGAGAAGTATAACAGACACCACAGAAATACAAAGGAGTATAAGAGACTACTACAAGCAACTATATGCCAATAAAATGGACAACCTTGAAGAAATGGACAAATTCTTAGAAAGGTACACTCTCCCAAGACTGAACCAGGAAGAAATAGAAAATATAAACAGTCAAGTCACAAGTATTGAAATTGAAACTGTGATTTAAAAACTTCCAACAAAAGTCTGGGCTTCATTTTAAATTTTAGTTGGTATTTGATTTTCAATGATGGAATAAGTTTGGCAATTATAATACACAGCTCTGGGAAGCAGATACTCCCAAATGTTGGTGATCAGCTTCTGTACACTGTTTAAACCACATACCGTAGATTTATATAAGTATATGAATAGTTTGTATGTGATATCCAAGTATATTACTACATAGAAAATTTCATCTCAGAATCTCTGTAATGTATTGAATATATGAATTAAACTGAACCAACAGAATTGTATGATTATGTATGAATTTTATATTTATGGAAACATTTTGAAAAATGTTAAAATCTACTTATATTGCTCAAATATCATAAATATCCAGTTGCTCTTATATGAAATATCCTACTAGGAAAACTCCTGAATAGAGATGTGTTAGAATAAGTTTGTTCAAGTAGGGCCGAAAAAAAGAGATAGAGATCAAAGTGTGAGAACATGTTGAAAACATTTCGTCATGCTGTTTATTAATGCATCTATTAGCATTAGCATTAAACTATTGTTGGCAAATATTTTCAGATTAATTGAAACCAATAAATGTGTTTTGAAAATTCTTTTCGGATACTGTACTTTATCCCTAATCTGATAATATTTTAATCTTTGCTTAATGATTCAAAATCTCCAAATTTAAAGAAGATAGATTTTTTCCAAATATTCAGAGTTGATTTGTCTGAAGGAGAGGGTATATACAATATGCAAATGCCTCTGGGTACTGTAGGTTGATTGGTGAAAACAAGACAACCTTATAAGCCCAGCATCAGGGGACAGTTCACCTTCCGCCCCAAGCTGCTTAAGGCTCATCTGTTCACTTTCCAAGCAAGGGATATATTCTGTAAACACTAGATGCTTTAAAAAAAAAAAAAAAAAGAATCCAGACAAAGAATTACCCTAAAGGGCAAAAAACTTGGTCTTTCTCTTAAAGTTTTCTCTTAAAGTAACCTTAGGTTCTATATTTTTGTTTGTATATTTGTTTGTTTTTAGAAAAAATTATAAAGAAGATATTAACTCCTTATTGGTCATATCATTTGCAAATATTTTCTCCCATGCAATAGGCTGTCTTTTTCTTTTGTATATGGTCTCCTTTGCTGTGAAAAGCTTTTAAATTTAATTAAGTCCCATTTGTTTATTTTTGCTTTTGTTTCTTTTGCCTTAGGAGACAGATCCAAAACAGTATTGCTATAATTTATATCAGAGTGTTCTGTTTATGTTTTCTTCTAGGAGTTTTATGGTTTCTGGTCTTACATTTAGGTCTTTAATGCATTTTGAGTTTATCTCTGTGAATGGTGTGAAATGTGAACTGAGATGTTCTAATTTTATTCTTTTACATGTAGCTGTCCAGTTTTCCCAACACCACTCATTGAAGAGATTGTCTTTTCTCCATTGTATATTCTTGCCTCCTTTGCATAGATTAATTGACCATAAGTGTGTGGGATTATTTCTGTGTTCTCTTTTCTGTTCCATTGATCTATGTATCTGTTTTTGTGCCAGTTTTTGACACAAAACTGTTTTTGTGCTTGTTTTGGCACAAAAATCATACTGTTTTGATTACTGTAGCTTTATAGGATAGGCTGAAGTCAGGGCACATGATACTCCTGCTCTGTTCTTTCTCAAGATTGTTTTGACTATTTAGGGTCTTTTGTGTTTCCATACAAATTTAATTTTTTTTTGTTCTAGTTATGTGAAAACTGCTCTTGGTATTTTGTAGATACCAGGAATCTGTAGATTGCATTGAATCTGTAGATTGTCTTGGGTAGTATGGTCATTTTAACAATATTAATTCTTCCAATCCAAGAATATAGTATATCTTTTCATCTGTTAGAGTTATCTCCAGTGTCTTTCATCAATGTAATAGATTTCTGAGTACAGGTCTTCTACCTCCTTAGTTAGATTTATTCCTAGGTATTTTATTCTTTGTGATGCAATGGTAAATGGGATTATTTCCTTAATTTCTCTTTCCACTATTTTGTTGTTAGTGTATGTAAATGCAACAGATTTCTGTATATTAATTTTGTATCCTGCAACTTTACCAAATTCATTGATGAGCCCTAATAGTTTTTTTGGTGGCGTTCTTAGGATATGTAGAATATCATGCCATCTGCAAACAGAGAGTTTTACTTCTTCCTTTCCAGTTTGGTTTCCTTTTATTTACTTTTCTCTGATTGCTGTGGCTAGGACTTCCAATACTATGTTGAGTAAAAGTGCGGAGAGTGGGCATTCTTATCTGGTTCCTGATCTTAGAGGAAATACTTTCAACTTTTCACTGTTGAATATGATGTTATATGTGGGCTTATCATATATGGCCTGTATTATGTTGAGGTATGTTCCCTCCATACCCACACTCTGGAGAGTTTTTATCATAAATTGGTGTCGAATTTTGTCAAAAGTTTTTTCTGCATCTATTGAGATGAACATATTGCTTTTATTCTTCACATGTTTCGTAGAATTCACCTCTGAAACCAACTGGGCCTGGAATTTTGTTTGTTGGGATTTTTTTTTCATTACTGATTCAATTTCATTACTAGTAATTATTCTATTTGTATTTTCTGTTCCTTCCTGCTTTTGTCTTGAGAGATTCTACATTTCTAGGAATTTGTCCATTTCTTCTAGGTTGTCCATTTTGTTGGTGTATAGCTTTTTGTAGTAATCTCTTACGATCCTTTGTATTTCTGTGGTGTCAGTTATAACTTCTCCTTTTTAATTTCTGATTTTATTGATTTGGGTCTTATCTCATTTTTTCTTGATGAGTCTGGCTAGAGGTCTATCAATTTTATCTTTCCAATGAACCAGCCCTTAGTTTCATTGATTATTCCTATTGATTTTTAGTCTCTATTTCATTTATTTCTGCTCTGAACTTTATTATTTCTTCCCTTATACTAAGGGGTTTTGTTTGATCCTTTAGGTGTAAGCTTAGGTTGTTTATTTGAGATTTTTTTTGTTTTCTGTAAACTTCCCTCTTAGAACTGCTTTTGCTGCATCCCATAGATTTTGGATAGGTGTGTTTTTGTTTTCATTTGTCTCCAGGTACTTCTTAAATTTTTTTTTTATTGAAGTATAGTTGATTTACAATATTGTGTTTGTTTCTGGTATACAGTAAAGTAATTCAGTTGTATTTTCCATATTCTTTTCTATTATGGATTATTATAGGATATTGAATATAGTTCCCTGTGCTATATATAGGATCTTGTTGTTTACCTATTTTATATATAGTACTTTGTATCTGCTAATTCCATACTCCTAATTTGTCCCTCACCCAACCCCTTTCCCCTTTTGTAACAATAAATTTGTTTTCTATGTCTGTGAGTCTTTTTCTAATTTATAAATAAGTTCATTTGTATCATATTTTATATTCCACATATAAGTGATATCATATGATATTTATCTTTCTCTTTCCAACTTACTTCACTTAGTATGATAGTATCTAGGTCCATCCATGTTGCTGCCAGTGGCATTATTTCATTCTTTTTTATGGCTGAGTAGTACTCCATTGTATATATGTACCACATTTTCGTTATCCATTCATCTGTTGATGGACATGTAGGTTGCTTCCATGTCTTGGCTATTGTTAATAATGTTGCTATGAACGTTGGGGTGCATGTATTTTCTCAAATTATATTTTTCTCCAGATACATGCCCAGGAGTGGATTTGCTGGATAATATGGCAAGTCTATTTTTCGTTTTTTAAAGAACCTCCATACTGTTTTCCATAGTGTCTGCACCAATTTATATTTTCACCAACAGTACAGGAGGGTTCCCTTTTTTCCACACCCTCTCCAGCATTTGTTATTTGTAGTCTTTTTAATGGTGGCCTTTCCAGGCACTTTTTGAATTCTTCTTTGATTTCTTCAGTGATACATTGGTTGTTCAGTAACATATTGTTCAGCATCCATGTGCTTGTGTTATTTGCAGTTTTTTCCTTGTAGTTGATTTCTAGTCTCATAGTGTTGTGTTTGGAAAAAATACTTGATATGATTTCAGTTTTCCTAAATTTACCAAGGCTTCCTTTGTGACCTATCATGTACTCTATCCTGGGGAATGTTTCAGGAGCACTTGAAAAGAATGTGAATTATGCTTTTGGGTGGAATGTTCTCTATATATCTATTAAGTCCATCTGCTCTAACGTGTCATTTAAGGCCAGTGTTTTCGTATTGATTTTCCGTCTGGATGATCTGTCTGTTGATGTAAGTGGGGTGTTAAAGTCCACCACTAGCACTGTGTTACTGTCAATTTCTCCCTTTATGTCTGCTAATATTTGCTTTATGTATTTAGGTGCTCCTATGTTTGATACATACATATTTACAATTGTTATATCTTCTTCTTGGAATGATCGCTTGATCATTATGTAATGTTCTTGTTTGTCTGTTACAGTCTTTGTTTTCAATTCTATTTTGTCTGATATAAGTATTGCTATCCCAGCTTTCTTTTGGTTTTCATTTACATGGAATACATTTTGCCATCCCCTCAGTTTCATTCTGTGTGTATCTTTAGATTTGAAGTGAGTCTCTTATAAGCAGCATATATATGGGTCTTGCTTTTGTGTCCATTAAGCCACTCTATGTCTTTTGATTGGAACATTTAGTCCATTTACATTTAAAGTAATTATTGATAGGTACATACTTACTCCATTTTGTTAATTATTTGGGGATTTTTTTGTAGTTCTTTTTTGTTCCTTTCTTATTCTTTTATAATCGTCCTTTGTGATTTGATGATTATCTTTAATGTTATGTTTGGATTCCTTTCTCTTTTTTTGTGTGCATATTTATCCAAAATGTATAAACAGCTCATACAATTCACGATCAAAAAACAAACAACCCCATTAAAAATGGGCAGAAGACCTGAATAGACAGTCTTCCAAAGATAGAAGCAGATGGCCAACAAGTACATGGAGGCACTCAAAATTGCTAATCATCAGAGAAATGCAAATCAAAACCACAGTGAGATATCATCTCACACCTATCAGAATGCCTATCATCAAAAAAACCACAAATAATAAATGTGGGCAAGAATGTGGAGAAAAGGAAACCCTTGTACACTGTTGTGGGAATGTAAATTGGTGCAGCCACTGTGAAAAACAGTATGAAAATTCCTCAAAAAACTAAAAATAGAACCATCATACCACTGAGCAATTTCACTCCTAAGTATATATCCAAAGAAAACAAAAACACTAATTCGAAAAGATACATGCACCCTAATGTTCATAGCAGCACTATTTACAATTGCCAAGATATGGAATCAACCTAAGTGTCCATCAACAGATGAATGGATAAAGAAGATTTTGGAGATACGTGTGTGTGTGTGTGTGTGTGTATTTGAAGTATATATGGAAAACTACTTGGCCATAAAAGAAGAATGAAATTTTGTTATTTGCAGCAACATGGATGGACCTGGATGGTATTATGCTTAGTGAAATAAGTCAGACGCATGAATACAAATACTGTACGTTATCACTTGTATGTGTAATCTCCAAAATAAAACAAATGAATATAATAAATCAGAAACAGACTCACAGATATTGAGAAAAAACTTGTGGTTACCAGTGAGGAGAGGGAGGAAGGAGGTGCATGATAGGAGTAGGAAATTGAAAGTTAGAGACTACTCGTATAAAATTAATAAGCTACAATGATATTGTATAAACCAGGAAATATAGCCAATATTTTATAATAATTATAAATGGAGTATAACCTTTAAAATCGTGAATCACTGTGTAGTTCACCTGTAATTTATATAATATTGTAAATCAACTATACCTAAAAAGAAAAGTTAGGAATTGCATAAAAAACACCAAAGCTATTCTAGAGTTTGCCACATTAGATGGTGAATGTTCCACTCTAAGAAACTTTTAAACAAGCTGAATATCCAGTGTTCAAGGAGGACATAGAAAATATTACTTCCTGAGATGGTGAGCTGGATTACATGCCTTCCAAAGACCCTTGTCTGCAAGGCCTTTACATCCTTCTGTCCTTCCTCTGGACATCCCAATGCCAAGAATCAAGAGCATGATGAGAGACACACTGCTAGTTTGTTTATTAGGGAGGGAGGGAGAATTACAGAGAAAAGGTGAACTTGGGTTGAGAAACCTGAAAAATACAAATTGAAATTAAGATAACTACGCTTTCTTTTTACTAGAATAGTGCACATACACGTGAATATATTAGAAATATTAAAAATAGCCCCGGATCTGCTCTAAACTCCTTTACAGACATCCCCAAAACCAATTTTATCAGGTTATCTTGTGGGTGATCCTGTCCTCTAAAATGGTTACCCTACTTCTACCCTCCTCCCAGAGAACATAAACAGTGAGCTTGACATGTTCCTTCCCACTTAGTGTGACTTGCAGAGGTGAAAGTTATTGGCTTCCACACCAAGAAATCACCCTTAGTCAGTTGAAGGATTCTTCTAGTGATACCCCAATGTTGGTTCAACAAAGCTCTTCTTGATCTCCCAACCACCCTATGTTAATAGCATTTATGGGAAAGTTTTTTCATTCTCTATCACATACAACAGACTGTGACACACACACACTCCCAATTTCTGACTAGGTCTGAACTACTAGACTCTCACATCCTTTGCAATTGCTCCAGTTTTGTCTAAATTTCGTGCCACTGCCTTTAGTGTTGTTTGTATGGTTATGCCCTCACTTTACTCCTCAAGTCTACCTTTATTCTCTTTTCCTCAGGAACTAATTTGGCTATTTTATTGAATGAAGACTTGTGTCTTTCTCTTGGCAACAAGACCATAGATGGCTTTGAGTAGTGACAGGATTGGCTTCCATATTCTCTACCAGTGTGTTTCTGTTTTTCTACCCCCTCCCTGTCTCCATCCATTTCTACCCCTCTCTGCCTTACTGGTGCTCTTATCATCTTCCAAGCTCCCTTGATCTCTGGATTCTGATTAGTTGACCAATAGGATGCACTAGTAAGATATTGGAGTGTTCAAAAGTGAGAGGTAGAGGAATCAGCTCTGTGGTTTGAGCAGAGGCTACATCTTTGTAACACAACTCCTTTAGGATGCTGTCCTCCCATGGCTGTGATTCCCACTAGGTCCTGGTAATTTCTTTTCCTCCCTTTCCCCCTGCAGGTGGTTAGTTTCCTTTTGTTTTGCTAGTTCCTGGGTACCTCACATTCCTTTTCTGATTACCTTAATTGTGCCCACGTCTCTGTAAACAGTCGCTTCATTAAATTGTCTTCAAGAGTACCTTCTACTTCTTGTTGGCATCCTAACTGAAACTACTCTTCAGAGCCCCTATTGCCATTATTCTTTTGCTTATTTCAGAAAAAGAAGTGCCTTAGTTTCTAGTAGTTAGCATATAGGTCAAATACTAAGGTACTGATATATCTTTCTCCTCAAAAATGAAAGAAAGAGATCATCATCTATATTATAGTGATAGGAAAACTCTGATGGAGTTTATGTGAAAGTGGCTATAAAAGCAGACAGGTATAAAAATGGAAGAGTATAAAGGAAGTAAACCCAAAACATCCTTTCTCTATCCTGTAGCTCGCTGAAGGATATCACTTATCTTCCATTTATAGAGATAACAATTGGTGTTGAAATTTACCAGCTTTTATTGCCATCCCCACCACTAGACAGTGAATTCCTTGATGGCGGGAACCATGTCTCATTCATCATTTTATACCTGCGGTCTAACAGAGATTCCAGCACATAATTAGAATCTTAAAAGTGTATGATGAGTGAGTAAATGAATGAAAAATGATGATTAAATCTAAGAACTACATGCACATGCCTGTTCATAGCAGCATAGTTCACAATAGTCAAAAGGTGAAAACAGCCCAAATGTCCATCAAAGATGAAGGGATAAACAAATTGTGGTACTGTATGTACATACAACAAAATAATATTCAGCCATAAAGAGGAATGAAATACGGCTGGATCTAGAAAACATGTGCTAAGTGAAAGAAGCCAGACACAAAAGGTCACATATTGCATGATTCCATTTATAAGAAATATCCAGAATAGGAAAATCCATAGAGATACACAGAAATCGGTGGTTGCCAGGTGCTGGGGAAAGGGAGAAATGGGGAACTGCCTAATGATGTGGGCTTTCTTTTAAGGGTGATAAAAATGTTTTGGAACTAGATAAAGTTGTGGAACATTATGAATGTACTAAATGCCACTGAATTGTTCACTGTAAAATGGTTAATTTTATGTTATGTGAATTTTACTTTAATTAAGAGAAAAAAGGAACCTAAGAGAGATAGAATTCTCATTGTGGGAATGTGGAAACTCTTCCTGCCCATTAAAAAAAAAAAGTGGAAGGGAATGCTTGCTTCAATCCTAACTCTCTGAGCACCCATGGACCTTCTCCCATGAATGCAGAGGCCATATCCATCCCATCCTTTAATGCTGACACTGCTGTTAGGCATTTGTCTTCACCCTCCTTTATCCTATTTACTGTCCTATTTACACTCACCTTTACACTATTTACTTTTGACTGGCACATTCTGAAACAGCTCTACTTAAGTTTATTTTCTAATATATCTTGGTTCTAACTTTGTATTCAATGACTATTCCAGGAGGAAATTAATATGTTCATTTTTTTCTTTGAAAATCTATTGTAATCTAATCCTTCCTGGGC
Organism: Balaenoptera musculus; assembly: GCF_009873245.2. Classification (NCBI taxonomy): domain Eukaryota; kingdom Metazoa; phylum Chordata; class Mammalia; order Artiodactyla; family Balaenopteridae; genus Balaenoptera; species Balaenoptera musculus. The sequence continues at coordinate 91,611,880 of NC_045788.1, forward strand.
AGTTATTATTGGGTTGGTAAGAGTAGATCCACAACTGTTTGTGGGAAATTTATTACGCAGGTTAGCCTGCCAAAACTAGACCTCTCATCAAAAGCATGCAAATGTATTTAAAAACAAGCCACATCCTTTAGGTTTCTTATTACTTCAGAATAAGAATGTTTTGACTTTACAGAAAATGAAGTTGAAAACCTTATAGGCATTATTCTCTGGAGGCATTCTATAATTTGATTCAAACATTAGTAAAAAGTTAATGTCTACAGTTTCCTATTTTTCAGAACTGTTTGTTCTTTTTGTTAGATTCTTCTTTCCTTTTCTTTCCTTTTTTTTTTTTTTCATTAAGATTCACCAATAAGCATTGTGCTCTTTTTCTCATGTTGGACACTGAACTTTCTTGAATTAAAACCATTGTCTTCTGTGGCATAATCATACAATGGAAGAGATAATTTATTTGACATACTTTTTAAGCACATTCTAAGTGCCAGGCATAGCCCTTCATATTTTTGGTACCAAAATAAGTGTCTTGATCTTGCCTTCAAAAAACTCATAGCCTAGTAAAGGAAACAGATGAGTAAAGAAATGTACATTATAGAGGGCTTTATAGAGAGGCTCTAATAGAAGCAAGGACAGGGTACAATAGAAACGCCTAACTCTATGAAGCGAGCAAAGAGGGAGAGAGGAGGTTATAAAATTAATGGATAAAAGAGAGAGAGTACAAAAATGCTTCAAAAAGGTAATAATGTTTAATTGAGCCTTGAATTCTGAATAGTTTTCCAGGAACGTAAGAAGGAGAATGGCACTCCAAACTTAAGGAACATCATGTACAGAAATTCAATGGCATGACATAACATGTCATGTTTCAGAGCTGGACATAGTTCAGCTAGACCACTCAAGCATAAAGTAAGTGGAAGAAGCATAAATAATGAAGCAGAAAAATTCATAATGGTTTGGTTATTAGGAGTTTAGAAGCCATAACAAAGGGTTTGGACCATGTCATTAGGTAAAGGAAAGCCATCAAAAGATCTTAAACCCAAGAGTAAACAGTTTAAATTTGTAAAATATGGACAATAGATGGAAGGAAACAAATGCACACCATTAAACAAACAAGGAGGCTCTTACAATGGTGCAGGTGAGTAATGATGAAGGCTGGATCTGAGGCACTGGTTGTGGGGACAGATAAGAGAAAACTAAGTAATGAATGCAAAGGTCATTGACCTTTGCAAGGAATGGTGAGTGATGGGAAATGAGAGACAAGCTTGTAGAAGGAGTCATAGAAACTCCCAGATTTCTTACTTGGTTAATGGCATCACTGTCCATGAGGTGGCTCAAGATAATGATGTCAAAGATGAAGCATATTTGTGTCAAAAGCAATGACAAGTTCATTTTTAGAGCTAGAGAGTTTGGTCCAGGGGAATATTTAGGTAAAACAATCCAATAGTTTATTATATATACAGGGCTTTAGTTCAGGACAGAGTTTGGAGTTTGTTTTAGTCTTCTTCTCCACCCCCATTCCAAACATGAGTATGTCTGAGCTCTCAATCCTGGCTGGGGTCTTAGGGATTCAGGGTATGTGTGGGGTGAGAGAAACTGGACCACTGATTTTGGAGTATGAAGCTCAGGGCTATTAAAAGGATTGTGCCTAGGAATGAAAAAGAGGAATAAAAATATCAAAATATAATGCAGTCCAACCAAGACATTAATCCAAAGGGGTTCAACAGAGAACCTGAATCTAAGTACAAGTACAGTATGCCCAAAGCAGCAGGATTCAGATTGGAGGAACAAGTCAGAGAGCTGCCCTGAGCCACTGAAGTATTTCCCCAGGTTATTTTAAAACCAAGTTAACAGATGGAAACAGAGACAGAATTAGCTCCCAAGTATCTTAAACAGTCGGTTTGGGATTCTTTAATATAAAATAATGGTAAAGTAATGAAAGAATAGGGTGAAAAATATAGAGAACCCATGACAAAATGCTAGAGAATATGAATATATGTGACTATTATTTTGGATCCTCTGAGAAGCAGACACGGATATGGGATTAGACATGCAATAAACGTATTAAGGCAAATGCCTTTGAAGGGTAAAGGGTGAAAGCAGGATAGGGTAGGCAGAGTTTCAGACTAGAAACTGAGAAAGTTGGTCCAGATGATGGAAAGTCCCTGAGACAAAGCATCCTGCTAGAATAATGGGTCATGTTTAATAAGGGGGTGGGGGAGGGAATCAGTCAGGGCAGAGATGGGGGTGGGGTGGGTAGAGAGTGTGCAGAGGGAGCAGCTGGGGCTGTCAGCCAAAAGTCTACCCCACAGCAGGGAATCTGATAAGTGCGTTTTTGTGGCTGCCACAATGACAGACCAGGGAATCAAAGACTGAGAAGAAAAAGTCACAGTTAAAAAGAGAGTCGAGAGAAAGTGATGCAGTTGAAACTTTGGGGAGAAAAAGATTTAGGGAGGAAGATGTAGTCATGTAATGCAGGATCTGAAATTCTGAAATGCGTTTGATAAATCTTTTCACCCTTTCACCACATATTACATCAGAAGGGCTTCCTAATCTGTAATATATATTTTTATTTTGGTGACAAAATCTATTTTTATATAGTTCTGTTGTCAGTAAAAATCTGACTAGTGAATCTTCTTATATGTTATTCTAAATAGAAATAACACAATTTACTCTTCTCTACACCAGATGCTCAAGTCGCAGAACACTGGTTTTATAAGGGCTATGCTGCCAAACAAAAATCTGGAAAGAGCTTTCTATATACCTCTCTTTAAATTCATAACTTATTCACGTATTATTAGCGTATGTGGTGGTCATGGAAATGTGGCCCCTCAGATCTCCTTTCAAAACAACCTGCAATAGCAAAGACAATGTACTGACAGCCCCCAGCTACCACACCTTCAGATCCATTGCAGCATTCACTTGAAGTCAAACCTGGCCCAGGACTGGACCCCGCCAATGGTTGAACATGGCAAGAGTACTAGAGATGGGCCATTGTGACCCAATGTAGGATTCTGTTGATGGACAGTCTTGTTCTAGGACCTCTTTATTGTCTGGTCAAGACTTTCTCTGAACTGTACTACAGTCTGACACTCTTCCTACCCAATCTTACTTCCTTCCCTCCCACCTTTCATAGGTGACATGAAGCCTCCTCCCACTTATATCCTGCTCCATCACTTTTAGCCTTTATAGCTTTTTATTTAATTTTTTAACCAAAATTATCTGTTTTGTACATTTGATCCCATTTTGGTATATACTTCTCAAAAACCTCAGACTAACACTGTGCATTAAAATCTTTAAGTCTGAGAAATCTTTACAGTCAAGAAAATCACTTTAATTTTATTTTAATCAGTTTATTTTAAATTTTCCTAGCCATAGGAATTTTTTCTTACAGGGCAAACAATTGTCATATCACAGAACTAGTAAAACATGTTAAGTTTATCATTCTAATTTACTTAACCTTCTCAATTTTCTGGGCTATAATCAACTTTCTCTTCCTAGCTTTTGTCTTCTTAATCTTGTGATAGAGCTCTTCAATTATATTTCAGGTCTATACTCCACACCCTGCTGTTTGTTGAACTTAGTGCTAATAGAATTATTAAGTAGTTTCTACATATCATTAAAAACTCAAATTCAATTTTAGCTGATTGTTGTTGCCATAAAATTGACACTAATTCTACAGTTCAGGCTTTTAGTTAGTGTGTAATCTCCTTAAGCCTCAGGAATTTTTTTCAGATTTTTCTTTGGCCAAATTGAACACTGGTCATGTTTCTATACTGAGATACTATTCTCAAGCTATGCATTAATTGCAGGTTATCATTTATGTAGAGGATGTACTGATCTATCTGGGTATAGCCAAAAATTGAATTCCTAAAGCGTATATATCAGTTATCCACATATTCAACAGCAAGTCATTGAGAAAATGCAGTATACCAGCCATACCATGCAGTATTGTTTGGACTATATCTACTAATTCTTAGGGAAACTGAAGTAGAAGGTATTACAGATCCCTGTTCAAGATGAAAGAATTCATTCCTCCAGTTGCTTAGAATGCAGTCAGCAAAAAGCTCCCAAACATCAGTCTTCTTCTCTGTTGCCTTAGTTAGAGTCACCCAAGGTCATGTTCTCTTCCTGGGGAAGTCCAGTGATTGGCTAACATAGGGGCATAAGGCCTGGCTGCCTCATGCTAGCTTGTGATACTCACAGTGCTGTTCTAGATTCAGAACTCCCTGTGGGGTTGACTGTAGCCTCTGCGACTGCATGAAGCCTAACTTCTCCCTCAGTCCAAGCCTGCTTCTTTCTCTTTCCTTTTACAGGTGGTGATTCCAAAAGCACTCCCTAATAATGCTCTTGCATGCTCATTTTCAACTCAACCTGCTTCCAAGGGACCCCCTCCCATAACCTCCACCCCCTAACAGTTGGCATTGGACATGGTCTGAGAAAACAGAGATGATGGTGGGATTTTGGAACCAAATCATCTACCACCTTACTGGTAATGAGGATCCCATCCTGCTAAGTGGAGCTCAGATAGCCCTTGACACGGGTGACAACATGATTATTGAATTTTTTATTAAGGGTAAAATAAGATGATAGACCAGTGGACATTAATTCACTAGCTACATAATATGTCAGGTATTTGAAAGTATGGAGAAAATAGAAAATAAGGGATGTCAAATTTAGTGGCTGTTGCTAAGCTCAACCTTTGGAAAAGATAACAAAAGACTAAGAGTTAAGTGTGAAAGCTACAATGCCTCCTATGTGGCATATAAAAAGGTTCACATCTGCTATAACTGATGGGTAGAGGTAGCTAGAATGAGCTCAAGAATTAGTAGATATAGTCCAAACAATACTGCATGGTATGGCTGGTATATTGCATTTTCTCAAGAGCTTAAACATAAAAATACCAGAACTCGAAGGCAAGTCAAACTTGTGACCAAGGCAAGTCTGCAATAATGGTTGAAAAAGATGGGAACTTGACACATGGAATGGATACATCTGGGTTGGTGCATCTGAAAATATGGAAACCTCAGTTTTCCTTGTAAGACAACAAACACCCTCTCTCCCTTAGAATGTGCCCTCAACCAGTTCCATATAGGCCAACATAACCTGACTAGAGAAGTGTTGGTCTATGTGATGGTTAATCTTACGTGTCAGGTTGCCTGGATCACAGGCGAGACATTTGCCCAGATATTTGGCTAAACATTATTTCTGGATAAGATTCACTTCTGAATCAGTAGACTGAGTAAAGCAGATTGCTCTTTCCTATATTAGTGGGCACCAGACAACTGGTTGGGGGCCTGAACAGAACAAAAAGGCAAAGAAAAGGAGAATTCACTCTCTTTCTACCTGATTGATTGAGTTATCAGTCTTCTTCTGTCCTCAGACTAGAGCTTACACCATCATTTCTCCTGGTTCTCAGGCCTTCAGACTTGGGTCGAAATACAACACCAGCTTTCCTCGGTCTCCAGCTTGCAGATGGCAGATAGTAGGACTTCTCAGATTCCATAATCACATAATCCAATCCCCTATAATAAATCTGTTTATAACATGTATTATATATCTATATCTGTCTATATGTGTATCTATCTATAGGAATAATATATATCTATAGATATGATATATATCTATCTGTAGGTGTAATATCTATCTAAAGGTGTTATATAATATATATAATAGTATATAATGCACATATAGAACCAATGCATATTGGTTCTGTTTCTCTGGAAAACTCTGACTAATGCAGTCCAATATGAGAGGAAAGGAAGTATAACTCCAAATGAGCTACAAGAGCTAGCCCACATGTACCAGCAGGGCCAGAAGAGTATGCAAGGCATTGGATTTTGCCCTCATAGAACTTACATTACAATGAAGGGTGGCAGATATGAGAAAATTAAAATGACAATTAGGTAAATTATATAGTTAGATGGTAACAAGTTTTAAGGAGCAGAAAATAAAGGAGGGTAGGTAGATTGAGAATTCATTCGGTACAAGGGATCACAGTTTTTATTTGTTTATTTATTTATTTATTTATTTATTTATTTATTTTTGGCTGTGTTGGGTCTTCGTTTCTGTGCGAGGGCTTTCTCCAGTTGCGGCAAGTGGGGGCCACTCTTCATCGCGGTGCGCGGGCCTCTCACTATCGCAGCCTCTCTTGTTGCGGAGCACAGGCTCCAGACGCGCAGGCTCAGTAATTGTGGCTCACGGGCCCAGTTTCTCCACGGCATGTGGGATCCTCCCAGACCAGGGCCCGAACCCATGTCCCCTGCATTGGCAGGCAGATTCTCAACCACTGCGCCACCAGGGAAGCCCGGGATCACAGTTTTTATAAAGGTAGTTTACCTTCACTGACATAAGATCTAGACTAAGAGTCCACGGAGTTGAGGGCTTCAGTGCTGTGTGAGTATCTGAGGCAAGAACAATCTGATTAGGTGGAAAGACACTGAAAAAGTCCTAAAGTGAGACAGTGCCTGGCATGTTAAAGAAAAACAAAGAGGACTGAGAAAGAATGTCCAAGGAGGAGGAAAGAGAGACTGAGAAGGTGGTATACTGGAAGCCAAGAGAAAAAAGCATCTGAAAGAAGTGATCCGCTGTATCAAATCCTACTGCCTGGTCAAGTGAAATAAAGACTGAGAATTGACGAATAAATTTAGCATTACATAAATTCTTGGTGATCTTGCAAGAGCAAAGAGTTATGGAGGCAAAAATTAAATAGTGGATTTAAGAGAGAATGGGAGAAAAGTAATTAAAAACGGCAGAGACAACAAATTCAAGGAATTTTGCTGCAAGTAGGAACTGAGAATTAATACAGCACTTGGGGGAGGATGGGGGGATGTAAGCACAAGAGAATTTTTAATTTTGTTTTGTTTGTTTGTTTGTTTGGTTGTTTGGTTTTTTAAGCTGGTTTCTTAACTCAAAGAATAATCCAATGGAGAAGGGAGAAAATTAATAATGTAAGAGAGAAAGGGAGAATTGTTGGAGTAATGTTTTTTAGGTTAGAGGAGAATAGACTTAACCCACAGTGGAGGGATTGGCTTTAGATAAGAACATGGGATATGATTCAGCTGAATAGAAATAACCTTGTTTATGACAGAATTTTGTAAAGATAATTATTTAACAGTAATTGTAATTAGAATTACTAAATCCATACCACAAGATAGAAATGTAATAGTGTTTATTAATTTATTAGTTAATAGTGATAATTTCTATGTGGTAAAGTGGGAAAGCTTTTCCAAGTAGACCTCCCTAAGAAACCAATGAAGAATTCCTTAAAGAGACATGGTAAGAGAAATTCTTTACATAGTGTGATAGGCTCTATTAACATCATTATTCTTGAAATCTCAGATGCAGCTGATCCTCTTCTATGTGTTTCATGTTAGTATTAATCTTAAACTTTCAGTACAGTGATAGACATTTTTTTTTTCTGAAAGAATCCTTAGTATGGTCACAGAAATTCCTCACTCTGTGCTTATTAATCTCACCTGATTAAGAAATTTTACTTTATGAACAAGAGCTGTAGAGATGATATTTTAAAAGTTGGCTTTTACCCAGTATTTTTTGGAATCTCTTCATGCATGGCTGTACTCTATCTTGCTGTCCTCTGCAGGTTGTGATCTGCCCCACTGCAGCTAGTTTAATAAATTAATATTAAGATTAATGATTAAATGATTTAATCATTTTAATTAATGATGAAAAATTAATGATTAAACTCAGTCATGTAAGAAATGTAAAAAAATTATTCTTCATTTACATTAAATCTAAAATCTAACTCCAAGCTTCCATCTCAGTGAACTAGGAGGGCATTCAGTTTCAATCCTAAAAGGGATCTTTTCCTTCCTGGAGACTTATATGATATGCTTTCCCTTTGCTCCTCCTACCTTATCCCTTCCCCATCAAAAAAGGAAAAAAGGAAACAATATGGACTCCAATTTTTCATCTACTAATACGGACATTGTTATGCTCATTGTTCAATTACACAGGGATCTGTTCTAGCCCAATTTGTCTTCGCACAAGGGTATTTGCCGGTGTGGGAATGCCTCATGCATGAGGTACACCTATGCATACCACACAGCAGTTTTCTCTGAGATCTTGTTACCTCCTTGGGGCATTGCCACAGAGTACCATCAACCAAAGGTTGGTGAATTCGGCTGTTTTCCCGGGTCCGGGAATCTCCTGTCCTCCAGTGCCCATTTCCCCAGGCCTCTGATTTATTCTTCCTTCTTTTCTCCTCAGGCTTTCACTTTTACAAAATATGGCAACAAGCCTGCCTTTTTCGTCAAGTAGTTTCTGCTTATGCCTGTAAACAATCCTTGAGTAAAGAGGCAAAATAGGTTCTAGTCAGCTTCTTTAAAGGAGATATGGAAGAAAAATAAAGAGAGCATACCATAAAACAGTATTTCAAAAAACTATCCTGCCACAAATTATAGTTTTCTCCATGGAAGTATTAACTTTTATAATGAATTTGAACTGAAAATAAATTCACTGTCTTTAGACAGAAATATGGACAGTATTATACTTCCTAACTAACATTATGACATTTCCCCATTCCTAGGATTTTTACTGCGCAAGTCTTTTCATATCTACTTCCCTCCCTGGTGAAAGAGATGGGGTTTGCTGTTATTATCCTTTATTCAATGATTTCATTACTTTATTATAATTCACCCTCCAAAATAGACCCATCCACTCTTCTTAAGAGTTTTTCATAAACATGCTTTCCCTCAACTAATAAAATATAAGCAATATTATTTATTTATTTATATCTGTGTCTATATTTTTTAATTTGTCTAATTATGAAATAATCTATGACCACATCCCCACAGACAAAACCTTTAAGGATCTAAACATCCTGCTCAACACGATTTTATCATTAATTCAATAAGACTATTCTTTTGATCTCCTCATCCATATTGACAGCTTTACTATTGACTGCAAAAAATATAACACATTGAGGTACTAATGATTATTATTTTATCATAGCCTTCCATCCAATCAAAAATTTATGAATTTAGTCTTAATCTTATCTATGTGCCAAAAATTTTACTGTTATACTTTTGCCTCTTATTTTTCTAGTCAGTTCTTAACTTCAATTTGGAAAGGAAATATACTTGTCTAAATAGATTTGGCTCAATAAAATTACGCTCATGTTCAGAATAATTTGGAATTTAAGAAATAAAAATGATAAAATATTAAAATTAAATAAGCATTAAAATAATCTTCCTTATTACTGGTGAAACCGAGGGTAATCACAAGTTAGAGTCATTAAACTATAACTTTCTTAATAAATAATAAACTGTAACCTGCCTAAATTACTCAAGCTCGCTTTAATTGTTTTTTTACAAAAACTTGCATGTCCTCCAAGCATCATGTAGCCTAAGCAATAAGATGTTTGCCCAGGTTGTTTTTCAGGAAGTTGGAGTCAGCTGTGTCCAGTTTAAGCTTAAACTAGTTAAGACTGGTTAGGACCACCGACCCTCTAACTGGGCACATGCAAGTGTCCAACTGGTGACCTTTTCATGTCAAAGGGGCAAAAACTCCACCCTTAGAACATGCTAATGACACCATTTCCAACCATGCCCCCCAGGAAGAAGTTTAGTTGTTCCTGAGCAGAACAAAGATTACATCATCTTTTTCTTATCTATTACCACCTCTCCCCAAGTTCCCCACACCTCAGCTTTATCTCATAGATACCTGGAGCCTCTTGGGGAGGTGGATTTGAGATTTGTTCTCCCATCTCCTCGATTGGCTGCCTTGTGAATAAACCTCTTCTCTGCCACAAACCTTGGCGTCTCAGCATTTGGTTTGCTGGGTGTTGGGGAAATGAACCTGGTTCAGGAACACTGGGAAAGAGCAGAATTACCTCTCTAGTACTCAGTTTCTCCAGCTTAGTTGTAGTAGTAGTACTAATTGTTGTGGTTGTAGTAGTAGTAGCAGTAGTAGCAGCAGCAGTATATTTCAGGTCTGGGAGGGGAAGAGAGGAAGAAGAGTCAGACCGCCCACAGAACATTAGACTCCTAATGAAAGTTTTTGTTTAGGATGACAGTTATATCGAATATAAATAATGACTGATGATGTTCACAAAAGAGTTTTGAATGTGCATATGAGCCCTTACAAATTTGAGGGATCCCAAAATCTATAAAATCTAGCCTGGTGTTTATTATTAATGAATGGTGATGTGCAGTGAAATAGGAGCCCCTCTGCCATATGTACACCTGCATGCCTTTGACAAGTCTTTATTGTGCTTGTTTTGTTATGTATTATACTAAAGAAGATAGATGGGGGTGGGAGTAGAGGAGAGTATGGGTGTGTATAGATAAGGTGATATAAGCGATTGGATAGATTAGAGCAAAGGAAATACTTTCCAAAGCAAGGGAGAGAAAATCATGGTGATTCTCTACGTATGTAAATATATAAAAGTCAAATCTCATGCAAATATTTTAAAGTGTATTGGATTGTTAATCATAGTGTGCCAATAAAATATAACACAACAGATGTGTTTCTGGCAGATGCTAAAAAAATCCGTTACTTTGTAGAACCACATCCTCCATAGTTATTGGTTAATTATATCCATGCCTATTGATGGAAATCACAGACTCCAGCTTCCCTAGAGCTTCAACTATGGTAATTAGTTCAATCTATAGACAAGCTGAGTTCACTGCACGTGTGTGTACCCTCAACACACATGGGTGTACACATATTATTATATAATTTGAGACCTTTTCTTTATGTGTTGGATTACAAATTTATCAAATTTGTAGGAAATTATGAAAATATACAATTACCTTCCCATTAATTTAAAATATGTTTTCTTCTGTTATTTGCCTTTCTGTTTCTTTATGTCCTTCCAGTATACTTTTAAATTATTCTTAGAATCTTTGTATTATAAAGCTTAGGGAGAAGGATAAGAATCAGTCATAGAGGGCTGAATAATATTACCACTCAGATTTATAAGGATTCCAACCAGATTCTAACAATAGTTTTGTACAGATCTATGAATATTTTTAAAATTTAAAAGAACTGTTGTCTTATGTTGATTCTTTCTTTTTTCTTTGATGTGCCAACACAAGTGCATATACTCCGAAATTTTTTTATATTCTTTTATGCTTCAGTTTTGTATATTGCTTTTTTTGGGTGTGAAGTTAAAAAATGACATTTTATAGCATGAGCAAACAAAATATCCTTGATCTGGAATTGAAGTAAATTGAGATGAAATGACCGGACAGGCAAGCTATATTGGGGGAATGTACTTGCAGCTTAAAGTGTTTCATAGCTGTCTCTGGCATCTGCACCAAAAATGATGTCATTTAAAACAGATTTATGGACATGCCATTTCCCTCCACATTCAGCTTCATGTCATTATATATTCATAACAGACTTGTTATTAAAAACAGTCTGAGGCCATATGAGTACCAATCATGATTAGGATAGTTTACCAAGTCATTTCTTTTTTAATTCCAAGTGTAACTAAAAACCTAGTTTTAAACTTAGGATGACTGTATCTCTATCTGCAATAGAAGACATGTTTGACCCTTGTAAGAAGCAAATTTTATACTCATCATGATGTTTGGTAACAATAAATTATGTCAAGTCTATGGATGACTTCATAGCCTTTATGTATATCTATTATACATTTAGATACATAAGAAGGGTCTGGAGAGATAGTAGGTTAAAAATATTACACCAGAATATTGATACCCTTTGGTCAGAATCCCCGTAGTCAGAATGTGAATAATTTAATATATTGATTAAATTTTTGCTGAGAAGTATTTAAATAATAGAGGATCTCACAGAATAGATAAAAGTGAGAGACCCAGAAGATAACGTGGTCTCAATGACCTAGAATAACTATTATAAGCACTGATGACAACAGAAAATGGTCCTAAAGGTAGGCAGAGTATATGCTGTTCAATGTATGTTGTTTTAAGAGACCCCAACATTCTCACCTCCAGAAAAGCAGCTATCCTATCCTGCTGTCACTTTAAACTCCAATATTTGATTTACTGCTTTTAGTTAGGGTCATGATATGGCATGAACTCTAATATATGAAACATATCAAATTGAGGAGGGTAGGCCCAGACCCATCCTTTCTTATGCTTATTTGCAGATCATCCACACCAACTCCTACTTCACCCCAACTGCCCAGTGGGTCCTTTTGTAAACCACATGATCCTAAAGAACTGCATTAGGGCATTGTTTCCAAAAGACCATGCCATTGTATCTGTGTATTTGATGACAAGAGAAATGCTCCAAACCAAGCCTACCCTTTATTATACTGCTACAGATGTGATAGCCATACTGAGAGACCTCTAGGAAATGAAATGCAAGGAAATAGAAACCTTTGATGAATACTAGGAGAGATATGACGAGTGAAAAAAGTAGAAAATTTTAAGATCTACAGACAATGAGAACATCTGCCTAAAATGAGGCTTTGGCTAAAGACTGCAATGTCTAGGGAGCAGCTTGTTATAGGCATTTACTGGGTAATACACAAATCTCACCATTCTCTCCCATCCCCCCATGTATGTCCTTTTTTTTTTAATAGAAGTCTCATTAAGTTATGCGTTTTTATAAAAAAAAAGGTAAACAGCAACAATTAACATTTATCAAGTGCTTACTATGTCTCTGAAATTTTACCAACTGCTTTACTTGAATTATTTCATTTAGAGTTTGTAACAGTCTATGTGGTATGGGTACTGTTATTTTCTTCTTTTTGGTGAAGAGAAAATTGAGAAAAAAATAATAAAGGATTCTATTTAGACTTTCTTTAAAAATTTTAGACCCGTTCTTCATGACCCAAAGATCCAAGACAATTATTTTGCTTCTAGAATTTCTTCTCCTATTGAATACTTTCAACTAATATAGGGACATCTTTGTTGATCTGTTTCTGATTCATTTTTATTTAACTATGAAAAATTTTTAGAGTACTCATCAGTTACATTCTCTTAGAGATGTGAACTATCAATCTCGTTTTTAAAGAAGGGAATTTTTTCAGTTGTTTACTTATTTTTTGTTTCTTTTGTTCACTTATTTTTGTTTCTGTTGTTCCTCACTCCATTTTAAGAGAAAACGGGATTTAAACACTAATAGATTGATTTTAGGTTTAATTCTCATACTACATGGGTTTGAGTTATATTCAATTAGCAAAATCCTTCCCCGAAACCTAAAGTGTTAATGAAAGATAGCCTAAAAGCTATCTAAATGTAAGAGCTGGAGGAGTTATCCAATATATTATTTAGAGATAAAAATAAATTAATACAGATATAAGTATATTTAAGTATATACAAAGTTAAACAAACATTAACAAAAATAATGCACTGACTAAAACCAAATGGTGGGAGAAAGAGTGGAAGAAGAGAAGAAAAGGAAATATGCTAATTTCGGTTTTGTCTGTAGAGGAGAATTAATAGATAAATTCTCAAGAAAGAGGAGCTTAAAGTGTTTATAAAAAGATAACCACATAACAGAAAATGCAAATCTTCTTTATTAGAAATGCCCCTGAATGTCTGGCATGCATGCACACGTGTTCTTGCACATGTACAAGAAGCAAAACAAATAGACCACAGGTGAAAGAGTTTTGTGGACTTAAAATGGGAAGGCACAAAAAATAATATGGTAGAACTGAGAGCAAACATTTCTATCATATCAATAACAGAAGATGAACTAAAATGCTATATTAAAATAAATAATCTCAGATTTGATCTCAAAGCAAATTCCAACTCTAAATACTACACAAGAGACTCCTCCAAATAAACTGACTCAGAGTGGCCAAAAATAAAAAAGTGTCACAATTTTATCAGACAAAAAAGAACGCAGAAGTTACAGTTTGCATTTCTGACAAGGTTGAAGTTAAGCAAAAAAAACATTAAATGAAAAAATAATAATGGTACTGTAAAGGGTGTTAAAGGATGCAACTCACAGTAAAGTCATGCACCAAATAACATACAAAATGTTCAAGTAAATAAAAATACCAAAGGAAATTTAAATGAAAATATCAAATGCTGATAAGTTATAATTAAAATACTATATTTTAACATTCCTGGATAAATTAGGAGCTGCATATGTTGTATTCACCAGTACTTTTTTGGTTGCAGGTAATAGAAATTCTACTTAAACAAATTTGGGCTGGAAGCAACATGTGTTAGAAGACACATAACCATGGCTGGGCTTCAGTGAAAATAAGAACAAAACTGATATGCTGCCAGCACTAGCTTGGTCTCATGTCTGCTTTTTTTTCTTTCTCTACAGAGCAGATCCTTTCATGAAGGGGGAAACGTCACTGATGGCAACCTGAGAGCCTCCCATGTACTCTACCAGATGGGAACAGAATTGCTCTCTTTTAAAATTCCTAAAAAATTCTCAAGAATAGTTCTCAATGGCCCAGCTTTACGCAGGTGCCCATTTCTATGCCAACCTACCGTAGCCCACACCGGCATGGGTTTCCTATCTAAAATAATCACTATGAACAGAGAAGTGATAAGTATCAAAAGATGGCTGTCTCCATTTGTCCAGCTGATTGTGGTAGTTAGAGCAGGAAGACGGTTTCCTAAAGAAGGTGAGCACGATTTGGGACAAACAACAGGTGTATTGTGACACTTTAAAGGATTCATCTATGGCAGTATTTATCAAAGGTAAAGGCTGAAAGTGTCAGTGACTCAAATAATGCTTACAGAGAGCTTATGGTAGCAGGAGTAAGCACTATAACTTAAAGTTAGTGAAAAAAATTATTATAACTAAAATTTACTGAATTTGAAAAATGGGAAAAAGACTTAACAAAAATGCATTAAAAAGTCATACTCTATATGACTTTTTTACTTCTTTTATAACAATATTTTCCATACTAAATATATATGGCAGAATAAATAATGGCAGAATAAATAATAAGCTTTTTTATGAAAAAGGATCCTTACCTTTGCCAATTCTTCCTTCACTCACATATTTGGGAGGAGCCTTGGTGGGGTCATAATTAAAACTTAGACAAAGGTTTTCTCATAAGAGTAATCTAATTTAAGAGTCATGTTGTCACAGCAACCATGGAAGGTATGCAGATTAAGGGACATCCTGTTTCCCAATTCATATTTCTATGATATTCTTTGTTATGTATTATAACTGCAAACTACTTTGTTGAAGAATCTAAAAGGTCAGAGGAGTAGAGAAGGGCACACAAACCCTGAAAGTTGTGAGAAGGGTGGAGATTCCTTAAGTCCTAAAAGGAGAGTGTCCCGGTTAATCTGAATAGTTTAAATAAGGATATAAGACAGAAATCATGATAAATTTAGAAAATGACAATTTAAGTACAGCATAAATAGTGTGCAAGTGCCATGAATTTAAACACTTTTCCTAGTGTGAAATCTTCTTGTTAAGTGATCCCCTGCTGTGACTTGTTTCTTTTACCTTTCTTGCTGCTTATTTAATGAGGAGTCTTGGAAGAGTTGTGTGACACCTTTCTAGAATGAACGTCTAAATGCAAAAGCATTTTGTCTGGGTACTTAGTGTGCTTATTGTAGATTTATTGCTAATTCTTGTAATTTTCTGGCATCATTAGGCATGCAACTCTGCAGCTGGCAATCTGCAGTTTACTTCTGCACTGTTTTTTTTAACCTTCTAAGGCAGTCTTGACTTGACAGCAGATCGGGAGACAGGGGGCTATCCATGAGATCTCAGGGGTTCCGAGGGCAGTGGTAACTTGGAGGAAGGAAACTCACGAGACTGCTGGTTTATTGGGTAAAGATGTGAAGCAAGAATTTCTTAAACTATTCTAATTTATTCTAGCTGGAACTCCAGCAACCTAAGTCAAAGGGAAAAAAACAGTAATAAATGAGAACGTAATAGAATATGCGCACATGTTCTAAAAGATAGCTAAAAAATATTTCAGTTATCCTTTTCTGTATTTTTCTATTAGTAAAATATATAATACTAACATAAACACAGTATCTATACACATGCTCACATATTTGCCCACACATAATCATATCTGTATGCACATTGTTCGTTTGTGTGTGTATATATATATATATTCCTTAATAATGACAAAACGGCTTTTTAAGTGCAAGGATATATCATTTTATATACAAAGGAAAGTGGAAATATTTTTCTATTTTCTTAATCTCAAATACAAAGGCAAACACTAATATGGAAATAAGTCTTCCACTCCTAATACTCTGTGTTTATATAGCAATAAAAATTAGTCTTCTATATGGCTCTTTGATGAATGTCTTTGACTCTGTTCAGTAAGCAAGGATCAATACCCATTTCTGGAGGTATTTACTTAAAGATTTGAGTAAGAGCAATTAAAAAAGCCATAGAGGGCACCTTTTCATCTACTTTATTCGTCCACTGCCCACATCCTCACTATAAAAATCTGTCTTCATTTTTCTCAAAAAATAACCTGCACATTAACTCTCTTGTGAATTCAAGCCCCTGCATTTCCATTTTCTTTATTCCACTAAGATTTATGTGACCACTAAACTTAAACTAAATGTTCCACAGGCCTATGAACTAGACACACCGAATTTCAGAATGGAGGAACTCAGAATCCAAAGAATTGTAGCTTAGCCTCAAGGTCATTTAAGTTCCCTATGGTATTTTATTTTGTGGTCCTCAGTACTGTGTGGGGAACACACACACAAACCACTTAATTATTCAACAAACAAAATGCATTTGTTTTCTTTCAGGATAGCCTGCAAAGGAGGAACGATTCTCCTTCTTAGATCCCTGCCACCGTGAAATATACAAAATTACAGAAAATTTAAATATATGTATATAGATAATAGGTACTACGGCTTTACTGGTATAAGTCAATCTGAAGGAAATATTCTTATGGCCTCAATATCTACAAGTCAGAATGAGTCCATCCTAGGAACACTGGGAACTCCAGGGGTGTGGGTGGGGATAGAAAGCTTAGAGTTTCCACCTTATTTTTGAGCTTTTAATAAATTTCAATTATTACTAGGTGCTATATGACATTTAATATTTCATTTAATATTTGCAATAGCAAATACTATCCCAATTTTTCATATACAGCAAAAGATATAAAGAAACAGATCCAAAGTCACAGAGCCACAGAGCTATGGGCACAGCCAGTAAATTTCGTGACCTTTTATTTTTTGTGGTTCTAAATGTAGAGAAAAATGCAAACAGGTTAGTATCCTCATGTAGACTTTTCATGTGATCTCTTGCCTTCCATTTGAATATTATCTTTATACATTTTATGAATATATTTAAATTATCAATTAGTCAATTTATTAATCACAACCAATGATGCTGAAAGAAAATAGACATCCTTCTTGATCTCAAAATATTTAGAATTAAGATGTGGAAACAACACAATTACTTGAAAAGTTAAATAATGTTATAGAAATAATTCAAAACATTAAAAAATGCCAGAAGACATTGTGCTTGTCATTAATTACCAAAGCAATTATATAGGCAACCAGTGTTGCAGGAATTCAGTATCAAAAGCAAAAGACAGAGTTAACATTTAATTTTTCCCCTATTTTTATGGAAAACCAACTCATTCATTCAATAAATACTTTTGAGCACCACTACGTGACAGGCACATAATAGGTAATTTGGAAACAACTGTTAACACAGGACAGGCTGCCTACAAGGAATTTACAGTCTATTAATTTGTCTCTGTGATTTTTACAGCATAATATGAAAACTACTATAACTGCAGTAAGTAACCAATCAAGTCATAGAGAATTAACAGAAAAATAGGTATCAATTTTGCACATGAATCCAGATTCCATCACCAGTTAAAGCCCTTTACATGCATCAGATAGCTTGTCTTTCACTGAATATTCCTGCATTGCCATATTTCAGTGTCTTTGTTCATGTTACTCATTAAGCATAAAGTGCTTTCTCTTCCATTTATAATGGTCTAAATCCTATCTGCCTTAAGACAAATTGTCAAACATCTCATATAAATGTAAATTGTTATAATCTTTCTGGACACTTGTTGGCCGACATACACTATTTAAGATCTTAAAGAATATTTCAAAACTCTGACCCACTTTCAGGAATGGTAAAGGTATAAAGAGAAATGTGTACAAAATTGTAAGTCACAACATTATATACGACAGTGAAAAATTGACAATAACTTAAATACAACATGAAAATAAATCATCTTAGTTTCAAATACCACTGTATGCACATTTATTTAGGCTTAAATCAGTTTTTATTTTAATACAGAAAGAGAAATTATTTAAGAAGTGATGTTCGTGTAGCTCAACACGTAGCCCTCCCTCAGAAGTTTAGGTCCCAGAGAAAATATTATTTGGGAGAGAATTCTGCCCCCCTTTCCCCCACTTCACCACTTGGTGGGGTCATCTTGTATGGTGAATATGGCTTATGAACATTCTGAACTTAACCCAACTACCTTTGGTATTCATTCAAAGAAATAGTGATCAGGAATAAATTTGACTCTTGGTAATTTTTGACTTACTTTCTAAAAATTGTTGATTTTACAAATTAAACCCCATGTGTGATGCAACTCCATAGCATATAAACATGACAAAATAGAATACAGCCATTAAAATACTTCTAAGTGTTTATATGTTATTGGGTAAGAAAAATATTTTCTATACATGGCATTAAAACAAAAAGGAAATATTTGATTACATAAAAATAAAAATAAAATTGTTACATCAAATAGAATAAAATTTAAAGGCATGCAACTAATTGTGAAAAAGTTAAATATATAAGATGAAATTGTTATTGCTCTTAAAATATAAGTTGTTTGAAAGTTAATAAGAAAAATCGTACATACTGTTGTAAAAACATGGAAAGAACAGGAATAGGTCATTCACAAAATGACACTCATGTACAAAAATAATCAGGAAACATGGAAAAATAATATTAATATTAATAAGACAAATATTTTAAAAATAAGGTTTTTTAGAAAAATGATAGTACTGGCAAGGATGTGGCATGAGGCTCATTACCAACCCTGCTGTAGAGATATAATTTTTTAGATCAATTTCTCAAGGATTAGGAAAGCTTTTAAAGCTTTTTAAATTTTAAATGTACAAAAACCATTGACCTAATAATTGTATTATTATGAGGATTTGTTCTAAGGAAGTAACACAGATATGCACAAAGATTTGGCTATTTACATTTCTATGCCATTGTTGTAATACCCAAAATTTGAGGAGGAGGGGGAAACTCTAATGTCCAAAAGATTTATGCAAAAAATGAAGATTTATCCAAAAAATGAATAAAAGAGTAAAAGATTTATCCAAAAAATGAATGACAATATGAACTTTAAAATTAAATTGGAGAAGATTAATTTTTTCATGGCTAATATTTTATTGTATATATATATATACCACACCTCCTTTATTCATTCATCTGTCGATGGACATTCATGTTGCTTCCATGTCTTGGCTATTGTAAATAGTGCTGCAATGAACATTGGGGTGCATGTGTCTTTTTGAATTATGTTTTTCTCCAGATATATGCCCAGGAGTGGGATTGCAGGATCATATGGTAGCTCTACTTTTAGTTTTTTAAGGAACCTGCAAACTTCTCCATAGTGGCTGTACCAATTTACATTCCCACCAACAGTGTAGGAGGGTTCCCTTTTCTCCACACCCTCTCTAGCATTTATTATTTGTAGACTTTTTAATGATGGACATTCTGACTGATGTGAGGTGATACGTCATTGTATGTAGTTTTGATTTGCATTTCTCTGATAATTAGTGATGTTGAGCATCTTTTCATGTGCCTTTTGGCCATCTGTATGTCTTCTTTGTGGAAATGTCTATTTAGATCTTCTGACCATTTTTTGATTAGGTTGTTTGCTTTTTTGTGGGGGGGAGGTATTGAGCTGTATGACCTATTTGTAAATTTTGGAAATTAATCCCTTGTTGGTCGCATCATTTGCAAATATTTTGTCCCATTTTGTAGGTTGTCTTTCTGTTTTGTTTATGGTTTCCTTTGCTATGCAGAAGCTTTTAAGTTTAATTAGGTGCCATTTGTTTATTTTTGTTTTTATTTACATTACTAGGAGACAGATCCAAAAAGATATTACTACAATTTATGTCAAAGAGTGTTCTTCCTATGCTTTCCTCTAAGAGTTTTATAGTGTCCGGTCTTACATTTAGGTCTCTAATCCATTTTGAGTTTATTTTTGTGTATGCTGTTAAGGAGTGTTCTAATTTCATTCTTTTACATGTAGCTGTCCAGTTTTCCCAGCACCACTTATTGAAGAGACTGTCTTTTCTCCATTGTATATCCTTGCCTCCTTTGTCATAGTTTAGTTGACCATAGGTGCATGGGATTATCTCTGGGCTTTCTATCCTGTTCCACTGATCCATATTTCTGTTTTTGTGCCAGTACCATACTGTCTTGATTACTGTAGCCTTGTATTATAGTCTGAAGTCTGGGAGTCTGAGTCTTCCAGCTCCGGTTTTTTCCCTCAAGACTGCTTTGGCTATTTAGGGTCTTTTGTGTCTCCATACAAATTTTAAGACTTTTTGTTCTAGTTCTGTAAAAAATGCCATTGATAATTTGATAGGGATTGCATTGACTCTGTAGCTTGCTTTGGGTAGTATAGTCATTTTCACAATATTGATTCTTCCAATCCCAGAACATGGTATATCTCTCCATCTGTTGGGATCATCTTTAATTTCTTTCATCAGTGTCTTATAGTTTTCTGCATACAGGTCTTTTGTCTCCCTAGGTAGGTTTATTCCTAGGTATTTTATTCTTTTTGTTGCAATGGTAAATGGGAGTGTTTCCTTAATTTCTCTTTCAGATTTTTCATCATTAGTGTATAGGAATGCAAGATATTTCTGTGCATTAATTTTGTATCCTGCAACTTTACCAAATTCATTGATTAGCTCTAGTAGTTTTCTGCTGGCATCTTTAGGATTCTCTATGTGTAGTATCATGTCATCTGCAAACAGTAACTGTTTTACTTCTTCTTTTCCAATTTGTATTGCTTTTATTTCTTTTTCTTCTCTGATTGCCGTGGCTAGGACTTCCAAAACTATGTTGAAAAATAGTGGCAAGAGTGGACATCCTTGTCTTGTTCCTGATCTTAGAGGAAATGCTTTCAGTTTTTCACCATTGAGAATGATGTTTGCTGTGGGTTTGTCGTATATGGCCTTTATTATGTTGAGGTAGGTTCCCTCTATGCCCACTTTCTGGAAGGTTTTTATCATAAATGGGTGTTGAAATTTTTCCAAAGCTTTTTCTGCATGTATTGAGATGATCATATGGTTTTTTTTCTTCAATTTGTTAATATGGTGTATCACATTGATTGATTTGCATATATTGAAGAATCCCTGCATCCCTGGGATGAATCTCACTTGATCATGGTGTATGATCCTTTCAATGTGTTGTTGGATTCTGTTTGTAATATTTTGTTGAGGATTTTTCCATCTATATTCATCAGTGATACTGGTCTGTAATTTTCTGTTTTTGTAGTATCTTTGTCTGGTTTTGGTATCAGGTTGATGGTGGCCTCATAGAATGAGTTTGGGAGTGTTCCTTCCTCTGCAATTTTTTGGAAGAGTTTGAGAAGGATGGGTGCTAGCGCTTCACTAAATGTTTGATAGAATTCGCCTGTGAAGCCATCTGGTCCTGGACTTTTGTTTGTTGGAAGATTTTTAATCACAGTTTCAATTTCATTACTTGTGATTGGTTTGTTCATATTTTCTATTTCTTCCTGGTTCAGTTTTGGAAGGTTATACCTTTCTAAGAATTTGTCCATTTCTTCCAGGTTGTCCATTTTATTGGCATAGAGTTGCTTGTAGTTGTCTCTTAGGATGCTTTGTATTTCTGCGGTGTCTGTTGTAACTTCTCCTTTTTCATTTCTAATTTTATTGGTTTGAGTCCTCTCCCTCTTTTTCTTGATCAGTCTGGCTAATGGCTTATCAATTTTGTTTATCTTCTCAAAGAACCAGCTTTTAGTTTTATTGATTTTTGCTATTGTTTTCTTTGTTTCTCTTTCATTTATTTCTGCTCTGATCTTTACGATTTCTTTCCTTCTGCTAACTTTGGGTTTTGTTTGTTCTTCTTTCTCTAGTTCCTTTAGGTGTAAGTTTATATTGTTTATTTGAGATTTTTCTTGTGTCCTGAGGTAGGCTTGTATAGCTATAAACTCCCCTCTTAGAACTGCTTTTGCTGCATCCCATACGTTTTGGATTGTCATGTTTTCATTGTCATTTGTCTCTAGGTATTTTCTGATTTCCTCTTTGATTTCTTCAGTGATCTCTTGGTTATTTAGTAACGTATTGTTTAGCCTCCATGTGTTTGTGTTTTTTACGTTTTTTTCCCTGTAATTGATTTCTAATCTCATAGCGTTGTGGTCAATTGATATGATTGATATGATTTCAATTTTCTTAAGTTTACTGAGGCTTGATTTGTGACCCAAGATGTGATCTATGCTGGAGAATATTCCTTGTGCACTGGAGAAGAAAGTGTAATCTCCTGGTTTTGGATGGAGTGTCCTATAAATATCAATTAAATCTATCTGGTCTATTCTGTCATTTAAAGCTTGTGTTTCCTTTTTAATTTTCTGTTTGGATGATCTGTCCATTGGTGTAAGTGAGGTGTTAAAATCCCCCACTATTATTGTGTTACTGTCCATTTCCTCTTTTAGAGCTGTTAGCAGTTGCCTTATGTATTGAGGTTCTCCTATGTTGGGTGCATATATATTTATAATTGTTATATCTTCTTCTTGGATTGATCCCTTGATCATTATGTAGTGTCCTTCCGTGTCTCTTGTAACATTCTTTATTTTAAAGTCTATTTTATCTGGTATGAGTATTGCTGCTCCAGCTTTCTTTTGATTTCCATTTGCATGGAATATCTTTTTCCATCCCCTCACTTTCAGTCTGTATGTGTCCCTAGGTCTGAAGTGGGTCTCTTGTAGACAGCATATATATGGGTCTTGTTTTTGTATCCATTCAGCAAGGCTGTTTCTTTTGGTTGGAGCATTTAATCCATTCACATTTAAGGTAATTATCGATATGTATATTCCTATTACCATTTTCTTAATTTTGGGGGTTTTGTTTTTGTAGGTCCTTATCCTCTCTTGTGTTTCCCACTTAGAGAATTTCCTTTAGCATTTGTTGTAGAGCTGGTTTAGTGGTGCTGAATTCTCTTAGCTTTTGCTTGTCTGTAAAGCTTTTGATTTCTCCATCGAATCTGAATGAGATCCTTGCTGCATAGAGTAATCTTGGTTGTAGGTTCTTCCCTTTCATCACTTTAAGTATATCATGCCACTCCCTTCTGGCTTGTAGAGTTTCTGCTGAGAAATCAGCTGTTAACCTTATGGGAGTTCCCTTGTATGTTGTCATTTTTCCCTTGCTGCTTTCAATAATTTTTCTTTGTCTTTAATTTTTACCAATTTGATTACTATGTGTCTCAGTGTGTTTCTTCTTGGGTTTATCCTGTATGGGACTCTCTGCACTTCCTGGACTTGGGTGGCTATTTCCTTTCCTATGTTAGGGAAGTTTTTGACTATAATCTCTTCAAATATTTTCTTGGGTCCTTTCTCTCTCTCTTCTCCTTCTGGGACCCCTATAATGCAAATGTTGTTGCGTTTAATGTTGTCCCAGAGGTCTCTTAGGCTGTCTTCATTTCTTTTCATTCTTTTTTCTTTATTGTGTTCCAGAGCAGTGAATTCCACCATTCTGTCTTCCAGGTCACTTATCTGTTCTTCTGCCTCAGTTATTCTGCTATTGATTCCTTCTAGTGTATTTTTCATTTCAGTTATTGTATTGTTCATTTCTGTTTGTTTGTTCTTTAATTCTTCTAGATCTCTGTTATACATTTCTTGCATCTTCTCGATCTTTGCCTCCATTGTTTTTCCGAGGTCCTGGATCATCTTCACTATCATTATTCTGAATTCTTTTTGTGGAAGGTTCCCTATCTCCATTTCATTTAGTTGTTTTTCTGGGGTTTTATCTTGTTCCTTCATCTGGTATATAGCCCTCTGCCTTTTCATCTTGTCTGTCTTTCTGTGAATGTAGTTTTTGTTCCACAGGCTACAGGATTGTAGTTCTTCTTGCTCCTGCTGTCTGCCTTCTGGTGGATGAGGCTATCTAAGAGGCTTGTGCAAGTTTCCTGATGTAAGGGACTATATATTTCTCTTAAGATAATTTCATGCCTTGTATACAACAGGGATCCAGAGACTGTGTGTGTGTGCGTGCGTGTGTGTAAGTAGGCATTCTAACTTAACTAGCCAGGGTGAAAAGAAGCAAAGGACATCAAAATGTGCCACCCTTCAGAGGCATTCTACCTTGAGAAGCCTTCTCCAAGTGAATGGGCGAGAATACAATTTGACAGTTATCTGCCCCTCTCTGAGTTCGCTGTTATTTTATTTTAATTTTCTATGTCTCTTAAAATTATTAAGGTTTTAAGTTAACAAACAGGCACAGTCATGTCCAAAATAGTTTGAAGAAATGATAATTCCCTTTTTAAAGAAAAGTCTTTGAATGTTCTACAGAGATCCAACTTTGACCCTAGTCTTAACAAAGCCAGACTTAGGCACAAGACATGCTGGTACTGTCAGAAATATAGTCCAGTGAAGAGGATTAAATCTAGAAACAAGCAAAGACTCACTAACCTGGGAGGGACTATGCTCTGAGGCAAAATTAGTCAAGGTTACCTGAATAGAGTAGTTTTTCCTATTTGAAAATAATTTGTACCAGGTTATCTATCCTGTGAGCAAATCATGAAAGATAAGAATTAAGCTTTGGTCCCCCTAAATGCCAGTAGGTTTGCTGCTTATCCTCATTCTAGGAGAATACCTATGAGATTCTAATCCTAAAGGTAGGGAATGGATGGAGTAAGATAAATATTCCTTTGGGGGTAAGTGATTAGAATTCTGGAAATTGAGCAAAATCAGCCTATGAACACAATTTTTAAAAAAGCAATATTCAAAGTTAAGTAGGCCACAAAACAGCAAAAACATGACAGTTATTAAAAGAGACATGTTTCACAGCTCAGTTGTGAATACTATAATCTATATTATATAAACACTAAATACTGACCTTTTCCAAAATTTGTATACATTTATATTCAGAGGATAGAAAGATTAGATGTGTGCATATATGTGATGGTGGGAGCAAAGACTGGTGTTTGGGAGAATGAATGGTGAAAGATAGCCATTTCCTAACAGGAAGTAAGCAGATATACTAGCTTTTTGTTGCTGTGTATGAAATTGCCAAACCTACTATTTCTGCATAACTTACCCAATTTCTGCACCAAAAATTACAATAACTCTTATTTATTATCATACAGTTTCTGAGAGTCAGAAGTCAGGGTACCCCTTGGCTGGGCTGTCTGCTCAGGGTCTGCCAAAGCTGAAATCAAGTTGTTAGCTATGCTGGAGGCTCAACTTTCAAAGGATCCACATTGTAGTTCCCTCAGTTTGTTAGTAGAATTCATTTTCTTGCAGTGGCAGAATTCATGGCCGCTTAGTTCTTCAAATCTAATAACACACGTGCACAAATATGTACAAAGGGGCCGGGGGATGCTTCCAGTCACATACCTCTAGACCATCTTTTAAAAGGCTTTCCTGATTAGGTCAGGCCCACACAGGATAATTTCTTTTTTGAATAACTTAAAAGCAACTGAATAAGGGACTTAATTACAAAAAAAAAATTCCTGCACTCTTGCCATATAATGTAACAGGAGTGATATTCTTTAAACTTTGTCATATTCTATTGGTTAGAGCAAGTTGTACAACCCTCCTAAATGAAAACTCTAGAGGAAGGAGGGTGGGTCTCAGAAAAGTGTGGATGCCAGGAGACAGGAATCTTGGGTGCCATATTAGAATCTTACCTTTCGTTGTAGATAATCCCTAAAACTAAAAAACCAAGAAACAGCAATGTAAGTGTGTGAATGTGTGTTTTAATATGGAGACAAAATCTAAAGAATCAGCTAAAATATATGAAAGTGGTTGCCACTATAGAGTAGTACTTGGGGTGGGGGTAAATTGTTTTGTATTTAGCTCTTTAAACTATGTAATGCATATATTGTTTTATTTTAATTGGATTTTATTTTATCAGGTAATTATAATATGGTTCATTTTGTACAGAAGATGCTTAAAGTTTTCTCCAGTAATAAAAAAGAATAGAAGCAGAAAATTTGGGCTGGAAAGCAGTTCCTGAGAAAAGATCTGGGAGTTTTTGTTGACTGTAAACTCAAAGTAATGAGGTGTTGTTGCTATAAAAAAAAAAAAAAATGCAATCTCAGGCTTCCATTCATAGAAATATGATGAATAAACAGGGAAAAAATGTCCCACAGTATTCTGCACTGAAAATTCCATCTTTGAAGTTCTCTTCATTTCTAGGCCCTTAATTTAGTTCTATTTTGCTATTGTTATAACATCGATGGTTTATTTTTATTATAGAATCAATATATGGTCTCTGTGGAAATTTTAGAAAACAAAAAAAAGGAAAAGTATGCAATATAAATACTTGAAAATATGTATCATAAATATTTTGGTGCTGATCTTTTTACCTTTTTTCTCTACATGTACATATATTGTATGTCATACTATACTACAGATCATACTATATATGTACTTTGGATTTTCTTAACATAATAGTATATTATAGAATACTTTGTTTTCAGACAAAATGAAAAGCATTGCAGTTGTTGCATTGAGATACACAAATATGTTAGTAGAACAGAAGACAGAGTGTAGAAATAACCCCACATATATGTGGTCCATGAATTTTCATCAGAGATAAGGCAATTTAATGTACAACAGATGTTTCTTCAATGACAATTTATAAATTGCAAATAAATACATGAAGAGGCAGTCAACATTATCAGGCCTCAGGGAAATGCAAGTCACAAAGGGATATTACTTCACACGACAAATCTATAGAGACAAAGTAGACAGAAAGTGGTTGCCTATGTTTGGAGGTAAAGGGGTTTTGTAGGAAATCTGGAGTGACTACTAATGGGTACATGACTTCTTTTGGGAGTAATAAATTTTATTATAGTTGTATTTAGTTTGCTAGGATTGCTGTAATCAAGTACCACACAGTGGATGACTTAAACAGGAAATTTATTGTCTGACAATCCTGAGATCAAGGTGTCAGCAGAGTTGGTTCCTACTGAGGACTGTGAGGGAAGGATCTGTTTCAGGCCTGTATCCTTGGTTTGTAGATGGTCATCTTCTCTTTTGGTCTCTTCATATCGTCTTCCGTCTATAAATATCTCTGTGTCCAAAATTCCCCTTTTTATAATGACATAAGTCATATTAGATTAGAGCCCACACTAATTACCTCACTTCAAATTGGTTATCTCTGCAAAGACCCTATATCAAAATAAAGTCACATTCTGAGATACTGGAGGTTAGGACTTCTACATATGAATTTGTGGGGGACACAATTCAACCCATAAAAGTAATGATGGTTGCATAACGTTGAATATCCTTAAAACCATTCAGTTGTACACTTCAGAGTGGTGAATTGTATGGTATGTGACTTACACCTCAATAAATTTGTTCTATAAAAGGTTAAAATGAAAAATGAATAAAAATATAGAATAAATCTTTTAAAAACTGCCAAAGAGACTACCAATTAAAAATATATGCAAAATTTTAACAGACATTTCACCAGAGAAGACCTAATAATTCATGAAAAGGTCTTAACATCATTAATCATTAGGAAAATTTAAATCAAATTCATTATGTGATACCACTGTACACCAAGTAAAACTGCTAAATTTAGAAGACTGACTGTGCCAAGTAATAGCAAAGATGAAGAACGAGAAGTCTCATGTACTGCTTATCAGAAGAAAAAATTTTACAGCCACTTTAGAAAAAATTTTGTCAGTTTCATGTAAGGTAGAACATACAATTCCTCTCCTAGATATTATCTAATGTTGCATAATAAAGAAATTATTATACTTTATTACTTTATTATACTTGTCCTTGGTTTCAGGGACAGATCCTCTAAATATTGGATTTCCCTGGTAATAGAAGTATCTTTGTTATTCATGATGGGCCCCTCTGATCACACCTTCTGAGATTATGCTAATGAAGTGACTCATTGTGCACCCCTAGATGATCTCCAGATGGAGGCTAACCTTGCCAGAAAGACCAACAATGTGATTAGAGCACTGAGGTTTTAGAGCCATGTGATATCAATCCAAACTCCCAACCTCCAGGGAATGGAGGGAGGCTGAAGATTGAGAATCATGTAGCCAATGATTCAACAATCATGCCTACATAATCAAACACCAGCAAAAACTCTGAACACCTGAAGCTCAGGTGAGTTTCTCTGGTTAGTGAAATATATCAATGTACTGGAAGGGTGATACATCTTGAGGACATGAAAGCTTTGTTTGGGACCCTCCCATATATCTCCCTGTGTATCTCCTTTTGGCTGATTTTGACTTGTATCCTTTTGCTGTCATAAAATTGTAATTGTATATATAGCACTTTCCTGAGTTCTATGAGTTGTTCTAAAGAATTACCCTGCAGGGGCAGTGGGAAGGCTGAATTTGTGGGCAATTGGTCAAAAGTATGTGTGGCCTGGGAAGCCTAAATTTGCTGCTGGTGTGAGGACAGTCTTGTGGAAGACTGTACCTTTAACCTAAGTTTGACCTGACTTGGGTAGTTAGTGTCAAAATTACATTGTACTCAAGAAAATTGAAAACATATCCACATATCCACATCAGACTTTACATGAATGTTCATAGCAGTTGTATATAAAATGACCCTAAACTGGAAACCACCCAAATATCCATCTACAATGAAAGAATAAAGAGAGAGAATAAAGAATATATCTATTCAATGTAATATGACCAGTTAGCAAAAAAGCAATTAATTATTGACACATGGAACAAATTAGCAAATCTGAAAGGCATTATAGTAAATAAAACAAGCCAGACACAAAAGATTAACATTGTATTATTCTATCTGCATGAATTCTATTCACAGAAAATAGAACATTAGCTTCCAGGAACTAGAAATGGATTTATATTTGTAAAGAGGATTGAGGGAACTTTTTGTAGTGATGGAAATATCTTATATCACGACTGCAGTGGGGGTTAGGACACTTTATACAGTATTTGATGCCAATGTCAGACAATATATAATAGTTTCAGTCAAATATTATATATAACTCTTAATAGCAATATTCAATTTGTTTATTTCTTTGAAGTTTATGTGAATGTGCATATTGTATTAAAATTCATCAAACTCTGTACTCATATGATTTTTCCAATTTTTGGTATATTTTTTATTTCATAGTTTTTGTTTTTAAAATGTTAAGTTGTCCCTTAATTGGGTTTTAAACATTTTTCTTTATAGTTCTTATACGGTTCTTCTTCTTTTATTTTTTTTTTAACATCTTTATTGGAATATAATTGCTTTACCATGTAGTGTTAGTTTCCGCTCTGTAACAAAGTGAATCGGTTATATGTATACATATATCACCATATTCCCTCACTCTTGTACCTCCCTCCCACCCTGCCTATCCCACCCCTCTAGGTGGTCATAAACCACCAAGCTGATCTCCCTGTGCTATGCAGCTTCTTCCCACTAGCTATCTGTTTTACATTTGGTAGTGTATATATGTCAATGCTACTCTCTCACTTCATCCCAGCTTACCCTTCCCCCTCCCTGTGTCCTCAAGTCCATTCTCTACCTCTGTGTCTTTATTCGTTCCCTGTCACTAGGTTCATCAGAACCATTTTTTTTTAGACTCCATATATATGTGTTAACATACGGTATTTGTTTTTCTCTTTCTGACTTACTTCACTCTGTATGACAGACTCTAGGTCCATCCACCTCACTACAAATAACTCAGTTTCGTTTCTTTTTATGGCTGAGTAATATTCCATGGTATGTATGTGCCACATCTTCTTTATCCATTCATCTGTCGATGGACACTTAGGTTGCTTCCATGTCCTGGCTATTGTAAATAGTGAGGCAATGAACATTGAGGTACATGTCTCTTTTTGAATTCTGATTTTCTCAGGGTATATGCCCAGTAGTGGGATTGCTGTGTCGTATGGTAGTTCTATTTTTAGTTTTTTAAGGAACCTTCATACTGTTCTCCATAGTGGCTGTATCAATTTACATTCCCACCAACAGTGCAAAAGGGTTCCCTTTTCTTCACACCCTCTCCAACATTTATTGTTTGTAGATTTTTTGATGATAGGCATTCTGACTGGTGTGAGGTGATATTTCATTGTAGTTTGATTTGCATTTCTCTAATGATTAGTGATGTTGAGCAGGTTTTCATGTGCCTTCTGGCCATCTGTATGTCTTCTGTGGAGAAATGTCTATTTAGATCTTCTGCCCACTTCTTGATTGGGTTGTTTTTTTGATATTGAGCTGCATGAGCTGCTTGTATATTTTGTAGATTAATCCTTTGTCAGTTGCTTCGTTTGAAAATATTTTCTCCCTAAGGGTTGTCTTTACATCTTGTTTACAGTTTCCTTTACTGTGAAAAAGCTTTTAAGTTTCATTAGGTCCCATTTGT
Organism: Balaenoptera musculus; assembly: GCF_009873245.2. Taxonomy (NCBI): domain Eukaryota; kingdom Metazoa; phylum Chordata; class Mammalia; order Artiodactyla; family Balaenopteridae; genus Balaenoptera; species Balaenoptera musculus. The sequence goes on from NC_045788.1 coordinate 91,642,326, forward strand.
TTATTTTTGTTTTTATTTCCATTTCTCTAGGAGGTAGGTCAAAAAGGATCTTGCTGTGATTTATGTCACAGAGTGGTCTGCCTGTGTTTTCCTCTAAGAGTTTTATAGTGCCTGGCCATACGTTTAGGTCTTTAATCCATTTTGTGTTTATTTTTCTGTATGGTGTTAGAAAGTGTTCTAGTTTCATTCTTTTACATGTAGCTGTCCAGTTTTCCCAGCACCACTTATTGAAGAGGCTGTCTTTTCTCAATTGTGTATTCTTACCTCCTTTGTCAAAGATAAGGTGACCATATGTGCGTGGGTTTATCTCTGGGCTTTCTATCCTATTCCATTGATGTATATTTCTGTTTTTGTGCCAGTACCATACTGTCTTGATTACTGTAGCTTTGTAGTACAGTCTGAAGTCAGAGAGCCTGATTCCTCCAGGTCCGTTTTGCTTTCTCAAGATTGCTTTGGCTATTCGGGGTCTTTTGTGTTTCCATATAAATTGTAAAATTTTTGGTTCTAGTTCTGTGAAAAATGCCATTGGTAGCTTGATGGGGATTGCATTGAATCTGTAGATTGCTTTGGGTCGTACAGTCATTTTCCCAATGTTGATTCTTCCAACCCAAGAACATGGTATATCTCTCCATCTGTTTGTATTGTCTTTAATTTCTTTCATCAGTGTCTTATAGTTTTCTGCATACAGGTCTTTTGTCTCCTTAGGAAGGTTTCTTCCTAGGTATTTTATTCTTTTTGTTGCAATGATAAATGGGATTGTTTCTTTAATTTCTCTCTCAGAATTTTCATTGTTAGCGTATAGGAATGCAAGAGAATTCTGTGCATTAATTTTGTATCCTGCTTCTCTACCAAATTCATTGATTAGCTCTACTAGTTTTCTGGTAGCATCTTTAGGATTCTCTAAGTATAGTATCATGTCATCTACAAACAGTGACAGCTTTATTTCTTCTTTTCCAATTTGGATTCCTTTTATTTCTTTTGCTTCTCTGATTGCTGTGGCTAAAACCTCCAAAACTGTTGAATAATAGAGGTGAGAGTGGGCAACTTTGTCTTGTTTCCTGATCTTAGAGGAAATATTTTCAGTTTTTCGCCATTGAGAATGATCTTGGCTATGGGTTTGTTATACATGGCCTTTATTATGTTGAGGTAGGTTCCCTCTATGCCCACTTTCTGGAGAGTTTTTATCATAAATGGGTGTTGAATTTTGTCAAAAGCTTTTTCTGCATCTATTGAGATTGTCATATGGTTTTTATCCTTCAGTTTGTTAACATGGTGCGTCACATTGATTGATTTACGTATACTGAAGAATCCTTGCATTCCTGGGATAAACCCCACTTGATCGTGGTGTATGATCCTTTTAATGTGTTGTTGGATTCTGTTTGCTAGTATTTTGTTGAGGATTTTCGCATCTACGTTTATCAGTGATATTGGTCTGTAGGTTTCTTTTTTGGTGACATCTTTGTCTGGTTTTGGTATCAGGGTGATGGTGGCCTCATAGAATGAGTTTGGGAGTGTTCCTCCCTCTGCTATATTTTGGAAGAGTTTGATAAGGACAAGTGTTAGCTCTTCTCTACATTTTTGATAGAATTTACTTGTGAAGCCATCTGGTCCTGGGCTTTTGTTTGTTGGAAGATTTTTAATCACAGTTTCAATTTCAGTGCTTGTGATTGGTCTGTTCATATTTTCTGTTTCTTCCTGGTTCAGTCTTGGAAGTTTGTGCCTTTCTAAGAATTTGTCCATTTCTTCCAGGTTGTCCATTTTATTGGCATAGAGTTGCTTGTAGTAATCTCTCATGATCCTTTGTATTTCTGCAGTGTCAGTTGTTACTCCTCCTTTTTCTTTTCTATTTCTGTTGATTTGAGTCTTCTCCCTTTTTTTCTTGATGAGTCTGTCTAATGGTATATCAATTTTGTTTATCTTCTCAAAGAACCAGGTTTTAGTTTTATTGATCTTTGCTATTGTTTCCTTCATTTCTTTTTATTTCTGATCTGATCTTTATGATTTTTTTCCTTCTGCTAACTTTGGGTTTTATTTTTTTCTTCTTTCTCTAATTGCTTTAGGTGTAAGGTTAACTTGTTTTTTTGAGTTTTTTCTTGTTTCTTGATGTAGGATTTTATTGCTATAAACTTTGCTCTTAGAACTGCTTTTGCTGCATCCCATAGGTTTTGGGTCATCGTGTTTTCACTGTCATTTGTTTCTAAGTATTTTTTTATTTCCTCTTTGATTTCTTCAGTGATGTCTTGGTTATTAAGTAGTGTATTGTTTAGCCTCCATGTGTTTGTATTTTTTACAGATTATTTTCCTGTAATTGATATCTAGTCTCATAGCGTTGTGGTTGCAAAAGATACTTGATACGATTTCAATTGTCTTATCTTTTCCAAGGTTTGATTTGAGACCCAATATATGATCTATCCTGGAGAATGTTCCATGAGCACTTGAGAAGAAAGTGTATTCTGTTGTTTTTGGATGGAATGTCCTATAAATATCAATTAAGTCCATCTTGTTTAATGTGTCATTTAAAGCTTGTGTTTCCTTATTTATTTTCATTTTGGATGATCTGTCCATTGGTGAAAGTGGGGTGTTAAGGTCCCCTACTGTTATTGTGTTACTGTTGATTTCCCCTTTTATGGCTGTTAGCATTTGCCTTACATACTGAGGTGCTCCTATGTTTGGTGCATAATAGTTACAATTGTTATATCTTCTTCTTGGCTTGGTCCCTTGATCATTTTGTAGTGTCCTTCTTTGTATCTTGTAATAGTCTTTATCTTAAAGTCTATTTTGTTTGATATCAGAATTGCTACTCCAGCGTTCTTTTGATTTCCATTTGCATGGAATATCGTTTTCCATCCTCTCACTTTCAGTCTGTATGTGTCCCTAGATCTGAAGTGAGTCTCTTGTAGATAGCATATATATGGGTCTTGTTTTTGTATCCATTCAACCAGTCTGTGTCTTTTGATTGGAGCATTTAATCCATTTACATTTATGGTAATTATAGATATGTATGTTCTTATTACCATTTTATTAATTGTTTTGGGTTTGTTATTGTATGTCTTTTCCTACTCTTGTGTTTCCTGCCTAGAGAGGTTCCTTTAGCATTTGTTGTAAAGCTGGCTTTGTGGCGCTGAATTCTCTTCACTTCTGCTTGTCTGTAAGGATTTTATTTTCTCCATCAAATCTAAATGAGATCCTTTCTGGGTAGAGTAATCTTGGTTGTAGGCTTTTCCCTTTCATCACTTTAAATATGTCCTGCCAGTCCCTTCTGGCTTGCAGAGTTTCTGCTGAAAGATCAGCTGGTAACCTTATGGGGTTTCCCTTGTATGTTATGTGTTGCTTTTTCCTTTGCTGCTTTTAACATTCTTTCTCCGAATTTAATTTTGGATAGTTTGATTAATATGTGTCTTGGCATGTTTCTCTTCGGATTTTTCCTGTATGGGTCTCTCTGCGCTTCTTGGACTTGGTTGACTATTTCCTTTCCCATGTTAGGGAAATTTTCAACTATAATCTCTTCAAATATTTTCTCAGACCCTTTCTTTTTCTCTTCTCCTTCTGGGACCCTTATCATTCTAATGTTGATGGGTTTAATGTTGTCCCAGAGGTCTCTGAGACTGTCCTCAATTCTTTTCATTCTTTTTTCTTTATTCTGCTCTGTGGCAGTTATTTCCACTATTTTATCTTCCAGGTCACTTATCTGTTCTTCTGCCTCAGTTATTCTGCTACTGACTCCTTCTAGATATTTTTAATTTCATTTATTGTGTTGTTCATCATTGTTTGTTTGCTCTTTAGTTCTTCTAGGTCCTTGTTAAAGTGTTTCGTGTATTTTCTCCATTCTATTTCCGAGGTTTTGGATCTTCTTTCCTATCATTACTCTGAATTCTTTTTCAGATAAACTGCGTATTTCCTCTTCTTTTGTTTGGTCTGGTGGGTTTTTACCTTGCCCCTTCATCTGCTGTATATTTCTCTATATTCTCATTTTGTTTAACTTACTGTGTTTCTGGTCTCCTTTTTTGCAGGCTGCAGGTTTGTGTTTCCCGTTGTTTTTGGTGTCTGTCCCCAGTGGGTGAGGTTGGTTCAGTGGCTTGTGTAGGCTTCCTGGTGGGGGGGACTGGTCCCTGTGTTCTGGTGGGTGGGGCTGTATCTTGTCCTTCTGGTGGGCAGGGCCGTGTCTGGTGGTTTGTTTTGGAGTGTCTGTGAACTTAGTATGACTTTAGGCAGCATCTCTGCAAATGGGTGGGATTGTGTTCCTGTCTTGCTAGTTGTTTGGCATGGGGCCTCCAGTTCTGGAGCTTGCTGGCTGTTGGATGGAGCTGGGTCTTAGTGTTGAGACGAAGAACTCTAGGAGAGCTCTCGCTGATTGATATTACGTGGTGCTGGGAGGTTTCTGATGGTCCAATGTCCTGGACTTGGCCCTCCCACCTTGAAGGCTCAGGCCTGACACCTGGCCAGAGCACCAAGAACCTGCCAGTCACACAGCTTAGAAGAAAAGGAAGAGAGAAAACAGAACAAAAACAAAAACAAGAAAATGAACAGACAGAACCCTAGGACAAATGGTAAAAGCAAACCTATACAGAGAATCACAGAAAGAAGCATACACACACACACACTGACAAAAAAGAGAAAAAGGAAAAAATATATATATATATATATATAAGGAAGATAGCAACCAAACCAATAACCAAATCCACAAATGATAATAAGCACTAAATACTATACTAAGACAACATAAAACCAGAAACAAATTAGATACAGAAGGCAAACCCGAAGTCTACAGTTGCTTCCAGAGTCCACCACCTCAGTTTTGGGAGCATTCATTGTCTATTCAGGTATTCTTCAGATGTAGGGTTTATCAAGTTGATTGTGGGGATTTAATCTGCTGCTCCTGAGGCTGCACGGAGAAATTTCCCTTTCTCTTCTTTGTTCTCACAGCTCCTGGTGTTCAGCTTTGGTTTTGGCCAGACCTCTGCACATTGGTCACCCTCAGGCATCTGTTCCCCGCCCAGACAGGAGGGAGTTAAAGCAGCGGCTGCTTTTGGCTCTCTTGCTCACTCAGGCTGGGGGGATGAAGGGGTATGATAGTCTTAATGGGAATGTGGGGCGAGCCTGAGGCACCAGAGGCCGGCGTGACATTTCAACAGCCTGAGGTGCGCCATCTGTTCTCCCAGGGAAGTTGTCCCTGGATCTCGGGACCCTGGCAGTTGCATGCTGCACAGTCTCCCAGGGGGTGTGGATAGTGACCTGCACTTGCACACAGGAATCTTGGTGGCAGCAGCAGCCTTAGCACTTCATGCCTGTTTCTGGAGTCTGAGCTGATAGCCAGGGCTCACGCCTATCTTTGGAGCTTGTTTAGGCAGTGCTCTGCATTCTGTGGGTTCACTGGGAATGAATCCCCTCTTCTCATGCACCCCGAAACAAAGGCCTCTTTCCTCTCCGGTAGGTCCAGACTTTTGCCCAGACTCTATCCCGGCTAGCTGTGGTGCACTAGCCCCCTTCAGGCTGTATCCACTCAGCCAACCCCAGTCCGCTCCCTGGGGTCTGACCTCTGAAGCCCGAGCCTCAGCTCCCAGCTCCCACCCACCCCAGCAGGTGAGCACATGAGCCTCTTAGGCTGGTGAGTGCTGGTTGGCACCTATCCTCTGTGTGGGAATCTCTCCGCTTTACCCTCTGCACCCCTGTTGCTGCACTCTTCTGCATGGCTCCAAAGCTTCCCCCAGCCCCATCTCTGCCAGTGAAGGGGCTCGCTAGTGTGTGGAAACTTTTCCTCCTTCACAGCTCCATCCAAGAGGTATGGGTCCCATCCCTATTCTTTTGTCTCTGTTTTTTCTATTTTCTTTTACCCTGCCCAGGTGCGTGGGGATTTTCTTGTCTTTTGGGAAGTGTGAGGTGTTCTGCTAGTGTTCAGTAGGTGTTCTGTAGGAGTTGTTCCACATGTAGATGTATTTTTGATGTATTTATGGGGAAGAAGATGATCTCCACGTCTTACTCCTCTGTCATCTTGAAGGTGCAGCCTACTTTCTTCTTATGTTCATTCCAAACAATTTATTTTATGGTTTTGCTACATTTTAATGGGATGTTTTTTGTTATATTTTTGTAATTTATATTTTGCATATGTAAAGCTACTGGATTAAAAAATAATTTGGTAAATTAACTGTCTTCCTGAATTGTCTATTTCTATTCTTTTCCACTAGAGATTTTAGGATTTCCATGTAGAGTATCTAATGGAAAATAGTAATTTTGTTGGCTCTTTTCTAATGTTTATGGTTCTTGCCTTCCTTATCTTGTCAATTGCACTATCTCAAAGTTTTAGAAATATGATAAATGATAGTAGTGATATCATATGCTCTACTCATTTTTCTTACTTGGGTGAATTCTTCCAGCATTCAACACTGAAATGTGATACTGGTTATTTTAAAATGTATATTTGTGTTATTAAAGGATGCTCTTTTTCCCCATTTTATTAAGATTATAAAACCAGAAATACATATTGAATTTTATCCAGTACTTTATGGCAGTTATTGCAAAATCTTTTCATTTTCTTCTTTTGCTGAATTACTATGTTATATTATTTTAATTGACTGTTTACTTATCTATGTCTACATTCCTGAATAAATGGCACAAAAACAGGAATATAGATCAGTGGAACAGGATAGAAAGCCCAGAGATAAACCCACACACATATGGTCACCCTATCTTTGATAAAGGAGGCAAAAATATACAATGGAGAAATGACAGCCTCTTCAATAAGTGGTGCTGGGAAAACTAGACATCTACATGTAAAAGAATGAAATTAGAACACTCACTAACACCATACACAAAAATAAACTAAAAATGGATTAAACACCTAAATGTAACGCAAGACACTATAAACTCTTAGAGGGAAACATAGGCAGAACATTCTATGACATAAATCACAGCAAGATCCTTTTTGACCCACTTCCTAGAGAAATGGAAATAAAAACAAAAATAAACAAATGGGAGCTAATGAAACTTAATAGCTTTTGCACAGCAAAAGGAAACCATAAACAAGATGAAAAGACCACCCTCAGAATGGGAGAAAATATTTGCAAGTGAAGCAACTGACCAAGGACTAATCTCCAAAATATACAAACAGCTCATGTAGCTCAATATCAAAAATCAAACAACCCAATCCAAAAATGGGCAGAAGACCTAAATAGACATTACTCCAAAGAAGATATACAGATTGCCAACAAACACATGAAAGGATGCTCAACATCACTAATCATTAGAGAAATGCAAATCAAAACTACAATGAGGTATCACCTCATACCAGTCAGAATGGCTGTCATCAAAAAATCTAGAAACAATAAATGCTGGAGAGGGTGTGGAGAAAAGGGAACCCTCTTGCACTGTTGGTGGGAATGTAAATTGATACAACCACTACGGAGAACAGTATGAAGGTTCCTTAAAAAACTAAAAATAGAACTACTATATGACCCACCAATCCCACTAATGGGCATATACCCTGAGAAAATCAGAAATCAAAAAGAGACATGTACCTCAATGTTCATTGCCTCACTATTTACAATAGCCAGGACATGGAAGCAACCTAAGTGTCCATCGACAGATGAATGGATAAAGAAGATGTGGCACATATATACAATGGAATATTACTCAGCCATAAAAAGAAACGAAATTGAGTTATTTGTAGTGAGGTGGATGGACCTACAGTCTGTCATACAGAGTGAAGTAAGTCAGAAAGAGAAAAACAAATATCGTATGCTAACACATAGATATGAAATCCAAAAAAAAAAAAAAATATGGTTCTGAAAACCCTAGGGGCAGGACAGGAATAAAGACGCAGATGTAGAAAATGGACTTGAGGACACGGGGAGGGGGAAGGGTAAGCTGAGATGAAGTGAGAGAGTGGCATTGACATATACGCACTACCAAATGTAAAATAGGTAGCTAGTGGGAAGCAGCCGCAGAGCACAGGGAGATCAGCTCCGTGCTTTGTGACCACCTAGAGGGGTGGGATAGGAAGGGTGGGAGGGAAATGCAAGAGGGTGGGGATATGGGGATATATATGTATACGTATAGCTGATTCACTTTGTTATCCAGCAGAAACTAACACAACATTGTAAAGCAATTATACTCCAATAAAGATGTTAAAAAAAAAGAAAAGGAACCAAGTGTGCTGAATTAACTGGGTAGTCCCCTTCCCTAGACCAGTTGAGAGAGGTTGAATGATAGATCTTTTACATAATCTTTTTTTTTTTTTTTTTTAAGAAATTCACGTTCTTTTATTTATTTATTTATGACTGTGTTGAGTCTTCGCTTCCGCGCGAGGGCCCTCCCCAGTTGCGGCAAGCGGGGACCACTCTTCATCGCGGTGCGCGGGCCTCTCACCATCGCGGCCTCTCTTTTTGCGGAGCACAGGCTCCAGACGCGCAGGCTCAGCAATTGTGGCTCACGGGCCCAGTTGCTCCGTGGCATGTGGGATCTTCCCAGACCAGGGCTCGAACCCGTGTCCCCTGCATTGGCAGGCAGACTCTCAACCACTGCGCCACCAGGGAAGCCCACATAATCTTTTTTGATTTATCTCTTTCTGTCCTATTCAAATATCTTCCTCATTAACAGTTTTTTTCAGTCATATGACTTCAAAGGACCCTTTCTCTCAAGCCAAGGGCACAACAGAACCTGGGTTATCACCACAAGGGTAGTCCACACACGTGATCCCTGAAGAGAAACCAAAGATCTCCGGGTAGCAAATGCTCCACCAGCAAGGAGGATACAACCCCAAACCATGGGATTTAGCCATAGATGGCCAAGGAAAGAGCTTGTCTGGGTTCCAAGGTTAAAGGTATGTTGGAGCAAATGGGAAGTAGGAAAATCAGAATAGATCTACAACACAGGTCCAACAGCAAAAAGAAAATGCAGAGACCAACAAAGTTCCATTCAGGCCTTATCTTAGAAATATGAAGTTCTGTTAATTGAGTTTATTGTATATTTGCCTCATGATAGGTCAAATTCTGGGCCTTAGTACAGAATTCTGCACATAATACCAATGTAAAATAGTCGTTACAAAATGCAAATTCTTTCTTTTTTTTATATATATATATATATTGCCAAACTTGTTTCATCTACACCTCTGCCTTTGTTTTTAATTTCTTTTAAATTTATTTATTTATTTATTTATTTATTTTTGGCTGTGTTGGGTCTTCGTTTCTGTGCGAGGGCTTTCTCTAGTTGTGGCAAACGGGGGCCACTCTTCATCACGGTGCGCAGGCCTCTCACTATCGCGGCCTCTCTTGTTGCGTAGCACAAGCTCCAGACGCGCAGGCTCAGTAGTTGTGGCTCACGGGCCTAGTTGCTCCGCGGCATGTGGGATCTTCCCAGATCAGGGCTCGAACCCATGTCCCCTGCATTAGCAGGCAGATTCTCAACCACTGCGCCACCAGGGAAGCCCCCAAAATGCAAATTCTGAAAAGCATTCAAGGACATGTATTGCTGATCATGAACACACTTAGAATCCAAAGATTGGATTCAGAGAATCCAGAAAATGCCTTTTTTAACTTTTTCTTTGCATTGATTTTCTGTCCATTCAGTATTGTCTTGAATGGAAAACCAGAAGCTCTTCCTTACTTGGGCTCCCTCCCTCCTTCCCGTTCTACCTACTTTCTGTGCAGCTTCCAGTCTTCATCCTGGCTCAGCCCCTAATATCCCATGCTGTGGAATCTCTTAAACCTCTTTGATTGAGCCTTGGGACAATCAGACTCTCACTCTATTTTAGAAGGGTTCCAGTCTTCAATGCTGAGCACATACAAGATAAATCTCAATGTTTCTAAAACTGATTGCCTTCATTAAAAGATAAATTGAGGCATATGAAAAATTTTAAGAGTTTATTTGAGCATTTATCCATTAAAATCAGGCAGCACCAAACCCAAAGTGGTGAGAAGCCAGGGAAAAGACAGAAAAAGTGCAAAGCAAAGAAAGGAAGTTATTTGGCTATAGCTTAAAGCTTAGTTGGCTGTTCGTGATTGGTTTTCCTTTGTGTTTTTGATTTTGTAACCTTAAGATGTTTACAGGCTTGGATTTCAGTTTGCTTACATAGACCATCTTGGTATTAGAGTCCCCTTAGTCTAATGACCTCCTTGCTTCATTAATTTAACACCTTTCATAGCATAATCTTATTGTCTTCCTATCCAAAAAGACCTCCCCTTCACCGGGGATGAAGATGGACAAATAGGAATACTGCCTTTTTCTGCAGCAATAGCATTTTAATTCCTCACCCTGCTTTAAACTCTTCCACCTTCTTTTCTGAGGCCTTGCTGCTTTGAATTCTTTCGCACATAGTGACTATGATGCAAATTCATTAAATTGAATGACAAAGCAAAGGAGATTTTTTTAAAAAGAATATGTTGGTGCATGCACATATATCTAGTTAGAACTCACCTTAAAGTTACTATGTCGCCAACAAGTTTAAGTGCAATGAAAAAAGTGCAATCACTATTTTCACTCATCCCCATGACAGTTCCTAAAAATAAGCATAAAACAAAAGAGCAGGCATATTAGCCATAGCAATGGCATGTTTTCTCAGCTTTTATTATGCAATAATTGGGAAATCTATAGATTAATCTTTTGCAGATTTTAGAATAGCATTAATGAATAGCATTGCTGATCTGAGTATGTATTAAATTCAAAACCATTTTTATCTTCTCATTAACCCTCCTTAACACCTTCCCCAACTAAATTCCTGATTTTGTTTAGAGTTTAATAAATATTATTTTGTTATTTGCTCTGTGAAACTCCTCCCTTAAATGGATAAGAAATAAATCAGAAACTAAATATTTTGTACATAGAAATAGTTTGAGAGCAATACCACATACTACTAAGAAACTCTCTTTTTTAGGATCATTACTTTGGTAATGTGAGAGAAACATAAAGCAAACTATTGCTATAATTTCTCTTTGAGTCCCAAGCATTACATGCTTCTTACACAGAGACACTTCCCCATCTGTCCAATCATTGATTAAAAAGATAAAATCCACTAAAAACAAGTAAAATTTAAGGTTAAAAATTGGTCAAGAAGTATGATGGCCTCTCACTTGTAAATTATTTTTCTGAGTGCCTCAGGCTTAATACTGTGTATTAACATGAAGGTAGAGAAGAATCAAATTCAAATTCATTTTATGCCAGGACTACTAGTACAATAAAATTTAATGGATACCCTTAAAGGTTTTAGTATGACTCATTCTTGAAAAAATATTTCAATTTATTTGTCAAACTTCTGTCTAAAAGACAGAAGGAAAACCCACTCTGTCCTCAAAAATCAAAGAAAATAGTTTAATAGGCAGAGTACTTGTTATTTGACCAAAAAACCCCTCAGATTTCTACCAGAGTCAAGATAGAAAAGATCAATTCAGGCTTTTAAAGAAGTAATGACTCAGAAAACCAATCACATCAGAACAGGGCCTGCTGTTTAAACTGCTTAGATTTTACAAGGTGCTATTAGGTATACTTAAAGTTGATTAGCCTATAAATTGAAAAAAAAAATCCCCTTGGTATCTCAACAAAGGGAGATATTTCTGTGAGTTCTAGAAGGCTCTCTCCTAGACAGGGTAACGAGGAAATTGTAATTCAGTTCTATTTCTTCATCTCCTTTTTTGCCCCTGGGTTTGGTTCTTTCTTAAGTTTTCTTCTTCACCTGGGAAAAGATAATTGGATTTATCACTACTACTTCTAATTCTTAAAAGACATATAAAGCAGTGTTTAATAGATCTTTTCTATATTTGGGCAGTTCCATTTTGCTGAAGAGAATATGAAATATTTCTTCCACTTGAGTTTAATGTTCTACCCTCCAGAATAAATGCAGGGATGAAAGACAGAAATCAGGCATTAACCTTGAGTGTCTGAGGTATAAATAAAGTGAGAATCTATATGTATCCCAAATACCAACTCAAAACAAAGAGAATTTTAATTAGAGAAACAGTACAATTGACCCTTGAACAATGCAGGGGCTAGGGGCGACAACCCCACTCGGTCAAAAATCCACATACAACTTTATAGACCATATCCACCTACCCTCCAGTCTCAATTTTGATAGGCAAAGATATGCAATATTGTTCATTTTCTTTCCTCCACACAGCTTTAAAATATATATTGAAATGATACTACTCAGAATGTCATATATCATGTAGAAAATTGGAAATTGGTCATTATAAATAGCACACTAAACTCAAAGCAAAACAATTATGTCTATGTTGTTTTTCCTTTGTGAAAGTACTTTATTTTTCAAAATATTTGATATACAAGAATCAAATATTTACCTTCAACAACTAGATATTGTAACACGAGTCATTCTTGGAGATTGAATAAGGTATTTGGATTGTGATTTGTATTTGTGTTTGTTTGCTTGCTTGCTTGTTTATTTTAAAAGTAAAACTAATTTATAGCTTTTATTTCTAGAATCAAAGTTAGAAATATCCTTAAAAGTTCAACTAAAACAGCTGTTGTGTTCCAAAGTGGTGACAAGATGGTCTTCAAAATGGAAGATCTGTACCAGTAGCAGTAGCCTATTTTCCCCAAAAATCTTTCAGTAAAAGACTACAAAGAATATTAGTAGAAAGGAAAATACCTAATTTCCACCCTCTGATATAATCTTAATCTTCATATAAAGAGCACAAAGATGACTCTGTATCACCACAAGAGAGTTCTCATCATATCTCTCATGGGAAGGTAAATGTCAGTTGTACTCACCCCTGAATTATATATTTTGGCTTCCTTCATTAATCAACACTGAAATTCTTACTGATGTGGTGCTGTAGAAGAAAATGATTAAACTAGGGAAAATATTAGCAAATTGGAAAGTCCCAACATATTGCAATATGTTTAAATTTCTCGCCAGAGACTTATCTGAAATCCATGTTACTATAATTTGCTTTTATGTTTTTGTTTCTATTCATCCCCTATTGACCAGTTGACATTTCTCAGTCATTGAAAGGCCTTGCTCCTGCTCACTCTCAAAGCATGAGAAGAAAACAAAGAGCAATTCTTCTTGCCTTCCTACCCAACAGAAGGTACTCACTTTTTTTTAGAGATCTGGTTCCTACTTGCTAACTTTCTAACTAAAGGCCATGCAGTCTTCGATCACTGTATAACAAGACTTACATAAGGGTTAATACTCAGGAGGATAAAGAATTGAATGCTCACAGTTGAATTCTAAGGACATGAACTCAGGAATATTATTAGTGTTGTTAAATTTGCCATATCCCCAGTTTCTTTGTTCCATGTACAGATCTTTGACTATCTTCAATGATCTCTTAAATCTGTCCTAATACAGCACATTCATTATATAATATGTTTATTTCAATACATTTGGTTTGCTTTATGGCTACTGAAATATTGCATGTTTTCAAATCCAAGAAAATTCAAAGGTGTGATTTTTCTTATCATCTAAAACTAGTAAAACAGCTACCTTTACAATTCTAATTGCTTATTGTTATAAATTATGTGTTCTACATTCTACTTAGGCAGCTAACCCTTGACAGGAGATATTAGAGTCCCCATAATAGTAAATTCTTAACTTTTAATATATATGAGTAGTAATAAACTAGTGGAAACACATACAAGGACAACTCTTGGCTATCTTTCTGCACTGTTCACATATTCCTATAGCACCTAAGAAAGTAAGGTAACCTATCTGAACTTAGTCCCTCTTAAGTAATGCATGAAGAAAAATTCTATATCAATCTCAAAAGAATGAAACCAAGGTTTAGTGAATATATGTAAATGTGTCTTCAATACCTAGAAATAATTGAACAAAATTGTCTTACTTTTCTTCTCCTTTAGTTCAGATTTATTTGAAAGAAAATGAGTTGACCAAACTAAGAATTATATAGTTAAAAACAATTATGTAAAATATATTCTTCTTTGTGATGTTACCTACTGTTAATTCATCATATATTACCTCTCATATGTATGTATAATTATTGCACTGACATTCCCACCAGATGGCAATGTTAAGATTTAAGTTGTCATTTGATCGATTATAGATATGCATATATATTGGAAAAATGATTTCTTAATAAACTTGAATATTTCTTAATAAAACTCATTTCAATCTCCCTTACTCTTTGTTGAATTCACACATGTTTATATCATTTTAAAAATTAAGTTTGTCATTAACTTCAAAGAAAGTGATGGTTGTCATGCTAAGGAAATCACTGTTACTGGTAGTCAGAAGAGCCTCTTGAACTAACTCTTGAAAGCATTATGAAGTGCTGAATATAAAATAAGACTTACTTACTGTCTTTACTTAATAGAATTGAAACAGGTGCTATTTAGAGATTGCTTATTGAGAATATCAGAAACAGGGAAATATGAAAAAATTCTCTGTGATATTTATATTCAGAAGTCTTGAATATCATTGAGAAAGTGGAATGTAAGGAAAAAAGAGGATTACTTATATTGCACAAAACGAAAATGAAGAAAAAACCAAAAGGAAGAGCAGAGAGAATCAGCTGTTCAAGTCTTTGCACTGGCATGCTACCCAAGGTCTGTTTCTCTGGCCAGCAGGAAAGTTCCCCAACTAAAAATAATGTAGTTCTTGTTTCTTTATTGTTTTGGGATTTTTTTTATTGCTTGCATTTAGTAAGCAACTTGATCTTTAGATAGGATTAAGATTTATACCAGTCCTTCTCCAGGTGTGGGTCTGCAGACTGTGGTTGGTTCACAAACTATGTATGATTAATCACTGACAGTCATTTAGGAATTTAAAGTAAACATTCATGGCAATTTGGCATGGTAATTTTTGTCTACTGAATCTGAGAGTTAAAAAATTGGACATATTTTGTATTTCCCTTTTTTAGTAATTCATTTTTTTGCTAATTCATTTTTAATGTATTTTACAAAATTATTAATCCAGAATAGATTGGCAGGGGGATGGGGTGAGACTAGCCTTCCACTACAAATGGTTTGAGAGACACTGGTTTATACCTTACACTGGTATCTTTAGAGTGATTCTAGATCTTTCTTCTTTACAGTTATGACTATGACACAGAACTTCTTTCTTTTCTATACCACGACCTTTCCTTTTCATTGGTCTAATAACATTGGATAGGTAAGCAGAGAGGTTATATTTTACACTGAAGTCATACAGCTGACAGTGAGGTTTTATATTAGTCTGTATGCCTGTTTTATTTCCTGTTCACTGAAAATCAAACTTCCTTGATCTTAAGATTAGACTGAAGTCACATTGCATTAGGTGATAAACCTAAGATGTAACCATCTAGAAGCATTTATTAAACATCTACTCAATATTCTACAATGTCTCAGTCTTCAAAAGACTTGAAAACCCTGTTTGGGGTTAAGATAAATCTATTGGAAACAGTGATTAAACAATGCAGATGCCACAGGTAAGTGCCAACTTTTTTGCTGCCAACTCTAAGTGGTGGAGGAATTCAGGGGAAGAGAAAATAGTTTCTTCATCTGCATAACCAGGTAATGCCTCTGCTTCACATGAATGTGAGTTCATGTGTATGACCTCCATTCCAATGGTTAGCACATGGTAGGTGCTCACCTCTTTTTTTGTTTTATTGTTTTTCAAAAGGAACCTGATCAGGGCACTTTTTAAAGGGATAAATAGAGTTAAATTCATACAGGCAAAAAAAAGAAAGGAAAATTCTGTATGAAAGATTTTGCATTTGTAAAGATATTCTTCATTGATACTGTTAAAATTCATGCAGGAGAACAGAGATGAATAAAACCTGGCATGAAGATAGAGTTCCAGGGATGATATTTTGTTTACTGTGGTCTGTAACCTCTGGTCTCTAATGCTAAATTTACAACCACCTCTGTGATCGAACTACAGTATATACCAATGCAGATTTCAATATTTCCCTATCTTTGTAACAAAAACGTTTAGCTTGAGACATGAGGATAAAATTGGGCAATTACTCTCATTCTCCTTGAATAAGAAAGGTTAATGTCTTTTTCAAAAATAAAACTACTTCACCACCACACACATAGCTATTTCAGTAAACCCCTTTATCTGAGAAATATGGTTAAGTGGTTACGGTCTTAAGATAATAGTAATGAATATCTGCTATTTTTTTCTTCCCAGAATCTACCCTATTCAACTGGCAACACTATCTGAAATTTTCTTGGGGGAAATGAATCCTTTATAAATCGGCAGTGTGGTTACTGTGGGACGTGACCCTGCCCAGGTTCGATGTATCACAGTTTCCCTGCCCAGAGAGACTGGTTCTGAGGTTGGTGCATGAACCAGATCAGGCCAATTAGTCAATGTACTGGAACCCTTTAGAAAGAGAAGCTATTTGTCTCAGAGTACTGCTGGTAGGATTTAAACTTAGAGCTGCTGAATGCCACTTTTATTAACCACATGTGTGGAGAGTCTGCGTGAAAGTGAATCCCAGTGAGAAGGGAGCCAAACCGAGGGGTGGAGGGAGGCAGAATCCTGTTAACATCATCTGAGTCTTGGAATCTAGCCATGCTTGGGCTTTTCAGTTATGTGTATCAGTCAGTAATAATCCTTTTTCTCGATACATTATTCTTGATTATTATTTTCATTATTATATATTATATCATTATTAATTCTTAATAAAAGCTGTTCTTTGGCCTATTTTTTCAGGGGTTTTTTGAGTTTTTTAATTGAAGTATAGTTGAGTTACAATGTTATGTTGGTTTCAGGTGTACAGCAAAGTGATATATATATATATATATGTATATATATATAGGTTATTACAAAATATTGAGTATAGTTCCCTGTGCTACACTGTAGGTCCTTGTTAGTTATCTATTTTATGTATAGTAGTGTGTATAAGTTCCAGCCTATTTGAATTGAGTTGTAATTAGTGACTGAAGAAGTCTGACTAGAACTTGTTTGCAGAGCAGAGGTAGAGCCACAGATGTGGAGGGCAAACTTGTGGTTGTGCGGTGAGGGAGTGGGAGATTGGGATTGACATATACATACTACTATATGTAAGGGTAGATAGCTAGTAGGGACCTGCTGTGTAGCTCGGGGAGCTCTTCTCAATACTCTAGAATGACCCGTATGGGAGGGGAATGTAAAGAAGAGTGGATATATGTGTACATGTGGCCAATTCACTTTGCTGTACAGTAGAAACTAACACAACATTGTAGATGAACTATACTCCAATAAAAATTACAAGAAAAAAAGAAGCCTGACTAATACAATGGCATATAAAATGATCAATTCTAGAACTTGGAATTTCAGATCGTTCTGATCTTAACCCAGTGTCTTTCCAAACTGAATATTGGCTAAGACTGGGCCATACTAATGAATAACACTTCCTCCTTATCTAGAAGTGAGTTGTAAGAACCAGTGCAATTGTTCTGTTCCATCCACATGCATGCTTATCCCACAGTTCCTGCACAATATTTTTTTTTCCAAAGACATGGAGAATGTTGTAGTATAATAGAGGAAATAAACGGAGCATTCTCAAGTGACTGGTTTATTCATTTTAGGAGAGAGTATGTATAACGAAAGCATTTTTGCTCAGAAATGAAAAGGGTCCTCTCTGCTATTGTCAAACTTGTTTTAATAAACTCCTATTTTATATTTTATTTTGGTATATCAATCTTGAGTACTTCATTGTCAGGTCTTCATTGGTAAACCCCTTCCCTATGACAGTACAGTGTGTACTTAATTTTGGAGCATGGAAAATACATGTACTTGTTTTGTACCTGTAGATTGGATATATAATTGACATCTTTGTGCTTTGGTGTTTCAAAACTTTTAAGGCTGTAATGAGGAGTCACATTTACAATCATCAGTATATTCACTACAATGAATATGCTCCCTTAATTAAATCTTGATGCTGGAAAAACAAAAAAACAAAAACAAAAAAAACAAAAAAATAAACCTACTGATGTAAGTGATGACACAAGTAACCTAATCACTTGTTTCCTTCCAGTTAGTTTAACCAAAGTGGAAACTATGAAATACAGCATAAATAGTAATCATTATTTCCTGTCTTTCAGCCTTTCCCCGGCCTTCTGCCTGTAAGTCAGCAAAGTTCTAAGGCTTTCTAAACTTTCATCTTTTTCCTCGCTTGTAACTTGAGCTTGATTACTCCCTCTCTGCTGTGGAAGAAAACCATATTCTGTAATCTTTAAAAACAGAAGTTATAAAAGAAGTTTAAAATAAAATCTTATTTTATTTTAAAATGATTTGAATAATGAAAAAAATCGCAAGGTCTAATTTGTTTCCATTTCTCCTTCCTTTTCATTTTTTCTCTGATAGAGAGCCTATCTTTGTACCTGAGTTTATTTCCCATAGGTAATGGGGCCAGGCTTTGGCCCCATAGATGACTTTCCTTTAAAACCTGACAGGAGCTTCCCCTACAAATAGATGCTTGTAATTGGATCTCTTTGCTTTACTAATAGTGATTCCAGATGGCTGCTTCTAGAGGAAGCAAGAATTTCTGACTCCAAAATCATGTGGTAACAGAGACCTCCCCCCAACTGCTCTTAAGTGGGAGAACCATATGCTTTGAACTTCCTGATTGATCAGGAATTATGAGAAGACATCTGGTGTTAGGTAGGTTTCTTTGTGGGAGAACTGTAGCTGGGCCCTTGCTGCAGCAGAGACCTCCATGAGGAAAATACTAACTGTATTTTTTTCCCTCAGCACCACAAATGACTGTTAACAGTCAGTCTTTGTGCATCCATAGCTGAATAAATAACATGAAGTTCAAGTCCTGAAGTCAACACATGAAACTGTGAAGAAAGTTAGGCAAAGTTACCAAGTACATAAACGCATAACAGCAAAGGAAGTCTGAGGTGGAGATCAAAGCTAAATTTGATACCAGTTCCTGTTATTTCCTAAACTATTGCACAGAAAACGCTCTGCCACAAATCATTTAAGGCTTGTAAAAAGCCTGTGAGGTTGGAAAAGCAGGTATTTTACCCTTATTTTATAGATGAAGAAATTGAGGCTCGGAGAGGTTAGATGACTGACTAGTGGTGGAGCCAAGGCATGAGTATATATCTGCCTGTGTCTCTTCTCAGGCTCTTTCCCGAACACCAGGCTGCCTCACTACAGCAGAACCAGAGGAGGGATGAACAGTGAAAAAAAGTCCTGGTAAAAAACATAGCTGTGATGAAACAATAATAAAGCTACATATAGTTTTCTTTTTGCATTAAATTTGGTTGTATAAAACTTCCAATTCTCTCTGAAGGCCTGTTTTGAAAACCCACTGTCTGTCTTCTGTTGTTTATGACCATAATAATTTGGTTTCTGCAAAAAACAGACTCCAAGACATGATTTTGAATGCAAGTGGTTTATTTGAGAGGGAAGTACAATGAGGAGGTACAGAGTGAGCAGAGAAGGGAAGAGGACCAATAAAGAGAGCATTAAGGAATGGGATTACTCACTGGGCCACAGTGGATAGGGAAGCTCCAGAGAAATGAGGAAATATGGACAGGGTACCAACAGCACCTGCTAAAATGACCTGGGAGGAAATTGACACTAAAGAGTGTTTTGATGACTGCACAACAGACTGAGCACAGTAGTGAGGCAAAGAAGGTGATTTTTCCCCTTGCCTAAATATTGGAATACATATGCATATTTTGTGTGTGTGTATATATATATACACACACATACATGCGCACGCGCACACACACACACACACGTCTGGAAGTGATTGCCCCTGAAAGTCGGTTGTTTTAATTTTTCTTTCTTCTCTATTCATTTCCCACATTTTCTGCATTGCTTACAATGATAATGTGCCATTTTTATACTTAGGGAAAAAATTCTTCAATCAAAATTAGTAATACATTTCATACGTATAAACATCATCTAACATTTAGGTCATCTAACACCGTCTCTGAACATTTTACTTTCCAGGAAATTACTAAAACCTTTCTTGAACTTACATATATTTTTATCCTGCATCTCTTATTTGAGTAATGTCATTCGAGCAAGTTCTGCTGTAATTTGTCAAATAAGTCCATATTCATTATGTTTGCCCTGCCTTATTCTTACGAACTTAACCTTTACTTTTCCAGGCCAAAAAAATAATGTATTATTCAATATTTCTCCTGTAGAAGCTTGTTTTCTTTGTTCTTGGACTTTTTTAGAAACCATTAAATCATTTTTACAGATTTGTAATCACAGGTAAGTATAGAGTTACAAGTATGGGCTCACTAAACCTTCATAAAATAATTGTATTTTGTTTAAGTGTTCACTTGTTTACCATTTTCCCTCAATATTTAAATGAACTACCACAATATAATTATTATCTCTTCCACCAACCACAAATTGTCTTAACTTATTAATTCCATATTTAAATAAAATGGTCAAAGGCAGTGTAGTATGATGTCAAGTGCAATGAACTCAAACAGGAACTCAGTTTCCAGTGAAAGCTGCATTAACTCATATAAATGGGATCAGTAGATATGTAATAGCTTACCTCTTAGGGTAATGCTGTACAATGCACTCAACCTAGTGTTTTCCTAAGTGCTTTTAACTTCAAGGACATGTAGGAGACAAAGCAGAATTTTTCGTAAATTATGTAGTTTACATAGCACGGTCACATGAACTTGTAAAATGTTTAGAACTCATGAAGTATATAAGTGCTACCATATTAAACAGGCCATAGCATAGGCGCTAACCACACCTTCAGATTCATTCTGGTAAAACAACTGCAGACCATTCTTCACACAGAGGTCTCTGTGTCTTATACCATGTAATACAGTCACCATGGTCTCAACTAAATGGAGTTGAGAACAGTGCCTGACTACAAGCAGCTATTTTTAGGTGCCGGTGCATGTCCTATCAAGATAATGATCAATTGATAAAAACATTTCTTCTCTTACAGTTTTGTAAATTACACACACAGTTGCACACATACATGTGCACACACACACACACACGGAAGCTTACAGGTATCATAGAAACTGAAAAATACTCAAGACGGAGAGGGTATGCAGATGCCACAAGGCAATAAAAGCCATGATTAAACAGTAGCCACAAGATGGAAGGAAAATAGATACAAATGGAGAGAGAAGCAGAGACAGAGAAAAGTTAAGTGTCCAGAATTGCAAGATTCTACAGAAACTGTTGGACTACTACAGCTGTTATTGTGTCCAGAATAAGACTCCACTTTTCTCTGGAACTGGATGACTTAAGTGCTGAGATAAGAAGTGTCCCTGAGTAATTGATAAACCAACTCATCACCTTAGGAAGCAGCTGTTCCTTGAAATCCAAGAGCATTTAATTAATTTAACCATAGTGTCATACAACTAATAAGGATAATAGAGAGTCAGAGAATAAGCCACATAAGTTCCCTAATATGGATGAAGACACACATGAGTATATCTGATTTCATTTTATTTAAAATAAATACATCCCTTTGCTAAAATTCAACAAAAGTCCATATTTAATACTGATGCTTAAATGTAAGACTGCACTTACTTGTAGACTTGAGTTGGAAATGTGGGGACTTACAAGGTGGATTTGACCCTGATTAAATTATTTTGACATCAGAACAAATATGTACAAAAGAAGGTGTGCTTCTATTTGTAGAATTGTAATTTAAAAATATGAATTTTGTTCTAAAAGTTCACAAGATCAAATTGTCCCTAGTTAGGTACAAAGGTATGTTCCTAAACTTTTGTTTCGTTTTTTAATAAAAGTTCTTTTCTCAGTATACATATGAAGTTCTGTGCTACGTTTTTTTGTGCGTGTGTTTTGATTTCTGTTTGCATGCCTCTTGAGATTTTGTCTCTTTCTATCTTTACAATTCTTTTCATTCTCATTATCGCCAAATCACATTCTAACTATGTATCTCAATCTCTCGTTTAACATATTTTTTAAAAATTTTCTCCTCTTTCTTTTTCTTATCTTTATCTCTTTGACGGCCTTTTTTTTACAGGTAAAACACAGAATCGGAGAGAGATGCTAAACAGAATGTTACGTTTCATTCTTAACTTTGAAATTCACATAGTAAAAAGTAATAGCATTTATATTGACTTATATTGAGAGAGAAGTTTAGAACTCACTTTCACATGTGCAGAATGATGCACATGCATATTCAACTTGAAGACTTAAAGCAAGGGGTAACAGAAGACTTCATGTAACAATGATTGCTTTTGAAATATAATAAGGAGAATGTAATGATGGTCTTTTTTATTTTCAGAACATCTTTAATACTGTAGAAATATTTATGTTTCCTTTTTCACTTCACAAATATTATGAAATACAGGATATCACTGTCAAAATTAGGAAATAAGGTCACTGAGAAAAGGAGTGGATGAGCTAGGAATAAAATCGCATAACACCTCATATCTCTTACCTTCCTTTCTTCCTTCCTTTATGCCTACTAATACAATTTTTTTTCCTTAATCTCCAGGAGAACCACTGGTTTTGCTTCAAGAAAAATGAATCCAGATTGAGAGATGATTTCTCTAATTTAGCTCTTTATTATGCTTTAACAAAAAGTAGCATTTTTCTTTGTTTAACAGGAATTAATTGATACAATGATAACAATACTTTGTATATATTTATTTGGAAAATGTCGCTTGGTTGACTTCTATTAAGTGTTGCTTTTAATCCTGACTCATAATCATTCATGAAAGAAGCTGTTATCTAATCCTCATTCTAACAGAGTCATCTCTGAGACTAATACTAATTAAAAAAGAGAGAAACGAATTTTTATTGAATTCCTAATACATGCCAGATATTTTCTCAGAGTGATTTTATTTAATCTGCTCATGCATGCTATGATAAATGTACTCTTTTTCTCACTTTTCCAGTTCACAAGTTAGAGATTAAGTTGTTCTCACCAATCCGGGGGATCTGCCTCGCCAGTGTCCAAAGGAGTGTGAACTACAATACAATCTTCTCAAAAGGAGAAGGTTTGTTTTTGTTTTTGTTTTAGTTTTTAGTAAATTAAGGCAATTTTGTTTTAGTAAATTAAGGTAAATTAAAGTGCTATTAATTTTTTCCACTTCAACTACAATTTATACATTTTCTTAAATCACTGGCTGGATATTCTAAGCTAATATGAACATCTTTGCATTAGATTATTAAACTTAGGCCAATCCACTTGACATGGCCTCCTTTACCATTCACTCAAGTCAGAGCTCATGAATTGATAACATTTGTAGCATTTGATAGCAAATGTAAAAAAAAGGCAGACTGGTCATAAACTTTATTTTAAATCAAAGTAGATATTTTCATGTCCTTGGACAAAAATAAGCCACACATGCACTTACAAGAACTTTGTAGAGCTGAGTCAAATTCTTGTAAATTTTTTTCTTTAACCAACTTAGTTTGGATAAGCAAGCGCTATGTTTCCAAAGATTTATTTTTTATTTTTATTTATTTATTGTTTGCTCGTTATGATTTTACACAACTATTTATAGAACAATTTGGAACCATCAAATCAAAACCGGAGGTGAAGTTTCAGATGACTTTAATTTCCCTCTGATTCCCAACTGAAACATGATGTTTTGAGGAAGCAGCCAAGAAAGGCACATGTTCTTTTGAGTAGCTGACTTGGAAACTGATCTTAAGAATAGACTAAGAGTTTGGTAAAAGAGAAAAGAAAGTAGGACATGTATAATCCTAAGAGATGAGATTCTCATTTTCCTGCCTTCTCTATGGCCATTTTTTTTTAAAGTATCTCTTTGACATGGACAATCCTTGTGAATAATTCATCCATATCACCTGAATCTGTAGTCAGGTGTACACATTAATCTGTCATCTTGAAATACTCAAGGAACAAACTGTTTAAGCAGCATAGCATTGTCAAAGGTTGATTCTTTCAACAACATTTAAATTGTTATTTAGCACATACTTTGTGCTACTTACTGTCAAAAGACACTGGGGAGGTGATGGTGTCTTAGTAGTCTATTTAAGCTGCTTATGACAAAATGCCATAGACTTGGTGGCTTATAAACAACAGAAATTTATTTCTCACAGTCTTGAAAGCTGGAAAGTCCAAGATTATGGTGCTGGAGGATTCAGTGTCTGGTGAAGACCCTCTTCTGAGTTGTAGACTGCTGACTTCTCTCCGTGCCCTCTCTGTGAAAGGGTGAGCTAGCTCTCTGGAGCCTTTGTAAAAGGGCATTCATTTCATTCATGAAGATTCTACCCTCATGACCTAATCACCTCCCAAAGGCTTCAGCTCCTAACACTATCACATTGGGCAACAGAATTTCAACATATAAATTTTCAACATATACACACATTCAGACTACAGCAAATGGCGAGTAAAAACAGAGAGTGTTCCTCTGTTGTAGATTTTACAGTCCAGAGGGGATGACAAACATGTAAAATCATAACACAAATAAATGTAAAAATTCAAATAGGACAAGTGAAACAAAGGAGGGGTATATGGTATTACGCATTTCTATAGAAGAGGAATTTGGCCTTTTTAGAAAGATCGAGGAACACTTCCATGAAGAAAAGGTTATTGTGCTGAAGAAACTGTAAAAGGAAAAGAGTCAACTAGGTAAAGAAAGAAGATAGATTCTTGCCACACTGAAGGAAAAGAATATCCTGTGGTGACAGAGAGCAAGATAAAGAAAAGGTACAGAAAGTCCCACATGCCTGGAGAACAAAGATAGAGGAAGAGTGTGATGTGAGATAAGACTAGAGAAGTAGACAGATCAACACCATGCAGGGCCTGGTAAGCTGTGAGGAGAAGTTTTGTCTTTATCCTAAGAGCAATGGAAAGCTCTGCTTCTTCAGAGATGTGACATGATTAAATGTGCTTTAAAAAAAAAAAAATCACTCTGGTGTAAAATCTTCAAGAGTTAATTAAAGAGTATCTAGAGTACTAAAAGGTATACTAGTTTAAAGGTGATTGTAATTGAGCAAGGAATTTATTATGGTAGATTAAATGACTGGTGGTGGTGGAGATGGAGAGAATATGTTACGGAGGTGATGTTTCATGTAACTTGGTGGTAGGTTGAATGAGAAATCTAAGGGAGACGGACCTGTCAGGACTGTCAGACTGACTCCTGGTCTCCAGGCTTCTGTAACAGGGTGGATGATGAAGCCAGTCACTGAGGTAAGGAACACTAGAAGAGGACCAGGGATGAAGAGATGATAAGTTCGGTTTGGGACATAGTGAGTTTGAGATGTCTTAAAGAGACTCAAGAGGTCTCAATAGGCATTAGATATATGAATCTAGAGTTTAGAGGAGCAGTTTTTTATAGAAATATAAATGTGTAAGTTATCTGGATAAAGATGTTCACTGAGTTATAGTTGCGAGAGAAACTTACTCAGGGAGTGAGAAGAGGAGCAAGGATAGGCTTAGAAGGTAAGCATACCTTCAAAACTTACCATAGATGCTAAGACGGTGAGAACTTGGGCACATCACTTCTTTCTTTCTTTTTTAGTTCTATTCTTTTACTTACCTGAAAATGAGTATCCTCCTAGGGTTGTTGTTAGATTAATTAAGTCAACATGTGAAGTAGCTTCCATGTGGCTTGCAAATAGAAGTTTAGTAAATTGTAGAATGGGGATGCTGATGAAAGCAATTGGTGGTGGTAGTGGTGACTTTATTTCCACTGATCGGATAGTTATACATAAAAGCAACAAGAACTTTGGTTAAAGTGCTAGTCCTGTGAGTTAAAATCTTTCTGAAAACTTTTTAGACAGTTCATCAAGTGTTTTTAAACAAAGAAAACTGAAAATCAGTTAACCTTTCACTGGTGACTCAGGATCACTATTTGAACATTATTTCTCTTTAATGAGCTCTCATATTTTCAAAGGTAAAATATTTAAGCCCTATTACTAATTAGAGCCAAATTTCTATACTGATTGACATATCTTAGCTGCTGGTTATAGTGTTCTGTCATGACCACCCCTAAGACTTTTCTTTTAACCTGCTTAAAATCAGGTAACCAAGTTTATTAGAATAGTGACTAAAATGAATGTAGATAAAGTACAACTTAATGGCCTCTGGAAAAAGTGCATGGATTTTATGACATTTATTGGGATAGATAAGGAATCATAATTTATTCTTGATTGTTTGCTATCTTTCAGATGGTTGAGATTGCCAGATGGTGTATACGTGAGTAGACCTGTATGTTAATTCACATACATATGTTGAATAATTTTTCTTAATTATAGATTCTTTTTACATGAAATTATATGTAGATATATATGTTATATATTTAGTTTAATTCACTTCTTTGATAAATTTTTCACATCTGTAAGAGAAAACTATCTTCATATATTATCTGTTACAAACTCAAGAAGACATGAAACATCTAATAGAAACACACACAGTATGTCTATACCTACTTTTCTCAACAAAGTAAAATAAAAATGCAATCAGAGATGAAAAATGTGGAGTATGGAAGAATATCTTATCTAATATTAAAAGCAATTTTATCATATAATCCCATTTATGAAATGTTAAGGTTATGCATGGCGGAGGAAGGTAAGTATGTGTGTTTTAATAGTGCAGAAAGAGAAGTAAAAAACAATTCACCAAAATACCAGTGGTAGTTAACCCAGGGTTGTAGAATTTCAGATTCTCTATTAGTTATAATACTTTCATACTTATTCACATTAAGATGGACATGTGTTATTTATATCATCAGCAAAATTGGATGACAAAACAAAATTACAGAAAGAACTGTAAACTTATAAAGTTCTTAGTGAGCAAGAGTTGATATTTAGAAGTTAATAATAAAATAGTTTATTTTTTATGATTTAAAGAATTTCACTCATTTTATGTATTTACCTTTTATTATGTATTTTTTCAAAGTAAAACACATGCAAGTTTTTAAATGAAATAGTTTGGAAGGAGAATAAAAATCAGCATTCCATTGCTTCATCCTCATGGCAAGAGGCAACTACTGGGGGGCGGAATCAATATGGCATACTAGGAGGACACAGAATTTGCCTCACAACTAGGGCACCTACCAGGCACTGGTGGGGGACCACGGACACCTAAGGGGATGGGAGGAAACCCCAGTGACTGGGTAGGATGTGGGGTGTGGGAGGAGTGAAGGGAGAGGAGAAGTGGAGGGGGGACAGGATTGGCACCCCTGAGGGGTGGCTGGGGGAGGGGAAGGGACCCCATGCCCAAAGGGGAAATTGGGGAACCATTGGGAATGCAGAGGATCAAAAGGGAGTGTGGCCAGGTTTCTCCTGCCCACTTGGGCTCCCAGGAACCTGTTGAGATCCCGGGCCTGATCCTCTGTGCACCAAGGCCCCCTCCAGCAGCACGAGTCCTGAGGGAGTGGGAGGGAGATAAGGGGGAGCAAAAGTAAAGGCCAGACCTCTGGGACTGGCACTCCTGAGGGGTGGTTGGGCCAGGGGAGGAGTTCCTACACCCAGCGGGATCCGCCCACAGTTAGGGGTCCAGCAGTGACGGAAGAGACCCTGGGGGAGATGGTGGGGGGGAAGTGGAGGAAAGGAAGGGAACGCGGCCAGCACTTTCCCTGGCCACTTAGACACCAGGTGTCTCTTGGGCCCCCAGGCCTAATCCTCTGTCCTTGGAGTTTCCCTGCTAAAGCGCAGAGACCAAGCCCGGCCCCTACACCCCCACCCAGGGTCCTACCTCTACACTTGGAGACTGCTTCCAATGGGCTGGGCCTAAACTCCACCCACACACCCTCATGCAGGGCCCTACCTCCAAACTCCAGGACTGCACACTCCAGAGGCATTCCTTTCGACCTGCTGCCTCTCCTCTTCCCCACAGGTCCTAAGCAGAGACCCCACCCCACGCTTGAACCTTGCCCTGCCTAGGACCCGCCCCAAGGACCTTTTCCGGCTATGTGGGACCTGAGCCTAGGCCCCACGCTCAAACGTCACCCCCCACCCACATAAGTCCTGCTGCACCCTAAACCC
Source organism: Balaenoptera musculus (assembly GCF_009873245.2). Classification (NCBI taxonomy): domain Eukaryota; kingdom Metazoa; phylum Chordata; class Mammalia; order Artiodactyla; family Balaenopteridae; genus Balaenoptera; species Balaenoptera musculus. Next base: position 91,670,140 of record NC_045788.1, read on the forward strand.
CACCCCTGCTTAAGTTCCACCCCTGCCTAAACTCTGCCCCCATAGCCAAGGCTTTCTTTTTTCCTCTTTTAGATTGGGGTTCTGTTTTACCTTGTTGATACACTGTTGTTGATTCTTTTATATTTTTAATTTTCCTAATAAATCTTTTATTTTTCTAATTTTATTTTATTCTTTATACTTCATTATTGTTCTCTCCTTTTGGCTTGTCCCCCCCCCCCTTTTTTTTTCTTTTTTCTGTTGTGCTTTTATTTTACCTTGTTGGAGTTGTTTCAATTATACTTTTACTTTTCCTAATATATCTTTATCTTTCTAATTTTATTTTGTTTTTATTCTTTGATATTGTACTGCTCCATTTTGCTTTCTTTCTTTCTTCCTTTATTCTTTTTTATTTTTATTTTTTTACCACACCACAAAACTTGCAGGATCTCTGATCCCAGGCCAGAAGTCGGGCCCAAGGTCCTGTGGTGGGAGCTCCGAGTCCAAACTACTGGACTAACAGAGAACCTCAGACCCCAGGGAATATTAATCAGAGGGAGGCTTCCTGAAGGCCCTCATCTCAGCACCAAGGCCTGGCTCTATCCAACTGCCTGCAAACTCCAGTGCTGAACTCTCAGGCCAAAAAACCAGTAAGACAGGAACATACCACCACCCATCAAAAAAAAAAAAAAAAAAAAGAAACGACAAAAAAATATGTTACAGACAAAGGAGCAAGGTAAAAACCTACAAGACCAAATAAATGAAGATGAAATAGGCAGCCTACCTGAAAAAGAATTCAGAGTAATGATAGTAAAGGTGATCCAAATTCTAGGAAACAGAATGGAGAAAATACAAGAAACATTTAACAAGGATCTAGAAGAACTAAAGAGCAAACAGTGATGAACAACATAATTACAGAAATTAAAAATACTCTAGAAGTAATCAATAGCAGAATAACTGAGGCAGAAGAATGGATAAGTGAGCTGGAAGATAAAATGGCAGAAATAACTGCCAGGAGCAGAAAAAAGAAAAGAGAATGAAAAGAATTGAGGGCAGTCTCAGAGACCTCTGGGACAACATTAAACGCACCAACATTCGAATGCTAGGGGTCCCAGAAGAAGAAGAGAAAAAGAAAGGGTCTGAGAAAATATTTGAAGAGATTATAGTTGAAAACTTCCCTAATGTGGGAAAGGAAATAGTCAATCAAGTCCAGGAAGCATAGAGAGTCCCATACAGGATAAACACAAAGAGAAACACTCTCAAACACATATTAATCAAACTATCAAAAGTTAAATACAAAGGAAAATTATTAAAAGCAGCAAGGGAAAAGCAACAAGTAACATACAAGGGAATCCCCATAAGGTTAACAGCTGGTCTTTCAGCAAAAACTCTGCAACCCTGAAGGGAGTGGCAGGACATATTTAAAGTGATGAAAGGGGAAAAACCTACAACCAAGATTACTCTACCCAGCAGGGATCTCATTCAGATTCGATGGAGAAATTACAACTTTTACAGATAAACAAAAGTTAAGAGAATTCAGCACCACCAAACCAACAAATACTAAAGGAACTTCTCTATGCAGGAAACACAACAGAAGGAAAAGACACACAATAACAAACCCAAAACAATTAAGGAAATGGTAAGAGGAACATACATATCATTAATTACCTTAAATGTAAATGGTTTAAATGCTCCAACCAAAAGACATAGGCTGGCTGAATGGATACAAAAACAAGTCCCATATATATGCTGTCTACAAGAGACCCACATCAGACCTAGGGACACATACAGACTGAAAGTGAGGGGATGGAAAGAGATATTCTATGCAAATGGAAATCCAAAGAAAGCTGGAGTAGCAATTCTCATATCAGACAAAATAGACTTTAAATAAAGACTATTACAAGAGACAACGAAGGGCACTACAAAATGATCAAGGGACCAATCCAAGAAGAAGATATAAAAATTGTAATTTTTATGCCCTGAACATAGGAGTACCTCAGTACGTAAGGCAAATGCTAACAGCCATAAAAAGGGAAATCAACAGTAACACAATAACAGTAGGGGACCTTAACACCCCAATTTCACCAATGGACAGATCATCCAAAATGAAAATAAATAAGGAAACACAAGCTTTAAATAACACATTAAACAAGATGGACTTAATTGATATTTATAGGACATTCCATCCCAAAACAACAGAATACACTTTCTTCTCAAGTGCTCACGGAACATTCTCCAGGATGGATCATATCTTGGGTCACAAATCAAACCTTGGAAAAGTTAAAGACAATTGAAATCATAACAAGTATCTTTTGCAACCACAACGCTATGAGACTAGATATCAATTACAGGAAGAAAACTGTAAAAAATACAAACACATGGAGGCTACACAATACACTACTAAATAACCAAGAGATCACTGAAGAAATCAAAGAGGAAATCAAAAAATACCTAGAAACAAATGACAATGAAAACACGACAACCCAAAACCTATGAGATGCAGCAAAAGCAGTTCTAAGAGGGAAGTTTATAGCAATACAATCCTACCTCAAGAAACAAGAAAAATCTCAAATAAACAACCTAACCTTTTACCTAAAGCAATTAGAGAAAGAAGAACCAAAGAAAACCAAAGTTAGCAGAAGGAAAGAAATCATAAAAATCAGATCAAAAATAAATGAAAAAGGAATGAAGGAAACAATAGCAAAGATCAATAAAACTAAAACCTGGTTCTTTGAGAAGATAAACAAAATTGATAAACCATTAGCCAGACTCATCAAGAAAATAAGGGAGAAGACTCAAATCAACAGAATTAGAAATGAAAAAGGAGAAGTTACATTGGACACCACAGAAATACAAAGCATCCTACAAGACTACTACAAGCAACTCTATGCCAATAAAATGGACGACCTGTAAGAAATGGACAAATTCTTAGCAAAGTACAAACTGCCAAGACTGAACCAGGAAGAAATAGAAAATATGAACAGACCAATCACAAGCACTGAAATTGAAACTGTGATTAAAAACCTTCCAACAAACAAAAACCAGGACCAGATGGCTTCACAGGAAAATTCTATCAAACATTTAGAGAAGAGCTAACACCTGTCCTTCTCAAACTCTTCCAAAATATAGCAAAGGGAGAAACCCTCCCAAACTCATTCTACGAGGCCACCATCACCCTGATACCAAAACCAGACAAAGATGTCACAGAGAAAGAAAACCACAGGCCAGTATCACTGATGAACATAGATGCAAAAATCCTCAACCAAATACTAGCAAACAGAATCCAACAACACATTAAAAGGATCATACACTGTGATCAAGTGATGTTTATCCCAGGAATGCAAGGATTCTTCAATATACACAAATCAATCAATGTGATACACCATATTAACAAATTGAAGGAGAAAAACCATATAATAATCTCAATAGATGCAGAAAAAGCTTTTGACAAAATTCAACAGCCATTTATGATAAAAACTCTCCAGAAAGTAGGCATAGCAGGAACTTACCTCAACATAATAAAGGCCATATATGACAAACCCACAGCCAACATCATTCTCAATGGTGAAAACCTGAAACCATTTCTTCTAAGATCAGGAACAAGACAAGGTTGCCCAGTCTCACCACTATTATTCAACATAGTTTTGGAAGTTTTAGCCACTGCAATCAGAGAAGCAAAAGAAATAAAAGGAATCCAAATCAGAAAAAAAGTAAAACTGTCACTGTTTGCAGATGACATGATGCTATACATAGGAAATCCTAAAGATGCTACCAGAAAACTAGTAGAGCTAATCAATGAATTTGGTAGATTATCAGGATACAAAATTAATGCACAGAAATCTCTTGCATTCCTATACACTCATGATTAAGAATCTGAAAGAGAAATTATGGAAACACTCCCATTTACCGTTGCAACAAAAAGAATAAAACACCTAGGAATAAACCTACCTAAGGAGACAAAAGACCTGTATGCAGAAAACTATAAGACACTGTTGAAAGAAATTAAAGATACAAACAGATGGAGAGATATACCATGTTCTTAGATTGGAAGAATCAACATTGTGAAAATGACTATACTACCCAAAGCAATCTATAGATTCAGTGCAATCCCTATCAAACTACCAATGGCATTTTTCACAGAACTAGAACAAAAAACTTCACAATTTGTATGGAAACACAAAAAACCCTGAACAGCTAAAGTAATCTTGAGAAAGAAAAATGGAGCTGGAGGAACTCCCAGACTTCAGATTATACTACAAAGCTACAGTAATCAAGATAGTATGGTACTGGCACAAAAACAGAAATATAGATCAATGGAACAGGATAGAAAGCCCAGAGATAAACCCACACACATATGGTCTACTTATCTTTTATAAAGGAGGTAAGAGTGTACAATGGAGAAAGTACAGCCTCTTCAATAAGTGGTGCTGGGAAAACTGGACAGCTACATGTAAAAGAATGAAATTAGAGCACTTCCTAACACCATACACAAAAATACACTCAAAATGGATTAAAGTCCTAAATATAAGGCCGGACACTATCAAACTCTTAGAGGAAAACATAGGCAGAACACTCTATGACATAAATCACAGCAAGATCCTTTTGACCCACCTCCTAGAGAAATGGAAATAAAAACAAAATTAAACAATTTGGACCTAATGAAAGTTAAAGGTTTTGCATAGTAAAGGAAACCATAAGCAAGATGAAAAGACAACCCTCAGAATGGGAGGAAATATTTGCAAATGAAGCAACTGACAAAGAATTAATCTCCATAATACATAAGCAGCTCATGGAGCTCAATAACAAAAAAACAAACAACCCAATCCAAAAATGGGCAGAAGACCTAAATAGACATTTCTCCAAACAAGATATACAGATTGCCAGCAAACACATGGAAAGATGCCCAACATCACTAATTATTAGAGAAATGCAAATCAAAACTATAATGAGGTATCACCTCACACTGGTCAGAATGGCCATCATCAAAAAATCTACAAACAATAAATGCGTTAGAGGGTGTGGAGAAAAGGGAACCCTCCTACACTGTTGGTGGGAATGTAAATTGGTACAGCCACTATGGAGAACAATGTAGAGGTTCCTTAAAAAACTATAAATAAAACTACCATATGACCCAGCAATCCCACTACTGGGCATATACCCTGAGAAAACCATAGTTCAGAAAGACACATGCACCCCATTGTTCACTTCAGCGCTAATTACAATGGCCAGGACATGGAAGCAACCTAAATGTCCATCAACAGAGGAATGGTTAAAGAAGATATGGTGCATATATACAATGGAATGTTACTCAGTCGTAAAAAGGAACGAAATTTGGTCATTTGTAGAGACATGGATGGACCTAGAGACTGTCATACAGAGTGAAGTAAGTCATAAAGAGAAAAACATATATCGTATATTAACGCATATATGTGGAATCTAAAAAAAATGGTATATGTGATCTTATTTTCAAAACAGAAATAGAGACACAGAAATAGAGAACTAACATACGGATACCAAGGGGGAAAGGGGAGGAGGTGGGCTTAATTGGGAGATTGGGATTGACATATACACACTTTTGATACTATGTATAAAATAGATAACTAATGAGAACCTACAGTATATCTCAGGGAACTCTGCTCAATGCTCTGTGTAACCTAAATGGGACGGAAATCCAAAAAAGAAGGGGGATATATGTATATGTATAGCTGATTCACTTTGCTGTACAGTAGAAACTAACAGAACATTGTAAAGCAACGATATTCCAATAAAAATAAATTTAAAAAATAAATTTAAAAAAATACTATTGTAAATCACATCCATTCTCTTTTATGCTTTGTCTATAGGCTGATTCAAATACAGAAATCAATGAAAAATGCTGAAGTTGTTATAGCTATGTATTAGTTATCTGTTCCTTCATAACAAATTATCGTAAACTTAGTGGCTTAAAATAATACACATTGTTATCTCACAGTTTCTGTGGGTCAGGCGTTTGTGCACAGATTAACTGGGTTCTCTGCTTCATCATCTTACATGGCTGCCATCAAGTTATTGGCCAAGACTGTGGAAGAATCTGCTTCAAGCTCACATGGTTGTTGGTAGAATTCTGTTCCTTGCATGTTTTAGCACTGAGAGTCTCAGTTTCTTGCTAGGGTTTGGCCAGTGACTACCCTTAGTTGCTCACCGTAGGGGCCTCTCCACAGAGCAGCTCACGTCATGGCAGTATACATCATCAAAGCCAGGATGGGAGAGAGTACGTTAGCAAGACATACATTACAGTGTTCTATAATGTAATCATGGAACTGACATCCTGTTACTTTTGCCATTTGTTTATTAGTTAGAAGTAAGTCATAGTTCTTTATTCAAGGGGATAGGTTTACACAAGACCATGAGTACCAGGAGGCGAGAATAATTGTAGAGCCTCATCAAGTTTTTCCACCACAAGCTATATAATTTTTTTCTTTGCTGCGCCTACTGATTTGATTATGTCCCTTTCTTTTGTAATTTTTTCCAAAGTTTATAATTCTTCTTTTATGTATACTATCTTTATTCTTCTCCCCGAAATGTGATATCCAATCAAATTTTGTGTTGAGTTTTGTTTTCCAGAGATCTTCTTGGAGACCTCTACCTCCTGCTTCTATTTGGACTAGGCAATCGCTAGGTTTGTTACAACAAACTAGGGCTTGTATTTACTATTTTTCTGTCAGTTCCATCTTTAACTTTTGCTGCAGCACCTCTTCAATCTAGACATGTTCAGCCTGTAAGTATTTATTGGGTGGCTACCATGTGGCAGGTACTGTCCTAGGCTCTTGGTATCCAGTAGTGAAAAATAAAAGTAAAGATTCCTCTACTTGTGGAACTTATATTCTATTAGAGAGAGACAGACAATATACAAAGTAAATGAGAAGACTATATAGTTTGTCTGATGTCCATAGGTACTTAGAAGGAAAATAAAGTAGAAGAAGGATAAGAAGGAGAAAGTTTGCTTATGCATGGGAAAGTGTTAGAAAGATAACCAGTTAAATTTTAAACAGGGTGGGCAGGGAAGATCTCTCTGAGAAGAGGATATTTGAGCATAGACCTGAAGGAGGTGAGAGAATGAGCTACGGGTATCTAGGAAAGCTCTCTAAGCAAAGTGAATCATGATACAAAGTGTCCTTACATTGAGGTAATGGTGCCGTATACCACGTCACACTGCCATCTCAATCAAAATGATGGGATCAGGAATCATTGCCTGAACCAAAGTATCCAATAAATGTCTTTGCAGGAGAACTCTGCAGAATGGAAATGTTCTATGCTAGGATGGGACTGACTCACCCAATCAGATCTTCTAAGGGAGAGTCTGACCATGGCACACACAAAGAAGGATTGAAGAGAGAAGGATTGAAGGGTGTTGGAGAGGGAACCATCAGAGGCTAAGAGGCAACAGCACTAATGATAAAGCAGGAGCGGAGCAGTGGAGAAGCCAAAAGTTGAAAAATAAAAGAACAGGAGGCAAGCAGAGACAATAGAAATCTGAAACTAGAAAATGCGTAACTCCCGAGTTGCTGATAGTAGAGTAGCTAGGGTAGCGTGAACAGTGTCCATATCTCCCCAACTTCTGATAAATTTGTTTCCTCTATTTATTCTGGTTTTTACCATAAAACTCTGTCTTCTGAGGTAACTGAAGCTATGTCTTGCAACGAAAAGAACCACTAACAACAAAGCAATTCTTTCTGCTTTCCTTAATTAGCTGAATTCTTTATTTATTTATTACTTTAATTCCACTTAAAATAAAAACAAAAAATTCAAGACAGGTGTGGCGTATGTACATTTTCAGCAGCACGAAAAGCTGCTAACTTGTAAGCATCCACTTGCTTTTTCTCTCTTGGGGATGTCTAAGAGGTGTCTTCCCCCCACCCCACCAAAGGTGTCCCTATATCAAAGTGAAATTTAGTGTTTTTCAGACTGATTTTTCAGGTTCTAGTCTATTCCTGTGCCTATGCTTGTGGTTGAGATTGTAGATGTATGGTCCCTGTATATTTCTACTAGACTATTAGCAAACATGTTTCCCACCCTCTTTCACATCGTTACTGCCTTGAATCTGAATCCATTAGAGCAACTGTGGGAGATGAGTGTGCACTCCCACCTTGGGCACTTGTCACTCTAACCTCTCTCTCTCTCTTTCTCCATTAGAACCTCAAGGCATACTGATCGTGAACTTTCTACTCTAGGAGACTAATGTATTTATAATATCTTGCAGCACAAATTAGACCAGTGAGTGCATAACTGTTGCACTTTAAATAGTCCGTTACTTAAAGGCAGGAGCAATTGCTGATTGCTAGCTGTGAAGCAGTGCTTTACATTTGTACATTTAAATTGCTCCCTCTTCCAGTGGGATAAGTAAAATAAAACATCATTTCTTTTCCTGTTTTCTTTCTGGTAAATTTTTACCTTTCATGTTACAACAGTTGTGGAATAACTGCCCCTAATAAAATGTGCTTAAGTGTAGTAATTTAGCAGAGACATGAATGTTAGTCACAGGAGTCGACTTCTAGCAGTTCACATTTTTCCTCACGAAAAGAACTAAGTAAAATTACGATAACAGAATGTAACACATGCCGCAGTTATTTTGCTAAGCTCAGCCTCTGAAGTGCAAAAAAAGTCTATGAAATTTTAAAATCATACTTAAGCAGTTTTTTACTCATTTTGGAGGATTCTCTCATCCACGGTTTCTTTTTTTTTTAATCTGGCTGATTATAAAGCAGTTTTTGCACTCATAAATTCCTTGATCTGTTAGTATTGTTAAACTCTTGCTGCTGCAACTTTATGCAGTGAATTTTAGGTAATGATGAAATGACTTTCCTATTTATTAATTCAAAATCTTGAATTCTCCAGAGCATTGACTTAAATCATCGTTTCCATAGTTGCAGAATTTCTATCGTAGACAATGTCCTTGAAATTATATCAGCTCACTAGGAGAGAATTACTGGTTCACAAGGGAGAAATTCTGTCAGGACCAAAGCCAAGATCCCAAGGGGTATAAACCCTATTTTTATGTGAACATATTTGAAGAGGCAAATAGGCAGAGGAATAAGAGAATAGGAGGTAGATGGTCTAAATGAAGCTGAGGGCTTTAGAGTGACAGATTAATATGTAAAACTATCTGTGCTAGTTAAATCAATTGATTAGATGCCCCTGGTAATGCACCGAAGGTTTCTGGTTAGATATTTGCATGGGTCACTGAGTTTTGCACAATGGATAAAAACCGTTTCACAGACACTCCTCTAACTTCAGCACACCATCTTGTAAGTATGAGGTGATGGGGCAAAAATATCTGATGGTCCCACACAATCTCAGTCACAACCATGGATGACAACCCCAAGTGCTGGTCCCACTGAGAGTGGCCAGTAGCCTTTCGTTCCTATGGAAACACATAGTTAATATTGTCAGAATATCCAAGTTCCACTGAATACTTACACCTAGTGGGCATTTAACAACTATTTGTTGAATAAAGGATGTCTGATTCTACGAGCTCTCATAAAGCAGTCAATTACGTGGGTACCTGCTGAAATAGAGAAGGTAGTCAAAAAGGAAGAACAGGAACAGAGGTAAGGGTTGGGGATAGAAGAAGAAGCCTGAGAAAGCCTTCCAGAATTTTCCCTGAATAGCCTTTTACTTGCTCTATATAAGCAATGTTGAGGGAGAGGTGAGACGAAGTGTTCTGGATGGAGGCAACCACGTAAGCAAAGGCCCAGTGTAAAAAGAGCTCTTATATTTTAGGACTGGATAATCTTGTCATTAAAGATAAGAACTTCCCTAGCTATTGTACCTTTCATACTATCTTAAGTTAACTTCAAGTTATTTTCAGGGAATCAGGAAACATACAGAGAAAAATACATCCATTTGAAGCTAAAATTACAGATAATTCTGCCTTAAAAAAATCCTTTGACATATACACACTACAATATATAAAATAGATAACTAATAAGGACCTACTGTATAGCACAGGGAACTCTACTCAATACTCTGTAATGGCCTATATAGGAAAATAATCTAAAAAGAATGGATATATGTATATATAGCTGATTCACTTTGCTGTACATCTGAAAGTAACAAAATATTGTAAATCAACTATACTCCAATAAAAATTTTAAAAAATACATGCATGTACAGGGAACTATATTCAATATGAATATGAAAAGGAAAAGAATGGAAAAGAATATGAAAAGGAACTATTTTCAATATCCTGTGATAAACCATAATGGAAAAGAATATGAAAAGGAATGTTGTATTGATTTCTACTGTACTGCTGTACAGTAGAAATCAATACAACATTGTAAATCAACTATACTTCAATAAGATAAATTTTTTTAAATGTGAAAAAAAATCCTTTGGTCTATATGTATATCGAGATTTTTAGTCTGAAAAATGTTTAGTTCTTGGTCACCCCCCCATACCCACCACAGCCAGGCCTACCTTCAGTGCATACTTCTCTCAATCTTGTGTACCTACATTTGTTGTAACAGAATAAACTTTACAGTCAATTGTCTCCTTTAGTGTTTACCAACCCTTGCTAATGCTACTAGATATTTGGGGCAAGGATATTTTTTTTTAGATTTAACAGAGCTCATAAAAACATCACTCCACCTAAGTGAATTCAAGGGTTTGCAGAGAAAAATATCTGAGAAAATGGGCAAATTTTTAATGTTGCCTGGAGGGAATAAAACTTTGTTAAATTGTGATATTGAAATAAAAACAAACACCAAGCAAAGAAATAGTAAATAATAAGAACTGCTAAATAGCTTGGAATGAACTTGGTAGTTAGCAAGGTAAGAATTTTTTTTAATCCTAAATGGCTGATTGAAATGAAGAGGAGAAGAAAGTCCTATCTTTTATAATCTTGATACTTGGAATCTATATAATATCTCTGATCTTTACCATCAACTTCTTTTAGTCCATAAAACTTGTAGAGATGTTAGGGGGTGGTCAATATTTTCTCAGTTTGTAAAGTAACCATTTAGCAACACAGATTACATAAGGTCAACCCCAATTGTGAGATGAAAATGGAAATCATAATTGCATACTCAAATTTACCATGGATTTTCTTATATTTGCTTCATTCCCACCCCACCCCCCCAACCTTTTAAACTAACACCAATATAACCAATTAGAATAATAGTATGTTAAGAATGATCACCTGAATGACTGTTCTCCCTTCTTTACTAATTATATTGTGTTTTATTAAGATATAATTGATATATAATATTGTGTTATTTTAAGGTGCACAACATAATGATTTGATATATGCATGTATTGGGAAATGACTATCACAATAAGTTTGGATAATATCTGTCACTGGACACAGTTACAAATTTTTGTGTGTGATGAGAACTTTTAAGATCTACTTTCTTAGCAACTTTAGAATATACAATACAGTATTGTTAACTAGAGTGACCATGCTGTACATTATTACATCCCCAGAACTTATTCATCTTATAAGTGGAAGTTTGTACCTTTTGACCACTTCACGCTCATTCCCCTCCCACACACACACACACACACACAGCCCCCACCTGGCAACCAACAATCTTTTCTCTGTTTCTATGAGTTTGGATTTTTAAGATTCTGCATGTGTGTCATATAGTAATTGTCTTTCTCTGTCTGACTTACTTCACTCAGCATAATGCCCTTGAGGTCCATTCATGTTGACACAAATGGCAAGATTTCCATCTTTGTATGGCTGAATAATATTCCATTGTATGTGTATATATATATATACACACACACCACATTTTCTTTATTCATTCATCAGTCAGTGGACACTTAACATTGTATATTTCCATACGTTGGCTATTGTACATAATGCTGTGATAAACATGGGAGTGCAGATATCTGTTCAAGATAGTGATTTGGTTTCCTTGGGATATATATAGCCAGAAGTAGAATTGCTGAATCATATGGTAGTTCTATTTTTAATATTTTGAGGAATTTCCATACTGTTTTCCATACTGGCTGCAGCAATTTACATTCCCACCAACAGTGCACAAGGGTTCTGTTTTTTCTGCATCCTTGCCAACACTTGTTATTTCTTATCTTTTTGATGACAGCCATTTAACAGGTATGAGGTGATATCTCATCGTAGTTTTGATTAGCACTTCCCTGATGATAAGTGATGTTGAGCACTTTTTCTAGTGCCTGTGGGCCATTTGTATGAGTTCTTCTGCCCATTTTTAGATCAGATTGTTTTTTTGCTATTGAGTTGTATGGGTTCCATATAAAGATTTTGGATATTAACCCCTTATCAGATATATAATTTGCAAATGTGTTCTCTATTTCTGTAAGTTGCCTTTTCCTTTTGTTAATAGTTTCCTTTGCTGTGCAAAAGCTTTTTCTATCAATGTAGTCCCACTTGTTTATTTTGCTTTTGTTGCCTTTGCTTTTGGAGTCAAATGCAAAACAAACAAACAAACAAAAAAACCCCAAAAAACAAAAAAAAAATCATTGCCAAGGAGTTTACCCTCTATGTTTTATTCTAGGCGTTTTATGGTTTCAGGTCTTACATTGAAGTCTTCAGTTCATTTTGAGTTGATTTTTGTGTATGGTGTAAGATAGTGGTCCAGTATCATTCTTTTGCCTGTAACTTTCCAGTTTTCCCACCACAATTTACTGAAGGGACTATCCTTTCCCCATTGTATATTCTTGGCAACTTTGTCGTAAATTAGTTGACCATATATGCATGGGTTTATTTCTGAGATCTCTATTCTGTTTCCTTGATCTCTTTGTCTGTTTTTATGCCAAATACTTACTGTTTTGATTACTCTAGCTTTGTAATATAGTTTGAAATCAGGGAGCATGGTGCCTCCAGCTTTGTTCTCTTTCTCATAATTATATCATTGCATTGTGTAATTAATTAAATAGTAGAATTAGTGAGAATAAATTTTACTTTATGACTTTTCCCTTTAACATAAATAATATGCAGGCCACCTGAGATTGTCAATTTTCTCTTTAGGAAGTAATAGACTGATGGAAGGAGAGGCTCTTGGTTTTGTCAGCATTTCCTATGTAGCAGATTCAATGGAAAAATAAATTAACACCTAGGATATTCTTGAGCAAATGACTGCTGTAGTCCTGTATCATGACTCCAATTTTTAATATTTAATTTTTGAATGTGTTTATTTTAAGATATTACAATTTATTTAAAATCATAATGAATTTTAGAAATGAAAAGTTATATTCTTCCTATATTAATTGCCTTACAAATTTGATTTTATCATATATTGTACACATTAATCTTATTTAATTACAATAACCCTAGGATTTAAGACCTTATATTAGTTTTTTTTTTCTTTTTAAATGAAAAAGAAATTGAAAAGCTTGTTAAAGGACATTCAACAGGTTAGTGATGGATCGAAGATTCACAACCAGCTTTACTTGGAAAAAGATCTAAGTCTTGTTCATTACATTTCCACATGTTTTAAAAATGAAAAGTATGATGTATGTATGTTTGGGAATCATTTATCTTGATGAGACTTTGGTTGGAAAGAATTTGTGTAAAATTTGTGTTGGGAGACACAAAATGTTTTTAGTTCCTCAGAGTAACAAAAAAACAGTAGATGGAAAATAAAGCTATGGAAGGAACATGCAGACAACCAAGACACTAGAAGTTTCAATATGTGGCAAAATCAAGGTGTTTCATGGTTGTCTCCTAGAGATTTGTCCTTCGTCCTGCAGCGATTGCTCCTTGCCCTCAGTCCTCACATTCCAATAGTGAAAGAGGTTTTTCATAGGTATTGTATTCTGCTATATTTGTGTATTACTTACAAGTATATATATTGGAGGAAAAACTTTTCCTCTACTCTCTTAAGTTCTGAACCAAATTAAACTGACAAGTGATAGTTTAACAGGAGAAAAGAAACACCCATTTTATTTTTAATGTTATGTGTGAAGGAACTGCACAGGAAAAAAATGAAAGCCCCAAAACGCAGTTAGATTTGGAGGCTTACATACCATTTTATTTAACAAAGGGCAATAAATTGTGGAAAAGTGACCAGACAAAGGAAAAAAGGTTTGGGGCTTCTAGGAGTGGTAAATTGTAGGAAAGTAAACCTAGGGGGGAAGCTAATGGTAGATAAGGGTTATTCAGTAAAGTTTATTTATTCAAACTCATCTTGGTTCCATCTCCATCTCTGATGATGTGTTGTTTTCCTCTTTTTGTACAGTTTTTTTTTGAGGGGCGGAGGGGCGACACTTTCACACCTTCACAAGGGGAATTTATTCTCTGCTTCTAGGTAGGTAGGGAGAGGACAGAGAGCTCTTCCTGTGTCTGTTCTCAATTGCCTTTAGCTCAAAATAATCCTTATGACAAAATTGCATATTTTAGGATAGCATATTCTGATCCCCTTCATACACAAGCTTCCACATGAAGTTCAGAAACAGTAATATTTTCTTACAGATCTACTCTGTCCCCAAATATTAAACTCAGGTGACATTCCTTTTCCAGCTTGACTTTGCAACAGTCACTTCAAGAAACTTTATTATGTTGTTAGTTGAGAAGTTCATTTTACTCCTGGATTGAAGGGAACAGTTTGGATCATAATGAATATATATTCTAAAAGTAAAAGGATTATGATAGAAGGCCTCGGTTCACAAAGCCTAAAATATTTATATCTGTTCCTTTATAGAAAAAGTTTGCCAGCCTCTTGTCTAGAGGTTGGATTCACTCAAAAGAGATTTTCTGTTTGGACTTAAGAATGTACTTCAGAATGTTTAAAAACAATAACAACCAGCAAAACTTATATTAATCTTTCTCTTTCCTGAACTTAAGTAGCAACTTACAACTTGGCATGCTTTTTAGGAATTGGGATATTCGTGTGTTATAGTGTGTGTATGCGTGTGTGCATGTGTCTATAGAATTTAACCTCATCTTAGCTCTTCAACAGATTTCAGGCTTAGAGAAGGCAGAGACTCATTTCATAAACTTATTTTGTTTACCATGAATGATAATGTTTTGATATTAATCAAAATGTTGCTTAATGAACACTATATAAATAAATGATTAAAGGAAATGAAAATTTTAAATCAATCTTAAATCTTATGCAAAATACATATGTTTAATGATCATGCATATTTACATCAAAATGAAAATTCTTATCTTCAGCTCCCTGAAGACTCAAGAATTCTCAGTGAGACGAAAACAACTGTAAGTGGACAGAACTAGAACTGCAGTAAAAAGCCCCTATTGAGACCTGACTCAGTCTCTCACCTCCTATGTGACCAAGGCAAATTACTACATCCTTCTGAGTCTTTTTTCCCAGGTAGCTTGAAGTGGATGATCTCTAAGTTTCCATCAAATTCTGAAAATCTGTGACTAGTAATGGTAAGCTGTCCTACCAGCAAGTTGTGTTTCTGGTCATAGGCATTATTATTTAAAGGGATACTACTTAGATACCTTTTCTGCAAAATATCAACCTTGCTGACTATTAACTTCTTCTTATGAGCTAGACATTATGCTCAGTGCTCCCAGGTATTCTCACTTAATTCTCAACTTGAAGTAACAACTATTGCTATTTCTTTTTTTTTTCGGATGAGGAAATTAAGCTCAAAAGAGGTCAAAGTCATTTGCCCATGCTCATAAAACTATGACATATCAAAACGATTTAAATGTGATTTTATTTCAAAACCTAAAATTACTGCCCCCTGAGCTATATAGTTTAACATCCTAATGGTTCCCCCACCCCCCGAAAATCTTTTTATTTTGTAAATGTGAAGAAGTGTCATTTGAAAGGCAAAAACCTTAAGTTTGTCCTGCCTAACATTTTATCTCTCAGTCAACCCTTTGACAAGAATTAGGGAGAGTAGGAAGGCAGAGGGAATATCAGAAGGGAGCAGCTGTCCTGACAAAGGTAGATGGGCACCCAGCAAAGAGGAACTTTACCATGGTTATTATGTTGCCTAAGACAGGCCATACAACCTGTCTTAGTCTGCTCAAGCTGCTATAACAAAATACCAAAGACTGGCTGGCTTAAACAACAAAGGTTTATTTCTCACAGTTCTGAAGGCTAAGTCCGAGATCAAGAAGGTGGTATATTTGGTGTCTGGTGATGCTCTATGTTTGCAGATGGCCATCTTCTCATTATGTCCTCACACGCACTTGAGAGAGAAAGAGGGAGAAAGAGAGAGAGATTTCCTGACTCACTCTTTTTATAATAGCACTAATCCCATAATGAGGACCTCACCCACAAGACTTAATCTAACCCTAAATATATCCCCAAACCCTCACCTCCAAATATTATCGTCTTAGGGGTTAGGGCATCAACATATGAATTTTGGAAGGACACAAATATTCAATCCACAGCACTTCCATTTATAATTTTACTAGAACATCATTTACCCCATGTCCTTTGGAAAGAACACTTTACCTTGAAGATCTAGAAATCTTAGAGTTGAACTAGAAAATGTGATTCGAAATCCCATTGACACATGTAGTATATTATCTATCCCCAGGTCCTATCCTCAGTGAATGTCTTGATTACTGCAAATGGCTTTTAGTCTCTTTTTTCTCCTTTTTGGGTGAAATCAAACTACCAAGTTTATATATTTGATGACCTCCTACTTTCTAGTTTCCTCCAAAATATATGAAAAAATATATAGGTGTGTGTATATATATATATCTTCAGTTTATATTAAAATGTTTTTCACTTTATCTCAGTTAACTGATGAAACTGAAATCATTCTGTTTTAATTCCCAATGAAGTGATATGAACAAGTGTTTTTAGTGTGTAGGGAGAGGGTAGAAAAGAGGGGGTGGGATGGAGGCCAGACCCAATGTGATGTACTTTTAGTAATGAAACAAAGCGTCTTGCAGTGAGGCCTCTGTACCACAGAAATGCATACATGGACTTATTTTTATGCAAATGTAGCTATCAGCTTACATACTATAATACACTTGGTAAAAAATAAGTCAATGAAAAAATACTCCCTTCTAAAATTTGTTGGATCATCACACAAACCAAGAAAAACTTTTTTTGTTGTTTTTGGGTTCTGTTTTTGGTTTTTTTGTAGAGCCTTTGGGTTAATGAAACATAGCCAGTTACAGTGATCTTGCTGTTTTTCTTCTCTCCACTGAGCACAGTTTACTTGATATCTTATCCAAGGCAGAGTTTGCCAAGACAACTGAGCAAGTCTGGTGTAGAGAACTTTAATATGGCTAGAAAATACTCAGCATTGAACAAGGGTCTGTGTCAGGCTCTAAGACTAGCCGTATTTCCTTTCTCAGATGTTTTTTCTTTCTTCCTGGAGTCACCAAGTCTTTGCTTCCTTGAGTCTTCAGGTTGTCAGGAACTTTCAGAGAAGATAAGTGGTTCCTCTGGTTAGGTTATATGCCTCAGTGCTAATCCTCAGCCAGTCTTGGATTCAGTGTGTCCTACGGAAAGACTTTTCACTTGCCTGACTGTTTCCTCCTGTGAAACCTGTGGTTTTTCTAATTCTGTGCCAGCTTACAAGTTGACTGATGATTGGTGAGATCAGTTATCCTTGTGGGTAAGGAACTCTGCAAATGCCAAATTGCATGCACTAAATCATTGGATAATATAAAGCTGCCAAATCAAGAGTTAAAGGAAGCAGTCAAAACTGCCTAATGCATTTGTTGCATATTTTCAGAGCCTGAATCAACTCATGGAACCAGAAGTCAGATAAAGTGAGTTATACGTATTAGTTTATCTAGACCTCACACCAACATCTGACGTAGGTATTGCTATTATCCTCAGTTAACAAATGAGGTAGTTAACTGGCCCAAGGACACTACTTGATGAATGGTGGCAGGAGAAGTGGAACCCAGGACTTCCTGGTTTTAAAACAATTAAATCACACCGCTTGTAATGTAATCATTCCATTTGACTTACAATAATAACAGAATTTCATGCCAAGATCATTTAGAAGTTCAGAATGAGCTCTGAAGTAACAGTACCAGTTGCTAGCTTTGCACACCTGGGCAAGTTATATTATCTCACCTGTAAAATGGGGTCAATACCTGTTCCTTCCCAAAGGGTTACTGTGAGATAATCTACATGGAACATGTAACTGGTGCTCAGTACTTAGTGAGAATTCAAAACATTTTAGGTTCTTTTATCACTTACTTAATGGCACTATCATTTCTAATAATCACAACATTACCACTTTCAGCTAGAAAGCATGTGTACAAATATACATTAATTCGCAGGTCTTCCTTGACCTATTGTTTCAACTGGCTGATACAATCACAATAAGACAAGTAATAAGGCAGTATAGCCTCTTATACAGATAGTTTTCTGGCTTGGTTGTGAGATTTAAACATCGGTTGCTATTTCTATCCCAAGCTGTTTTGAATGAGCTAATAGATTATTTGTGTGCATTTTAGGAGAAATTGTAAAGTAGAGTGAAGTAATGGCTCCATTATGCACATTAAGTATTTGGATTTTGCATGGTCAGTGGGAAGGAAAAACCTGGAATTATTTCAAACCCTCCTTGTAACTGTATCTCTCTGCCTTCTGTGTAAGCAGGTAAGAACTACCAAAATCTCTAATTAACAAAAGAATAGACATAAGAAACCATGTGTATTCACATTTGTTTCCAAATAGCCTATGATAGCTACAGGCAGTTATGTGACCTTAGAGAAAATATTGCAAATTTATGTGACCTTAGAGAAAATATTGCACATTTCCTGGGCTGGTGTGTTCAGTGCTAACTCCCCTAAATTCAGGGCCCCTGGAGCTCCAGATTCAGATAGCTGTGAGTTTGAATTCCAGCCCTGCCATTTAACTAGATATGTGACCCTGGACATGTCTCTTTAAGCTTCCATTTCCTCCTCGGATATGTGTAAATGATAGTTGTACCTACCTCATGAATCGTCATGGCCTTTAAGAAAATCTGTCTATAGATGGATTACATACTATGGCATTTTATGTTCTCAGTAAGTTTTAGCAATTGTGATGCTATGAGTATTGTTTCTTATTGCACTTGGAATTGAATATGACTGTAATTTTAGCCTGTCTTTAGATTCTGCATAGCTTTAAAAAGTTTAAAAAGGAAACAAACCATTTTCTATGAAATTTAAAACACTTAAGGAGAGTAAGAAGATATGCCTTTTATTTGCAAAATCTAATATTTCCCCTAAATTCCAGGCAATAAAAGTCAATTTTTGTGCTAAGGTTTTTAATCATATAAAATCATCAAAACTTCTACTAACATTTTTGAAGTACCTGTGTGGGCATGGCATCATGCTAGGTGCTATAATACAACAATTAATGATGTAATGCATAAGCAGCATTTTTCAAGGTTTTAAGTGTGGTTATGAACTAATTAGTCTCAATCTTTGAATCTTATAATAGGAGGGACTTGAGGCTTAGTTTTAATGGACAGGTTCACAAGTCAGAAGGTAACTGAATTCTTCTGATACCCAACTCCAAGTCCAGGCTTTAGTCCATATGTGAGAATATCACATATTTTATGTGCCTCCTTTTTAAGTTGATAAGTTTACGTGTTGAATAAAAGAAACCACATGGAAGAGGCCTTCAGATCCAGCTCTTCTTGAAGTTTCTCATAAATGTTCTTTTCTTATATGAAGACTATCCTTTGACTTTATAGAAGAAAATTGCAGTTGCCCTCTCTCGCTTGGCATTCACAAAGAAAAATTGCTTTGAAAATGTAAAACACTATACAAATATATCAGTATCTGAATCCTCCCAATCTATTTTTCTCTTGATTTTTATTTCTTTTTTCTCTAGAAGAGCGCTGTTATTTTGAGACAAGAGCAGACAACATAACCTTTTAGGAAAGCTTGCAGGTCTGGCCTTCAGCAACAGGGAGATTGGGTTTAGTCCCAAACCTACCACTTTCGAGGTATGTTGACTCTGGAAATTAGACAGGCTCTTTTGCCTTATCTCTGTTCTTTATCCTTTGCCTGTTATCTCTAGAATAGGGATAATACTAATACCAATGTCATAGGTTTATTTTTAAGGTGATTATAATAGTTGAAATTAAAAACGAAAAAACTTTCTTGTCAAATCCATTTTCAGATATGCTATTTTCATCAAAACAAAGAATCGATATAGCCCACTATATCCAGGAAGCTTTAGTAATAGACTGATGACCATACAGAGATGTTTGATTGATTTTACACAGTTTATAACTAGTGTAACTATCTCTCACATAGGTGACTCTCCAGCTAGACTACATAGCACAGTTGCCTGAGAGCATTAAAAATACTGATTAACAGGCCCCATCCTTAAATAACCAAACCGTGATCTCTGGGAATGGGGCCCTTGGCAGTCACTGGCACTTTTTTAAAGGGGAAAAAAAATCCTGCTTCCATGTTATCATCTCAACTTTATAGACTTTTTAAATCTTATCAACCATACCATTTTGAGGCTGAAAGTGTTGCTTTTGTTTATTGCATTATTAATGATGCATCTTTTAAAAGCTGGATACATCTGAATATATTATAAAGAAATGTAGATGTGACTACATTTGTAGATTTCAAGGAAATGCAAACATGAAATCTAACAAGTCTTCACAAAATCTCAAATGTTATCTACACCATGCTTCAAACTTTCCTCCTGAACATGAAAGTCTGTTTTTTTCTTTTCTTTCAACCTTTGGATAAACAGTAATTTTACTCATCCTTCCATTTGCAGCCTAAATATTCCCCATTCCTAAACTTTTGTTTTCCTTCTGCAAAGTAGAATAACTTGTAATACCTGCAGGATTGCCTAAATGCAGTTAGATACCCCTGGATTCATCTAAACAAATATACATCAATTTTGTTTTGTAGAGCAGTTTGTGATTACTTGAGATTTCCCACAGGTGTTGTCTTAGCTATTATTTGTTCTTACTTCTGTAATTTTCTACCATGGTACATAGGTAGGAGGACCAGGCTAATTCACTGAGACACCTCCAGACACATGGGGAAGAAACACCAACTATGAGCCTTAAAATCAGGGGAGGAAGATGCATACAGGCGCTAAGACTCAGAAAAGATGAAGCTTCTTTTAACTATTCAAGATAAAAGAAGGAGAGATGGTTAAGTCTCTCTGCCTCTGCTACACCCAGTGGCAAGTGACTGCTCATTGAATAGAGTTCACAATGACAAAATTCATTTCGCTTTGAGTCATTGCCTTTACTTAATGAAAAGGAAGCAAAACCTACAGGAGTAAGAGTGCTAGGGAATTGTGTTACAGTTTCGTTGTTTCCCATAAAAGGTACATAGAGGAGAAATACTTAAGGGAAACAGATACATGAATTTGAGGTGACTTCCCCTCATCACAATACAGACACATCCTAATTCAAGGGAATCTGTGATTTGCTTTCTAATTAACATTCCAAAGTTTCATAGCTTTGAGAACTTGGAACAGGTTGCATTATCTCTGTCACCTCCAATCTGTATTTCTTAATAATTCAGTTTACTCATTTTCTTATGTTAAATAGTTTTTTGGGAAGCATTTAAGAAGTAGTGCTTTCATCTGGGAAGTATAAGGTTTAAGCCACCCAAACTAAAGACATAGCTATTTTGCTAAGTTAATTAGGAATATAACTACATAGTATATATAATATAAAGTATTTGATAAAATACAAATTCAACTACAAAAAGAAACAGCTTACACCAACCTGTAAGGTACCTCCATCTCAGTATGTACAAAACTGGGTTCAGCATCTTTCTTTACTCTCATCCCAGTTTGGTCCATTTTGAATGAATGGGGAGCACAGAGACTGAGAAACCCAAGTCCTTTTAAACAAGTCCTCTTCTTCGCCACCTATCATTCTATACCTAATTCATCACCAGCATCTGTTCATAGATAATCTAGACACATCTATTCTCTGTCTATATCTCCGTCGTCACTACCACACCCCAAGACTGGACTGCTGCAAACACTTCCTAAGTGGTCTACTGACATCCATTCTTATCCCCTTTCATGCATTTCCCCACTGCATCTAAAGAGACCCCTGCAATCATTTCAACACAAATCTCATTGTGTTACTCCTTCCTGAATCCCCTCTCCTCTCAGCCTTGAAACCCCCTCATCTCCCCCTCAGCCTCTCATGATTGCCCTCACCCTCCCTCCCCATCTCCCTGCCTTGCTTACCCTTGCTTAATGAGCCCCAGCCTGGTGGGGTTCCCTCGACACCACCCCACCCCCAATCAAGATTCAAAGGATAGAACTCTTCTTCCTCCTCTCAGTCCTAATTTACTTCTATGTGTCCTTCAGATTTCAGATTAATTGTCACTCCTCTAGGGAAATTTTCCCAATCTCTCTGCATAGGTTAATTTCCCTACTATGCCATCTCAGAGCACCATATGTCTTAGCACATATCACAATTGCAATTTTACAATTGCTGCTGATTATTTGATTAATATCCCCTCCACTAGACTGTGTTTATTCACCATTATATCTTTGGTGCCTTGGACAAGACTAGATGTCTATAAAGTACTCAATAAAGTAAATATTACCTGAATGAATTAATGAATCAAAAGGCTCAGTTCCCACATGTATGAAGCATTAAAAAGAAATCCCATAATTAGGGCACACCTAAGCCTTCTGTATTGCAGTAAATGCTAATGAAAAAAATGTCATGCTGACAGGCAGTTACTACATGGATTACAGTAACCTATCACTTCCTGCTTAATAGGAAACTGTGGTTCTTATGAAGGAAAAAAAACCACAATTATGAAAGATGGCATAATGCCAAATGGGTTACAATCCAGAAGGCTTTGGGGTTAATATAATACCCAAGTTCAAGGGTCAACCAAACTAATTTCTAAACATACATCTTATATTTGAAACAAAATGCTTAACACTTGACCCTAAGTATGTGTGAAATTTTTCAGGAATCTCATGTATCAAAGGTCAGTTATGTATTTTCCCAATTAAATTTGTCTTTTACGGATGCCAAGCTACTATTGGAACATTAACTTTGAAAATATTTTTAGTAATTAAGATTTTTTATTTCAATTTTCTAGAGGTTTTGGGGGATTTCTACTTCTTTAGCCACTTTCAGAGTGTTTAGCACCCAACACTAGGCCTAAATCCCTAAGAGTGAAATCATGGAAACATCACAGATCCTGAGTTCTTATTTTAATTTTGAATTCTGGTTACTGTACTTATATTACATACATAATTTGGGAAAAGTTATTTTTATATCTCCACATGTCACATGCCTCAATAAAATGGAGTAAGACTAAATTTAATGCTGTGTGAAAAATACCTACCATGGTATGAGGGGTACACTGAGTTCCCAGATAATGATAACTCTTGTCCTCTTATTTTTCTTTCTCATTTTTCTCATCATCTTGACCATTTAAGACCTTTGAAAAGTGTGGAAATCTGTATGCCAAGTTGTGTATGTTCAGTTTCAAATCAAATTTCATCTCCTCTCTCTGGGAGATGGATATAAAAGATCTCTCAGCTGAGGATTGGAATGACTTTTTCATTCTAAGTACATTTATTTATAGAAAGATACCAATCAAGAGCACACATGAAAACTGAAAGACATAAAAACCTTTTAAAAAAGTCAAGGAAGAAGCACATGTAACTTGTGTCATTTTCAGATTGAGGTTCTCTGACATGTGGCTTGCCTGAGGGAAATAATAAGTGATACCAGAGAATTTAACATTACCTCTTCTACATCTAAAGTCTTCTCTCAGGGACCACCTTGGTGTGGAAATCTGAGTCACACACCCTACTCCTCTGGAAAGAGTGATTTTGAAACCAACGGCTAACTTCCTCCAGTCAGTTAAGGGAGTTGCCCCTTTGGCCATGTAATATACAATAGAAAGAGCAATTCTTTTCTTTCTTTTCAATAGCATAGTATTTTTTTAAACACGGTTAAAAAATCACTTAAACTTTCTTATTCAATAACTTCCCTTTTGCAATTAAAGTGAGAATCTGAGGGTTTAAATCTACAAATAAAGAAGGCTTTTTGAGGATGTTTTATCTCAGCCTTCCAAATCAAGTTTCTGTGTTTAGTCTTAAATAAGATTTTAACACTGAAATATCTACTATGTTGGTCCCTTTGTAACAACAGCAAAAAAAGAAACTTAGGTAGCTTGCAAGTAGAAGTAAAGCTTTGAAAACAAATCCAAAATAATGTCTGAATAAAACCTCAGCTGGAATGTAATTGAATCGCTGACATTTGGCAAAGGTATCCAGCTAACTCTTAGCCCAAGGTGATGAATAGTGTCTCTCAAAATGAAATTCTCTGGCTTAGATCCCATTACAAATAAAGATACAACTCTGTCTATAATGACTTCATTGCATGGAAGTGATACTTGCACCAAGAAGTGGTTTCATTACTACCATGTATTACTCTAACATTACCCAGCAGCATTACTTAGGAGTTAAGAATATGAACTCTAAATTCAGTTTGCCTGAGTTGAAATGCTGGCTCCATCAATTACTAACTGTGCGATCTTGGTCAGGTTATATAACCTCTCTGCTTCTACTTTCTCATCTGTAAATGGAGATAATAGTGATATCTTACGGGATTGTCATAAGTTTAATTAACAAAACATATATTATGTATATTAGTAATAAATGCCAGCTACAGTTTGGTCATAAAGTTTGGAAACATAAATAAATGTTTACCGTACAAAACCAGCCCACTAAGTGATCAATTAATGAATTAATGCTACGCTTTACAAGCTAAGGAAAGGGCACTTAGAAGAGTTCCCATAGGATGGTGTACCACCCCATTATGCCAGAGTGGTGAGGGACTAATTGGATGATAATTTCCAAATCTGCACTGGCCCATGTGACCATGTGGAATGGGTTACCCACTCACCAGATTTTAACTCACTTGAGTACTTTTTCTGGGGTATGCTAAAGGTACAGATGTGTTCAGAAGAAATCTGAACTACAGTGTATCGCAGAGTGCCCGACTATCAACTTAAGGTTGGAAATGCTGTGTAAAAGCTCTAGCTTTGTTGCAGTTTCACACAGTGTGTAGATCTATGCATTGCTAATAAGGGACAACGTATGGAATGTGCTGTGCAAAATCATTGACCAAATCATAAATAAATGTTATTATGTAAATTTCCTCCGTGTTCAGATTTCTGCCACCCAGCCCAGCATAATGTACATGGTAGGCATGTTAGTATTAATGGTAGTTTATCAAGTTCTTGCCCATCACTATCAGTGCTCCAGGGGATTTTCCCTTGCCCACACATTAGAAAAAGGCAGGTGTTGTGGAGATGAGCCTTCTCCTAGGTGTCTTTATCTAGGGCAACAGGTATAGTAGATAATAAGCTATCAAAAAAAGGTGAGAATTAAAAGCCCTTCCTTTCTAAGAGTTTAAATACAGGAATCTTAGGGTCTCCTATTATAACATAAATGTGCTCATTTCCAAAGGAAGACCAGTTGAGAGCAGAGTAATATTGATGGTGACGAGAAAGTAGGGATTCAGAGCACATGACACTGCCTTGGGAAGGTCAGAATAAGATCTTACGAAAATCTTTCCCAAAATAAAATCCTGGTAGAAGCAGAATTTGAACCCAGATTTATCTGCAAAAGTCTTTGCTCTTTCTGCCACAACTTTCTGCTTCTGGAGATATTTTACAGCTCCTCTGATATGCCACAAATCATGCTAGGTGGGGAGTTGCCAGACTTAGCAAACAAAAATACAGGATGCCCAGTTAAATTTGAATTTCGGATAAATAATGAATAATTGTTTAGGGTAGGTATGTCCCATGCAATAATTAGGACATATTTGTACAAAATAAATGTGTGTACCGTATTTCATCTGACAAGTCTGTTAGAATATATGTTTATGTGTTGAGGGAAATCTAAGATCGTCATTCAGCCCGTAACTCCAATTCCTTTATGAGCACACAACACAGTGTGTTCCTTCATTCGGTTGTATGGTGCTGCAGTCATCCCCCCTTTTCCACGGTGTCACATCCATAGCTATTTGTTGTACTGTGCCGTTTTATATACGGAAATTGAGCCCCTGTGGGTACCAAAATCCATGGATGCTGAGGGATGACTGTACTTTCCTTATACTAACACCACTCACTGGTATTATTTATTTATGTTTAGTGGTTTGCATCTTCCACCCATCAGTATCAGGATCCCTAGATTAGATCAAAAGTGTCTCTAAAGAGAACTTTACAAAATGTCTGAGAATCCTTGATAATAATAAAGCACCTCCAGTTTTAAATCATTTCAAATACATTTTTATTAGTTACCACAAAATAAATCAGAAAATTTTTCATAAAGCACTGGAGTTTAAGGGAACTCTAAACTAGAGCCTCATATGTTGGTTTTTCTTTTTGTGTAATAAACCAAACCAGAATACATACACTTTGAGGTTTTGGGGTGTTTGTCTGTTTGTATTTCCTAAGTGGAGGTAATCTTTTATGCATAACCATCACTCTCTCACCTGATACCTTTCATAACGAATGACCTACCTTGGTGAGATGTTGAGTCTGGTTTGCTGCAGGAAATATGACCATACTAATTGATACAATCCAACCTCAGTAAGAAATGTATATCTAGTTATATGACTTGAATAAAATAGATACCAAAGTACTATCTAAAATGGATCCTGGTTCATAAATGTCTGTTTATTAAAAGATTAAAAAATAAAACAAAAGTTCATTTCTGATACCATTGCATTTAGTGTTGACATATAAAAGTAACTACTACTAAAGAGGTTGGGGTTTTTGTTGTTTTTGTTTAAAAGTACAGATCATGACTCATTAGCACCTTGAGAAGGCCATTTAGAATAGAAAATATCAGCATGTATTGCACATAAAATGGCTAGGTATTATTGTTTGTCCTTTAAATACATGAGTCAGAGTCAAAAACATTTGAAAGCCATAGTACTAGGGTGCTTGGCAAAAAAGTATTCTCTGGCAAAAATGTCCACTTACAATCTTATCTAAAGGGAAAATTTAGCCTTACTGATTAGAAAATCAGAGTTATGGATATTTTAAAGAGTTAAATGTCACTTTTATTCCCGTTTTTGTTTATCATTTTCGTGGAAGATAGTTTTGGACAAGACACGTATATCCCAGCTGTGGCTCTCTCAGTCTCAAAGACTGTGAGATCCTTTCACATGTGAAATTCATCCCCCTAATGCTACTATCTCATCTATTTCTGAAGCTGCAGAATTGGCTATTTTTTTTCTCTATTCAGTACCTGCTATTAAGCTATCTTCCAGCTCAGGCCTCTCTGTAGTCTTTCAATATAACCTCCCAATAAGAGGCATCTCTTTCTCAGTCTCAATCTCTGTCCCTCCCTCATCTCTCTCTCCCTCTCATTTATTGCATATGAATGCCTAAAGTACTACATAGCAGCTTACGTCATTCGATTGTTCCAAAAGACCCCTAAGGTAGAAGAGAACGTTGGAAAGAACTCCAGCTGATTCCACTGAATGCCTACCATATGCTAAGCACATATACAGACGCTATGGAGTATAATCCTCGAAGCAGGTTTGTGAAGAAAGATACAATTGCCTGCCTATCATAAATTATCACACTGAAGCCCAGGGTAGCAAACTGGGTTGGAGAGATACTGTCCTCACCTCTTACACAGAGACCAGCTGAGATGCATAGAACGAAGGTCACTTGCACAAGTCACAAGAGAAAAGCAGTAAAAGAAGACCTGAATTCTAGTTTAGTGCTTGCTCCCTTCCCTTGGACTAGAGGGTTGTAGTACTTTTTTGAAGAAATGGCATGAGAGTCAGGCAAAGTGACTGTATTATGAGTATTTCCTTCTAATGTGTTGGCTTTACTGCATATTTGAAGTTTTAGCAGCTTAAGAATATGAGAGTGATATGTATTGTTTTCTTAATCCAACAACAACAATAATAATAGATTTTCCAGGAGTTTTTGTTTTTGTTTTTGTTTTTTACTTTTGTTCTTTCATTTTGACAAACACAGAAGGCTGGATGATAGAGCTCTGGGCATTTAAGCTGCTTCTGTAACAACAAAAATTGATTTGTCCTATCATTAGCCCAGAAGTACTAAGTTTTGAGATTATGTATTATTCCATTCTTGACAGTCTTCAACCTCTAATCAACTTTGAACTGGATGAGACTGTCAGATTCTAAGATGTGAATCACATGCTGCTGTGATGAGGAGAGTACAAAGCACATACAATAAATGATCTCCCTAAGGGATTCACATTTATGTTTGGTTATGGATCTCTTGAAAGGCTTTCTACAGTAGAAAAGATTCTGCAACCTTATTCTAGAACACGATCTAAACATCTTTACATATGACCTTAACATTGTAACATTACTTTAAAGACTTGTTTAGGAAGAAGACTCTAATACCTGGTGCCTCTTCCTCATTTTAGGTGACCTACCTGCTGCATTTGACATTGTTGACAACTTGTTCTTCAAATTCTCTCTTTTCCAGGTTTCTATTTTTCTGGTACATCTACTTGCCTTTTTGACATGTTCTTCTTTTTTTTTTTTTTTTTTTTTTTTTTTTAATGACATATTTTTGTAAGCCAACAGTTTTTTGTTGTTTTTTTTTTAATTTTTTTTTTATTTATTTATTTTTATTTTGGCTGTGTTGGGTCTTCGTTTCTGTGCGAGGGCTTTCTCTAGTTGCGGCAAGCGGGGGCCACTCTTCATCGCGGTGCGCGGACCTCTCACTGTCGCCGCCTCTCTTGTTGCGGAGCACAGGCTCCAGACGCGCAGGCTCAGTAGCTGTGGCTCACGGGCCCAGCTGCTCCGCGGCATGTGGGATCTTCCCAGACCAGGGCTCGAACCCGTGTTCCCTGCATTCGCAGGCAGATTCTCAACCACTGCGCCACCAGGGAAGTCCAACATGTTCTTCTTAATTGGGTCTTCTTCCTTCTACCTTCTAACTCTGGATAGATCAAAGACCTAGTCTTTCTTCCTCTCTTCATTTTACTTTATTTTCACACTCTCAGAAAATTAACTTCCTTCTATAGCAGTTTTCTCACAATTTTTTCTCTAAATTACCCCTGGAAGGAACAGTGAATTAATGCAGATTCTTTCTGTCCTATGTTTTACCTTTAAAATGTTTTTTTTTTTTCTATTTCAAAATTTTTCATTGCAAGTGTGCATTATAATTTTTTTGGAATTACAATTTTTTTAAAACATTTTCCCTATATTTTAGAATATGCTCCCCAAAGCTATCTTATTATATCCTGTGGCTTATGTACTCCCTGGTCTCTTGCAATGTAATCTTAGAACTGAAAAGCTTTGTCTTAAACTATCTTTATCTCCATTCCTGACCTGCATCCCAAATCCAGGCAAAACTCTGTCTAGTCAGGATTTTACTTAGCAATTCTGGCAAATACATGCAACATGTTTAAAGGCAAACATATCACCTTTCCTTCTAAACTCACTCCCTTCTCTCTGGAAATGGTATCATGTGACACGAGACTAAGATTCCAGTGTTATTTTCAATTCTTCCTTTAATTTGCATATACAGTAATTAAATCTTATTTATTATGTTCCATTTCTCTTCTGTAGTCCCTCATAGTCTAGCATCTTCTATAACACATGCAAGGATCTTTAACCTTTTTGGGAATCATGGACTGTTTTGATAATCAGAAGCCCCTGTATCCTTTCCCCAGAGGATCTATATTATATATACATTTTTAAGTAGGTTCAAGCTCCCACCCCAATAAAATGGCTTAACAGCTAGCATCCTTTCCTCCAAGACTTCCGGCAAACTGCTGTCAGATTTACCTTCCTTAAATACTGTCTTTATCAAGTCATTAGCCAACTCAAAATCTTTTATAGCACTCAACTACATAGAATATAAAATGGAAGAATTGGATGATGTTTTAGTGTATATTAAGGGTTTATATGACTCAGCCACTTTATACATATTATTAAGTTAAAACTCATAATAAATTTATACAGTAATATTATTATCTTCTTTTTATAAGGAGGAAAAAGAGACTCAATATTTAGGAGAGCAAGGATTCAAGTCCAAGCCTCTCTTACTTCACAGCTTATGATTTTTCTCTTGCTCCAAGTTGCCTTCATGCCACTTTGTCTATAATCCAAACATCTTCCTTTGCCTTGCATAAATGGTTTTTTCTCAAAACTTCTTCCAACTTTGTCTTCCATGACTCTCTTTTTATAGTCACTGCTCCAGATGGAGTTATCTTTTTATTCTCCCCCCCCCCCAAACTTACCTCCTTACCTAAGAAAAAGAAAGAACAATTAACGGCCTTTGTTCTTCTTATCCAACCCCTTGCCATCTTCCAAGGCTCACTTTAATTTGTGATTTCCTTCTCCATAAACTTCACCTGTTAATATCCAGTTGGTACTTTTAAGTATACACTTTGTCATTCCCTCTTAGTATTTTTTCTACACACATTTGTACTGTTGCTAGCTTAGGGCTGTGTGTATCCTCCCACCCCATTAAACTATAAGCCCCTGGGGGAGCCATGAAAACAGCAGGGCCTCCCTATATTTGCAGAAGGAATGATTGTGCATGTGTGCATAACTGACCCATTTTCCTGGCATACAACCCAGCCACAATTACTTAATCTTTATTTTCTCTAAGTTGATCCCTTTGTGAATTCTTTATGAAGTGGAATAAGAGTGTTGATTTTTCCTTTTAAATGTTATGAGAATATTTACTTTAACCACACTGGAAACATGTTTTGAACCCTAAAGGGAGTCCTTCATTTAAAATAGGGGAAAGGGAAGTTTCACTCAACTCTGTGGTTCTCAAATAGACCATTAGTCTTTCCTTCTGTCAATAATTATGTTCCTCAGTCAAAATAAGAGACTGTTCTGGCTTGCCTTAAGAAACAATAGAAATAGAACCTGTTCACTCGTAAAAATCTAAATCACATGTTTAGCGTTGACTGGTTAGGACATTGACTTGGACTGTTGAGAATAATACACAACATGCTCACAGGTTCACCGTCTGCATGATCCTAAATAGAATATTGCCATTAGCTGAGCTCTGTGTAGCTATAAGCCAGGAAATATGTATAGTGCTCTTTTCAGAGAAGCAGGGGAAAATTTTTCCCTAAAAACACAGAGTAAATCAAAGACAGGGCCTAATATGGAAAGATTATTTCTTTTCCTCTAGTTTAAATACAGTATAATATTTCTATCCCTGTATGTAAAACAAAGGGGCACCCTAAAGAGATCTGAAAAATAAATGTTTATGTTTCTTTATTCATCCTGTTTTCGTACCTTCTTTTTCAGTACGAGGAATAAATAGGCAGTTCATTTGTTCTTTTAATAAATATTTATTGAGTTACTACTCTAGACTATAATCTCTGCCTTTTCTACCAATTCTGCATTTATCCTTGAGCAAAACATTGAGCCTCCCTCCTTGAATCATTCACATATAAAAATCACTGACAGCTATAGGTTTTACTCCTTCGGTCAACACTAGGGTATGCTTTTGTTTCAGACCCTCACCAGTCTGTATATTTTTTAAAAATTCTAATTGAGGTATAACATATATACAGAAAATGTACCACTCTGTTAATTTCCGTAGAGGAAACACATCCATGGAATCATCAACCAGTTCAGAAAACTGAACAATACCAATACCTCTGAAACTCTCCTTATAAACCCAACTACACTCCATCTTCCTTCTGAAAAGGTGCAATCACTACCCTGATTTTCCCATTTTTAAGAATTTCTTAAAGTCTGGCTCTTGTATTTACCCAAAACTCTCCATCTTGTCATTTGTATCTTTAAGCCTATTAAGCACAGTTATTTTAGGATCGCTGTTTGATAACCACAATATCTAGTTCTCCTATGTGTCTGTTTCTGTTGTCTGCTTGCTTTCCTTTATTTTGGTCATTTGATGCTAAGTCCTGGTATAGTTGATAATCTTTTGAGTGTCAAATATTATGTATGGAAAGTTGAAGTGATGTTTTGAAGCTTTGGAAGGTGTTAGCTTCTTCCAGATTCAATTTTCATTTGCTTCTGGAATTTAATTTGAGGTTGAGTTTTTATTTCCCTGAGGGCTAGTTTAATTCTGATTTACTGAAATACACACTTCTCCTTGTGGGTAAGAAAAAAGATTGTTTCTTTATAAACTGCCAGGTATGCTTTCCTCATCGGGTAATGAAAGTTGTATGGACTCAGTTTTGTTTCATGACGGATACCAGGAATCATAGCTTTAAGTATTACCGTCTGCATGATCCTAAATAGAATATTCCCATTAGCTGAGCTCTGTGTAGCTATAAGCCAGGAAATATATATAGTGCTCTTTTCAGAGAAGCAGGGGAAAAATTTTCCCTAAAAACACAGAGTAAATCAAAGACAGGGCCTAATATGGAAAGATTATTTTTTTTCCTCTAGTTTAAATATATAAACCACAATACAATATGTTCTATTGTAACCATTCCACCTTTCCTACCCTCCATTATTTTTTAACTCTTGCTTTTTTATGCCAGTCTGTGGTTTTATTATATTGTGATTTCTTATGTAATTCTCCTCAAATTATTTGTAGAAGTGGATGGGGTGAAAATATAAATAAGCATACTATATGGGTTTTGAAAAGTACTTTGTGAGTATTTCAAGGTGGTACCACCAGGTACTTTTAATTTTATTGTTGTTGTTGTTCATTTGTTTGTTTTGGTTTGTTTTACTCAATATTTCTTCTTAGTAATTTTGTATAGCATTTGCATTATTTCAAGA
The DNA here is from genome assembly GCF_009873245.2 of Balaenoptera musculus. NCBI lineage: Eukaryota > Metazoa > Chordata > Mammalia > Artiodactyla > Balaenopteridae > Balaenoptera > Balaenoptera musculus. Next base: position 91,702,732 of record NC_045788.1, read on the forward strand.
ACTGCCCTTCTCCCACTCATGTGGTTTTGGTAGGTGTATTAATTCCCTAGGGCTGCCATAACAAAGTACCACAGACGGGGTGGCTTAAAAAAATTTTTTTTTCCTGTCACAGTTCAGGAGGCCAGAAATCAAGAATTAAGGGGTCACGGTGTTGGTTCGTTCCTGGGGGCTCAGAGAAAGAACCTATTCCATGCCTTTCTCCTAAAGCCCAGTAGTTGCTGACAGTCCTTGGCTTGTGGATACATCACAGTCTCTGCCTCCATCATCACATGGTGTCCTCCCTGTGTCCTCCACATCGTCTTTCCTTTACGCATGTCTGTCTCTTTGTCTCTTCTCTTCTCATAAAGACACGGATCATATTGTATTAAGGGCCTACCCTACTTCAGAATGGCCTCATCTTAATTAATTACATCTGGAATGATCCTATTTCCAAATAAGGTCACATTCTGAGGCTCCAGGAAGACATGAATTCTTGGGAGCCACCATTCAATCCAGTACGGTGGGATGATCAACCACATTATTCAACCTTTTGATTACAGAATTAGCCAATCAGACTCTTTGGGGATTTTATATATGAAAACTGGTAGAGGATTTCTCTCGTTCTTCTTGGATCACCACAGAGAGACGATGTAAGCCTGAAACCTTTTTCAACAGTCTTTTTAAGAGGCTAATATAAAGAGAAAAACAGAACTGAAAGATGTGAGGAAAGGAGAGTATGGGGATGGGGAGGGGAAAGAAAGATCTGGAATTCCAGATACTCAGAAAAAATAAATCCTTTTATTTGTTTATCTATGAGGATGTTTCTGCTACTGAAAATTGTTGTTTATTTGTTTATTTTAATAGAGAGGATTTTCCATAGAGCCAAGCACACTCTATTATATGGCAATTTTGAATCTTAGAGAGAAGGCAAGTGAGAGAGGGAGAAATGTGTGTGAGTTGAAAAATATATTCAATGTACCTATTGTTTTTATAATACAAACTTTATAAAGTTAAGATTGACAGTTGTAATCATGGTGGCTATTTCCAGTTTTTTATTCTTCAAACAGCCTAAATGTGTACCAATGATGGAATAATTAAATAAATTAATGTGATTTATATTCTGAATATTATGCTGCAATCAAAATTGTGGGGCAGATCTCTAAGTACTTATATGGAAAGGGCTCTATCATTATGTTAAAAAATAAGTCATGGAACAAGATGTATATTTTGCTGTCATTTATGAGAACTGTGCATGCATGCACTTGCACACCTACACATGCACACTTGAAAATGTACACTGGAAAGATAGTTATAAAACTGTTAATACTTACAGCTGGGAAATGTGGGGATGGAGAATTTGGGGCAAAGATAAAAGAGAATTTCTAATTTTATCATTCTATGTATTAATTCTCTCTTCATGTTTCTACATATATTCATTTAATACTTACTTTATTAAAGTCAAACAGGTCAATGACACAAAAGGAAATACTCTTCTTAGGTTGCGTTTTCCTTCACTTCCACGTGCTCCTATAGTTGTAGAGACGTTGCCCTTTGAAAAGCATATATGGGTGTCACACGCGTAAGTACCTTTAAGGAACAAGAAGGTATCAGCAGTGAATAAAGAGTGCTGAGCTGAGACTGAAGTGGACAGGAGAACGTGTTCTCTATCTAAAGTGGGTAAGTGTTCCTTAGCTGCAGGCTATTGCTGACATGGTGCCATTGTGACCGAGCATTGTGAATCTTTATACATATTTCTTGGTGCACATTTGTCAGTCTGTAGGATAAATTCCTACAAGTTGTACTGCTGGGTCAAAATAAATGCACATTTTGGAATCTGATTGATAACAGCTAAACAGAAGTCAATCGTTAGTACTGTTTTAACATTACTAAATGCTAAAGGCTTTCCTCTGATATCTGGGTAAAGTGTAGATCTGGTTAGATCTTGGTGAGGGCTCCCTAAATATAATGTGGCATTTTTATTTAATAAGACAATTGGCTTTGGTTATGATCTCCCTAAGTGCAAATGTAAACTGTTTAGTGTCAAAAAATACAGAAGAATGGCACCCGCTGCTCCCTTCACGTCCCCCGCACACATCAAAGGGAGTAGAGCTGTCTGTGAAAAGTAGATCAGACATCTTTCACTTATGATGAAGACAACAGTAGAGAAGACAAAGCGGATCTTCATAGCAACAAATCAGTTGCCTAGAGGAGAGCCAAGTGGAACAGAAACGAGGCCCTGTGCCAAAAATCTGAAGAGGCAGGAAGTGCCTTGGGATGTGCTCCAGCTGCAGCGGAAATGTGAGGAGCTTCAAATGGTTAAAAGCAAATAGTCTGCCAAGAAGAGACTTGTGTATTGCAGGATGTGTCGCTACAAAGAATTTCTCTAGCTCTTTGTTGTTAAGTTATTTAATACTGGGCATATCAATTTTCTTTTTACTGAATTTTACTGCATGAGATGGGGGAAAGGCTGTGGTAGACAGATATTGATTTCACCTATTCTGCTGTTGCTGCAACATCTCATCTTGCCTGTAACATCCCCGTGAAAACACCATTGAAGGGTCAATGAGCTGTAAAATGATTACTTTTATCCTCCAAAATAATATTTCACTAATGTCTATACTTAGAAATTCATACAGTATTTCAAGGGCATAGATTTATTATGAGACATAATCTTTGCACTTAGGCAAGGCGTATACTTTTATTAAAGACAAATTTCATCCAAAGGGCAAATATAAACAGAGATTAATGGATTCGTCAGTTTAAAATTTATATACTGAGGGAAGGGGAAAATAACATTACTCCCACTGAAGATTCTATATTCGATAAAGTGAGCATCAGTATATTGTGACCTTAACTGAAAATAATCAGTGATGAAATCTAGAATAGTCATAACAATAGCTTTTATTTGTGAAGTATCTGCAGTTCAAAAAGCACTTTCACAAACCCTCACTTGCAATTTATGCCAATTGGCAACCTTGTGAGTTTTCCAAAATAGGTGTTAAATTTGATTCACCAATGTTACCTCAAGTTCCTTTGTAAAAAGATCAGAGTATAAAATTCAATAAGCAATTCTGAGATTAGAAAACTGAGAGGTTAAGTATATTACCCAAGGTCATATGAGTTTGTAATAGAGCAAGGCTTAAACTTCTGCAGAGCTCAAGGGCAGAACTACTGGCGTCCTACTTGCTTTTATTTTCTGTCTTCAGAGAGTGTGTTCTTTACTGTGAGCGTTTTCTCCTGCTCACTCTGTCAATCATGGGTATCATGAGTTCAGAGCCACTTTTTACAATAAGAAATGTTTCCTCATACAGAACTACTTACTATACTCAGTGTCATTTGGCATTAGCTGTGCTGTTTGGCTCCATTGAAGGAAAATTATTTTCAAGTTGAAAAGGTAAAATATACATGAAAAGGTACAATAGAGCCCAAATACAGGTGAAGAGAGAAAATAAAAGAATAGCTATTGGCTTTTAATGAGCTGGCACCTGTTAAGGCCAGGGAAATTTGGTGTGGTGAAAAGAGCATAGGTTGTTTATCCAGTTTGGGTTTGAAATCCGGCTTTTCCATTTCTTGCTGGGTGAAATATGATCAGAATAGTTCTTAGCTACTTTGAGTCTTAGTGTCTTCAATGATAAAGTGGGGGTGGTAATAGCTATGTCATGGGATATTTCTGAAGAGCTAAAATAATGCATGTAAAGTGATTGTACTTCATGGGTACTTCATAAATTGTAGCTATATAACTAATACAGTATGATATCAACTTGCTGAATTGACTTAGATACCATGTGATTTGTAGAATACATTCTAATTAATAAATGATTTGTCAGAACTTTGGGGGAAATAAGTGAGTATTGACTTAGTATTCACTAAAATCAAATCTTAATGTATTAATCTCACTTCCTTTATAAAGGGTGATACTAGATCAGGGATCAACCATCTAAAGCCTACAGTCCAAACCTGGCCTGCAGCCTGTTGTTGTATGCCCTGAGAACCAAGGTTTTTACATTTTTAAATGGTTGAAAAAAAATCAAAAAAGTATATTTCATACCCTGTGAAAATTATATGAAATTCAAATTTCCGTGTCCATAAATAAAATTTAATTAAAACAGGGTTACATTTATTTATTTGCATTATGTCTAAGGTAGCTTTCCCATCCGGTGACAGGGTTGACTAGTTGCAATAGAGATCACATGACCTGCAAAGCCTAAAATATTTACTATCAGGCTCTTCACAGAAAATGTCTAGACCCCTGTACCAGAATATTAGGTCAGAGAAATACCCCAGACACAGTATAACTGTACTTCAGAAAATGTTTAACAAAGCTACCTGAGAAAGGCAGCTAACACTTAAATAAACATAAGTACTTTCCCTCTATATTCTGGACATATCCGTGGGAGGTAGCTGCCTGTTATGACTATATTTCCCATGTTCCTTTCTTCTTGGTGTGGCCATGTGACAAGTTTTTGCCAATGAAATGTGACTGAAAATAATATGTACCATTTCCAGGAGAGAGTTTTTAGGAAGCAGGAGTTCTTTCTCTTATGCATTTTACCCAGCAGACCCTAGGGGATGGCAGAGCCACAAAATGTAAGGGGCCTGGGTCCATTGATAGGATGTGGAATGGAGTCACCCGCCTACCAGAAATACCGGTTTTAGATTTTTTTGAGTAAGAAAAAAGAAGTTCTCTAGTATTATCACTGAAATTTGGGGAGTTTGTTTTATTAGTGTTTCTCTAACTCACTCTTAAGGTGTCCTTTTGAAAAAGATAAAGCAGTGTTATATGAATAACATACTTAAATGGATTTAGAGATGAACAACTGGGCTCAAACAGGATTAATCAATTGTTGCCAACATGGGTGGAAGAGGCATAGTACCACAGAGGTCTTCTGTCCTTGATCTCATCCTAGTAATTAGTTTTACGAGACAAAATAGCAATTTTAAATGTTTTAAGGCTGCCTTTAGAAGAGTTCTTTTGGATTTTTTTTTTTTCTGAAAAGTTCCAGTGGATAGGGTGATTGGGACAAATAATAGTGAGACAGATTTTAGCTCAGCATGAAGAAGAATTAAAAATAAAATAGAGATAGCTGCCCAAACAGTTACCTTGCAATGAACTGTGCTCTCTACAAAGTGTTGAAGTAACTGATAAAGAGTCATCACTAAATCTGGCAAAGAAAATTCTATAATAATACAGGAATTTAATTATAAGATTAATAATTACTCTAATTCCTCCTAACTTTCAGTTCTTTAATTTCATCATTAAATGTTTTCTTGTTTTAATCATACACTTACCATTTAGTTTCAAGAAATTTAAAGTCAAGGAGATGAAAATGCAATTCAGCCACTTCGGTTTTCCATAAATTGACTATATGCACAGGTTTTAAATATACAATTTAAGGACTCTTGATTGTTATTCATTTTGTCGTTCAGTAGATAAAGTACCCTTATGAATAGGAAGATACGTAGGAGGATTGGTGTATTTGTTAGGATGTATCCATCTGCAAGTAAGATAATATCAACTAACAGGGGCTTCAATAATATAAATATTTAATCATTTCACATACAGGAAGTTTATACCTATCTGAGACCATGTGAACTAAGAGATCAAAGTCACCATAATATGCATTAAGATATATTAGTAATTAGGTAGTAAAACGTAGTAACATCATGTACCTTCTGATACACTGAGAAGGGCTCATCACTTCTTTGTTTTTCTGGCCCAAAATGTAGAGTCTAATCATATGAAAACATCAGATAAACCCAAATTGTGGGGCATTCTACAAGTTAACTAGTAGTCTTCCAAAGTGTGAAGGTTATAAAAAACAAGGCAAGACTGAGAAGTTGCCACAGACTGAAAGAAACTAAGAGACATAATAACTAAATTCAGTGTGGTAACTTGCAATGGATCCTGAAACAGAAAAAACGGACAATTGCAGAAAAACTGGAAAAACCCAGATAAAATCTACAGTGTAGTTAATAGTATTATACCAATATTAATTCTTAGTTTTGGTAACTTTATTATGGGTATTCAAGATGTTTACATAGGGGGAGCTGGGTGAAAGATATATGGGAACTCTTTGCTATTTTTGTAACTTTTCTCTAAGTCTAAAATTATTTCAAAAGAAAAAATTGCTGGAGTTGATAGTTCCAGATGCACTGTGGTAACTCAAGAACATCATCGGGTACTTAAGATTTGTTTCTACTTTTCTATCTGATCTTCTGTGTTCCCTTCTTTCCTCTAGGCTTATCTGAATACTAGATATTCTCCCCTGCACCTCAGGTCAACATAGTTCCTTCCTGTTCTGTTCCTGGGCAAGATGCCTTCTATGGATGAAACCAACTGGACTTCCCTGCCCTCTGGCTTCTGGTTGACTAATGCCAGCAGCTGATCTAAGTACAAGAAGAGTGGGAGGTCAGAGTTTTTATTCCCCTGGGTCTTTCCATTTTAGACTAAGGTTTGTAAGACCTGAGTTCCTCCACCTGTGTTCCAGATGACAGCTCCTGTAGGGCACCTCTCCCCTAAGGCTATAGCTACAACCTTCTACATGTTCTGATAAACACTCCCTCCCCTTGCATCTTCAAGCCCACTAAGGGTAATGCCTCCCAGCAATTACAAGTCCGAGGTACTAACCATTCCTTACAGTTCTCTTTTATCCTGCCCATATTTTATTAAACTTTCAATTACCCCATTTGCATGTGCCCTCTTATACTTAATCTAAACTCTGACTGATACCTCATCTCATAGTCACCAAATAGTCCATGCAGCCCCAAGCATCACATATTCTTTCATGTAATTAGAGAAATGAGAGCAGATAGTGCCGGTTGGGCACCAAAAAAAAGTGTCTGTTATAAATGGTTTCAATTCTACCTAGATCATTCTCTAGCCTCACGGTATGTCTGGCACACGGTAAGTACTCAGTATTCTCCATCTCATTAATAGAGAGTTAATCCTGCTGTCGTTCAGGATAAATACTCAAGAGTCATCTTTTACTCACTTCTTCTCCAAGCCTACAGCCAATATGTCAGCAAATTCTATCAGCTCTGCTTCCAAAATGTATCTAGAACCAATCAGTTCTCACCCTCTGCACCATCACAATCCTAGTTTGCCATCTCTCCTTTGGATAATTATAGTTGTCTCCCTGCTTTAATCCTACCCTCCCCTTCTCTTTCACATACACACATAGTGTGACCTCCACAATAGCCAGAGAGATCTTTGCAAATGTAACAGATCATGAACTCTCCCACTAAGAACTCCCCAGTTCAGTCAGAGGAAAAACCCTGGTGTCCACAATGGCCTATACTGTCCTATGAGATCTGCTTCCTTCCACTTCTTTCCTCTCCTAACTTCTCTCTTCCTTAGACAATGTCAGCCACACTGGGTTCCCTGCTGCTGCTGGAACATACCAAGTGTGCCCTCCTCTCAGGGTCTTTGTTTTTCTTTCCTCTACCTGGAACTTTCTTCCACCAGGTACCTTCCTGACATGTTTCCTCACTTCCTTCAACTCAAATGCCAGCCTTCCTTAACCACCCTAAATAAAGCAAAATAAAATTCCTTCCTTGTCATACCATCAGCACTCCTTATTCCATTTTTTTCTTTATTCTTTTTCCATAGAACTTACTACTTAGGAATATATGTGTTTTTCTCTACATATACTTGCATATGCTTATATACGTGTGTGTATATACACACATACATCCTGTTTCCCTCATTAGAATATGTCCTCTTTAATGCCATAGATTTTATTCAGTATTATATCCCCAGTGCCTAGAATGGTGCCTGGTACATAGGAGGTATTCCATAAGTGTTTCTGAAATAAATGAATGTATGAATATGAATTGAATGTAAATCTGGACAAATACTTTTTAAAGGTTATTTTCGGACTTCCCTGGTGGCACAGGGTTAAGAATCAGCCTACCAATTCAGGGGACATGGGTTCGAGTCCTGGTCCCGGAAGATCCTACATGCCGCAGAGCAAGTGAGCTCGTGTGCCACAACTACTGAGCCTGCGCTCTAGTCTGTGAGCCACAACTACTGAGCCCGTGTGCCACAACTACTGAGGCCTATGCACCCTGGAGCCCGTGCTCCACAACAAAAGAAGCCACCGCAATGAGAAGGCCATGCACTGCAACAAAGAGTAGCCCCCTCTAGCCACAACTAGAGAAAGCCTGCGTGCAGCAACGAAGACCCAACATGGCCAAAAATAAGTAAATAAAATAAGTTTATTTTTAAAATAAATAAATAAAAAATAAAGGTTATTTTCCTCCTGGGATTTGGGGAGGTGTCTTCATGTGAAGGAAGCGGAGAGAATTTGAACAAAATGACTTCACTGCTCACTGAAGAAGCTCTCCAGAAAAATTAAAGGCACTGCTCACCGAGTATTTTCTCAACATTCCTCTCACAGAGCCAACCGGAATGGAGACTTCCGTAGGCAGTCAGAGACAAGTTTTATAGATACAGTAAGTAAATTTTCATTGCTAAGTAAGCCAAAATGTAAGCAGGAATGCTTAATGATACTCTAGATACACCAGGAGTGAAATCTCCCCATACTTCATGTCAACCACAGGACTTCACACTTGACTGAGGACCTATTAAAACAATTATCAGGTCATTAACAAGGGCCTCTAAGACTAGTTTTGAAACCATATTAGTGAGAAAAATTTGCTTTGATGGGGGTATTAGCCCAGAGGGTGGCCTGGATTGGGACAATTTCCAGCTTTAAGGCCCTGTTCTCTGGCTTCTTATCTCTAGTCCTCTGATTCCTGAGGACACTCCCACAGGTAGGTAGAAGGACTGTTTCAAATTTCATTAAAACCCCATACAGTTTTGCCTGAACAAGTGGAAGACTGTGCTAGAATGCCTCGGGTTCTGAGTATCCACATTCTGACCATTCAGGGAGGTCATAGGAATATGAGGAACTGAAAGAAGTCCAGTCCCTTTCTTGTACTCTAGAGGACCCAAAGACAAGATTCAATTCGAATTCCTGCCCCATCCTGTAAAAACTTTTTATGGCAAGTACCACTACCCGAATCTTGGGCACAGTTTTCAAGTTGGTGCAATTTACCTTTCCTTAACTAACTTTGTTCTGCTTACTTCTCTCACAGCTTGGGGCCTTCTCTTCTCTCACCTCCAGCACCCCAATGTTCACTCTCTTCATGTGGTCTGTGCCTGTCCTAAAGCTCCACAGAGACAGCGCACACCCCCCTGTCCTCCCACCATGCCACACGGTGCTTCTAAATCTCCCCTGCAGGCAAAATTCTATCCCTTTTCTTCTAACTTGGTATAGAGGACATACCTTCATATTCTGGTCATAATCATTTTTACAGACTATAAGTTATTAATAGACCTAACCAATGAAGTAAGTATTTGTGTTTCAAAGAGAAGCCTAGGGACTTCCCTAGCAGTCCAGTGGTTAAGACCCCATGCTTCCACTGCAGGGGGTGCAGGTTGGATTCCTGGTGGAGAACTAAGATCCTGCATGCTGCCCTGCCGGAATGGCAAAAAAAAAAAAAAAAAAAAGAGAAGCCTAACACAAATGAGTTAAATGTTATGTAACTTGTTAGCTCTGAGGAAAAGTGTACTGCTTTTTATTTCACTGAGAAAGAAATTAACACAATAATACAGAGACTGGTTAGGAAGGTCTTGATTCTCTATAAATTTATGACTAAATGAAAAACTTAGCAAAGCCATTATTACCAGATGTGCTTCTCCCTGCCTCCCCTCCCCACAAGGTGGGAGTCTTTATAAATAAGCCTAACATGTAGAGATACAGAGATGAATGTGCATGCCAAAGGGGTTGACTATGATGTAGCTGAGATCTGACAGCTAGACCAGGTGGCCATTCTAAGTGGGTGTTCTAACCCTTTACCACTTTCCACAGGACATTCTGTGACAACTTTATTACTCATCCGAGACACTGAGGAGGAGTATCTTCTTACTCATTTATGGAAACATTAAACACTTAGCCAATGTGATTTCTAAACAGAGAGATTTTTAAGCAGAGGGTGTATAGATATTACATATTTTCTCTTATTGAAGACACCAAGCCTATCTCAGAAAGGAGAAAGAAATTATGTAGAACTTCACTTAATAAGCAATAGTCAAAGTCTGTTGCTGATATGGAGACTCAGGCCCCATTTGGGGATTTTTCATAGTCTCTTACAAAATAAGTAACAAGTATATGTTTGATAAGGAAAGTCTCTTTTTTTCGCATCAGTTTTACTGCTAACCCATCCCCTCCCACAGAAAATAATTGAGTAGAAAGCAGATCTTGATATTCTACTCATAGAGTCTGGCTGTAATCAATTGCAACTCTTATGGGAAGTAATATTGCTGTATGTTTTGTTTCATCTCTTTTTTAGCCTACCTAAGACATGTATTTCAATACTTTGAAAAATACTGTTTCTTTAAGGCTGTTTTAAAGTCTTAATACCATTCAAAGCAAATTAATAATAGCAAAACAACCATTGAACTCTTAATTTTGAGAATTGTTTACAGTAACTAAACAATGAAACTCTATTATTTTCTGTTAAGAATGTTGCAAAGTTTGAGAATCTAATTTTTTTCCCCAGATATAAACATAAGATGATGTGCTAAGTTCCTTCTAGTATATATTTTTCTTTGTTGTCTTTCAAAAAACATAATTATTTAACACATTAATTGTTTTCTCATGTGATAAAATAGGCTGTGTTAATTATCTGGTGCTGTGTAAAAAATTACCTCATAATTTAATGGCTTAAAACGAGAATAAACATTTCTTCTCTCATAGTTTTTGTGGGTCAGGAATTTGGGAGCAGCTTAGATAGGTGATTCTGTTTGGGGGTCTCTCTTATTAAGGCTGCAATCAAAGTGTTGGCTTGGACTGTAGTCATCTGAATGCTTAACTGGGCAACGGGCAAGGAAGACTTCAATCCAAGATACCTGAGTCTCATAGCTGGCAACTCAGTGCTGGTTGTTTGCAGGAAGACTTAATTCTTCCTGCATGGACCTGTCCATTGGATGCCTTGAGAAACCTCCTTATTGCCCTTACTCAAAACAAATGGCCCAAGAGAGAATAAGGCAGAAGTGACCCTGTATTTCATGACTTAAACTTGGAAGTCACACACTTGCTCTGCCATAGTCTCTTGGTCACAAACTCTGACACAATGTGGGAAGGACCACACTAAGGAATGAATACTAGGAAGCAAAGAGCATTGGGAACTAACCTGGAGGCTGGCTGCCACATAGCAATAAACTGCAACAATGGCTAGCACAGGGTAGACACCCAAAAAATATTACTTCATGATTTTTTTTTAATAAAGTGAGAAAATGAGAGGCAGAAATTGGAATGTCCAAAAGGACTGACAGTGCTTGAATAAGCACTAGCTTGTCTACCATGTTCTGTAAACAAAAAAGAAAATTTTATTCTAAATTACTCATATAGGACATTATTTTATTTTTTCTTTGTAATAAGTATTCTTAAAATGAACAGCTGTGAATGGAATAATAATTCAAATAAGTCTCTTAGGATGTTCAAATATTATAATTTTGTAGTTTCCTCATCTAAAAATGTTTGACAATATTTAAGCAGAGGATGGCTGAAATTAAAATAGTTTTTAAATGGCTATCAAATTCTTTTGAAAATTATCTACAAATTGGGTTCTATGTTGTTTTAGTACCTTTCTATAAGGAGTACAGGGAAAATAATGTGCATAAAATTAACAATCCTGATTATTCCACTGTAGTATACATACATCTCCCTAATTTCATCTTTTTAAACTAAAAATGAATAATATTTTTAAAATCTTAAATGTGACTAAACCTTTTAAATCAAAGATATATGTCTTTCTTCACTTAATCACTCCCTTCCCAAAAGATCAATGGACTTCTCTACTATAAAAGGGGAAATGATTTTTTTTTTTTTAATTTTTAAGATTTATTTATTTATGGCTGTGTTGGGTCTTCTTTTCTGTGCGAGCACGTTCTCTAGTTGTGGCAAGCGGGGGCCGCTCTTCATCGCGGTGCACGGGCCTCTCACTATCGCGGCCTCTCCCGTTGCAGAGCACAGGCTCCAGACGCGCAGGCTCAGTAGTTGTGGCTCATGGGCCTAGTTGCTCCGCCGCATGTGGGATCTTCCCAGACCAGGACTCGAACCCGTGTCCCCTGCATTGGCAGGCAGATTCTCAACCACTGCGCCACCAGGGAAGCCCGGGAAATGACTTTTGAAACCAACCTCTTCATTGTTTCCCCTTCAAGTCCTTTTTATCCTTGGAATTAAGAAAGGTAAAAGTTCTCGTTAGAATTCATTGATTCAAATAAGACATTGGCTTGAAATTTTTGAAAATTTTCTGAGAAGTAAACAGTTCTCAAGACACTAAGAGCTTGGGACTTCCCTGGTGGCACAGTGGTCAAGAATCTGCCTCCCAGTGCAGGGCACACGGGTTCGAGTCCTGGTCTGGGACAATCCCACATGCCGTGGAGCAACTAAGCCCGTGCGCCACAACTACTGAGCCTGTGCTCTAGAGCCTGTGAGCCACAACTACTGAAGCCCGTGCACCTAGAGCCCGTGCTCCATAACAAGAGAGGCCACCACAATGAGAAGCCCACGCACCGCAACAAAGAGTAGCCCTCCCTTGCCACAAATAAAGACCGCATGCAGCAGCAAAGACCCAACACAGCCAAAAATAAAAATTAATTAATTAATGTTTTAAAAAAAGACAATAAGAACCAACTTTGTTCTTTTGAAAATTAAGCATAATTACTTCACTTAGAGGATTATTTCACAATTCAGTAGATTCACTTCCAGGAAAATTGTCTTTGTGTTAAGCCTAGTTTGGTTTTCTTTTTCTTCTTTACATTAGACTTACTTACAGTAGCTCTCTTTTACTATGTGAGGCACCCTACAGGGAATGGGGATGCTTTGCAAATTAAGCACTATTTGAAAATTCAACATGGAAATAAAGGCCTTTATACCGGAAATTATGTTTAGCCTCTGTTACTTTCCTTTGTGTCAGTGGTGGTGGTCAATTTCAGCATATTCATATTTGCTATGAATTTGGCACTAAGAAACCTCTAATATTGCAAGGGTTTTGTGAGAGTGTTTATATATATGGATTAGTAGTGTTGTACCGTTCTATTTCATGTTACACTGGGTAATTATTTTCTGTTCTTCTCTGTGTTTTGTCAGCATTCTGAGATAGTCATCTAGTAACTAGACTCTTCTCTGCTCTTCTGATTCTTTTGATCTCTCTTCATAAATCATTCTCTCCAGCCCCTTAAGGCTCTTATTTCTCATCTGAACTCATTCCAGATTTGTTTGTTTCTTTTAAAATTGTTTTGTTTTAACTAAGTGGTGGCCAGCCTTGGATGTACTATTTCAGAGCTTCATTGGAAAGGAAACGTGTGTATTTTTGGCTGCTTGCCTGGTCAATAGAGACACAAATACATAAACATAGATATTGACCTACATATAGATAGATATAGATATCCAAAGGAGAAGCAGTATATAATATAGTAGAATGAACAGAGGACTACAAACTAGGAAGCCTGGTTCCAGGTCTAGCTGTTATACTGGCTTGCTATGTATAATTGAGGAAATCAGCTCATCACTCTCATCTCCCTGTCTTCATTTATTCATCCCCAAAGCACACATTATGTATACACATCATATATACACATCATGTATAAGATAAGCTAGGTCTCTGCCTTCTTGTAACTTAAATTCTAGTGAGGACTGACAATTATAAACAAGTCAGCAAAAATTTTAGAACCTTTAGATTTGAAAATTGATTTTAATGAATAAATATAGTAATTTGTTGGGAAATGACAGGGTTAAGGAAGGGGACTGTATTTAAATAGATGGGCAGGAAAACCCTCTCTGAGAAGGAATTATTTGGGCAAGAAGGACACAGGTATGGGAAGAATCAGGGAAGAGCAGGAAAAACAGACAAAATTTTGTAATTCTAGGTGTTTTTATTGTTTCAGATTATAATTTTATTTATATAACTACATCGCTGGCAAGGTCATAGTTTACAAAAAATTTTGTAGGCAAATTTTCTTATTTTCTTATCCCTACATCTCTGTGGGAAAGACATAGATGTTATCCACATCCTTAGACCTAAAAATATGAACTCTGAAATGGGTAAAGTTCATGTTCGCCTGGAGTGAACTGCTTCACCATTACTGGCTAAGAAACACTGGTTCTCCAAAGTCATCATATAGATTTCTCAGGATTTCCTTATGATTTCACTTTTTAACTTCCTGCTGTTTGAGGCTATTATTTTCCTCTACATATTATATCATACTTATTCAAGTTATGAGAAAACTTCATTAATTTTGACTTGTTGAAGGGAAAATATACATTTAAGATTGAGAAAGAGTGCTGAAGTGGTTATTAGAAGTTCAAGACCTAGTTCCTACTCCAGTAAATAGGGTAAGAACTTGAACAGGTTATTTTAATTATTTGGGCCTCAGTTTCTTTCTCTATGGAATGGGAACACTGAACTAGATCAGCCAATTATGAAAAGATTTTAATTCAATTGTCAAAGGAAATATTTCATGAAATCCCAATGTCTTCCTCAGTTACATGTTTTGCAAATGATAGAAACTAACTTAAGAAAAAGGAATTTATTATAAGGACATAAGGTGGTAACCAGAGTATTAGAAATACAGCTGATTCTCAAAGAGACTAGAAATAACTGAAATAAGTACAAGTCCCTCTATAAATTTAAAACAGTCAAAATTATGACTTGAGAAAGAAGCTTTTATAATAAATTACCTAAGAAAATAATGTTTGTAATAGTCCAAGTATCCATTTTCTTCCTTCCCTTTTCCCTTTCTGAAGAACTAGATAATCCTATTATTGCTCGAAGAGCAATGCTCACATGCTCTACCTGTCTAACCTGTGCCCTACCCAAACTTATCAAATTGCTCTGTTCTTCCCCTCACTATCTCACCACAATTAAGTTAATATAATATGTCAAAATTCCAATGAGTTAGCATGGATTGAGCTTCTGTTAAGTGCTTGGCATGGACTATGTGTAAAGAGAATCTGCAGGATGGAAGATGACTGACTCCTTTTTCTTAAAGAGACCGAGTGAAGCCATGAGCAGAGTGGGACAAAGAGAAAAAAGGGTACCAGCATTTCACTACTCTGATTACAAAATTTCCTAGAATACTCCCAGAAATGTAATAAATTTATCCTTCTTGAAGGTTAAATACTTTTTCAAATTTCAAGTTTGTAGTCAGTCTCCACTGAAATAATATTTGCTTATCGTTAGTGAGTCCAGGAAGAGTTGTTCAAAATGCAGTTTTCTCACTGGAACCATTCTGTTCCATGTTTATTGTTACATCTTCTCATGTCCTCCAAAAAATAAAAATAGAACCTTCTTACCGGCAGTCATGACAAATGAAATTCATCATTTCTTGCCAGTAACCATGAAATTCTTTACACATATGATTTCTCCAAAGTAATATCTGTTTTGGCTATCATGTTCAAATCTCTTTAAAATGTCTATTTTTATTCTCACAGAATTACATTAAGGCTAGCAGATAGCAAGTTTTAGCATATTGATTTTATGTATAAATAAGCTGACAAAAGTCAATTGACTTGCCCAGGGCCACACAGCATGTACAGGTTGGGACTGAGATTAGAAACCTAGTTTTTTAGCTTCCAGTTTAAAGTGTTTTATACTAGAATGAAGATCTCACACATACATAGTTTACAAGTGGTATGTGGGTTGCAGAACTGTCTCAAGCACCAGACAAGGTTCTGGGAAAGCCACCAGTATAACTGCTTTTTGTTTTTTGCTTTAGCTCCTCAGAATAGAAATTCTCACAGATAATTCTTATATGTCTCAGATTTTGTTCTTCCCAAGAAAGTAGTGCCATATTGAGAAAATCTAAAAGGAAAATGTACCCGTTACACACAGAGAATATTCTGGAATAAAAAAATTGCTGCCCTGAACTCAAAATAATGGTTTTGATAATGACATTTGTTAAGAAGTATTCAAATGTGTATAGAGTGTGATTTGAATAATAAAGCCTCAAGATTATTCTGGGTCCCAGTTCAGTCTGGAGGCTTAACCCCTTACCCCTAAACAAAGCCAAAACCTCAGAAGAACCACAGGATAAATCTTCCTTCAGGTCTTTCCGTGGACAGACCCCTGGTCTAATCAGATTTCTCAGACTTACCCTCCATGTTAAAGACCTCAACATAATTCTAAACACAATCCTAGGGAAACAAACTTGGGCAGTTTCTGCAGGAAAGTGAGCGTAGACACTCTTAGCCATACTCCAGTTATCCTAGGGAACTGGTTCTGGTTCATCTGACTGCAGTGTGTTTTAAAGGTGCCCAGTTTAGCAGCACACCTTCTGGGAACTTGGTAAGATTGTCTCTTAGTTATAATATCTTCAAAATGAGGATATTGAACTAAATAAATTCTAAAATCTACTAGAACTGAAAATTCTAAATTCTTAAATCCCTCCAGAACAGCATCTATAATGACAAAATATTAGAGGTGCAAAGGGTCTTGGAGACTATATGGCCCAGTATTTTTCAAATTATAATCCAAAGAAATCCCTCAGAAGTCACAGTAATTAGGGAAGTGAAAGATTAAAAAAAAAAAAAAGAAAACCTGCATTTCATTCCTCCCAACCCTTGGAATCCTCCCAATGATGAAACTTCTGATTTTGTCAGTTGTATACTGTATACTCTGCTTCCTTCCCTGAAGATATAAAGTTTTAATCAACATTGTGAAAATGACTCTACTACCCAAAGCAATCTACAGATTCAATGCAATCCCTATCAAACTACCACTGGCATTTTTCACAGAACTAGAACAAAAAATTTCACAATATGTATGGAAACACAAAAGACCCTGAATAGTCAAAGCAATCTTGAGAAAGAAAAATGGAGCTGGAGGAATCAGGCTCCTGGGCTTCAGACTCTAGTACAAAGCTACAGTAATCAAGACAGTATGGTACTGGCACAAAAACAGAAATATAGATCAATGGCACAGGATAGAAAGCCCAGAGATAAACCCACACATATATGGTCACCTTATTTTTGATAAAGGAGGCCAGAATATACAATGGAGAAAAGACAGCCTCTGCAATAAGTGGTGCTGGGAAAACTGGACAGCTACATGTAAAAGAATGAAATTAGAACACTCCCAAGACCATACACAAAAATACACTCAAAATGGATTAAAGACCTAAATGTAAGGCCAGACACTATCAAACTCTTAGAGGAAAACATAGGCAGAACACTCTATGACATAAATCACAGCAAGATCCTTTTTGACCCACCTCCTAGAGAAATGGAAATAAAAACAAAAATAAACAAATGGGACCTAATGAAACTTAAAAGCTTTTGCACAGCAAAGGAAACCATAAACAAGATGAAAAGACAACCCTCAGAATGGAAGAAAATATTTGTGAATGAAGCAACTGACAAAGGATTAATCTCCAAAATTTACAAGCAGCTCATGTAGCTCAATATCAAAAAAACAAACAACCAAATCCAAAAATGGGCAGAAAATCTAAATAAACATTTCTCCAAAGAAGATATACAGATTGCCAACAAAGATATGAAAGGATGCTCAACATCACTAATCATTAGAGAAATGCAAATCAAAACTACAATGAGGTATCACCTCACACCGGTCAGGATGACCATCTTCAAAAAATCTACAAACAATAAATGCTGGAGAGGGTGTGGAGAAAAGGGAGCCCTCTTCCACTGTTGGTGGGAATGTAAATTGATACAGCCACTATGGAGAACAGTATGGAGGTTCCTTAAAAAACTAAAAATAGAACTGCCTTACAACCCAGCAATCCCACTACTGGGCAAGTACCCTGAGAAAACCATAATTCAAAAAGAGTCATGTACCACAATGTTCATTGCAGCTCTATTTACAATAGCCAGGACATGGAAGCAACCTAAATGTCCATCGACAGATGAATGTATAAAGAAGATGTGGCACATATATACAATGGAATATTACTCAGCCATAAAAAGAAACGAAATTGAGTTACTTGTAGTGAGGTGGATGGACCTAGAGACTGTCCTACAGAGTGAAGTAAGTCAGAAAGAGAAAAACAAATACCGTATGCTAACACATATATATGGAATCTAAAAGAAAAAAAAAAAAAAGGTCCTAAAAAACCTAGGGGCAGGACAGGAATAAAGATGCAGACGTAGAGAATGGACTTGAGGACACGGGGAGGGAGAAGGGTAAGCTGGGACGAAGTGAGAGAGTGGCATGGACATATATACACTACCAAACGTAAAATAGATAGCTAGTGGGAAGCAGCCACATAGCACAGGGAGATCAGCTCGGTGCTTTGTGACCACCTAGAGGGGTGGGATAGGGAGGGTGGGAGGGAGATGCAAGAGGCAGGAGATATGGGGATATATGTATATGTATAGCTGATTCACTTTGTTATAAAGCAGAAGCTAACACACCATTGTAAAGCAATTATACTCCAATAAAGATGTTAAAATAAATAAATAAATCAAACAAGTAATTTAGTCCAACACCTTACTCACAGATGAAAAAACTAAGTCCCAGAAATCTAAGTAGCTTGCCCAAGATGACACAGCTACTGGATGGCAGAATATGAACAGTAGTTCAAAACTGACAACTTTGTTTTTCTCAGAATTGTATTTAAAGCAATTTTAACCTCACTGGGTTTAGTTTGCTAAACGCACAAGCTATTTTTCCTTCCCAGTATGTTATTGTCTAGTGCTGGAAAATCCTAAGAAAAGGATGAGAAAGAGATCTGTATGTTTAAGAGTGTACTCTAGCTATTAAGAGATGAAGGAAAGGATTTATTATTCTAAATTCTAAGAATTAATTTTAAAACTGCTTCTCAACTGTTCATTTTACTGTATAATTAACAAGTGGTTAACATATACTGGTTATAACATATAACCAGAGTGGTTCAGAGTTCAGATCTACTGCAAATCTGTACTCTAAAGAACAAATTGGGAAAACAAAATAAAACATAATATACAAAACACTACACTAAAGCCATAAAATACACACTACATTGGTTATTCTTTTCCTTCCAGTTTAGGAGGCCTTGTGAAGATTGTACCTGACTTTCAGGATGAGAAATATTATACCCCCAAAATTTTACCACTTGGTTAAGGGTCAAGGGAAAAAGCGAAACTTAACTTTGATATTTTGTTTGTGAGTGGAAAAAATATATACTAGTTTTCCTCACAGAAAACTGTAATTTAACATTCAAAAAAGACAAACATTATTTCTACTTTACTTAGGAAGATTCTTAAACATTGTTTCAAAATATTCACATACAAGCACACAGAGCAGGCTTTGAAATCTTCTGAAGCCTTGTGCAGATGAAACTAATATTTTATACAAAAACCAGTCGCCTTCATTGTTCTTTTCTTCTTTGTAATTTTTTTTCCCATTTATAATTTTTAAGCAAATATTGGGACATCTGGAACACTAGTGTTTTTATTAGAGTTCTGACAGTATACCAGAAAAAGCCTGAAAATTCATAAAATGTCTCTAGAAAATACATAAAATATGTCACTGGTTTAAGAACAGATTCTTTTGCCAGGCTAAAAACTTATTTTTTATGTTGAAAAAGTAATTATAAAATCATTTGAATTCACAAATTCACAGAAAATATTTTTAAACTATTTTTTTTTTTTTTTTTTTTGGTAAAGAATTTAGGTTTATGATACCCAATGCTGCCAAATAAGCTTTTGTTCTTGGGCTTAGCTTTGGCAGATTCCCTTGGTACTACTCATGTTCCCTAGACAACTAGATAATGAAAAAATGTATATTGAGGTTCATATGACACAGAAGAGGCTAGCCTGGGAAATGAACTTTTTCTCACTTGTTCAGCAGTTATTCCTCTGAGATGGAAGCATCTGGCCTAACTGATTAAAGCTGCCTCACCTGCCTGGAGGCCATTTATAATCCACTTTCTAATCTAAATCCAGGAATTTCCCTGCTGTGGCTAATCATAGACTCTCTCGTGTGAAGACTCAGTGTGCCTCTGCTTGAGAAGAGAGTGAGCTCTGAGTTTTATAAAATCCCACTGTTTGCCTTAGAAATCTCAATAAGGGCCCTCCATGCTCCAGGCCCTGTGACCGAGGATGGAACTGGGGCTATGCCTTGAGTCCTGGCACTCTACAGAGTGTACTGAACTAAGCCATGTAAGAAAATATATTGCCATAAATCCAAGTGAAGGTGTTGCTCAAAAGTCTCACGTATATCAGGCCGCTGCTCCTTTTACTTACGGTAAGTACATAAAAAGTTACGCTCCTCAGCTTGGTATCAGGTACTGGGCTGAAAGTGGATAAACTGGTCTTAAACAAACTATTGAGGATGTGAGACCACAGGAGAAAATGGGCCTACATTAGGGTCAGTCTGGTTACAGCAGGCACTTCCCAAGAATTCTTGGCAGTATCTGAGAATGAAGGGGGGGAAAAAAAAACACATCACACTTTCCAAGAAGCTATGAGTAATTTTCTTAACATTCTAAGCTGATGAATATTTAAAGAATAAAAAAATCTACCCTGGGGCAGACTAACAAATGAGAAGGACAAGGTCCTGACATTTCCTGGAAATCTTGTAAATTAAAAAGAAAGCCATGAAAAACAAAACCAAAAAAGTTATCAGTCTCTCACTTATATGAAAATTGCCATCAGGATTTAATAGAAAATTTTAAGCAAGAAGTTTTAGTTCAAATGTTTGTTGAAAAGTATCCGTAAAGAGAGAAATTGCCCTGTTATATCTGAATGCTAAACGTGACCTTTAAATTTTTTTTTTTTAATACAAAATTCTGCCTGAGTCATCAAAGTCTAGGAAGCAAATAAAAGACATTCTTCTTTCTTGAATTTTGAAATGCTTTTTTCTAGTTCCTGTGTAACTATAAGTGTTTGGATTAAAATCTCAGAATTGGTTTCAATTCTCTGTTAAAGGAGAACAGGAGGATTTTGGAGGGAAAAAAAAAAATCCCAACTTAAAGGAAAACGAACAAGTTCTGGGCAATTCTGTCTCACATGTCCGTATATGTCAGTCCTAATCCGTCTCATTGTATGAACTCATCAAATTCTCAACGTTTTCAGAAAATATCCTGAAAAGTGTTGATATTAAGAAAAAAAAAGTAAAATGAAAATACTCAAAATTCCTTAGAAAATCTTCTACCATCTTAGCCAAGATCCTTACTGCTTTTAAAAAACAGTTTCCTATCTGACTTAATTTTTTATCATTCTCATTATGTAGGGGATAAAGAAACATTCCTTTTTAGTGCTTCTCTATATGCTTTTATGAGAGTATTTACTACACATTAGGGCAATGCATGCTGTGGTATCAGTGAATTGTGGTAGATAATGTGTGTTAGAATAGAGACAAATTAATAACTCCCTTTTCTGCCTTGTGACTTATGAAGTTGAAAGAAATTAAAGCTGAAGACAGATAATAGTGAACTACCAAGTGAAAAGGTAAACAGATTAAAAAAGAAACCCAGCTGTAGAAATAAATAATATTGCAGTTCAGCAAATAGAGTGAAATAATCTCCCGTAAACCCTTCACCATCTTAATAATAATTTTTTGTGAAAATATATTTGTGCACTTTGCACTTTTTACATGCATATTTTCTAAAGTTGTAATCACAGTACGTGTGTATGTATGTGTGTGTGTATTTATTTTTCGTTTTATGCCATCAAATAAATGTGCCACAGTGTACTTAACCAGTTCCCTATTTTTGGATATTTGGATTGTTTGCAAATTTTAATTTTGTGAAATAAAATTCTGCTGTGAACTTCTTGCTTATAAGGATGCTTATAAGTAGGATTACTGAGCCTGTGAATGTGATTATTTGAACATTTCTTAATACCTATTGCCAAATTACTTTCCAAGAGTTGTGCTGCTCTGCTGATGATGATGTAAGAGAGTACTAATTTAGAGATACTCAAAGCCTTTTTTTTTTTTTAAACCTTACAGGTAATCAAACAATACAATGGACGTGATTCTGTTACACTGGTTATTCACACTCAGGAATAAGTACAAGACTGTGTTTTGAAACTCTCAGCCTGTCATTTTTCAGGCATCGTGAGGAAAATTTTACTCATTCAGGCATTCACTTATACGTTCATCTACCAATTCAAAAGTCATTTAATGAGACCTTCTGTAGAAAGTTATGATGCTAGATATGAAAATAGAGTATTGAATATACAGTAGAGATATAGAGAGATATAGAATTTGAGATATAGGAGATCACATTCTTAGGGCAGGTTCCAGTGTGGGAGACAGAAATTAAATTACTATGCTATTAATTATTTCAATATAATTGTTATATAAGCAATGACACTACTAAGACATACTGAAAAAATAAAACAAGATACCCTTAAATTGGTGTGGGTGGAGAGTGCAGTTTCCCTGAGGAAGTTATCTTTAAAATTAACTCTAAAGAGTGAGGAGGAATTTGTCATGTTACAGGCAAATAGGTGGAAGCAGAGGGTTAAACATGAGCCATTGCCTTAATGCAAGAAGAACCCAGAAATTCAAAGAATCAAAAATTGATCCCCAAGGGTGAAGCACTAGTGAGAAAGCAGGAGATTTTTCAGGCTATGAGGCCGGCAAGGTAAACTAGGAAGAGGTCACTCACGGCTTTAGAACTACAATAAGGATTGTTAGTTTTATACCAAATCCAATAGAACTGTCATCTAAGAGCCAGGAGGAGACATAGAAGACTTTTAAGTGGCAGACTAATAAGATTAGATTTATCTTTTTAAAAAAGCTTTCTAATAACCATCTGGAGAATAGACTGGAAGCAGAAAAAAAAAAAAAGGTGACGTTATACCATTTAAGAGATTCTTAAAGAAAATCAGCATAAGAAATGTTGTTAACCTGGGTTAGGGAAGCAGCAGCAGATATAGAGAAAAAATTGACAGATTCAAGGTCTATATTGGAAGATTCTTAACAGGCCTTGGTGATTGGGTAAATATGGAGAAGAGGTCACAAAGCCAACACCCAAATGTCTGGCATGAGTAAGCAGTTAAATGCTGGTGCCATTTCCTAGGTGGGAATCAAAGTAGAAATCCTGAGAATGTTGTTAGACCTTTTAATTAGAGTAGATATGTTGATAGTTGAGTACATGTATTAGAGACTCAGAAGAGGGGTCTGGATGGAAGATGTAAATTTGTAATCATAAATGAAGCCATGGCAGTGGCTGGAGATCATCTGGGAGAGAGAGAGATGAGAAAGATGGTAATACAAAGTCCTGAAGAATTCAAATACTTATCCATCACGTTTAAAAGGAAGATTCCCCCAAAAGATACTGAGAAGAAGCCAAGAAAGAATTTATTCACAGATCGGTCAAGACAGAACAAGTCTCAAAACTGCCTACCAGAAGGCAAGGGGGTTGGGCTATTTATGGGATAAGTAGGGTGGTCTTAGGAACTGGGAAAGCTGATTGGAGGCAAGGGAAACGGTGAGGTAATCGGCGTTCTGCACAGGTGCATCTCGGTTAGTGTTCCGCACATTCAAAATGGAGGCGAGCAGCGTAATCCGAGTCTTCCGTTCCAGCTCCGCTCCTCTGACAGAGACAGGCCATCCTGGGACACCTGAAGAGGACCAGTTTTAGGGTCGGTGGTCCCAACCAGCCTTAGCCCCTCGCACTGGGCAGGAGGTGACTCCACGTTCTTGTAAAACAACTGAGCTTCGTGAAGCTGGAAGGTAAGAGAGGAAAAAAGAAAAAATAATAAGTAAAGCTAACTTAATCAATGACGTCAGTTTACATGCAAAGGGGTTTTAACAAGCTGTTCCCTTACCTGTTCCGTAAGACAAGCTTAAGAATCTTAATTGGTTATAATAGCTTCTGTTAACTCTATGGGGCACAGTTTCATAAATAGTATTTTTAAGTATCTTCTTTATCATTTGCAAGATCAAGGAAATGTGACACCCGTAAATTTCGGTTGGCGAAGAAGGTAGAAGGGTTGGAATATTAGGCAATGCCAAGAGCTATTTATAAGATTTTCTCATCTCAGGTATCCTGCTCCAAGACGAAGGCTTTGTATTCTCAGGCATGTTGAATACTAGTTATTTAATTGTAAAAATCTCAGGTTCAAAGTACATTCAAGTATTCATTTGTTTAAAATGTTAATCAGTTATTTAGATGAATTCCAGTTTAACATTTCAGGTGCATCTTTAATCCAAATAGAATAGTCTGTTTTATTTCCAGGGCTCACCGAGAGTCCAGACACTGCTGTTTTTCCCGTGAGTGTCCTTTTAGTATATGGAATGTAAGCAAGCCTGTGTTCTCACCTACAGAAATCCTCTTTACCCAAATCTCCCTTTCCTGGGCTCCTTTTTGCCTGAACAAATTCCTTTCAGTAGCTTGTTTTCAAGGATTTTCTGGCTCAACTACTTCTGAGCAACCAAGGTTTGTCTTTCAAGATACCCCAGCAGCCCTTCCATATTTATCAACCCCATCTGTTTTCTATTCCAGTTCCTCTAAGCTCCTTTTTACTTGTCAACCTTAATCACTCCCCAGCCACTGTCCCCGCCTTAATCTTAGTTTATCTGGGCTTCCCAAGAGACAACTGCCATGCTAAGTCATTTGGCAGGATTGTTCCCTTCTCTGTGAAATGGTCACAGCAGTATTTGTAAGCCTGTTTTACAGTGGATAATCTTTATTTTTTTATATGAAGTGAAAAATCCAAAATACATATCTAAATATAGCACTTTTCACCATAGTGGGCAACTGAATTTCCTAAGATCACAGCCAGCACAAATTACAGATACCTTACTTGTACTTTGGCTTTTTGCTTTCTAATTACAGATTATGAAAGTAAAGAAATCATTTTTATATCTCATCAATCTCTTCTTAGAGAAAATGACAGATGCAGAGTATATTCAGCATTGAAATGTAAATGTTAAGACATTATGTCACAGTTAAAACTATTTACCAGATGAGTAAAAATAACACATTTTTATGTGGTGAACCACTTAACTTGAACTGTATAATTCTACATTATTTGCTCTTTTTTCTTTTTTGAAAGAAGCCAAACATCTCTAGAACAAACATTTTTCTGTGTCCATTGGATTTAGAGTGCCAACAAAGTTTTGTTTCTTTTCTTTAAAGCATGTTTATTTTTAAACCTTTCAGTCCACTATTGCAAACAGATGTGCTCTTTTTTTTCTTCACATGGAAGAAAATAAATAACCAAGGTTGCAATTCCCTTTCAATACTTAAAAAACAAAAAAAAGAAAAAGAAAGAAAGAAGGAAAAACAATAGGAGTTTTATTTCAGAATTCTGCTCTGTGCCAAACATCCAATCTGTAAAACATTTTACCCTGTTGGTTTGGGGATGGGAAAGACATCTGTGTGTGAGGCATCAATCTGTTCTTGTGAAACACAATTTCAGTTCACAGAGCTTTGATCTGCTGGGTGATAAACACAACTTTCTGAGGCTTTTTTTTAAAAGGCAGAAATGTTGACAGCCTAAATCCTAACACCTTAAAAACTTTTATCCAAATAAAAACAAAAATAATAGCTACTATTTATGGAACCTTACAATGTCCCAGATTCTGTGCAAACTAATACATGTATATTACCTCAGTTATTATTTACTTTTGAAGATTGATGCCAATATTATCGGCATTTTACAGATGAGAAAGTAGAGAAGCAAATAGTTCTACCTTTTGCACAAATCACTTGGTTTATTAGAGTTACAACCAAGTGTAAGATCCACTTCTGTCTCTTAGTCCAGGCATCTTTCTTCTAAAATGAGCTACTTCCCTCAATTAAAGTACACACTGGAATAAAAGGATGAACCTAATGTGAATCAGGTTCGATTGCAGCAATAAACTTTCTTTTAGGGTCAGCTGGGGAATCAGAGAAAGAGAAAGATTGGGTTCTGTCTACTGTATCTGCAGGGGTCCAGGCAGTACCTTATATACTTACCTAGAAAAGTTTTTTATTGAACAGAAATGATGGTAAAGCAGACATCTCCTTGGCATCCATTATATATAAAGAGAGGTCTTATCATCTGATTTCAAAATCATTAAATGGTCTATAGTTCCAACAGTCCCCTTCTTCAGGCTTGGCTTAAAGCTGTGAAAGGTGGTTCTTTAATACTCAAGCAGTAAGTATTTTCTCACATTGAATCCAGTACTCTCTCTTTAAGAGCTCTAAGCACTTTTACAGGCATTATCACACTTATCTTCTCAACAACTTTATGTAGAGGAAATGAACTTCACCTTTTCTGGCCTCACTCAGTGTGAGTCAGTAGGTTTGCATATTCACATTCCTACTTAATTGTCCATGCACCTTCCTAGAAACTAAAATAAGAATTCCAGAATCCCAGTTCTGGCTTCCCCATCAACCTTGGTCACCATGGGCAGCCTCTTAGCTGCTGCCCTTGGCTGGAGTTCCCTCTGGTATACAATGAGGGTATCAGGCTAGGTAAGCATGAAGTTCCCTTCCAGCCCTACTGTTCTAGGACTCTAAGCTAGTGGGATGTTTGTGGTATTTGGTGGAAGAATTATCTTCAAATCTAAAGAAACTTTGGGCTCAATTTGCTTCTTCAGCTATTACAATTGCCTTTGTATTTCTCCAGTAGCCAGACTATCACATAGCAAGGTTCTCCAAGGGCATTGGCAGGACTGCAGCTTAGGTAGTATAAACTGGAAAAGAGGAGAGGAAAAATAGGTGGAATGAAGAAAGGAGAGGAAAAGTTGTTACAGAGAGAAAGAAAGAACAAAGAGTGTGAGGAAGGGGGTGACAACAGGGAAAGGGAGGGAGGAAGAGATGAGAAATGGAGGAAGGCAGGAAAGACAGGAAGTTAGTAAGACCGCTAAAACTCTGGTTTTCCCCCCTACATTATCATAATAATGCCATTGTTACATTATAGAGGAGGTGGCATTGGTTTACTAGGAAGAGATGGGTTTTGGAGTTAGACTACACTTGGGTTCAAGTGCTGACTCTTCCACTGACGAGCATTATGATGTCCCTGGGCAACTCTCTCAAACTTAGTTTATTTTTAATTATAAAACAGAGATAACATCTCCTCTCCAAAGTTTCTGTAATTTATAGTGTAAATTACCTAGCACAGAGTAAGTACACAACATATGTTAGTTATGAGAGATATATGGCAATCCTCCTTAATCTACCAGCATCAGTATTAGTTGCACCTAATAAAGATCACGCAAAGCATGCTTTATACTTCTTAGAATACCACTGGTTCCTGTATCCCTGTCAGTCTCATACACCAGACATTCATTTCTGTTGCAACATGTATGAGCGCTAATGGCCATGCACCTTACATTTTGGGGACATCTCTCCTTGTTCACTGTATCACTCCCTACAAGCAGATAAAGTAATAAATGGAAGCAGCACAAAGACATCATGGAGAGTCTGCGGGCTTTGTCCTCTCTGTTAGGACTTTCTTTGTCTCTGTACGCACAAAATATTGAATGCTTTTTTAAGGCCATGATCTTCAGATAATTTGAAAACTCCATGGCCTGTGTATCTACTAACTTACTCACCTGTGCCCAAGTGATCCCCACTTTAATTAACCCCCATGACTGCTCTGTGTGTTCTAAAAGAACATATGCGTTAGAAAAATAAGCATTTCCACCCTAGATCTCTAGAGGCAGTGAGACCTATTGGAAGATAAATTACACTGTAAGGCTGCATTCTTAAATGAAGAATATAAATGACTGCTAAGAAAAATGATACACAGGCATCCTGTTCAGAATTAATATGTACAATCTCTTCATGTACTGAATTGTTCCACTTGCAGTGTTTCTTTTTCCTAGATTTCCTTATAACTCATTCAACTGGTAAAAAATAATTGAGCTAATTGGGGGACTGATCATGTCGCTAGGGAAAAGAAGAGGATATGACAGTACATGACCTTTGCTTTCAAGAAACCTGTGGTCCATTTACAGGCCTTCCACTGGTTTAATTCTTTCATCTAGTGTGTGACAGTTGACACCATTTGGTTTATACCTACTGGGTCAGCCCTAAGATTCCTTATAGGCCCACTCCATTCATGTCATTAAGGTAGATGACAAGGAATAGTCTAGCACAGCACTGTCTGATGGAAATAGTATACACAAAAATCACAGAGGTAATCTTTAAATTTTCTAGTAGCCATGAAAAAAAGGTTAAAAAAAACAAGTAAAATTCTTTTTAAAAACTGTATTTTATTTAATACAAGTTATCCAAAATATTATCATTTCAACATGTATTCAATATAAAATGTATTGATGAGTATTTACATTTTGCTTTGCACTCAGTTTTCAAAATTCAGTGTGTATTTTTCATATGTAGAGCATATCACAACTTGGAGTAGCCACACTTCAAGTACTTCTCAGCCGTATGTGTGACTCCGTATTGACAGCACAGCTCAGGCATTTCCTCTGAGTTGCCAAGTAGTTTATTCATTTCCATTATCTGTCTATACTCAACTGTTCCCCCTCTGCATTTACCCTTACACTTAAACCTCCATTATTTTAAGGAACAGAGAAGTGTGTCCACATCTGATGATGCCAGGGACAACAAGGTAGGGCTCAGTTTTCTTGAATTTAAGTTTAGTGTTTTAATGGTAAGCCACCATGCTTTGATATGTCTTACTAGCTCTATTTAGAAAAGTTTAACATTCAGGGTAGAAGAACCATAATGGCAACATAAAATTATAGTCCTGGTCAGGAAATGTCAATGAGTGCTGTAAGCCACTGAAAGAACACCCAGAGTTTGGGAAAGCAGAGGATATAATTGTTGTGCTCATGGCAGCACTTAGCTGGGTATTGCCCCTCTCATTACCTTCCAAGACCACCAACAGTGGCGCTCTCACATTTATACACTGCTTTGATGAGAACATGGGACAGTGTCTTCAGTTAAAATATATTACCATAATTGACTAGGAAGTAGACCATTCGCATAATTTTTAATCCCATTTCTCTGGCTAGTCATGGTCTTCTTTAGGATTCCTTAGAGGGCCACTCAGTTTGAATCACTAACATAGATGTCATAGCTAAGAATGGCGGAAATGTAGTATATGAACGTTGACAGTGTCACCTTTTGTCAAGAACAGTGATTGAGTCTGAGATTTTACTTTGCTTCCAAGCTATTAAGTTAGTTTGCCGTAGTTCCATAGTTACTAGCAGATGACATGAGACTCCTGGGTCAGAGACAAAGGGCTTTATTACATTGATTGAATGTTCTCTTCAGTTCCCCTTGCCCCCCAAGTTCCATGGGGAGATGCCCAAGGGGATGCTGTGCTCACTGTGAGTACACGTTACATCTTAAGAATATCAGGTTATGGAACTCTCAGTTTTCCAAAAAGTCTGTTGGTAAACCTACCCAACCTTAACCCTGGAGGGAAACTGTCTTTATTATCCTGGACAGCAAACAAATCTTTCCTCTGCCCTGAAAGGAGATACTTTCTCCGTCTTCCAAGGCTGTTTACCATACAAACGCCCTTGAAAAGGTACTTGGGGGACAAAAGCTATCAATGGCTTTGCTCAGAAAATGTACAGAAGCGAGAGCAACCCATGGAGAAATGTCTCGCAACACCTTGTATTAAAACCCCTCACTGGCTCTTTATTATCTATTGGATAAACTCCTTTTCTCACATTAATCAATATTATTTTGTTGCTTTTTATTAGACTTGAATGATTATCAGATATTTGCAAAATCTAAGATCTAATAGATATAAAAGATTTTAAAATAATCAAGGTAAAAATTAAGAGGACAATTTTGGTCATTCCCATAAATAAGGATTTTGAGGAATTAATGGATCTTGTTATGAGATCTTAGTTTCCTCAAGTCTCTGACAATTCTAAAATCTGTATCTTTGAGAGTTCAGGTTTTACTTATTACATTGCTTTACTATGTGCCCTGATTTAAGGTTCAGAAAATATAATTATTAGAATAATATTTAATCTCTTGCATTCCCATGACATTATTTCACACTCCTCTTTAATTTTTTCTAACAGAAAATAACAAACAATAATCTAAAGTGGCTTTTAATATCAAATATATTTCATAAAATAAATCTAGGTTATACAAACTCATATTGAAACCTTCATATGTATGTAGGTTATATTTAAATACATAAGCAGCTATTGTGTGAACTACTAGTACTCATTACCCTATATAGAATCTACAGCTTTTTAAACAGCTGTGCAGAGAGCTATGCAGTTTAGGATAGCAAAGGAAGTTGGAAACCACATCCATTTTAAGCTTTCACGAGAATATAGGTCAGCTAGAGGTCATTCTTTAAAATGGAATCAGAAAGCAGTCCTAGAATTTTTGCCCAACTAGGACCTACTTTGGAAGACAAGTCAACTTACGCTATACTCTGTGATTTGTGGAGACCTCAGAGAGGCCTAGGTTTGGCTCACTTTTCAGCTGACAATACAGAAGACTTGGGAGTAGACCATCACAAGGAACAGTGCTACCCACTGAATGAATCACTGCCTATTTCTTGCATCTCCTTGGTGTTTTTGAATGACTTAGTCATCAAAATCCTGACTCTGAAGGGAATCAGTTCTCAAAGTTCACATAGATTGTACTTCTATGGTAGATTGATAAATTTCTGCTCTAATGCAAAATAACCAACCAGCATTTTAAAAGTCATTATTGGTGACCATATGGTGTGTATAAAAGAATACAGGATGAAAGTCAGCTGTCAAAGCATGTCTTAGTTTTGCCACTAGTTAGCTTGGGCCACTATTTCTTATAGAATGGCCGGAGGGGGAAGGGGGCTGTGATTCAGTGACCCCTCAAGTCTTTTTAGTCTTACCTTTGTAGAATTCTATCTCATTTAAGATCTAGCCTTGTAGTGGAAAGAGCATATCTAGGCACATTTCAGTTTCTGCTGCTGTTGCTACTTTATGAAATAAGATGCTTGTTGTCCCATTCGGAAAGCATCATGTGTAGAGCTAGAGAAATGTGTGC
This sequence comes from Balaenoptera musculus, assembly GCF_009873245.2. NCBI lineage: Eukaryota > Metazoa > Chordata > Mammalia > Artiodactyla > Balaenopteridae > Balaenoptera > Balaenoptera musculus. The sequence goes on from NC_045788.1 coordinate 91,733,639, forward strand.
AGCCATTGGTCAACATCGGTATCTCCTCTGTGACACTTGGATCACACAACTAGTTTTTCTTTTTTTGGGTGACTCAAGCTCTCAGGGTCATCCTCCTGGGTGGCATGTCATATGGTAATATGAAGCATGAAGCAGATATTGTCAGTTTAACCAGAAGGTAAAGGAAAAATACAATCACCTTCCAGTCCACTCATTTTGAATCTTCTCACAGCATCAAAGGGAAGCTCAGAGATAGATTTCTTGCAATTTTCCCCCTTGACAGTGTGGGATACCTCAGTCAGATGAATAATACATGCACTTGCAAGCAACACAATTTTAAAAGAATCTGGCATTTACAAAGCAGCTTTACTGGTGGAAAGAGTCAAGGCTTTGAATATTCTGTCAGTGTGAAAAGAGGTTCTGTGTCACCCTATCAGGTCACACAAGCCATCTGATCAACTGCCAATTGATGAAAGCACTTATTAAAGTCAGAATAGGGAAATATCAGTTTGAGGAATGGAAAAAGGCTAAAGGATTTATTGTTAAACCTCTGGGAAGAGAAAGAAGTGAGATTTCTGTTTCTAGAATGAAATACAATATGAAATTTGGTTTTGATTGTATAGGGGAAACATAAGTCCTGAAACAGTGAATTTTTTTTTAAGTCTTAAGAATTGTGCTTCCAGGAAAATGGAATGTACTTTTCCCTATTCCTCCAACTAAAAACTACTAAAAACTCTAGGCATTATGTATAAAACAAATATAAAAAGACTCTGAAAAGTAGAGAAAAGAAAGCTAACCAACTGACTTCAGGACACAAGGAATGACATGGTGGTGAGTTCCGTGGGTTTTCTTTTTTCGTCCTTATATTCAAGACTTGAAGCTGAAGAAGCTGGCAACCCAGAAACACCAACAGGTGTAGACCCAAAAAGACCCCCAAAAGCCTACTCTCTCAAGCCAAAGGACCATAAGTAAGGCAGATAAGCAAAATGGAAAACTATTTGACAATAACTGCTCTACTCTAGCCAAAGAACACAGAAAAAACTGTGGCGCCACCTCTACCTATTCCAGCAAAGGCTGAGTGGGGAACCTAGACTCCATTCTGTCTTGGCTATAATGAGGTATTCCGCATGCCCACACCAGGGTCATGTCAGAGAAGGTCAAGTTGGGACCTGAAACTTCCATGATCCTCACAAGTGATAGTGAGGCCAGCCCCCGTCCCAGTGTCATGGAGACCACATGGTGAGCCTGGACTTCACCTAAGCCAACAGTAATGAGATGCTCCTCATTCCTCACCGGGGAGAATCAGAGGAAGCCTAGTGGAGATTCAGGACTTTCACTATCACCAGCAATAACGAAGCCACTCACACTGTGGTGTTAGTGGAAAGAAATGGGGGGCTGGAACTCCTATACCTATCTAGCAGTAACGAGGTTCCCCCTATATCAGGTGGCAATGAAGATTGACTAGGGAACCTGTACTTCTGCCTTTGCCTGGCAGTAAAGAGGCAGACACTGGATCAGTGTCAGAGAAATCCACCTAAAACAGAAGGTTAAGATAAGATCCAGAGTCTTATAACAGGAAATTAATATGATCCACAGTCTTATAACTTAAATTATAAGACCAGAGTCTGATAATTTAAAAGTTTCAATGAAATTTCCACATTTCAATAAAAAAATCAATCATATCAAAAACCAGAAAGTTCTGAAACTGACTGAAAAAAGATAATCAGTGCATGGCAACACAAAGATAACAGATGTTAGAATAATCTGACAAAGATTTCAATATCGGCCACAGTAAAAGTGCTTTAATCAGCAATTATGAGCATGCTTGAAACAAATCAAAAGATGGAAAATAGCAGAGTAATAGAAAGTTTTAATGAAGACATATAAGAAATCAAAATAACAAAATGGAAATTTTAGGACTGAAAAGACAAGCAAAATACACAGTAGAAGGGCTCAATGGCAGGATGGAGGGGCAGACAAAAGAATCAGTGAATTAGAATATACAGCAATAGAAATTACTCAGTCTGAAATCTGAACAACAGAAAGAAAATAAAGTGGGTGGGGGGAAGCTTCTAAGTGACATGTGGGATCATAATAAATGATTGAACATTTGTGTTATTAGAGTCCTGAAAACAGAGGAGAAAAAAGGTGGGGCTGAAAAAGTACTCGAAGAAATAATGGCTGAAAACTTGACAAGAGATATAAACATACAGATTTAACATGCTGAGTAAACGCCAAATAGGAAAATCTCAAGGCTATTCATACTAAGACATGTCATAATTTTTTATTTTCAACAAATAGTGTTTTTATTTCCACAAAGGTTTTCTTTTTTTTTTTTTTTTTAACATCTTTATTGGAGTATAACTGCTTTACATTGTTGTGTTAGTTTCTGCTGTATAACAAAGTGAATCAGCTACATGTATACATATATCCCCATATCCCCTTGCTCTTGTGTCTCCCTCCCACCCTCCCTATCCCACCCCTCTAGGTGGTCACAAAGTACCGAGCTGATCTCCCTGTGCTATGAGGCTGCTTCCCACTAGCTATCTATTTTACATTTGGTAGTGTATATATGTCCATGCCACTCTCTCATTTCATCCCAGCTTACCCTTTCCCCTCCCCATGTCCTCAAGTCCATTCTCTACATCTGCATCTTTATTCCTGTCCTGCCACTAGGTTCTTCAGAAACATTTTTTTTTTTTTTTTTTAGAATCCATATATATGTGTTAGGATACGGTATTTGCTTTTCTCTTTCTGACTTACTTCACTCTGTATGACAGTCTCTGGATCCATCCACATCTCAACAAATGACTCAATTTCGTTCCTTTTTATGGCTGAGTAATATTCCATTGTATATATGTACCAGCTCTTCTTTATCCATCCGTCTGTCAATGGACACTTCGGTTGCTTCCATGACCTGGCTATTGTACATAGTGCCGCAATGAACATTGCGGTGCATGTCTCTTTTTGAATTATGGTTTTCGCTGGGTATATGCCCAGTAGTGGGATTGCTGGATCATATGGTAATTCTATTTTTAGTTTTTTAAGGAACCTCCATACTGTTCTCCATAGTGACTGTATCAATTTACTTTCCCACCAACAGTGCAAGAGGGTTCCTTTTTCTCCACACCCTCTCCAGCATTTGTTGTTTGTAGATTTTCTGATGATGCCCATTCTAACTGGAGTGAGGTGATACCTCATTGTAGTTTTGATTTGAATTTCTCTAATAATTAGTGATGTTGAGCAGATTTTCATGTGCTTCTTGGCCATCTGTATGTCTTCTTTGGAGAAATGTCTATTTAGGTCTTCTGCCCATTTTTGGATTGGGTTGTTTGCTGCTTTAATATTGAGCTGCATGTGCTGTGTATATATTTTGGAGATTAATCCTTTGTCCATTGATTCGTTTGCAAATATTTTCTCCCATTCTGAGGGTTGTCTTTTCGTCTTGTTTATGGTTTCCTTTGCTGTGCAAAAGCTTTTAAGCTTTATAGCTCCCATTTGTTTATTTCTGTTTTTATTTCCGTTTCTCTAGGAGGTGGGTCAAAAAGGATCTTGCTGTGATTTATGTCATAGAGTGTTCTGCCTATGTTTTCCTCTAAGAGCTTTATAGTGTCCGGCCTTACATTTAGGTCTTTAATCCATTTTGAGTTTATTTTGTGTATGGTGTTAGGGAGTGTTCTAAATTCATTCTTTTCCATGTAGCTGTTCAGTTTTCCCAGCACCACTTATTGAAGAGACTGTCTTTTCTCCATTGTGTTCTCCTTTGTCATAGATTAGTTGACCATAGGTGCATGGGATTATCTCTGGGCTTTCTATCTTGTTCCATTGATCTATATTTCCATTTTTGTGCCAGTACCATACTGTCTTAATTACTGTAGCTTTGTATTATAGTCAGAAGTCAGGGAGTCTGATTCCTCCAGCTCCTTTTTTTCCCCTCAAGACTGCTGTGGCTATTTGGGGTCTTTTGTGTCTCCATACAAATTTTAAGATTTTTTGTTCTAGTTCTGTGAAAAATGCCACTGGTTATTTGATAGGGATTGCATTGAATCTGTAGATTGCTTTGGGTAGTATAGTCATTTTCACAATATTGATTCTTCCAATCCAAGAACATGGTATATCTCTCCATCTGCTGGTATCATCTTTAATTTCTTTCATCAGTGTCTTATAGTTTTCTGCATACAGGTCTTTTGTCTCCCCAGGTAGGTTTATTCCTAGGTATTTTATTCTTTTTGTTGCAATGGTAAATGGGAGTGTTTCCTTAATTTCTCTCTCAGAATTTTCATTGTTAGTGTATAGGAATGCAAGAGAATTCTGTGCATTAATTTTGTATCCTGCTACTTTACCAAAATCATTGATTAGCTCTAGTAGTTTTCTGGTAGCATCTTTAGGATTCTCTATGTATAGTATCATGTCATCTTCAAACAGTGACAGTTTTACTTCTTTTCTGATTTGTATTCCTTTAATTTTTGTTTCTTCTCTGATTGCTGTGGCTAAAACTTCCAAAAGTATGTTGAATAATAGTGGTGAGAGTGGGCAACTTTGTCTTGTTCCTGATCTTAGAGGAAATGGTCATTTTTGCACCATTGAAAATGATGTTAGCTGTGGGTTTGTCATATATGGCACTTATTATTTGAGGTAAGTTCCCTCTATGCCTACTTTCTGGAGGGTTTTTATCATAAATGTGTGTTGAATTTTGTCAAAAGCTTTTTCTGAATCTGTTGACATGATCATATGGTTTTTCATCTTCAATTTGTTAATATGGTGTATCACGTTGATTGATTTGCATATATTGAAGTTCCTTGCATTCCTGGGATAAACCCCACTTGATCATGGTGTATGGTCCTTTTAATGTGCTTTGGATTCTGTTTACTAGTGTTTTTTTGTTTTTTTTTGTTTTTTTTTAATTAATTAATTTATTTATTTTTGGCTGTGTTGGGTCTTCGTTTCTGTGCGAGGGCTTTCTCTAGTTGTGGCAAGCGGGGGCCACTCTTCATCGCGGTGCGTGGGCCTCTCACTATCGCGGCCTCTCTTGTTGCGGAGCACAGGCTCCAGACGCGCAGGCTCAGTAGTTGTGGCTCACGGGCCTAGTTGCTCCGCGGCATGTGGGATCCTCCCAGACCAGGGCTCGAACCCGTGTCCCCTGCATTGGCAGGCAGACTCTCAACCACTGCGCCACCAGGGAAGCCCTGTTTACTAGTGTTTTGTTGAGGATTTTCGCATGTATGTTCATCAGTGATATTGGCCTGTAGTTTTCTTTTCTTTTGACATCTTTGTCTGGTTTTGGTATCAGGGTGATGGTGGCCTCGTAGAATGAGTTTGGGAGTGTTCTTCCCTCTGCTATATTTTGGAAGAGTTTGAGAAGGATAGGTGTTAGCTCTTCTCTAAATGTTTGATAGAATTCGCCTGTGAAGCCATCTCGTCCTGGGCTTTTGTTTGTTGGAAGATTTTTAATCACAGTTTCAATTTCAGTGCTTGTGATTGGTCTGTTTATATTTTCTATTTCTTCCTGGTTCAGTCTTGGAAGGTTGTGCTTTTCTAAGAATTTTTCCATTTGTTCCAGGTTGTCCATTTTATTTTCATAGAGCTGCTTGTAGTAATCTCTCATGATCCTTTGTATTTGTGCAGTGTCAGTTGTTACTTCTCCTATTTCATTTCTAATTCTATTGATTTGAGTCTTCTCCCTTTTTTTCTTGATGAGTCTGGCTAATGGTTTATCAATTTTGTTTATCTTCTCAAAGAACCAGCTTTTAGTTTTATTGATCTTTGCTATTGTTTCCTTCATTTCTTTTTCATTTATTTCTGATCTGATCTTTATGATTTCTTTCCTTCTGCTAACCTTGGAGTTTTTTTTTCTTCTTTCTCTAATTGCTTTAGGTGTAAGGTTAGGTTGTTTATTTGAGATGTTTCTTGTTTCTTGAGGTAGGGTTGTATTGCTATAAACTTCCCTCTTAGAACTCCTTTTGCTGTGTCCCGTAGGCTTTGGTTCGTCGTGTATTTATTGTCATTTATTTCCAGGTATTTTTTGTTTTCCTCTTTGATTTCTTCAGTGATCTCTTGGTTATTTAGTAGTGTGTTGTTTAGTCTCCATGTATTTATATTTTTTAAACATTTTTTCCTGTAATTGGTATCTAGTCTCATAGCATTGTGGTTTGAAAAGATACTTGATCCGATTTCATTTTGTTAACTTTACCAAGGCTTGATTTGTGACCCAAGATATGATCTATCCTGGAGAATGTTCCATGAGCACTTGAGAAGAAAGTGTATTTTGTTGTTTTTGAATGAAATGTCCTATAAATATCAACTAAGTTCATCTTGTTTAACGTGTCATTTAAAGCTTTTTTTTTCCTTATTTATTTTCAGTTTGATTGATGTGTCCATTGGTGAAAGTTGGGTTTTAAAGTCCCCTACTATTGTGTTACTGTCCATTTCCCCTTTTATGGCTGTTAGCATTTGCCTTATGTATTGAGGTGCTCCTATGTTGACAGCATAAGTATTTACAGTTGTTATATATTCTTCTTGGATTGATCCCTTGATCATTATGTAGTGTCCTTCTTTGTCTCTTGTAATAGTCTTTAATGTCTATTTTGTCTGATATGAGAATTGCTACTCCAGCTTTCTTTTGATTTCCATTTGCATGGAATACCTTTTTCCATCCCCTCACTTTCAATCTGTATGTGTCCCTAGGTCTGAAGTGAGTCTCTTGTAGAGAGCATATATACAGGTCTTGTTTTTGTGTCCATTCATCCAGTCTGTGTCTTTTGGTTGGAGCATTTAATCCATTTACATTTATGGTAATTATTGATATCTATGTTCCTATTACCATTTTAATTGTTTTGGATTTTTTATTGTAGATCTTTTCCTTCTCTTGTGTTTCCTGCCTAGAGAATTTCCTTTAACATTTGTTGTAGAGCTGGTTTGGTGGTGCTGAATTCTCTTAGCTTTTTCTTGTCTGTAAAGGTTTTAATTTCTCTGTCAAATCTGAGTGAGATTCTTGCTGGGTAGAGTAGTCTTGTTTGTAGTTTTTTCCCTTTCGTCACTTTAAGTATGTCCTGCCACTCCCTTCTGGCTTGTACAGTTTCTGCTGAAAGATCAGCTGTTAACCTTATTGGGATTCCCTTGTATGTTATTTGTTGCTTTTCCCTTGCTGCTTTTAATATTTTTTCTTTATATTTAATTTTTGATAGTTTGATTAATACATGTCTTGTCATGTTTCTCCTTGCATTTATCCTGTATCAGACTCTCTGCACTTCTTGGACTTGACTATTTCCTTTGCCATATTAGGGAAGTTTTCAAGTATAATCTCTTCAAATATTTTCTCAGTCCCTTTTTTTCTTTCTCTTTTTCTTCTGGGCCCCCTATAACTCGAATGTTGGTGAGTTACATGTTGTCCCAGAGGTCTCTGAGACTTGTCCTCAATTCTTTTCATTCTTTTTTCTTTATTCTGCTCTGTGGTAGTTATTTCCACTATTTTATCTTCCAGGTCACTTATCCATTCTTCTGCCTCAGTTATTCTGCTATTGATTCCTTCTAGAGAATTTTTAACTTCATTTATTGTGTTGTTCATCATTGTTTGCTCTTTATTTCTTCTAGGACCTTGTTAAACTTTTCTTATATTTTCTCCATTCTGTTTCCAAGATTTTGGATCATCTTTACTATCATTACTCTGAATTCTTTTTCAGGTAGATTGCCTTTTTCCTCTTCATTTGTTTGGTCTGGTGGGTTTTTACTTTGCTCCTTCATCTACTGCATATTTCTTTGTCTTCTCATTTTGCTTAACTTACTGCATTTAGGGTCTTCTTTTTGCAGGCTGCAGGTTCGTGGTTCCTGTTGTTTTTGGTGTCTTCCCCCATTGGGTGAGGTTGGTTCAGTGGGTTGTGTAGGCTTCCTGGTGGAGGGGACTGGTGCCTGTGTTCTGGTGGATGAGGCTGGATCTTGTCTTTCTGGTGGGCAAGACCACATCCAGTGGTATGTTTTGGGGTGCCTGTGAACTTATTATGATTTTTGGCAGCCTCTCTACTAATGGATGGGGTTGTGTTTCTGTCTTGCTAGTTGTTTGGCATGGGGTGTCCAGCACTGGAGCTTGCTGGTCATTGAGTAGAGCTGGGTCTTATCGTTGAGACAGAGATCTCTGGGAGAGCTCTTGCCAACTGTTATTACATGGGGCTGGGAAGTCTCTGGTCCAATGTCCTGAACTCGTCTCTCCCACCTCAGAGGCTCAGGCCTGACACCCGGCCAGAGCACCAAGAGCCGGTCAGCCACAGAGCTCAGAAGAAAAGGAAGAAAAAAAAGAAAGAAAGAAAAATAAAATAAAATAAATAAAGTTATTAAAATAAAAAAAATTTTTAATTATTAAAATAAAAAAATTTAAAAAGTAATTAAAAAAAAAGAGAAGAGGGAAACCAAACCAATAAACAAATGCACCAGTGACAACAAGCGCTTAGAACTAAAAGAAGATAAACATAAAAATCAGAAATTAGTCAGTCACATACAGCAAACCCCAAGTCTCTAGTCGCTCCCAAAGTCCACTGCCTCAGTTTTGGGATGATTCATTGTCTATTCAGGTATTCCACAATGCAGGGTACATCAAGTTAATTGTGAGCATTTAATCCACTGCTCCTGAGGCTGCACAGAGAAATTTCCCCTTCTCTTCTTTGTTTGCATAGCTCCTGGGATTCAGCTTCGGATTTGGCCCCGCCCCTGCATGTAGGTCACCCTCTGGCATCTGTTCTTTGCCCAGACAGGACGGGGTTAAAGCAGCGGCTGCTTAGGAGTCTCTGGCTCATTCAGGCCAGGGGGAGGTACGGAATGTGGGGCGAGCCTGTGGAGGCAGAGGCCAGCGTGATGTTGCAACAACCTGGGGCGTGCCATGTGTTCTCCCAGGGAAGTTGTCCCTGGATCATGGGACCCTGGCAGTGGCAGGCTGCACAGGCTCCTGGGAGGGGAGGTGTGGATAGTGACCTGTGCTTGCACACAGGCTTCTTGGTGGCTGCAGCAGCAGACTTAGCATTTCATGCCCGTCTCTGGGGTCCACGCTGATAGCTGCAGCTGGCGCCTGTCTCTGAAACTCATTTAGGTGGTGCTCTGAATCTCCTCTCCTCACGCACCCAGGAACAATGGTCTCTTGCCTCTTAGGCAGGTTCAGAGCTTTTCCCGGCCTCCCTCCCGGCTAGCTGTGGTGCACTATCCCCCTTCAGGCTGTGTTCACGCAGCCAACCCCAGTCCTCTCCCTGGGATCTGACCTCTGAAGCCCGAGCCTTAGCTCCCAGCCCCCACCTTCCCTGGTGCGTTAGCGGACAAGCCTCTCAGGCTGGTGAGTGCTGGTTGGCACTGATCCTCTGTGTGGGAATCTCTCTGCTTTGCCCTCTGTATCCCTGTTGCTGCACTCTCCTCCGTGGCTCCAAACCTTCCCCTCTCTGCCAGTGAAGGGGCTTCCTAGTGTGTGGAAACTTTTCCTCCTTCATAGCTCTGTCTCAGAGGTGTAGGTTCTGTCCCTATTCTTTTGTCTCTGTTTTTTCTTTTTTCTTTTGCCCTACCCAGGTACATGGGGAGTTTCTTGCCTTTTTGTAAGTCTGAGGTCTTCTGCCAGCATTCAGTAGGTGTTCTGTAGGAGTTGTTCCACATGTAGATGTATTTGTGAGGAGGAAGGTGGTGTCCACGTCTTACTCCTCTGCCTTCTTGAAGATCCTCTTTTCAAGACATGTCCTAATTAACCTTCTGAAAATTAAAGACAAAAATTGTGAAAGCAGCCAGAGAGAAAAAACACCATACCTAAATGGAAAACAAATTCAAATTAAATGAAGTCAGATCTCTTATCACATACCATGGAGGCTAGAAGGAATTGTCAACATATTTTTCAGGTGCTGAAAGAAAAGAATGCCATAATCCTATATATGGTGAAAATATCCGTGTGGAATAAAGGGGTTATCTCTCAGATGAAAGAAAACTGAGGGAATATATCACCAACAGACTACACTAAAAGAATAGCTAAAGGAGGTTTTCTAAACAGAATGGAAACAATAAAAGAAGAAACTTCTGAACGTTAGATAAAAAAGAACACTGGAAGCAAAAATGTGGGTAAATACAATAGGCTGTTCTCCTCTTCAGTTTTCTAGATTATAATAGATGATTAAAGCAAAAATTGTAACCCTAATGTTATAATTATTACTAAAAGTATATAAATATTTAAGACAAGTGTATTATAATGAGGGAGACTGAGAGAACACAAATGGAATTAAGATTTCTATACTTTACTAGAATTGGCAAAAAATCACAACACCAGTAAACTGTAGTAAGTTATATATATAAAAAACATAATACCTACAACAAGCACTAAAAAAGCTATACAAAGAGTTACTCTGAAAAATGTTATTAATAAATAAAAATAAAAATTTAAAATATATTCAGCTGTCACACAGGAAGATCGGGGAAGAAAAACAGAGAAACAAAAACCAGAGAAAACACAAAATATAAAATAGCACAGTTAAGCCCCAGCATATTAATAATTACATTGAATGTAAATGGTCTAAATACACCAATTAAAAAACAAAGATTTGCAGAGTGGATTTTAAAACATGATCCAACTATATGCTTTCTATGGAAAATTCATTTCCAATATAATGATACAGACAGGTTGAAAGTAAATGGATGGTAAATTAAAACAAAGTGATATTATTATTAAGTAAAGTAGACTTCAGAGCAAAGAAGATTATGAGAGACAGAGTAGGATATTTTATAAAAGAACACATTGCAGTCCTCAATGTATCTGCGTTAAACCAAAGAGCTATAAAATACATGAAGCTAAGCTGGTAGAGTTGCAAAGAGAAATAAACAAATCCACAATTATAGTTGGAGACTTCAATACCCCTCTCTCAACAGTTAATGAAACAACTAGAGAGGAAACGAGCAAAGATACAGAACTCAACACTACCATCAAACAGGATCTAATTGACATTTATGGAACTCTTTATCCAAAAAGATTACAATGCATGTTATTTTCAAGTGCTTATGGAGAATATATCAAGATAAACCTTATCATGGCCCATAAAAGAAATATCAAATAAATGTAAGAGAATTGAAATCATAGAGTGTGTTCTCTGACCACAATGGAATCAAGCTGAAAATCAGTAACAGAAAGATAACAGGAAAATTTCCAAACACTTGGAAACTAAATAACACACTTCTAAATAACCCATGGGTCAAAGAGGAAATCTTAAGGAAGAAACAAAATAATACATTGAACTGAATGAAAATGAAAATACAACATGAAAAATTTATAGGGCATAACTAAAACAGTGCTGAGAAGGAAATTTCTAGCATGAAATGCATACATTAGAAAGAAGAGAAAAATCTCAAGTCAATAATCTAAGCTCCCATGTCAAGATCCTAGAAGAGAAGAGCAAAATAAACCCCAAATAAGCAGAAGACAGGAAATATTAAAAATAAGAGCAGAAATAAATGAAATTGCAAAGAGAAAAAATAGTAAAAAAACCAACAAACAAAGAGCTAGTTCTTTGTAAAGATCACAAAAGAAAATGACAAACCTCTAGCAAGACTGGTAAAGAAAAAAAGAGAGAAGACATAAATTACCCATATCAGGAGTAAAACGGGATATTACCATAGACCCTGCAGACATCAAAGGAAAATAAAAGTACACTACAAAAAATCCTACCTACATAAATTTGACACCTTAGATGAAATAATTCAATTCCTCAGAAAAGTATACAATGACAACTCATTCAGTATAAAATAGATGATTTGAATAGGCCCTCAGAATGGCTGGGCATTACCTTATATTTAGTATATGGTCACTCAAGTAAGTGGCATATATTATTTATGGAAGGACTTGGGACTCGGTGCTGTATATTTGTTCTATGATGTTGTAAGGTGCTTCCTCATGGGAAATGGGTCCCTTGTTCAATCAATGGATTTTAATCTAAGCCCTGAATCAGATATGGAAAATCAGTAAGGAGTATGACAGCTCATCTGGTCTTAACATCTTTTGGTTATATATTAAGCAATACCTTTGTTGGCTATGCATCTGCCTTCCTCCTATAACAGTATGTTATATTAGCCATTTTTAATAGATTTTGTTAAATCAGGTCCTCCTGGCTGCCATGATGACCAAACTGCCCTTTACAGTAATTGTACTTAACTTGACTTTTGATGATTAAATACTCTTACCTGTTCTCTGCTACTTCAAGACCCTATCATTCCCAACACTGCTAAGAAACTTAGATCTGTAATAGCATGACCTCTCATAAGGCCCAACGTACAAAGGATAGCCACCACTGACTTTCTGCATGATGCAGATATCTATACACACACACACACACAGTGTCTTTCTTATTATCTTGTTAAATATAGTGTCCTATGGGCCATCCCAATGAAAGTTATCAGGAGAAACCTATGAGGAAGTAATTAGGATACAGCAAGAGAAGAAGCTAAATTAATATGCGATTTTAGCACTTGATTCCATGTGTAACTCTGGAGCACAAATGGCATCACAAAGTTGTTCCATCTTGATGCATAAGAGCTGAGCATTTTTTTACCCTTATCAGTCAGTTCTGGCTGAGGGCCTCCACTGGGAAGGGTGATGTAACCTCCCAGGAGTCCCAGGGTTAGATGGCTCCTGTTGGCCAAAGATAATTCTCCAGAGAAATATGTAGATGAGTCATTACCAGTCAACACTTATAGTAGCTGCTCAACATGGGTGCACCAACCCAGTAGTTCTAGGCAGGACACCACGTTTACTATAATTTAGAAGGCTACACTGGTAAGACAAAGCTGTATAATGTCATGGAATTGAGCTTGGACATAAAAAAATGATTAGAGCTATTTAGCAGCTTCAACGGAAAGGTTAAACAAAGGGAAAGAGACAGGATTGATTATAGTATAGAATTATTGGAGAGATTAGGATTCCAGAATCCAGATATGACCTATTCAACTACTGCATCCTCTTTTTCATTACTTACTATTTTATTTTTCTTTTGAATATATAATACAGTCACAAACATTCAAAATTAAAAATGTACGAAAGAGGATGCAATTTTAAAAAAAGCCTTCCAAACTTATTCATCTGTCATCCAGTTTTCCTAAACAGAGTCAAGTCATATCTCCTTTCAGAGACAGTCTGTTTTCCTTTTGCCTTCTTAATTACATAACTGTAAATATACAGTGAGATCAGACCATATTATTAATAAAAATTTCCTCATCCTTTTTTTTCAGCTTCATAGTATTTTTGTATGATTGCATAATATTTTATTTAGACATTTCCCTGTTGATGAACATTTAGGTTCTTAATCATTTATTAGCATAATAACAGCAACAGATTACCTACCTACCTATCATTTTATACACTCATGAGTATAGGTATAGAATAAATTCCAAGAAGTAGAACCACTGAGTAAAATACTGTATCAGTTAGTTCAGACTAAATTATGTCATAATAGCAAATGGTGTCAAATTCTTAGTAGCTTACAAAAATAAAAGCTAATCTCTCACTTATGTTACATCTCTATTGCAAGATTCTTTGTCTCTTTTCTACATCATCCTCATTCTAGGACCTAGGCTAAAGGAGCAATCCCTTTCCAGGGCAAACTAGGTTTTTGGTAGAAGGAAAAGAGGACATGGTTAACTATATGATAGTTCTTAAAGCTTCTGCTTGAAAATAGTACCTGTCACTTCTACTTACAGTTCAGTGTCCAGAGAAGGTCATGTGGTCAAGCCAGCCATCAGTAGGATATGGATGTACATTTCTTTCCGCATAGGAAGGACAAGCAAATAATTAGAATACCAGCACAGTTCACCACAATGCGTGGATATATTTTATAAATTTGAAAGATGCCAAATTGTTATCTCTAAAAGTATTACAAATTTAAACTCATAAAAAATATATGAGTGTCTCCACCATTCCCTCACTGATACATTATGATATCAGACTCTTTGATCTTGGTCATCTGAAAGGTGAAATATATTTTGAAGTAAGCTTAATTTGAAATTTTCTTATCCTGAATGAAGTTCAGACTATATTCATATTCAAATATGTCTTAGCATAGAAGTATTTGAGTGCTCCTTTCATTAACAGCCTTATTCCTTTTATTTGGACACTATATTTCTGTTAATTCAGCCTGTGATCAGTAATTTTCTGTGGTTATCAAGTCAGCTTGTGCCCCTTTAAGATCCAGATTTTTTCCCACATACGGACAGCTGATAAGTCTGTTCTTCACAGCTGACAAGGTATGTCTCCACCATTTTGTAGTTTTATAACAGATTTTTAAAAATAAAACACAAATGTACTTTTTATCTTTCTTTTGAATATCATCTTGTGTTTAGCTCAATATTCAAACCTGTCTGACCCTTTTTGCAAATTTTAAAATAATTTTTCTTATTAAAAATAATACAGAAAATATTAAAAATCCAGGCAAAGAAATAAAAATAGCCCCTATACCTATTATTCTTAGACAGCCATTTATTTTGAATGTATGTCACCTTTCATGTTAGATCATCTGGAATAGAGTCATCGGGGAATTTGATAAATAAGCTTCCCAAGGCTTTATTCATACCATCAAAATAGTTAATAGTACCAGACAGATTTCCAGCTTTCCCTCCTGGCTTCTTCTCACTTGGCAATTATCAAGCAAATAGGTAATGATTAAAATCCAACGTGCTCCCGACAAACTTTTCCTTCTATGGTAGGGTGTCTCTTTACTTGGGTTTTTAGGGAGTGATTAAGAATTGTAAATAGGGGCTTAAAGTGGCAAAAAAAAATAAAAAAATAAAAAGATGTGGGGAAGACTGAGTTATTTGGGCTGCCTCTGGAGCAGAAACTTTTTTTCTAGAGACAAAAGAGAAAAACAAACAACAATTCACTGTATAAAGTCAAGGTCCCCAAACAGGAAAGATCATCTACCAATACAAAGTCTAGAAGGTCCAGAGATGAGAATCAAGGTTGGCAGTGGAGAATTCTTGGGTTTAGAGCCTTGTCAAGGAAAGATCAAACCATCTATTGTTTGGGGACAGGGAAAATTCGAATTGTGGTCAACTGCCTTGAATATTTAACTTGCTCTTATAGGCTAGGGAGGAGGTATCTGGGGCACACAGGATGTCTGGACTGTTTTAAAAGTTCATTGTATCAGAGTCACTTGTCAGCCTCCTGTGTCTTTTAGTCCTTAAATCTAACAGGTGCTCATAAGGAGGTTTACATTTATGGTTCCAAACAAAAAATTGAAAAGTAATAATGTGGTGTTCTAGAATGGGACCTGGAAAAGTTGCTAGTTGCCCATTAATTAATATCTAATAATATTTACTAATTTTGGTGAAGCTCATAAAATCTCAGTGGCAGAAACTTCAGAAGTTATATCCTGGTGCCTGCATATCAAATGTCTGATATTCAGAATCCAATCAAAGACTTTCACATAAAGAAATTCATGCAGTTAAGTCTAAAAAAGAAGAGAGAGATGATTAAAGGATTCTTTCTGATCCCTGAAGTTAGTCATTTTTTGCCTGCCATCTTGATCTTCTCTTTTTCAATTGCTCAGTTGCAAATTCTGTAAATAAGTGGTTCGGGTTAAATGCAGCCTAGCCATGCAGTTTGTTTTCTGTCATGACCTATGGCACTGAAAACTATTTTCTTTGTATTTATTTCTAGGCTAGTTGTCTTATAATTTTGACAAATGCCCTATGCCTGTCCTTGTAAGTAAAAAAACATGTGGCAGTTTTTCTAGTGAGACTCCTTATTTGTATCATCTTTACAGTTCAGAGGATTATGGTGACAGGTGATTGACAGAAGAGACATAGAGTATATAAAGTGTTTATTTCACAAAATATAACCATTGATGAGGTCCTGAACTAGGCTGTGAATCAGGATAGAAAAGAAGACATTTCGAACTGGAAAAAAAGAAAAGCTGACAAGATTTGGGAATTGATTGGCTTTGAAGGATGGGGGAAGATGCAAGGAGAGGGAGGAGTCAGATATGATTAAGGTTTTGAGTAAGGTGAAAGAATTGAAATAATAATGGCTTGTTTGTTTTCTGAAACCAGTCAGAACTTTGAAAGCTGAGTAAAATGTTCTGATAAACATTATTGTCGTGACATGAAAACCATATACCTGAGCAAACTGGATTTCAAAATTACCATGCTAGTCTTATGGAAAATGGTGTGAAAAGAAATCCAACAGAAACTTCTAATAAAAATATCTTGTATTTGCTGTAAGGCTGTGCTGACAACTAGAGGAAATTACTCATCTGATTTTTCTCTCTGTTTTTAAACAAAGAACCATCCCTTGGTAAAGAGGTGGCAAACTAGTCTGTTTAGCAAATCTGGCCAGCCTCCTGCTTTTGAACAGTTTGTGAGCTAAAAATGATTTTTGAATTTTTAAATTATTGAAAACATCAACAGAAGAATAATATTTTATGGCAAGTGAAAATTATATAAACTTTGAGTTTTAGTGTTTACAATTAAAGTTTTATTGGTACACAGCTATGTCCTTTCCGTGGCTGCTTTCATTTACAATGGCAGAGTTTAGTAGCTTTAACAGAGACCATATGACCTACAAAGCTTAAAATATTTATTATCTGATCCTTTAAAGGAAACATTTGTCTACCCCTGCCTTAATATAAGCTATATATCTAAAGATAAGTTAGGAAAGAATGATAATGTAACTTGAAAGCATAACTAGAAAAAACAGTAGTTTAATTTTAGCAATATTTTTGGTTCACCCATTCACTCAGTAAATATTTGTGGAGAGCATACTGTCTGTCAATCACTATCTGAAATGCTACAGACACACATTAATTTAAACACACAGATTTAAACATTAGTCCACTTCTTACTAATGAAGCACTCTGAAAATGAGTCCTTCTTTTGGTTATTCCTGGCAAGAAGATGGCAAGGAAATAGACTGCAGTTAGAATAGAGGGCTTCTCCTTAAGACTCAGTATATCTTGCCAGAATTAGAGTCTTGGCAAAACAAGAGGGAAGACAGTGAATAAAGTAAATGTATACATGTTTTTGAATTTGCACATGTTAACAACAGATAGAAGTTTTCCTGTTCCTAGTGCTTTCCTGGTATATATTTAGTTTTTATTTCTAATCCTTTAAACAATTCAGTGGGGTATCATCCTCATTTTACATATGAGGAAACAGATTGGGGATAAACTGACATATTTTTCAAAATAGTGCACTATGGCTATAATTGGTATGTTCTAGCATTGAATATAATTCCTCTCATTGCTTAAGTAAAAATATTAAATCTAACCCATAAATATGTTTGGATGATGTAGATTTTGTTGGAAATGGGAAAGCATATTACATCACACAGACTTCTTAAATATTTCTTTTAAACATCTCTTTTCCCCTAAAGATCCTCACAAGTTCTCACTTTTAAAAATATTTGTCAATACATAGGAAGCCACTGATGGGCCTGCTTATCAATTTCTTACTATAGACTATTTTATAAATCCAGTATAGATGTATGTGTGTTTCTTATACAAAAATGTTATAGTTTCTATACCTTGTTTTATAGAACCTGAAGTTTCAACAGTGGTAATTTAAGTTTTACAAATATTACATATAACTATATATATAAAATATATAATATAGTTTTATATATATTATATAAAATTATTATAAAATTATAATACAGTTTTATATATATAATATAGTTATATTGAAATAAAAATATAACGCTCCATCGTCCAGTTAAACAGGATGGACTGTCCATATATATTTACTTCTGTTCTTTCCAAAATTAGAAAATAACAGTAAAGAGATTCTAAAATGTAAACTCAAAAAGATAAAAAGGATAAAACAAAGCAGATTAGGAATAGCTTTTTGCAATGCAGAATGTACAAGTATAAATAGTAACTGACTTAGAAGGCCCAAATATGCTGAAACCTAACCAAGCAGTGGAGAAATCCAAGAAATGATCTAATTGTACATCAGAATTCGTATCATAAAAGGCTGAGAAATGACAATGGCATGAATATCTGAAGGTGAGGGTACAGGCATGGCTAAAACAAATGGGAACTTGATAAATTTCTTGTGTGAAAAGCAGTTAGAAGTCCAGATCCCATCCAGCACCTCAGTGGAAGACTGGAGGCTTATTCTCTGTTGGCAATAAAATGGAAGTTCCTGATTGCCTCAGGAGGCCAAGTACTGAGGTGGGAAGGGTACTGTTCCCAAAACAGTGGCAGCCCAGGAGTATATATGCAACATTGAAACTGACCATATATCT
This sequence comes from Balaenoptera musculus, assembly GCF_009873245.2. NCBI lineage: Eukaryota > Metazoa > Chordata > Mammalia > Artiodactyla > Balaenopteridae > Balaenoptera > Balaenoptera musculus. Next base: position 91,751,850 of record NC_045788.1, read on the forward strand.
TTTCCCATTCAATTTCCAGAAGACTGGCAGCCAGACTTAGAACTTTAGGCAAAACTGTTCTTCTCTAAGTAATGACCAGAGCTAAAGAAAAGATACTACTGTTTTCCAGTGAAAGATTACAACCAAATCAGTACAGTGAAGCCTAAATTCAACAAACCTGTAGCTTCTAAACAATTTTTTGTAATCCACTTAATACATGAATAGACAACAAAGGATCAGTAGACACTTCATTCAAGCGTGTAACATGAAAGAATCAAAAGACACAAGCATACAAACAGAAAAAAAAGCACTAAAAGGAAACAGATTATGTAAGGAGAGGAAAAGTTCAAATATATATGTACTACTAATAATAGAAAAATAAAAAGACATTGCATTCATGACACAAAAATAGAAATATATATATATAAGTGTTAAATATATATACATATGTTTCCTGTACATATCTTGTATACACTTATATATGAATATATTTATATATAATAATTTATATATAATGTGTTTGTTCAGAGAATAAGAAAACCATTTAAAAATTTAAAATATAGGGCTTCCCTGGTGGCGCAGTGGTTGAGAATCTGCCTGCCAATGCAGGGGACACGGGTTCGAGCCCTGGTCTGGGAAGATCCCACATGCTGCGGAGCAACTAGGCCCGTGAGCCACAATTACTGAGCCTGCGTGTCTGGAGCCTGTGCGCCACAACAAGAGAGGCCGCGATAGTGAGAGGCCCGCGCACCGTGATGAAGAGTGGCTCCCGCTCGCCGCAACTAGAGAAAGCCCTCGCACAGAAACGAAGACCCAACACAGCCATAAATAAATAAATTAATTTAAAAAAAAAAGTAATTTGGAAAAAAAAAATTAAAAATATAATAGCAAAAAAAGAAAATCTCATTACAACAGTTAGAAAATAAAATCAAGGAAATCTCCCAGAGAGTAGAGCAAAGCAACAAAAAGATGAGAGATAAATGAAAAACAAAAAAAAAAAAATAGGAAATTAATGAACCAGTCCAAAAGGAAGAACAGCTGAATGATAGAAGTTCCAGTGAAGAAAGAACAGAGGAATCAGACTCAGGAAATCAGTAAATAAACAATGAAGAAAATTTCTTGAAAGTGTCTACTGAGTGCCCACTGAGTAGATATAATGGATCTACTCCAGAGCACTTCAGAGTGGAAATTCAGACTACAGGTTAAATAGAAGATTCTAAAGCTTTCAGAAAGATAAAATAGGTCACAAACAAAGGATCAGACACTGGATGGTTTGGGACTTCTCGAGCAGTGCTGGAAACTGAGATAATGAAGATATAACTTTGGAACTCTGAAGTAAAAAGATATTGACTCTGGTTTTCTATTTGTAGACAAACTAACAAATCAAGGGTAAGGATAGACATTTTCAGATATTCAAGGGCTTAAAAAAGTTTACTTCCCATGTGTCCTTCCTTAGGAAACTTTTGCAGGAATGCTGTATTAAAATGAGGGAGTAACGAAACAAAAGAAAGACAGGGAATCCAGAAAATGGGATTTTCTTTCCTTTAAGAAAGAGGCAAAGAATATCTCCAGGATGGAGATGATGGAATATAACGGGAATGTAGCAAATCATTGTCCAGCAAGAGCAAGAATAGAGCAGCTCAGAAGGTTCCAGGAAGATTATCTCTAACAAAATAGAAATGATAGAATATCTGATGTAACTGGGAGAGTTTCGGCATTTTTCAGTGATTAGTACATAGAAAATAAAGCCAACAAAATAGAACAATTATTAGCTACAGAGGAAACAAAAATCATTTAAGTAAAAGTAAGAAGTAAAAGTAGTCATGGTTTATACATAGCTTCTCTGTGAATAGTTCTTGTGTAAACATAATAAAGTTCCCTAAAAATTTTTATTAAAAATTATGCAGTAATTTTAGTGGGAAACTAAAGGACATGGGAAGTATGTGTATTTACTTCTGGGGCCTAGTTGAAGAGAGCTAAATCCTTATTTTCCATTGTAGGAAGTAAATAGATACAATCTAAAAGTGAAAGATCAAGAAAGAGCAATATTGTTATTTTACTTACACAAGTGGAGGGAAATTATCAAAAATAACAGCTAGCTAAAAAGCTAAAACAGTTGAAAAAAGGTTGCCTCTGAGAAAATAGAAGTGGCAGGAAGGGTTGGGGCATTGCTATTTTTCTTGGTAAGAATTTCAGAACCACTTGACTCTTAAATGTGTGAAAAATAACTTTGGCAATCATAAAAATCAAATGGAGGAAAATGTTTACACTGAAATGTGTTAATTTTTAACAATTAGAAACAGATTCATTGACTTATGCAGCCAGGGTAATTGATTTTTATAGAAATCTCATAACACAGCTACTCTTAAAATATCTATTCATAGACAACTTATTGTAGCTGGGCTGTTAATTAAAAGTATGTAGCTTGGTGCTGTTATTACTATCATTATTATTAAGTTATAATCATTAAATTCAGGATTGCATATGTCCATTCACCTAAAATTGTGTGGTCACCTATTAGCTATTTTGGTGTGTGAAATAGGCTCCCCCTCCCCCCATAATGAATGTTAAATTGATATAAAATTGAACAAAAATCTGAACGCAGAGTGATATAAGGATGCCACTCTCATCCGTAATCTAATTACAGATGTTTGTATTTATTGAAATAACCTTGTTGAAATTACTGAATTACAGAATCATAAAATGCTAGAACCCATTTGAAAACGTGGACATTGAGGCCCAAGAGGAAAAATGGCCTGCCCGTGATCTCACATCTAGGGGAAATAGAAAGTAGGAGAAATAGCTGCTTCCCTCTCAACAGTGCTAATACACTAGGACTGAGCTATGCTGGACTAGATATCACAAGAGGCTGCAGGATAACTCATTTCTAAGACCACTGCAATTTCAATGGAAATCTACAGGTTAGTTTTCTGTCCCAAGCAGAACACAAATAACCACTAATGAAGGTCTCAATAAGTGAATGAGATGCTGCATCATTAAAAAAGTAGAGAAAAATTGGGCCCAGCCTAAGAAAACAAGTGATGAACTTCCAATCCTGTTCTTTCTGCCCATGAAAAAGATGGTATCACTACCTTCTCCTTCTGAAGATTAATATCAGCATAACTTTTTTTTTTTTGCAGGAACATGTGATAACAAAGGGTAGTTTTCACAATATGAAATAGTGCATGTTAACTGTATTTTCCTAGATTCCTTGCAAAATGTCTTTTGTATCACTTAGGAGTTTTTGACTGTAAAAACAGAAACTGGTGCCAGCTAACCTAAGCAAAAGAGGGTTTAAGATGGTTAGGATGCATAGTGGCGATGGGGAGACCACAGAATTGGACTAGAACTAGCCTGGAAGAGCCAAGAAAGCTTCAGAGGCCTAAGAAACCAAATGTAGGCCTAAGAAACCAAATGTAGGCCTGGGCTGGACAGGGAAGAGGCTGATCAGGCCACTGCCTCTGTGAAGAGGAAACTCCAACCCATCCTTCTCTTTTTGCATCACTTGCTGAAGATTCAAAATGTATCTTGGGCTTCCCTGGTGGCGCAGTGGTTTAGAATCTGCCTGCCAATGCAGGGGGCACGGGTTCGAGCCCTGGTCTGGGAAGATCCCACATGCCGCGGAGCAACTAGGCCCGTGAGCCACAACTACTGAGCCTGCGTGTCTGGAGCCTGTGCTCCACAACAAGAGAGGCCGCGACAGTGAGAGGCCCGCGCACCGCGATGAAGAGTGGTCCCCGCTTGCCACAACTAGAGAAAGCCCTAGCACAGAAATGAAGACCCAACACAGCCATAAATAAATAAATAAATAAATAAATAAAATAAATTAAAAAGAAATGTACCACAATTTAAAAAAAAATGTATCTTGATACAGTTCAATTGGCTGAGCTTTGGCCATTTGCTCTCCTCTTGGCTGACTAAAACGGTGAGAGGAAGGAGTTGGCGCTTCTTTGGTAGATTACCAGCAATCTGACTTCTCTGCCACCAAACTGCATGCTGGGAAAAGCCAGTAGGAAATGAGGGCAGTATTAGAAAGGCCAAAAAGTAGCAAATCCCTACTGTATCCTTTTTGTTAAACATGCCTGAGCTATTGAGTTGACTCAGTGGTCTGCTGAAAGAGCGTGCTTCCTTGTTGAGATAGTATCTGGTTTACAGTGTTACATTTTTGGCAAACTGATAGCGAAAAGCTTATTAAGGGGACATAGGTCCTGCCAAGACCTACTTGCTTTCTTTCCATATATTGGAATTCAGATGCAACATAGGTAAAACTTTTGGCTCAGATCAAAGGTAATACATCTACATGGATGTAGAAAAATGGGGCATTTACCCAGTGGTCTGTGTGGTGATGCTTAAAGATATGTCTTTGTGTATGGCCCTGCATGTATGTGTGTTAGAGGAATAGAAAAGGCCAGAACGGCTTGGAAAGTCTTTAAGTATATTGATATCAGGATAATAATCTTGACCTCTTTCAACAGGCTGTCATTTCCTGTTGGTCTCTTAAATTCATTGATTTTTTTTAGAGTTTTGTTTTATTGTTTCTCATTTCACGGTAAAATAACAGGAGCAGTTAAGTCATTTCCTTAATCAGAAAAAAAAATGATGATTTTTGGAATTTTATGAGTTGCAATGCCCAGGGAAGACCAGGAAGATATATGCTAGAGAGGGTGGGGGGAAAGGGAAACAACAAGGGGAGCGGGCAAGGCTTTTGCTTCAACTTTTCTATACCAATAGCTTGTACATTATCTTTTAATAGTTCTGTGATTTTTTTCTGTACTCTAAATTCCAGCAAGGAATTTACTGAAACAGCAAATCATCTCTCCTACAAACTAAGTGTCAAAAAGCTCAGTTAAGTGTTTAGAAATAATAAAGCAAGTGAAGGAAAAAAAAAAAAAAAGAAACCGATAATAAGGTGAGGAGAAAATATTTTCAAATGAGATTTAAAATCAAGAGAGAAACGTGTGAACTAGAGCTTCAAATAAATAAGGAGCAATGGAAGTCATTTAGGAAACCTGCAGATAAAGATTTTATGCGTTTTTTAGAAGTGAGCAAAGTGTCAGCGAATCTCCTCAAGTCTGGTAAACGTTGTTTGAAGTTAAATTTTCTGGTGAGGTGAGAAAATATAATTCCATAGTCACTTATCGCTCATTTCTCTCTACTGGAAGTGAGGGTGGCTGACTTTTTCTCTATTGCAGGAAACATCAGCACATTCTGAGGTTGCCTACAAAGTTACGTATGCCTCAAATTTATCTTAGCCTTTGATATGATGAGAGTTTAGTGATGTAAAGGGCTTTTAAAATGCAGTGCATTCCTATGCTGGCTAGGCCATAAATAACTTTTGAAAATAATTACATTGGCCATATATTTTATAAAGGCTAAAGCATCTAATTGTAAATAAAACACAGCATTCCTCAAATGTAGGTAGCAAATAGCAAGATTAATTTACTTTTAGGGTTTGCAACAGTAAGACAGTGTAACTCAGATGAACTCAAGTGAAAATACTATTATAAAATATAACCATTGTTAGCTGTTCCTAAATTTGTAATTAAGTTTTTATGTTCAATAGAAATATATATACAAATGGTTTAATGGGCCAAACATTTCCATAAGAATTATGGAAATGTTCTGTCCTCCCTGTCTCCTGCATTTCCCACACCTCAGTGTTCACTTTCAGCACTCGTGTTTATTTCCCTTCATTTAACAATAAACATTGTTATATTGGTAGCTTTAAAACAATTTTTAAGCATCAATTTATTAATTTCCCACTAGGGGAAATGTGGATTTAGCATTTTTTTTTTCACCCTCTAGCCTTCCTTACTGTACAAATTTCCCCATACTTAGAGTTATAACATTACTTAGATCAGTATTCAGGGTTCACATCATTATATTTTTGTAAATGTTGACTGTGCTATATTTTATACTAGGATTATGTTTGCTTTCTTCAACAACCTTCTGTATACCTTCTTGCTGTTAAGTGTACTACTTTTTTACTGACTTGGTTTTCTGTGCCCTTACTCTCCCTGAGTTGTTCCAAATTCATTAGGATTATATCAAGTTCTTGCAGACAACTCTTCAGAGGCTGCTGATCTGCTCCAACTGGATTGGTTATGCTGTATACCTTAGAAATGCCATCATCCTAAGATCTACCTTCAATTTAAACCTAGAGAAATCCTATCCTCTCTTTTGAGCTGAAGCTCCCATTCTCTGCATCTCATGCTTTCCTCTTTCTTGATTTACTCTTCCATTAGGGTGAAGCAACTTTTCCAAGGGCTTTGTGAGAAAGAGAGCATGGGAAATAAATTGTTAGGGAGGTTGCACATCTGAAAATATCTGTAGACTACCCTCATTCTTGACTGGTACTTTCAGTGGCATGGTGTTAATTGATTCAAAATAATTTTCCTCCACATTTCAAAGGCATTTCTCCATTGTCCTCTATCTTTAGTGTAACTTTGAGACATCAAAATCCTTTCTAATTCCTGATCATGGAAGCTTTTACAATCTTTTCCTTATCCCTGAAGTCTTGAAATTTTACAGTTAAATGCCTTTGCATCTACTGATTTTCAGCTGTTGTGCTGGCCATAATCCAGAAATTCATATCCTTCATTTCTGGGAAATTTTCTTGAATTATTAATGATTTTCTACTTTCTAGTTTTTCCATTCTTTCTATCTGGGTTTCCTATTAGTCAGATATTGAATCTCCTAAAATGGTCCTCTAATTCGTTTAATTTATTTAAAAATTTTTTCAATGTCTTAGGGTTTTGGAAAAAATTGTGTGTTTTCTTTTGCTGTACTTTCTGTGAGAATTTCTTTTATCTTTCAAAACAGTTTCTGAAGTTTCTATTTCTATTGTTTATAATTTTAAAGAACAATTATTCTATTTTATATAGTATTTTATTATTTTTTCATGGATGCAATATTTTTCCTAACTCTGAGCATTGTAATAAAACTTATATTAAAGTTTCCTTCAATCTGTATACTATCTACTTCTTGTTCATTTTATTCTCTTTTCATATTATAAGAGATAGATTAAAAGATTTTTGGGAAGCACACAGGGATAGATTTTTCTACTGCAGACTGTGCTGTGTGAAGATCTGGCTGTACTGTTTTATTGGGAGACTCTGAATTTTAGTATTTTAGATCTTTCTCTTGGTCTGGTAAAAAATTTACAGGAGAGAATATTCCAGATATATGTCTGCCTGCCAACATTCTGGAAACTGGGTGAGGAAAGAGGGCTAAGGAGTTCTCTACATTCCTTATATAAACATTGACTCCTCCTAACCATCACCTGCTCTCAACTATAGCTGCTCGTCTATACAAAGACCTTTTGTTTTACCCTTCTCAGAGGGTAAACCTGCAATCTTCTGTCTTGCTCAGTGTAGTTAGCTCACACTGCCATGACAATACCACAGACTGGGTGTCCTAAACAACAGAAATTTATTTTCTTCCAACTTAGGAAGCTGGAAGTTCAAGCTCAAGGTGCCAGTAAAGTTGGTTTTTCCTGAGGCCTCTCTCCCTGACTTTCAGACAGCTGGCTGTTCACTGTGTCCTTACTCGGTCTTTCGTCCGAGAATACACTCCTGATCTCTCCTCCTCTTTTTGTAAGGACACTAGTCCTACCCCATAACCTCACTTAAACCTTAATTACCTCTTTAAAGTCCTATCTCCATATATAGTCACATTGGGGTTAGGACTTCAACATATGAATTTGTGGGGGGCACAGTTCAGTCCGTAACATTTGGAGAGAGGCAGTTGTTCAGCCATATAGAGTGTGATTGAGGATCTGTGCATCTCTCTACTTCTTAAGCTCACTCCACAAATCCTCTTTTCATCCCACATTCATCCCTACCCTAGAGTTAGCAGGTGATGCCAGTTCCTGAACCTATTAGAGGTTCTATGATATAAATCATGTTGCTTCTTTTTCTCCCTCACTGCCAGCTTAGAATTAAGCTTTTTCAGAGTGACTCAATTAGAACTCCTCTTTCAGCTTCCCCAGTTCCAAAATTTTATATCATTCCTACCACCGGAATGATATAAAATGTTTAATAATGGGTATGTTATGGGAGTCAACCAATCAGAAAAGATGCTGGACTGATCAGGGTAAGCCCCAGCTAGATACCATGCAGGTACCTAGCAGCTGAACGCTAGTGTTCTGCTTTCCACTTCTTTTACTCTTTGTGGCTATATGCCATATGAAATAAAATAAAATTCCTTAACCTGTCATTTTATATTGGTTTCTAGAGGAAGCACAGTTAAATGTGTCTGTTTAATCTATTGTCTTTTGCCAGAAAAACATGTTGTTGTAAAATTTAAAATTAAATGTGAAGCATTACTTTAATTCTCCTTATTCCTGGCTAAATGTGACTTATGAAATGTTTAAACATTGTAAGTGGACCATTCTCACTGGATAACATTCAGAAAGAGTTTAAGAAAAGATAAATTAAACTTTTAAGTTACTCCAGGTGTTATAGTTATCTTGCTAATCCTCCAAATCATGAAATATAAGAATTTTAAAAATCTTTTACTGTCATATTTTCAATATTTTTATCAATGCATGAATCCCTTTTAACCTTCTCTGATGATCTTCCCTGAAATCTATCTAGTACAATATTGATAAATTTCCCCACCGTTTGATTTCATATATACTTCTATCACTTAACTTACTACTTTTTAATGTGGCACATATTGTTAATTTCCTACTCAATATTATTCCTAATTCTTCCTTGATTTGGACTTAAGTTTGATGTGTAAAATATTACTTTTCCAGGATCTCTCAAGGTATGTCTGGCCATGTGACACAGTTCCAGCCAATGAGATAAAATCAGAAATGTGTTGAAATTCCTGTACACACTCAATGTTTTTAGAATAAATGAGTGAATGAATAAATAACCCCAACAAATGGTCAGATACTGTCGAAAATTTCCTGAGTTGGAAGTTTACAGTTTTAACTCTTGTTAAATGACTCCTTATTTTTGTAGAACTGAAGATTCTGAATTTTACAGCTCTGCTCTACCATTTTATATATATGTTGTTAAATCCCTGAGTCAGGGGTTCACAAACCACAGAGAGCCTGGGGCCCATTTTTATAAATAAAATTTCACTGGAACATAGCCACACCTGTTTATTTATGTATTGTCTATTGCTGCTTTCACACAACAATGACAGCTGAGTATTGAAACTGAGACCATATGACCCAAAAAGTCTAAAACACCAACAATTTGGCCCTTTACAGAAAAAGTTTGTGGATCTCTGTTTCTAAATCATTTAGCCTCTCTGAGGCTTCTTTTCTTTACCTTTAAACGTTACAACTTCTGAGCATTTTAAAAAACATTTTTGGATGTATTTTTTATGACTAGAATTTATTAGAAAAGTAGCAAATAACCAGTAAAGATGTCTTTAACATAGTATCCCTTCAAATATTTGAAGACAACAAAGCATGTTCTAAATTATCTTGTCTTGAAGCTAAATCACAGCAGTTCATCAGGCTGTTTATCATATGACAAAGGACACTATATGTTGTAAAATATTTTATTTTGGTTTTCAATGTTACCGTTAAAACGTAGAGCCCAGAACAAAATACAATCCCACAATGTGATACAACAAGCACAGAGAACGATTTCCAAAATGGACAACTTTCTTGTAAACCAAATTCTGATTAACTCATTCCAAGATTATGTTTACTTCCTAACCACTTCATCTCGATATTGACTTTTGGAGAATTAAAACTTTTAGGTCTTTTTGACAGCCTCATCAATCATTTAAATTGACATACAAACCTTTTCATTTATTCCTGTCAAAATACGGCTCACTGATTTTAACGCATCTTCTAAATCTAGTGAACTAATTTCAAATATTGACTCTGCCATTCATTATTTTAGCTATTCCTCTAAATTTTGAAACTTTTAAAAACTTTAATGCAAGTGAGTAACAACTCATTGAAATAAGATATTGCCATAGGCCAGAGTTGTGTCATCATTATCATCAAATTCATTTAACTGTATATATTTAACATGTAAATAAAATCAGTTTTGCTGATTTTTTACTATGTTTCAGGTCTGTGTTAAATCTTTTTATGCATTATCTTATTACATCTTCATGATAATGGGGATACTCCTAATATCCCCATTTTACGCATGAAGAGTCTGAGGCCCAAAGAAGCTAAATTAAAACTCGGATAGTCTTACTCCATAATTGGTACTTTTCTGCTAAGATGAATTGCTTCTTCCTAAGGGAATGCTAAAAAATATTTATTTCCAAAGGAAGATCTTTTTTTTTTTTTTTTTCATTTAATTTCAAGAGAAGGGATTAGGGCACAGTGAGAAGAGGTACAGCCATAATTTGTGAGAATTTGACTTGACTTGAACTTTTAAAGCATTTCAACTTTGAGAAGTATATGTATGCACTGGTAGTGAACATGACCTTAAGTGTAAGCTATTTGGACTATGGAAAGGCTAAAGGAACACAGGAGACAGCTATAGATTAAAGTAAATGAGGAAGGAAAACTGCTTAACCTCTGAAGTCATTTTGTCTAATATACTGGCATTTAGTGTTGGAGTACTGTAGGAAGGAAAAAGTGTTTTCCCTGTACCCATATTAAGTTCATTGGCTGAGGCCCTGGAAATTAGACTAACAAAAGACAGATTAACAAGAGAAAAACAAACAAGTTTATTAACACGTGCATCCCGCGTACACATGGGAACACTCAGAGATGAGTAACTGAAAGCATGGTTAGAACTTGGGCTTATATAGCATCTTCACAAAAGTACAATAAATTTTTAAAGAAGTGACAAGGCAAAAGAAAAAGACTTTGAGCTTCTAATGACTGGCAAATTGTGGGAGGGCACATATATGGGGAAATTAATGGTAGATTAGGGCTAGTTTTAACAAGGTTTGTTAGGTAGATTTCTCTGGTGCCCTCCCTGAGCTGTAGGGGTCTAGAGTTGTCTCTTGGGATTAAATTGTGTCCTTGCTGTTTGCGGGGTTGGGGGTGGGACACCTTTACAAATCGATGTCCTGCTTTTAGGAAATAGGAGAGCAGAGAGCTTTTCTTGTATCTGCTTCTTCTCAGTTGCCTTCACCTCAAAATAATCCTTATGACAAAATGGCATGTTTTGGAGTGGCATATTCTGCTACCCTTCATTATAAATGGATGTTAGGTTCAGGAAAGCATGATTGACTTTCGTTTTATTTACCATATAGACTCTTAAAAATGTGTGTGTAAAGGAGCTGGTCAGATAAAACACTCAAAATGTACAAAACCTGGTGGAAAATGGGGAACTTAATGCTAAGAGCTCTTAGAAAAGGATACTTACCAAAAATCAGTGGCCTTGGGTTCTTTCACCTGCCCTCAGGGCATCTAAAAGGGTCTCTAGAGAAGAGAGAATAGGGGGAGATGGGGAGCCCTATTGTCTTTGACTGTCAACAATAAGTGGAAAAGTTACTGGCAATTAATATGGGTGCCAAATGTTGGTCAATGAACAAGAACAGTCCTGTCTACAACTGTCTACAGCTCTCCTGTCTACCATTATTTACTTTAACCTTAAGAAAGTAAGGTTAAGAGGTGGGAAACCATCTCTTAAGGAGTAGGTTTAGCTTTAAAGGCTATATTCCCACATGTTGTGAAAGGGAAAAAAACCAGCAATAATTTATTTTAAAGAGATTCCTTTCCTTTTCTACCATCATGATTGAAGCAATGGGGAAAATTGCCTAAACTCTAAAATGAAAGCTAAGAACTCTGGCTCTTACTCATAACTATCTAGTAATATGGAATATGACCTTGGGCTAGTTATTAACTCTGTCCATGTGTAAAAATGAGGATAATGCTAACGTCATTGGAAGAACATCTGAATTCATTAACAATGGTGAAGTATATTTGAAAATGTAATGTCATATTTCAGTGTATAACTTTAAATAACCCATGTGCCACCCAGTTGCACCAATCACTAAGGTTGCATAACAATTAATGAATCAGTTATGTATCAAACATCATGTGCTCTCCCACCTTATGAGAGTTTTTCTGATTTATAAGCATGAAAGTTATGCCTATGGAGGGAGCAAGTCAGTAAATTAAGAATAAATGATATAAATGCCTGATATGTGTTCCACAGTCCTCATTTTTAGCCTGAGGGAGGAATGAGCTTTTCAACTTTTTCCATAACAATGGTCTTTTTCAGAGCGTTAATGATCTACAGACATATTTGGCCATAAAAACAAGACCAATTGGTTTCAAAACAACTCTAACCTCAATTAATAGGATGCAGGCTCCTCTGAGACTTTGTCAAGGTCTCCATTTTATTAAAGCATACCAGGACTATCAAAATTCAGGGAGCAAATGCTCAAATTGGGACAAATGTGTATATTTGATAGTGATTCACACAGAAGACCACCATCTGGTAAGTCAGGGTCTTGGGTTCTTGTCCCAAATTTAGCTCCAATTAGTTCTGTGATTTGGAGCAGGTACTTTGACTTTGCTGGATCTTAGCTTCCATAAATGTATAATTAAAATCAAAAACTCATTGAATGAGTAATATAATAATAGTATATTGATAGTTAACAAATATCCAGCTCTGAGTATCTATAGGCACTGGGCTAAGTGGTCCTCTTGCTATATTATCACATTTAATTCTTTCAACAACTGTATGAGATGGGAATTATTATTCTGGTTTTTTGGTGTAAAAAGTAGCGGAGTAATCCTCGAGCCAGGGCTCTTAATCGCCACTCTAATCATTCCAGGATGTATCTGCTTGTCCTGCACAGGATAAATTTAGTCTAATATACGAATATACTTAAGAGTAAAAAAATTTCTACAGATGTAGTCATTATTTGAGGTACTAAGGCAGTAAGTAGTCTGCTAAATAGAATCTGCTAGTCCAAAAGGGTTAATGTATTTGATGTGTCCAGTGAAGGTGCTGGGTAAAGATGAATTATCTGTTGGTTATTCAGTGGTAGAGAGATGAGATAGGGACAAGTGAAGAGGACGGCTAGAGAACTCCTACCAATTAGTGAACAGAAGAGTCTTTCCTTCAGCTCCAGGATTAAGTTTTTCTGAGATCTAGAAAACCATGTGACTTGCCTTTTCTCTATGGGCACCTACAAGCATTTCATCCCATTTGTGATCCAAATTTCTCTTAACATCCTCAACACATCTGTAAACATAAGCCCTCTGGTATCCCACACCCCTAGGGATTATCTATCATGAAAAGCACTCTGGACAAAAAGGACAAGGATGGGAGACGGTACACTAAGGGCCAAAAGATTGGCACAGGGCAACCATTCACCACCCACAGAACACTTGTGCAAACCACCAATTCCTAAACCAAGATTTGGTTTTCTTGATATTCAAATTTAACTCTAAATTAAAATATATAGATTTTCAGCTCTAAACATTTGCATAAAAAATTCTTATGCCAAGAACTTTCTGAGCCTCCAATTTTTGTAAAGTGGACCTATGCCTGAAAGGCCTGACTCTCCAAGTTCCTTATAGAGTCTCAGAGGCTGTCTTCCCCAGGCATTTCTTTCATGGCTGAGCAGCCTTTATGTGTGATCAGATAGAAAAGGTTCCATGATCTTCCTTCCTTGAGTTCCCAATGGACCATTCAAGCTCCATCTCCCACCAAACCCAAAGCCACATCCTTGCTAGGCATTGTCAGACAAAAGCCAAGTTCCTACTCAGCTGAAGCTCTGTATATAGTACCACAGTGCTAGGCCTCACACTTACATCATAGAGCAGTAATTTTTAATTGAGTCATGGACAGTTTTGAAAATCTACTGGAAATTCTGGACCAAACCTCCAGAAAAATACACACATGTACATATATACATAATATACTCTTTCATTTCATGGTGCTTGGGACTCACTGAAGTTAACCCATGGACCTAAGTCAAGAAAACATGTCTCAGAAACTTTCAGGTCTCCCCTATCCTAATGCTCTACTTGGGACCTAGAGCCCATTATGGACATAAATAACATTCCCCGAAAAATAGTAATTAAATGTCTCTAATATTCCCTCACTTCTCCAATATATACCATTGATTCTCATTATTCATAGTTGCTTCTCTCTAAAAGTCACCATGAACACTGAATTAGCAAATACTGAACCATTGCTCCTAGGGGAAATACAGAGTTAGGTTCCCATGAGCTTCTGGTCACAGTAGTCTTATCAACCAATCAATATGTAACTTTGTTTCTGTTTAAAGACAGCTTATTTAATATATGCTATTTATTCACTTACACTGAAATTGAACTCACAGTCAACTGTGCTCTAGCTCACTTCTAAACAAAGCTTATCTATCACATATATTTTCTCCATAAGGCACATCACAGCCTTCTTGCACATAGGAACACTAGACGGCACTTCTGCACTACACACGGGGGCTATTTTAAACAGTAAAGTTACCAAAAAAAAAAAAAAGGCAGAAAAATGGGCACTAAATAGACCATGGAAAGGACACTTGTTTACAGTATGAGAGCTGAAACAAGGATGCAGAGCATCGCCTAGTGACCTGAGCTGGAAACGTGAGCAGCAGACTACTCTGCACATGAACACACACGACTGTGAAAGCACCATGAGTATTGATTTTGAGGCTGCAAAAAGTTTGTAGCAAGTAGGCAGATTCACAAATACAGAATCCACGGTTAATTAGGATCGACTATATATCTCCCCTCCAGCTTCTTACTCCCCATTTCTAAGGGCATCTAAACATCCCACCTTCTAATGTCAGTATCCTTGATTTCCAAGTTTTGAACCCTACAATGTACAGTGTACAAATTCTAAGCTTGTATTTTACAAATGGTCATGTAACAGGCCACCAAATTTGGCTCAATTTGACCCCTACCTTAGTGAGCTCTATAACCTAGAGGACTCCAGTCCTATTCCCTTCAATTCCTAATACTTAATACCACCATTCATATAATTTCTTTGTTAGTGTATAAATCAGATTTCATTTCTGTAGTACCAAAACTTTTGTATACTTTTATGGAAAAAAGAAAATATCAATTATACAGAACTTCTTTAAAGGAATTTGAAAAGTAATGAAAGTCAAACTGAGTGGAAGGCTAATAGATAAGACATATAAATGCAGATTTCATTATTCAGTTTTAACTATGTCACCTCATTTATTGGTGGCACATTTTAATGCTTAATATTGTTAACCTTCTAACATGACTGCAAGTAAAGGATCTAGGTTTTTCAGGGGAGAAGTAAGATTTGTTTTTTTAACAGTTTTTACAGTGGTGTGATGGTGAGGATCCTGGTGCCCAATGTGCAATTCCAAGTGACTAGAAGGAAGTTTTGAAATAGAGTTATACATTGCTTGTTTTTCTTTTTCAAAATAGTAGCTTATATTTCCATTCAAATTTAGGCTAAACGTATGTTCATAATAGAAGCCAGTGTTCCTTCGTTTCTTTTGAGCCACCTAAAAAAATCTCATAAGATATCTTACAATAGACCCTTTGTACTAAAATGCTGTTAGAAATTCATATATAACAAAGGGTCTGAGCCTTAGGAGAGATGGAAAAACCACTGTGACATATATAGTGACAGTGTGGCAAGAAAGAACTCAGAATTCCAAGTGAAAAAAGGAATTTGGACAATATGCAGGAGAATAAAGAATCCATAGAAGTTGATTAAATAAAGAATAATTAAAGAATAAATAAAGAATCCATAGAAGTTGATTCTGGCTCTGCATTTGGCCTCATGCCCTGAAAAGTTGATGGTAAACCACAGCCTACAGCTCTCAAGGAGAAAACCTTATGGTCTTCTTGGTCAACTTTGCAATGAGTTAAAAATACCTTATGCTATGTTAATGGATATGACTGGAATATATTCTATTTTCCTAGGCAATTAAAGTAAGAACTATTTAAATTTACAGTGACTTTTTCTTGTTGGCTATACACTTATTTCTGTTTTTATGATTACTGAATCTTTCCAGGGTTACTTACTTATTACTTAGCAGCTAATGAGTATTTATCATGAGGTCCACCTTGCGCAGGGCTCAGTGAGTGATGAAGTCATTTACAAAGGCCCTGCCTTCAGAGTATTTAAAATGTAAAGTTGTGCTGTCCAATACAGTAGCCACTACCCATAGGTGGCTATTTAAGTTTAAATCTAAAGAGATTAAAAATTCAGCTCCTCAGTTAAACTAATCACATTTCAAAAGCTCAGTAGGCATAAGCACATGTGGCTAGATGCTGCCATATTGGACAGTGAGAATTTCTATCCTCCCAGATATTTCTACTGGGCTGTGCTTATCTACAGTAATACTCATTTAAGACCAATTTAAAAAATGGCAAATTTAGAGTTTAATTCAATAGTTGAATTTCTTTTTTTTAAGGAGATTAAGTTATAGTTGGTAATCCCAAATACAGGAATAATTTTCTCTACAGTTGGTGGTAGAATGTGGGAAAGGCATGACTTTCAGCCAAACTGGACCCCTCCTCCCTCCTTCCTTCCCTTCCCTTCCCCTTTCCCATCCCCTTTCCTTTTCCTTTCTTCCCTCCCTCTTTCCTTCCCTCCCTCCTTCCCTCCCTCCCTCCCTTCCTTCCTTCCTTCCTTCTTCAGGTTCCAAAGAATATTCTGGGTCATTTGCATATATGTGTGGGGAAGGGAGAGGGGAGTTTTGGATCTCTCTGTTGGAGGAAGTGAAGCAATGAGTGTGAATTCTCTGATTCTAAGCACTTTCTGTTACTCATATGAGGTGTTCTTGGATTCACCTCTTTTTGCATACTGCCTGAATGACCCCCTCTGTGTTTACCTAGCCTAACGTAATTGTGTAATTGTCCTTTGGTTTTTTGAAATGACTTTTCACCAAGAGCTCATAATATCCTCTTCAGTTGCTAATTATTCCATTTCTTTCTTTATAACTTCTTTTCTCATATGAGCCTTCAGTTTGTATCTGTGCCATTTCAGGCCTCCCTATATATATGAAGCTATTAATTGTGCACCTAATATATGTTCACCAAAATATTTTACCATAGCACCTAGCACAGTACTCAACACATGGTAGGTTATTAGGAAATGCTGCTGATGGTTTAGAAGCAGACCCTTACAAAGTGAAATAATAACTGACCTACCTCAAAGTGTGAGAAAAATGTTCAACATTACAAGATCTGTTGAAAATACAAAATGCAACCCAATTCCCTATTATTAAAAGGTAGTCTTTCCAAATCATTTTCAAAATGTCACGGTGAATTTTATGCTGTAATTTCTGACCATACAAAATTGCCTTTAACAAAATGACATAAAAAAAGCACTCATTTTCTGCTTGATAATTATCTCATCTCTCTTCCCAACCACATACTCATCCACAGTGTGTACCACTGTCAGGCATTTTCTGTCCTTGTGTGTATTATGATCACTCCAGTATATTAAAACTCAACTGTAGTTTAACAAAGTTGTACCAGTTCATATGTATTCTTATTAAATATTTGTATTTGCTACTCTTTTGTTCTCTCTAATATTTATACATTCTTATCAGTGTTAAATTTTCTTTGACCTCTAAGTCATTAATGAATATATTGAATAATATTAATCTTAGTAACAATTCTTTGTGTAGTTTTCTCCACAATTCAGACAAAAGTATGAATTCACTGAGTGTAACTGCCCATGCATTTAGTACAGTCATCCTCCAGATTCAGGGATTCAGTTATTCACAGTTCTAGACATTTGCTGTGCTGTGAACTAACACACAACTTTGTTTTATTGTTCGCTGTTACTCTGGCAGCTCCTGCCATCTGTAGCTTATTCTGCCTTCCTTGTTAAAAGTAAATTTATAAAGCATTAAAGAAAGGCATTAAAGATGGATAAGCACCCAGTAGAGTCTTCTAGGAAATAAGAGAAAATTTTTCAAAATAGAGGTACTTTCATACACTGTTGGTGGGATTATAACTTGCTACATTTTTTCCAAATGCAATTTGACAGTGTACATGAAGAAGCCCTTTTTAAAAAGTGTTTGGGGTTTTGCTTTTACTTTTTTTCCTAACAAAGGGGTAGATGCTTGAAAAGCCATTGAAGAAAGACTGCGTAGACTGAATAAATCAAGGATTTTCCTACTTGATGGGACTTGCAGATAGTAATTCCAGGTCTAAGAAGCAGAATCTATTGGATCATTCAGTCTTACCTTTCTTGTGTCCCCAAGGTGGTTAATTCTGTTGAGTAGAGGATTTGTTTACATTTAATATCCATTCCCAAAGAATTTGTCCCTCTCGAAAACTTTGTTTTTCACTGTTGAGAATGGGGGAATGAATGGAGAAACACAAGTTTATTTGGAAAAGTCTGCACAGATATCTGTCGACTATAATTTAGTTAGCATTTCATTGCATATCTGGATTAGTTACTCACAGTTTGAAAGTGGCTACTGAAATTGTGGCAGTTCTTACCTGTCCTACCTGAGAAGCTTAGTAGCACTGTAGGTCAAGGTTAACCACCTAATTTTGTGGATCCCAGACTGATCTTACTGAATACTGGAAGCAGTTCTTCATAATGATCAAAACTTGAATAAAGCATTCAGGAAGGTATATTACTGGTAGATCTATTCAAGGACCGCTTATAATGATGGGCTTTCATCATTGCTCATGTGTTTACCTGTATCATTCCTACAAGCATAGTGCTTTGTGATTAGTGCCATAATTTTTTAAAGAAACCCCCTTTTAAAAGTCTCCCAAATGACAGTAGATTCATGTATTAAAATATTTGCCCAATAACTGTTTCATGTTTCATTAAATGCCAAAAAGGACTTACCAGACCAGTCTTTCATGTGTAAATTAAATAGGCTTTAGGTTTAGGTATTCCACTGTATATTACCAACTTGCAGCAAAACCTGACCATAATGAAATGCTTGTTTGAAGGTTATGTTGACCTTCTCTCAGGCTTTGAGGTTAACTGGTTAGCAAAGTTGCATGAACTCAACATAGACATCCAATCATTACTGCTGCTTAACAACCTTCACTTATCAGTGGCATTGTTTGTGTGTGTTCACCTACCTTTTAATTTTTTTCCTTAAATACACATCTTCCGGCTATAAAGAAAGACTGTTATTCTTTTTTTTTTTTTATAAATTTATTTATTTATTTTTGACTGTGTTGGGTCTTTGTTTCTGTGCGAGGGCTTTCTCTAGTTGCGGCGAGCGGGGGCCACTCTTCATCGCGGTGCGTGGGCCTCTCACTATCGCGGCCTCTCTTGTTGCGGAGCACAGGCTCCAGACGCGCAGGCTCAGTAGTTGTGGCTCACGGGCCCAGTTGTTCCGTGGCATGTGGGATCTTCCCAGACCAGGGCTCGAACCCGTGCCCCCTGCATTGGCAGGCAGATTCTCAACCACTGCGCCACCAGGGAAGCCCAAGACTGTTATTCTTTTATACCCATATGTTATATTTTCATCATTCAACTTACTGTGAATATTACTTTGGGTGCTAAAAAAGAGAAGGTGGGCCTGGTTATTGCATTTAATGGGCTGTGTTCCTAATTATGGTTTCAAATTAATAATATAAAGTTAAATTTATTGTTGTGATAAACAACCCTCAAGTATAACTGTTTTGTAAACAATGATCCCCCTCCTGTCTCATTCAGAAACAGCAGTGTATGCTTTGCCAAAAGTTTATTTAATATAGTTGAGTACCTTTTTGTTTGTTTATTGGCCATTGGAAACTTCCAACTATATTCTTTTAAATTATTGCATTTTTCTGTATTTTATGACTCAGTAAAAGCTGCCTTAAATTATTATTTGGACAAAACAAGATATTAAGAAAAAACATAATTTCATTTTTACTTCCATATGTCTGTAAGTCATCTTCTCTAGCTGGAGGATGATAAAACTTGATTTCAAGAAGTTTATAAGCATCAATATTGTACTTAACTATTTTTATTAAAACTTAATTTCTTTAACTTCAGCGTTCCAGTACAATAGCAAGGGTGATCATTTATACATCTATAGAGTGAAAAACAAAAATTGCTAAAAATTACAAACCAAGAATGGCACAAGTGCTATTAGCCCCAAGTTAGATAGAAAATTGTAAACAGCAAAATCTTAGAGACCACTATGATGTATTTTAATTTAAATTTATCTACATGTGAAAATATGTGCAAATATTATTTTCACCTATATTTAATAATGTAGTACAAACAACTTTGGGTTCATCTTACTGCTGCAGTAAAAGCTACATGTTGGGAATATAAGAAGTCTAGGGAAGATGCACTGCTTTGGAGATGTTACAGCTCTTCAGATAACTGCCCTCATGTGTGAAGGTTTGGACTATACATTGGCATAAAACCAATAATTGAAATAATTCCAGCTTTCTGCAAGGTAAAGAGTAATTTATCCAGACAGCTGTGTGCTTATAGATATCAATATAAATACAAGCTCACTGTGTATATAAAGAAAGGAAGGAAGTCTGTGTGTGTGTGTGTGTGTGTGTGTGTGTCTGAGCTTATGTGTGTGTGTCTGAGCTTTTATGTGTGTGCATTGTCTAGTTTTTGGAGAAGCAGATCGCTAACACAGAAAAAGCACTGGACAAGGAGCTTGTGCTTTTGCATGTGTTCTGCTTTTGACTCTCATTTACTGGATATGTAACGTTGGGTAAATGATTAAATACCCTCTTCTAAGCCCTAATTTCCTTCCATATCGACTCATCCACATTAAGGGATGTTTTGTAAGTATAAAATAATGTGTGGAGAGATTTATACAAAGGAGAATTTTTTAATCATTTCTTTTCATTTCAGTATTAAAAATGGAAATAAGAATATTAAAGTTACAGAAAACCTTGGAACTTACTCATCCAACCTGATCTTACATTTGAGAGGAGAGACACAGAGAAGATAAATAACTTGACCAAGGTAACAATATTAAAATCTAGGTCTCATTATTTTGGGATCCAAAGCTGTTTTATTTTTTAATAGAAGCATAGTTGACATACAATATTATATTAGTTTCTGGTGTACAACGTAGTGATTTGACATTTATATACTTTATGAATTGATCACCATGATAAGTCTAGTAACCATCTGCCACCACACAAAGTTATTACAATATTATTAACTGTACTTCCTAGGCTGTACATTTACATTACATTCCTAGTGCATTCCCATGACTTATTTATTTTATAACTGGAAGTTTGTACCTCTTAATCCTCTTCACCTATTTTGCCCAACCTTTCACCCCTCCTGCCCCTGGTGACAACCAGTTTGTTCTTTGTACCTATGAGTCTGTTTCTGGTTTATTTAGTTTGTTCATTTGTTTTTAAAATTCCACATATAAGTTAAATCATACAGTATTTGTCTTTTTTTAACTTATTTCACTTAGCTTAATACCCTCTAGATTTATCCATGTTGTCACAATGGCAAGATTTCATTCTTTTTTTATGTCTGAGTAGTATTCCACTCTGTGTGCGTGTGTGTGTGTGTGTGTGTGTGTATCACATCTTCTTTATCCATTCATCTATCAATGGACACTTAAGTCACTTCCAAATCTTAGCTACTGTAGATAGTGCTGCAATGAACATAAGGGTGCTTATATCTTTTCAAATTAGTGGTTTTGTTTTCTTCTAATAAATACCCAGAAGTAGAATTGCTGGATCATATGGTAATTCTATTTTTAGTTCTTTAAGGAACCTCCATACTGTTTTCTGTAAGGCTGAACCAATTTACATTCCACCAACAGTAGACAGGTGTTCCCTTTTCTCCGCATCCTCCCCATCACTTGTTATTTGTTGTCTTTTTGATAATAGCCATCTGACAGCTGTGAGGTCATCTCATTGCAGTTTTGATTTACATTTCTCTGATGATTAGTGATTTTGAGCATCTTTTCATGTGTCCGTTGACCATCTGTATGTCTTCTTTGGAAAAATATCTATTCAGGTCCTCTGCTCATTTTTTTAAAAATTTGTTTTGGAGTATACTTGATTTACAATGTTGTGTTTGTTTCTGTTGTATACCAAAGTGAATTAGTTATACATATACATATATCCACTCTTTTTTAGATTCTTCTCCCATATAGGTCATTACAGAGTACTGAGTAAAGTCCCCTGTACTCTACAGTAGGTCCGTATAAGTTATCTATTTTATATATAGTAGTGTGTATATGTCAATCCCAATCTCCCAGTTTATCCCTCCCCTCCCTTCCCCCACTCCTTGGTAACTGTAAGTTTGTCTTCTACATCTGTGACTCTATTTCTGTTTTGTAAATAAGTCCATTTGTACCATTTTTTTAGATTCCACATATAAGTGATACCATTTGATATTTGTCTTTCTCCATCTGATTTACTTCACTCAGTATGACAATCTCTTATATATGTCAATCTTTCATATCAATAGTAGGTGTATTCCTTGTTTTAGTATATAATGACATTTTAAGGTAATTATCTTATTAAAATAATAATATAATCCTTTGTGAAATAAATCAGAAGAATCTAAACTGCAGCCTAGAACACATCCATCCATTCATTAATGTAGCCAAATTCACTTGAGCTTCTATCATATTACATACTGTTATATATTTGGTTACATGCTTCTATGGATGCAAAGGTGAACCAGAGAGATATCCTGTCCTCAGAGAACTCATAGCTTATTGTGAGAGAGAGAAAAAAGAGAACATAAGGATACATAGCATAATGTAAAAAGTATTAAATACTTAAGAAAATATTGAACTAGTTCTTGAAGCCTAGATTGGATTTGTACATGTAATTGGTGCCATTACAAAGGTACAGTGGCAGGAAAGCAAGTAAGTTTGGATGGAAGACAGGGTATATAAAAGCAACCAGTAGGAAATAACTATTTTCCAACTGCTTCCTTGTGCGTAACCCCCATACTTACCTTGTTTGAATTTTGCTGCCCAGTTTCATCCTTTACCATGAGAGCAGCATGGATGGTTAAATTGGCAAGTTAAGAAATTCAATATCATTTGATTATATACCCAAAAGTGCAGAAAATCCTTTTAAAATTCATTAAAATATGTAATTTTAAACACAGCAGCCAATATTGATAGAGTATTTGATTGCTTTAAGCAAAAAAGCAAGTTTACCCCTGTGGTCAAAATAAGAAATCCTCAAAGGATAAACTGAGCTTTCTACACCAATATGCAGTTTTAATCTTACTTTCTCTATTAGTAGTGTGCACCTCACAATAGAGATTAAAGCAGAGATTAAAGCGATGTGGAAAAGGAGAAGAGGTAAAAAGTGACTATACAAGCTGCTACAGTTGAAAAAAAAAATCAGAAATGTTACAACCATGTAAATATTTTTAATCTACTTTCTATCATTATTATTTTGGATCTAGCAAGGATCTATAAGATCTCCCAACCCAGCTATAGCACAGTTTTCTTGTTTCTGGGAAACAAGTCTGTTTTGCAGGACAGTCAGTGCTGATGCTAGTCAAAGACACATGAGGGGAAGAGAGAACTGGATACAATACTACAGTTCACTTTCGCATTTGGTATTTGTGCTGGAAAACTTGGGAGGCTAGATCTGTTACCTTTTGTAATGAAGTAACATTTTTCTGCATTTTAAATAATAAAAATAACTAACAGTTTTTTGAATTAAATAAACATTTTTTTGCCTGGCTACATTGAAACACTAAAAACACTTGGAGAGTGAGCACCAAAATATATAGCAATACACACATCACCTATGGAGATGCCAGATCTACTTGGTGCACAGTACTTGTTGAAGTAAAGAGGAAATGTACCCAAACCAACCTCTATACGAAGGGCAGACACCACTGTAAATGAGAATGTGCCCTTTAACATATAATACACTCTGACCAGGTTTGGTAAGGGAGGCACCAGAATTTGTCAATAGTAATGGTGTAGAGGCCACCATATTTAGGTACCTCTAGGTAGCTATCAATGAAGTGTTTTTTCTTATGACTTCATGTTTTATGAAGGCGATACAAAGATTGATTGAGAATGATCTTTAACAAACTATAAAATGGGTGTAGTGTGTTCTTATATCAGTCGTAGCTCCTCTTCACAAAGCTCCTTGAGGGGAGAGACTCTGCCTTGCTGACAATTATATTCCTAAGGCCTATCACTGCACCGTGGAACATAGTTAACCACTCAAATATTTGTTGAATGACTATATGCATGACTGAGCCAATAAATGATCGGGTGAAATTAAGAAGGTATAGTAATCTGTAAATAATGAAGCCATGTAATGGTTCTCTCTAGTGTCCAGTTCTCTTTGGGTCCCACATTTTGGGGTTTGTTGTCAATATGTCCATCCCTGCCTTTTGGTCTTATTACCAAACAGAACATATTTTTAACCTGTCTTTTAAGCCTGAGAACAACAATGTAATGATACAGCTCTGTCTCTCATTCCTGTTCTTGAAGGTCTAAGAAATTCTCAGGGAAGATGCCTCTTTAACTTTCCAGTGATGCCTTGGTTTGTAGGAAGGTGTCAGTATTCTCTAGCTCTCGCAGGAGCATTTTCCCCTGCAGCCCAAGACAGTTGAGAGGACAGGGGTGCTGAGGAGAAATGCAGAAGGCAGAATGCTTTTTAGAAGAAAAAGTCTCTGTTTGGAGTCTTTACTGAAAATTAATCTGCTATTTCACTATTGTATACTCTACTAATCTAATATAATCTACTACTGTATCACGAAACTTTCTATGTGGTCAAGAATCAAGGATGTCCAGTCAAATAGTTGATAAGAATTTAATAAACGATGATTGGCAAAGGCAAGGTTTAAGGGATAGAGCAGTACTTGGACGAGTAGCAGTACAGAGTTGTTAACACCTAGGATGGGAGGGGCATCCCCACCTGGATGGCTGTAAGGGAGTGTCGCCTGACAGGAACTGGGACCTGTGGTAGAGGTCATACACAGACAAAACACAGCAACCTGAAAAGGAGGGACCTGGCAAAATCAACACTCACTCTCTCCTCCTACCTGCTGCTCTTCTATCAGTACCAACAAGAAGCCAAAGGGTAGGGAAGCCTTTGATAAGTTCATGGGGCCAGCTCTCTA
Source organism: Balaenoptera musculus (assembly GCF_009873245.2). Lineage (NCBI taxonomy): Eukaryota > Metazoa > Chordata > Mammalia > Artiodactyla > Balaenopteridae > Balaenoptera > Balaenoptera musculus. The sequence continues at coordinate 91,776,767 of NC_045788.1, forward strand.
TGCAGACCAGGGTATGGAAGTACACATCATAGATCTGGATGGGCAAAGGTTAGCTGCCTCATTAAACCCTACTTTCTACCAGTCTAGGTCTGCTCCCAAACTAGATCCCCTCCCAGTACTAGCTAAGAGAGATCTTCAGAGAAATGTTGCTCTTTTATAATGTGGGTAATTCCCTGATTTAAGAATATATGACCTACCAAATTCTGACTTCCAGAACTGATCAATGAAGAGGTGATTACTCGTACTGCGAGCAAATTTACACAGGACTCCCTTTACAAAGAGCTCTCTTAATGAAGTTATGAAACTGATTTATACAAATGGTTTTAGGTATAATAGTTACAAAGCACTGATAGGTGAAATCTACTGTTCATGCATGACTGTATCACTATTACCTATTTTAGATTCCCTGCTCCCCCCCAAAGTATAAAAAGTCTTCCTGCTTACTTTGCTTTTCCTAGCACTAGTCAAGAGCCTCATTTATGGAAATAAGTATTTGACAGTCATCGTTTTTTTTTTTTTTCTCTCTTTTGTGTTGAATTATATTGAGATGACAAAGGGGGCTGTCATGACTTCAGAAATAAGAGATTTGAATACTTGTCTTCTTTAACTTCTTGATGGTTGAGTTGTAGGCTAACTCCCCATGGTCTGCTCTATAATGTTAAAAAGAAGAGTAACTAGTTTGAAAAATGAAGGGAATATGAGTAATGTAAGCCACCTCCAGTGGTTCAGTGACATCCCTTTACCAAGAAGAGAGAAAGAGAATAAAGGTCCAAGGTGAGAAAGAGATAACATCACTCCTTATGAATTGCAGCACTAGAGGTTTATAGATTTTTAATGGTAAAAAAACCTGTTTTTTCCTGGCCCTTTGTCATGCCTCCCCTTACAGTAGTCCCATTTTGCTCTTAATAATGTGCATTATTTTTGACTATTATGCAATTTCTCTTTTGTTTTCTTCAGAAAATAGGAGATTACTTCTTAAAAGAGAAGCAGACAGATGCTAAAAATGAGAATGGGGAATAGATGCCCAAACTAGAATTAGTACTCACAGATTCCTAATGATGCTGTAATTCCCAGAGGGAAATATTTATTTATGTAAAGACATTTGGTTAATTATTTATAGAAGTAAAACTCGGGAAAATTCCACTCCCACTGTTTTGATCTACATATACTGTCCCTAGAGGCCTTGTCTCCTGCCATATGGGTTTCCATTCTCAGAAGCAGAAAGTCCCTGTTTGCTCCTGACCTTGATAGTGCCTTTTTAAAAAATGAAATTTGTAATAGCCACAATGACACTGATTTTGTGTGTTTTTAAGGTCCACTATTTTATAGTCTGATTACCCTTTAAAAAAAAAAAAAACAAACTTTTTTTCCATAAATACTGGAAAGACATACATTTGGATGTCTTAATGGAGTTCAAAAGCCAGAATCAACTTATGTGCTTGCTTGACCAGCATCATCAGCTGGGGTGACACCATTCAGTGCCTAAGGCTTAATGCCCTGCCACACGTGTCTGATTATGCCAGGCATAACTTCATGCCCCAGAAGAGGCCAAAGAAAATCCCAGATAATATCAAGCTTGGCAAATAGATAGTAGGAGAAGAAGAGGGTGAAGGCAATCATTTACTTAAAACACATGAAGCTCGGATTTTTCCTTTTGCAATAAAAGAAGAGAGAGGAGGTATTAAAATGTAGCAGGTTTTTTGTGGTGAAAGTATTCTAAAAATATGGAGTGTTTTATGACAACATTTCCCAGGAAATTATAGAGTTCCCCAGGCAAGAAAAGTACTTCCTGCATGAGTAGTTTCCACCTTTGTACACCCCATTTCTTTCTTCTGTGATTTTTAAATATCCATTTGAAAAATTATAATTTTATAATAGGCACTCAAGTGAAAAGTATTACAAGGAATCATCTAATGCTAATGACAATAATAGTCAAAAGTACAAATCACTCCCACTCGTTCTCACATTTTAATGCAAGGGCTTTTAGGGATCATACTGATAATTTATTATAAAAGAGCATGATTGGTAGTCATTACCTATTCAGAAGCAAATGTGAATACATAATGGTCCAAACACTCTATTAAAAAAAGATTTAGGTTTGTAATGGAGACACACAACTTTATTGTGCCCTTCATATAACCAATAATCCCCAGTTCAATCAGCTGAAATAATATTTTATTTAAAAGGTTTAGGCTTATATCAAAGACACTCTGTAGTGTCCTTCATAATACCAAAGATCCATAGTTCAGTCTGCTTAGTTAAAGAATTTTCCCTTTGGTGAAAATAACAAAACAAGTTTTCTTTTTTCTGACATCAGATAAGAAAGCCATTGCCATCCTTTAGTGCTTACATCTTTCTCCAGTGGAGGTTGCGTGCAAAACTCGAACACAAGCTGGATTGTGATTAAAAATCCTTAAGCATGTTGGACAGGGTCCTATACGGATGATGATCGTTTTCATATTTTCTGGAACAACCCAAAGATTGCATAATTCTGATGAAAAGTAATAGGGAAAGCAAGCCAAAATTGTGGGCTGAATATGGCTTTTTGTCCTTTAAAACACTGCTTTCTATGTGTTGCAATTGAGCGCCTGGAGATGTTAGAAGGGAAGTGAAAGATGCTTGCCAATGTTGTGAAACTGGTGGCTTGGGAGAGAATAACATGAGGTGTTAGCCTCATAATAGATGACATTCTTGAAGAATTACTTATAGCTATATTGTCCAAAGCTTCACCAATCTTACCATCAGCTCTGCTTCCTTCTTTTGAAACTTTACCAAAACACACTTCTAAACTCTAAAATGGTGGGCAGTTAGATAGATTTATAACTAAATTCTAAAATGTTCTGTTGAAAGACTGATTTCCTCTCTCCCAGAGAAAAGAATATGAGATTACCAGAAGGATGACAGCAATTGCCATTAAAAGGAGTTAAGGCCCACTCTATCTGGTGGTTTAGAAAGGACTTTTGTAGACAAAATGTTGCAGATGTAAAATAGGCATAGATAGTCAGGAGTAATGGGTGACCTTTGGCAAAGGAAGGGATGCAATCCAAAAACACAATGATCTGGGGCCAGTGGCAAAAGAGGAAAGAACTGGAGCAACTAAGGTGAATTCAAAAGAATATTCCTGGGTTTACTGTTTTCATGCAGTAAAATTCTAGGAAATGCTGAGAGACTGAATAAAGAGGCAAAGGTATATATATATCAAGCCTCACTAAATTGCATGAGAAAAAGCATAAACCATTGGCTTCAGTAAACTTATTGACTTGCAGATAGAGTTTTTTCCGGAATTCTGAGTTTATGTGTAGATGGTGTGTTAATTTTTGATAATTTACATGGTGTTTTCCTTTAATTAAGTACTTTAGTTGTGTGGCTAATAGTAGATATTCCTAAGAATACAGGGAATGGGGTGGAGGAAATGTGCTAATCAGCAATATCCATAAAATTAATTATTTTGGAGAGTTTAAGGGAAAAAAATGTGCATATAGGTATAGTATATGTCATAAACAGATGTTTGAATCCAAGATTTGTGGTTATCACCACCAGTGCTTTCATATTCATCATCCTCACAGACCAAGGTCCCAAGAATATAAGGCATTTAGCTAGGATCACAAACATTCTAGGTGACTCCCATCAAATTTAAACTCCTGTTTTCAGATTCAAGCCTCATGCAACCTATGCTAAATTATATTTCAGGGTATGGAAAGGAATGTGCATACATCATTGTAGAAAGGTCATTTAATGATAGTTTGATGAAGATTGTATTTTTATTTGTTTTGTTGGCCTCAAGATAAAATTATTATTCTTTTAAATTATTATTATATTATTTTACAAATTATTATTAATAAAATATTATCTTAATGATAAATTTGAATTCTAGCTACAGATTCAAAAAGTATGACATACACACCTGAAAGTATTTAGGTAGAATTTAAGTCCATAACTTGTTAATATTTAACAGAGGAACCTGGTGCTTATCAGGAAGCAGAATGGATTCACTAAAGACATGACAGTCATTTCAACAAGCATTTGGAGAATTCTCCCCTGAAGATAAGCTAGAACAACATATGCAGTTACATAGGTTCGTAGCCAAATAATCTTACATAAAAATTATTAACAACTTATAGGTCATTTTTTAATGGGACAGAAGAAGGCTCACCACTTCACCCTGTTTTATTCCCATATAAATATATAGATAATATACAGTCATCCAGAATCATAAGAATCAAGATCAAGGTCAAAAAACAATCAAGGTAAAAGTTCAAAATTCTACATTATTTTTCAAGTAAAGCAATTAAACAGCTCACTTGGAAAATATAGTAAGCACTTTAGTTAACTGAAACTTAATATATGCCACCATGTGTAGTGAGTTGCCAAAAATACTCATGAAAATCTAATCTATACTAAGAGAAGAAGAAAGAACATACTTAGACCACTGTACTTGTCTTGGTCATATCCCATATAATATATTTATATCTGGTTACCATGTTTTAAAATGCACTGTGATAAAGCTGTAGAAAGTTTTGAGCATGGTGGCTAGACTACAAAAGGGACCTTGCCATATTATGTAAGATGTATCTAAAGTATCCAGGATGTTAATTCTGGAACTGGAAATCCTTAGCTGGGGATGTGAGCACTATCATAAAATATAACAAGTAAGCTCTTGTAAAAATACTAACAGAATTACTTTATAATTGGTAATCTTAAAGCATAGACCAGTGAATAGAAGTTCAGAAGGAAATCTCATTTCAATATCAGGGAAGACATTCTTATGTTTAGTAAATAATCGAAATTGAGATTTGTTTCATTTCAAGTCCATGAGCTCCCCATCACTGGATGATCAAGTGGCAGATGTCCTATAAAGAAAAGCTGACAACGTGATCTGTAAGGTCCCTTCCAAAACTAAAAGTGTGCAATAAATGCCTACATTAAGAAAAAAGAAAGATCTTAAACAACCTAACTTTACACCTCAGGGAACTAGAAAAAGAAGAACAAACATAAGCCAAAAGTTAGTAGTGGGAAAAAAATAACTAAGATCAGATAGGAGATAAATGAAATAAAGACTGAAAGGTCAATAGGAAAGATCAAGAAAACTAAGAGCTGTTTTTATTTTTTGAAAAGATAAACAAAATAGCAAACCTTTAGCTAAACTAACCAGGAAAAAAAGAGAGAGGATTCAAATAAATAAAATTATAAATGATAGCTATCACACAAAGGATCGTAAGAGACTACTATAAATAATTATATGCCAACAAACTGGACAACCTAGAAGAAATTGATAAATTCCTAGATATATACAACATATCAAAACAGAATCACGAAGAAAGAGAAAATGAGAATAGACCAATTGCTAATATGGAGGTTGAATCAGTAATCAAAAACCTTCCAACAAAGAAAAGTCTCAGACCAGATGGTTTCACTGGTGAATTCTTCCAAACATTTTGAGGAGGATTTGCATTAATTATGGATCTGTATTAATTCTTCTAAAAAATAGAAGAGGTGGGAAGACATCCAAATTTATTTTATGAGACCGGCATTACCATGATACCAAAACCAGACAAGGAAACAAGAAAAGAAAATTACAGGCCAATACCTCTAGATGCACATAGACACAAAACTCCTCAACAAGATATCAGCAAACCAAATTCAACAGTACATCAAAGGATCATACACCATGATCAAATGGAATTTATTCTAGGGAGGCAGGGATGGATCAACATCTGCAAATCAATCAATGTGATACACCACATTAACAAAATGAAGGATAAAATCAAATAATCATCTCAATATATGCAGAAAAAGCATTTGAGAAACTTCAACACCCATTCATGATAAAAAAAACTCTCAACAAACTGTGTGTAGAGGGAACCTACCTAACACAAAAAAAGGCCGTGTATGACAAGGCCATAGCTAACATATTCAACAGTGTAAAGCTAAAAGTTTTTCCTCTAAGGTCAGGAACAAGACAAGGATGCCTACTCTTGTAATCTTTACTCAGCATAGTACTGGAAGTCCCAGACAGAATAATTACGGGGGAAAAAAAAAAAAAGAGAGAAAAGGCATCCAAATTGAAAAGGAAGAAGTAAAATCGTCTCTATTTGCAGATGACATGAAATTATATATAGGAGACCCTAAGGCCTCCTAAAAACTCTACTAAAAAACTGTTAGAACTAATAAACAAATTCAGTAAAGTCGCAGGATGAAAATCAGTATAAAAAAATCAGTTGTGGCATGGGGCAGAGGCTTCCTGAACGATTTAACCTGGAGTGCCGCTTGTGTGAGGCGCAGTTGGGCTCCGGTGTGCATGTGGGCTCTTGCTCGCCTGCCAGCCTCCAACTGCCTAGTGGCCATGATAGCCGTGTGGCTGACAGGGTCTTGGTGCTCCGGCCGGGTGTCAGTCCTGTGCCTCTGAGGTGGGAGAGCCGAGTTCAGGATATTGGACCACCAGAGACCTCCCATCTCCATGTAATATTAAACAGCAAAAGCTCTCCTAGAGATATCCATCTCAATGCTAAGACCCAGCTCCACTCAACAACCAGTAAGCTACAGCGGTGGACACCCTATGCCAAACAACTAGCAAGGCAGGAATACAACCCCACCCATTAGCAGAGAGGCTGCCTAAAATCACAATAAGGTCACAGACACCCCAAAACACACCACCAGAAGTGGTCCTGCCCACCAGAAAGACAAGATCCAGCCTCATCCTCCAGAACACAGGCACCAGTCACCTCCACCAGCCTAACAACCCACTGAACCAACCTTAGCCACTGGGGGCAGACACCAAAAACAAGGGGAACTACGAACCTGCAGCCTGCGAAAAGGAGACCCCAAACACAGTAAGTTAAGCAAAATGAGAAGACAGAGAAACACATGGCTGATGAAGGAGCAAGGTAAAAACCCACCAGACCAAACAAATGAAGAGGAAATAGGTAGATTACCTGAAAAAGAATTCAGAGTAATGATAGTAAAGATGATCCAAAATCTTGGAAATAGAATGGAGAAAATACAAGAAACGTTTAACAAGGACCTAGAAGAACTAAAGAGCAAACAAACAATAATGAACACCACAATAAATGAAATTAAAAATTCTCTAGAACGAATCAATAGCAGAATAACTGAGGCAGAAGAACGGATAAGTGACCTGGAAGATAAAATAGTGGAAATAACTACTGCAGAGCAGAATAAAGAAAAAAGAATGAAAAGAATTGAGGACAGCCTCAGAGACCTCTGGGACAACATGAAACGCACCAACATTCGAATTCTAGGGGTCCCAGAAGAAGAATAGAAAAAAAAGGGACTGAGAAAATATTTGAAGAGATTAGCATTGAAAATTTCCCTAATATGGGAAAGGAAATAGTTAATCAAATCCAGGAAGTGCAGAACATCCCATACAGGATAAATCCAAGGAGAAACACGCCAAGACACATATTAATCAAACAATCAAAAATTCACTACAAAGAAAAAATATTAAAAGCAGCAAGGGAAAAACAACAAATAATGTACAAGGGAATCCCCATAAGTTTAACAGCTGATCTTTCAGCAGAAACTCTGCAAGCCTGAAGGGAGTGGCAGGACATATTTAAAGTGATGAAAAAGAAAAACCTACAACCAAGATTACTCTACCCAGCAAGGATCTCATTCACATTCAACGGAGAAATTAAAACCTTTACAGACAAGCAAAAGCTAAGAGAATTCAGCACCACCCAAGCAGTGCTACAACAAATGCTAAAGGAACTTCTCTACGCAGGAAACACAAGAGAAGGAAAAGACATACAATAACGAACCCAAAACAATTAAGAAAATGGTAATAGGAACATACATATCGATAATTACCTTAAATGTAAATGGATTAAATGCTCCAACCAAAAGACATAGACTGGCTGAATGGATACAAAAACAAGACACGTATATATGCTGTCTACAAGAGACCCACTTCAGACTTAGGGACACATACAGACTGAAAGTGAGGGGATGGAAAAAGATATTCCATGCAAATGGAAATCCAAAGAACGCTGGAGTAGCAATTCTCATATCAGATAAATAGACTTTAAAATAAAGACTATTATAAGAGACAAAGAAGGACACTACATAATGATCAAGGGATCAATCCAAGAAGAAGATATAACAATTGTAAATATATATGCACCCAACATAGGAGCACCTCAATACATAAGGCAAATGCTAACAGCCATAAAAGGGGAAATTGAAAGTAACACAGTCATAATAAGGGACTTTAACACCCCACTTTCACCAATGGACAGATCATCCAAAATGAAAACAAATAAGGAGACACAAGCTTTAAATGACACATTCAACAAGATGGACTTAATTGATATTTATAGGACATTCCATCCAAAAACAACAGAATACATTTTCTTCTCAAGTGCTCATGGAACATTCTCCAGAATAGACCATATCTTGGGTCACAAATCAAGCCTTGGTAAATTTAAGAAAATTGAAATCATATCAAGTATCTTTTCCAACCCCAACGCTATGAGACTAGATATCAATTATAGGAAAAACTCTGTAAAAAAATACAAACACATGGAGGCTAAACAATGCACTACTTAATAACCAAGAGATCACTGAAGAAATCAAAGAGGGAATCAAAAAATACCTAGATAAAATGACAATGAAAACACGACAACCCAAAACCTATGGGATGCAGGAAAAGCAGTCCTAAGCGTGAAGTTTATAGCAATACAATCCTACCTCAAGAAACATCTCAAATAAACAACCTAACCTTATACCTAAAGCAATTAGAGAAAGAAGAACAAAAACCTCCAAAGTTAGCAGAAGGAAAGAAATCATAAAGATCAGATCAGAAATAAATGGAAAAGAAATGAAGGAAACCATAGCAAAGATCAATAAAACTAAAAGCTGGTTCTTTGAGAAGATAAACAAAATTGATAAACCATTAGCTAGACTCATCAAGAAAAAAAGGGTGAAGACTCAAATCAATAGAATTAGAAATGAAAAAGGAGAAGTAACAACTGACACTGCAGAAATACAAAGGATCATGAGAGATTACTACAAGCAACTCTATGCCAATAAAATGGACAACCTGGAAGAAATGGACAAATTCTTAGCAAAGCACAACCTTCCGAGACTGAACCAGGAAGAAATAGAAAATATGAACAGACCAATCACAAGCAGTGAAATTGAGACTGTAATTAAAAATCTTCCAACAAACAAAACCCCAGGACCAGATGGCTTCACAGGTGAATTCTATCAAACATTTATTGAAGAGCTAACACCTATTCTTCTCAAACTCTTCCAAAATATAGCAGAGGGAGGAACACTCCCAATCTCATTCTACGAGGCCATCATCACCCTGATACCAAAACCAGACAAAGATGTCACAAAGAAAGAAAACTACATGCCAATGTCACTGATGAACATAGATGCAAAAATCCTCAGCAAAATACTAGCAAACAGAATCCAACAGCACATTAAAAGGATCATACACCATGATAAAGTGGGCTTTATCCCAGGAATGCAAGGATTCAATATATGCAAATCAATCAATGTGATACACCACATTAACAAACTGAAGGATGAAAACCATATGATCATCTCAATAGATGCAGAAAAAGCTTTCGACAAAATTCAACACCCATTTGTGATAAAAACTCTCCAGAAAGTAGGCATAGAGGGAACTTACCTCAACATAAGAAAGGCCATATATGACAAACTCACAGCCAACATCATTCTCAATGGTGACAAACTAAAACCAGTTCCTCTAAGATCAGGAACAAGACAAGGTTGCCCACTCTCACCGCTATTATTCAAAATAGTTTTGGAAGTTTTAACCACAGCAGTCAGAGAAGAAAAAGAAATAAAAGAAATCCAAATTGGAAAAGAAGAAGTAAAGCTGTCACTGTTTGCAGATGACATGATACTATACATAGAGAATCCTCAAGATGCTACCAGAAAACTACTAGAGCTAATCAATGAATTTGGTAAAGTAGCAGGATACAAAGTTAATGCATAGAAATCTCTTGCATTCCTATACACTAATGATGAAAAATTTGAAACAAAACTTAAGGAAACACTCCCATTTACCATTGCAACAAAAAGAATAAAATACTCAGGTCTAAACCTACCTAAGGAGACAAAAGATCTATATGCAGAAAACTATAAGACACTGATGAAAGAAATCAAAGATGATACAAACAGATGGAGAGATATACCATGTTCTTGGGTTGAAAGAATCAACATTGTGAAAATGACTGTACTACCCAAAGTAATCTACATGTTCAATGCAATCCCTATTAAACTACCAACAGCATTTTTCACAAAACTAGAACAAAAAATTTCACAATTTGTATCAAAACACAAAAGACCCCAAATAACCAAAGCAATCTTGAGAAAGAAAAATGGAGCTGGAGGAATCAGGTTGCCGGACTTAAGACTATACTACAAAGCTACAGTAATCAAGACAATATGGTTCTGGCACAAAAACAGAAATATAGATCAATGAAACAGGATAGAAAGCCCAGAGATAAACCCATGCACATACGGTCACCTTATTTTTGATAAAGGAGGCAAGAATATACAGTGGAGAAAAGACAGAATCTTCAATTATTGGTGCTGGGAAAACTGGACAGCTACATGTAAAAGAATGAAATTAGGACACTCTCTAACACCATACACAAAAATAAACTCAAAATGGATTAAAGATCTAAATGTAAGTCCAGACACTATAAAACTCTTAGAGGAAACCATAGACAGAACACTCTATGACATAAATCACAGCAAGATCCTTTTTGACCCACCTCCTAGAGAAATGGAAATAAAAACAAAAATAAACAAATGGGACCTAATGAAACTTAAAACTTTTACACAGCAAAGGAAACCATAAACAAGATGAAAAGACAACCCTCAGAATGGGAGAAAATATTTGCAAATGAAGCAACTGACAAAGGATTAATCTCCAAGATTTACAAGCAGCTCATGCAGCTCAACATCAAAAAAACAAACAACCCAATCCAGAAACGGGCAGAAGACCTAAATAGACATTTCTCCATAGAAGATATAGAGATTGCCAACAAACACATGAAAGGATGCTCAACATCACTAATCATTAGAGAAATACAAATCCAAACTACAATGAGGTATCACCTCATACCAGTCAGAATGGCCGTCGTGAAAAAATCTAGAAACAATAAATGCTGGAGAGGGTGTGGAGAAAAGGGAGCCCTCTTGCACTGTTGGTGGGAATGTAAATTGATACGGCCACTATGGAGAACGGTATGGAGGTTCCTTGAAAAACTAAAAATAGAACTACCATATGACCCAGTAATCCCACTACTGGGCATATATCCTGAGAAAACCATAATTCAAAAAGAATCATGTACCACAGTGTTCACTGCAGCTCTATTTACGATAGCCAGGATATGGAAGCAACCTAAGTGTCCATAGACAGATGAATGTATAAAGAAGATGTGGCACATATATACAATGGAATATTACTCAGCCCTAAAAAGAAACGAAACTGAGTTATTTGTAGTGAGGTGGATGGACCTAGAGTCTGTCATACAGAGTGAAGTAAGTCAGAAAGAGAACAACAAATACCACATGCTAACACATATATATGGAATCTAAAAAAAAAAAAAAAAATGGTTATGAAGAACCTAGGAGCAGGACAGGAATAAAGACACAGATGTAGAGAATGGACTTGAGGACACGGGGAGGGGGAAGGGTAAGCTGGGACGAAGTGAGAGAGTGGCATGGACTAATATATACCACCAAATGTAAAATAGATAGCTAGTGGGAAGCAGCCGCATAACACAGGGAGATCAGCTCGGTGCTTCGTGACCATCTAGAGAGGTGGTATAGGGAGGGTGGGACGGAGATGCAAGAGGCAGGAGATATGGGGATATATGTATATGTATAGCTGATTCACTTTGTTATAAATCAGAAACTAACATACCATTGTAAAGCAGTTATACTCCAATAAAGATGTTTAAAAAAAAATCAGTTGTATTTCTATACGCTAACAACAAACTATCAGAAAGAGAAATTGAGAAAACAATCCCTTCAAAATAGCAAAAAGAAAAAAATAGGAATAAATTTAACCAAAAAGTTTACAGATCTGTGCACTGAAATCTATGACACTGATGAAAGAAATTCAAGAAGTCACAAATAAATAGATATTCCCTGCTCATGGATTAGAAGAATGAGTATTGTAAAAGTGTCCACACTACCCAAAGCTATCTATAGATTCAGTGCAACCCATATCAATATTCAAATGGCATTTATCACAGAAATAGAAAAAACAACCCCAAAATTTGAATGGAACCACAGAAGATCCCAAATAGCCAAAGCAATCTTGAGAAAGAAGAACAAAGCTGGAGGCATTATGTTTGCTGATTTCAAACTATATTGCAAAGCTATAGTAATCACAAGAAATACGCTATTGGTGTAAAAACAGACACATAGATCAATGGAACAGAATAAAGAGCCAAGAAATAAACCCATGCATATTTGGTTAATTAATTTATCATAAAGGAGCCAAGAACATACAATGGGGAAAGGATGGTCTCTTCAATAAATGGTGTTGAGAAAACTGGACAGGTACATGCAGAAAAAAAGAAAAAGAAAAGAAATTGAACTCTATCTTACACCACTCACAAACATCAACTCAAAATGAATTAAAGATGTGAACGTAAGCCCTGAAACCCTAAAACTCTTAGAAGAAAACACAGGGGGTAAGCTCCTTGACAGTGCTCTTGGCAATGATTTTTGTGGATTTTATTCTAAAAGCAAAAATAAACAAGTGGGACTACATCAGTCTAAAAAGCTTCTGCACAGCAAATGAAACCATCATCAAAATGAAAAGGCTACCTATGGAATGGGAGAAAATATTTGCAAATCATAAGTCTGATAAGGGGTTAATATCCAAAATATTAAAGAACTTGTACAACTCAATAGCAACAAACCAAGAATCTGATTAAAAAGTTAACAGAGGAACTGAATAGTCGTTTTTCCAAAGAAAATACACATGGCCAACAGATACATGAAAAGATGTTCAACATCACTAATCATCAGGGAAATGCAAATCAAAACCACAATACGATATCACCTCAAACCTGTTAGAATGGCTGTCATCACAAAGACAAGAGGTAGCAAGTGTTGGCAAGGATGTGGAGAAAGGGGAACTCTTTTGCACTGTTGGTGGGAATACACATGGGTGTAGCCACTATGGAAAACAGTGTGGAAGACCTCAAAAAAATTTAAGAAAGAACCACCCTATGATCCAGCCATCCCACTTTTGAGTATATATCCAAAGGAAATGAACACAAGATATCAAAAAGATATCTACACTCCCATGTTTACTGAAGCATTATTCACAAGAGCCAAGTTATGGAGACAACCTAAATGTTCTTCAACGGATGACTGGAAAAGATAATGCAGTATACATATACAGTGGAATGTTATTCAGCCTTGAGAAAGACGTCCTGCTATTGGTAATAGTGTGGATGGACCTTGAGGGCTTTATGCTAAGTGAAATAGGTCAGACAGGAAAGACAAATACTATGTGATGTTCCTTCTATGTGGAATCTAAAAAAGCCAAATTCACAGAAACAGAGACAAGAATAGTGGTTACTAGGGGCTGGTTGGTGAGGAGAATGGGGAGATGTTGATCACAGAGTATAAACCTTCAGCTCTAAGATGAATAGGTTCTGGGGATCTAATGTACAGCCTGGTGGTTATAGTTAACAATACTGTTTTATATTCTTGAGAGTTGGTAAGAGAGTAAATCTTAAATGTTTTCACTTCAAAAAAGGCACAAGATAACTATGTGACATGATGGAGGCATTAGCTAATGCTGTGCTGGTCATCATTTTACAGTGTATATGTGGCTCAAGTCAACACCTTGTATACCTTAAACTTACAAGGTGTTATATGTCAATTATATCTCAATAAAGCTGGGGAAAAAAGATACATGTGTTTTTTATATGCATTTTTATTCTGCCTTTTTTTAAAATTAATTAATTAATTTATTTTTGGCTGTGTTGGGTCCTCGTTTCTGTGCGAGGGCTTTCTCTAGCTGCGGCAAGTGGGGGCCACTCTTCATCGCGGTGCGCAGGCCTCTCACCATCGTGGCTTCTCTTGTTGCGGAGCACAGGCTCCAGTCGCGCAGGCTCAGCAGTTGTGGCTCACGGGCCCAGCTGCTCCGCGGCATGTGGGATCTTCCCAGACCAGGGCTCGAACCCGTGTCCCCTGCACTAGCAGGCAGACCCTCAACCACTGCGCCACCAGGGAAGCCCTATTCTGCCTTTTTGAATGAGGAGATTTTTCTTCTAGAGAGTCTGTTTTTCCATTGTTCCGTACCACTTCGGGGCTGTGTGTGGCAACAGCAGGAACAGAGGATACTAATATCGATGCCAGGGAGGTCACTCCGGGAGCAAATGATCTGAGGAGTCCCAGAGGTTTGAAGGCAAGTCCTTGAAGAGCCCCTCTGTATGGCAAGCCTCAGATCTGACGTGACTGGTTTGCTGCACCCCTGATTAGATGAGCTTGCTTGAAGTGAGACGTCTGCAACCTAACTCTTCCTGGTGACTTTTCCCTCTGAAAGCCTATTTTATCTCTGTGTGGCAATAAAGATAAAACCCAGTTTTGTTTGTTTTAAAAAATCATAACACCACAATCCTGTCTACCTCCTCATACACAAAAATCAACACAGCCTTTCTAAATGATGCATCCCTGGGCCACTTGAGATAAAACTTTTCTCTTTCCATCCAATGCTCTGGTTTTTTGTAATAATTAAATATTGCAGGAAGAAACTGAAATTTTCAAATGCTGATGAGCCAGTGATATTCCTCTCTTATGACCCCTTTGAATTTCAGTGATCCAGCAGACTACCTTGGCTAGGAAGACTTTGTATTTTAATATTTAGAGAGCATCAAAATAGAAACTGATTTATTAAAAACAAGCCCAAGAATACAGCATCTGATACTACTTATCATTAAAATATTAACTTGATAGGAAGGTATTAGTACAGATAGTGGGGTATTTTTAGCCAACAGTTCTTGGGGGAAAATTTTTACCAAAATTTCAAGGTAGATACATTAAAATTCAAAACCATACCTTCCTTTGCAGGTTAGGGAGAAGAAAGCATCTAAGAATAATATTCAACTATTTGTCTCTTTTAAAAGAGCTGTTCAAAATGAAGCCCAGAAAATGACTATAGCACTGTACCTTTGGGTGATTATCATATAGGGAAATTATTGCTGGTTTAACATTGTCACAATGACTTCTCCAAAACAATGAAGACTGCCCTCCACACCCTCAGCCTCTTCATCCTTCAGGTAGAAGGAATGGGCTTCCAAAGAGGAGATAAGGTTGAGGAGCTTTATTAGTATAGTAGGTAGAATGGATATCTCTCCCCCCTTATCCTATGAGACTGTAGACTGGGTTCCTTTGATATGATTTGGGGCAATGTCAACTGAGAGGGAGGCACCAGGGGCCAACCAGGTGAGACTCTGCTAATCTCTGAGAAGCTTTAGGCCTGTTGGTGTATTAAATGTCCCACTTCCAAAGTTGAAAGATAAATCAAGTCACTGTGTGACAATAAATACTTACATATACCTGATGGAAGGTTACAAAACCAATTCTAACCCTCATGGTGTTCATTTTAACTGCTTGTTTCAATTCAGTTCAGTAGATGTTGGATAATTTTCTAGTACCCGTTTTCTTCTTTTGTTTGTTTTCTTTTCTGGGACTGTGCTGTATCTTCTGAGCCTTCCCCTAAGTATTAGGATGGGTCCTCTGAACCCTCTAGCTCGTCTCCCTCTGCCTGTTTCCCAGGTACCTGTTGTCTCCTTTTGCTGCTCTCCGTACGCAGATACTGTCCGCTTTTCTCGTCTCATTCCTTGAGCTACAGCTACTGCCACAAAGTGGGGAGATCATTTTTCCCCCTTTCAGCCCTCACAGCTCTTTAGGTTTCCAAATTGCCACCTGAAGTTTCAGTTTTGTAGTCTTGCTTATTAAGGAGAAAAAGAGTTCTCTAGAAATAAGTTCAAGGAGAATTAAAGGCCATAACCCAAAGCTGCATATTTTCCTTATTGATTACAAGCCTAGTATGTCAGGCCAAAAACAGGCTAAAAAAATCCCTGTGCCATTCCCAGCCTCAGGACGTGCTTTTACATAACTGCCTCACAGCCATTTCCTCTTTCTCTGATATCCTGAGGGGCCTGACTATTTGGCACCAAATCTCCTTTTCTTGCTCCCTGGAAGTCAATGAGGTACTCACGCACGTAGGGCTCCAGATACCCTGCCACCATCGCAGAATTGCTAAGTGGACATATTATACAACCACTGTGGCCTCCATTTCAGTTTCCAGAACTCTTCGGGAGTCATAAATATGATTACCTATAAATAGACAAACCAAGAACCAATGGAGCACTGTCTTCTCTGATTTCATATACATTGCCTTTTGTTTGAACCATAATCCTAATATTACATACGCTTCAAACCAAAATTGACGGTCACTTTTTATTCCTGTGATATGTTTTCTCAAATACAATCCCATATTTCTGATTCTCCTTTTCATCTTTTCACTGATTTTTCTTATTTCAGATTATGTGCAAACAACAGAGGGATTTTGTTAAACTCTAAAATTATCCCGATTTCCCAGACTTAAAATCTAAAAGTAAAAATAACCAACAATCTGACATAACTTTGATAACGTGTGATGTTAAACTAATTAAACAAGGGCACTATTAGACTGAGGTGGTGCAAGTAAGCAAGCCAAAATCTTAGCCTGTAAATGCCTCAAGATTGCAAAATTGAAACCTAAGAACAACCAATCACAAACAACCAACTAGACTTTAAGCTACAGCCAATCAACAGTTTCCTTCCACTTTTTCTCTTTAAAAATCTCTCCTCAGCTCCTGTTGGTGGAGCTCTCCTAACCACTTCCTATTTGGTTATGCCTGACTCTAATCAATTTTTGCCCAAGTAAACTCTTAAAATTTTTAATATGGCCCAGTTTATCTTTTAAGAGTAAAAACCAAAGTTAAATAGCTTTTATTCCACCAAAACAGTATAATTAGGCCATTAAGTACTTGTCACCCAAACCTATAACTCTCCTCACCTCAAGCTCCTTAGAAAGATCTTGTTCATCTTCTTGTCATGGAGTCGATTTATTTTAATTAAAATAAGCAGTTATTTCTGAAAATAAAATAGAAACAAATTTCATGTGGAAATGCACATTGATATAAATACCATGTCATATCTATAGGATGTTTAAATATCATAAAAACATATTCCAAATGATTGTTCATTACTCACTGATTCTGAGGATGAAAGTAATTTGAAATTGAACAATTGAAAGTGAAAAAAAAATCCAGTATTGTTTGTATTTAGCATAGTATTAGAACAGATAGAACTGTATTTGTATTTTAAGTGTTGGCACTGGTCACATTTCAAACTAAACAAGAAAAGTTGCATGTAATTAAAACAGACATCTGCCTTGAAGATAAAGGCTACAACCATTTAGCTGGCTAAAATGCTTCTGATTCTTGGTTCTGCCAGAGATATTCAGAATCCATAAAGAAGAACCTGGGATGTCAGTGATTCCAAAACTATTTCTGAAAGGAGGCTGAAAACACAATGTAAAGATCAGTGAGCTGTTTCTCTATTGACGCCTTTTTCTAGTAGCACTATTTCCAAATTGGAAGCATCAGTTTTCTAAAACTCAGAAATATTTCATAAAAACTCCATTTGTTTTTCATCTAGAGCAACTATATAATTATCACTAGTACAGGATCATCTCATTTTTTAGCAAATTTTAAATGAAATCTAGTTGCATTGATAATTGTATGCCATGAATTTCTTTTTTATTTGTTATCCAAGTGTTTACTGATTTGCCAAATATTACAATTACCTTGAATATAGCAACATAATAATTTATATTTGTATTGACCTTACATTTTTTAATGTGCACAATCACTTGTATGGGCAAATAAGCATTATTACTCCCAATTTCTTTATAATTAATAAGCTTCATTTCTTCAAGCAGTTTTAGCTTCACAGCAAAATTAAGCAGAAAGAACAGAGCAGAGAGTTTCCCTTTACCCCCTGTTCTCACACATGCACAGCCTCCCCCATTATAAAAATTCCTTAGCAAAATGGTACATTACAATAAATGAACCTACATCGACACATCATTATCACCCAAAGTCTGCAGTTTTCACTAGGGTTCATTCACTCTTTGTGTTGTATACCCTATGGGTTTTGACAAATGTATAATGACATATATCCATCATTACAGTATCAAACAGTATTTTCACTGCTCTAAAAATCCTCTATGCACAGAGGATTTTTAAGACAGTGAAACTTCTGTACAATACTACATACAGTGGTGGATACATATCATTATCCCTTTGTCCAAACTCACAGAATGTACAACACCAAGAGTGAACCCTAGTCTACTGTAGTCTCTGGGTGATTATGATGTGTCATTGTAGGTTCATCAGTGGTAACAAATGTACCACTCTGCTGGGGATGTTGATAATGCAGGAGGCTGTGCATGTGTGGGGGCAGGGAGTATATGGGAAATCTCTGTACCTTCCTGTTAATTTTTCTGTGACCCTAAAACGACTTTGAAAAGTAGTTTTTAAAAAAATCCTCTATGCTTTGCTTATTCATCCCCCCCTCCCTCCCTACAACCCTCAGCAAATACTGAAATTTCTACTGTCTCCATAGCTTTGCCTTTTTCTAGAATGTTATATATTTGGAAACATATGGTATATAGCTTTTTCAGATTGACTTCTTTCACTTAGTAATATGCATTTAAGTTTCCTCTGTGTCTTTTCATGGCTTCATATTTCATTCATTTTTGGTGCTAAATAATATTCCATTGTCTGGATATACCACAGTTTATCCATTCACCTACTAAAAAACATTGTGTTTGCTTCCAAGTTTTGGCATCCATGTGCAGGTTTTTGTGTGGACGTAAGTTTTCAACTCCTTTAGGTTGTTTAATTGCTAGATCATAGGGTAAGAGTATGTTTAGTTTTGTAAGAAACAGCCAAATTGTCTTCCAAAGTGGCTGTACCATAATGCATTCCCACCATCAATGAATGAGAGTGCCTATCTTTATATTTAAAGGGGGTTTCTTGTAGACAGCATATGGTTGGGTCTTGTTTTTTGATCCACTCTGTCAGTTTCTATCTTTTAACTGGTAAATTTAGACCATTGATGTTCAAAGTGATTATTGACATAGTGGATTAATATCTAACATATTTGTGTCTGTTTTCTATTTGCTGCCTTTGTTCTTTGTTCCTTTTTACTCTTTTTCTGTCTTTTGTGGTTTTAATTGAGCATTTTATATGATTCCATATTTTCTCCTTTCTTAGCATATCAGTTGTATTTCTTTTTTTACTTTTGTTAGTGATTGCCATAGATTTGCAATATATACCTACAGTCAATCCAAGTCTGCTTTCAAATAACATTATATCAATTCACAGGTATTGCAAGTACCTTATAATAACAAAATATTTGTAATTCTTCCCTCCCATCCCTTGTATAATTGCTGTCGTTTATTTCACTTATACATAAAAGGACATAATCTAAGATTTGTTGCTATTATTATTTTGAACAAACTGAAATCTGTTAATCAATTAAGAATAAGAAATATGTTAAATCAAGTAAGAATAAGCAATATTTCATCTTCACTTATTAATTCTCTAATGTTCTTCCTTTTTTATGTAAATCCAAGTTTCTGACCTATATCATTTCCTTCTCTCTGAAGAATTTTTTTAAAATGTTTCTTGCAAGGCAGGTCTACTGGAAACAAATTCCCTTAATTTTTATTTGTCTGAGAAAGTATTTCTCCTTCACTTTTAATGGACAGTTTTGCAGGGTACCAAATCCTAGGTTGGTAGGGTTCTTTTCTCTCAATACTTGAAATATTTCACTTCATTCTCCTCTTGCTTGTATTTTTTTTTTTTTTTAGGAGAAGTAAGATGTAATTATTATCCATGCTCTTCTATAGGTAAGGTGGGTTTTTCCTCTGGCTTCTTTCATGATTTTTTCTTTATCTTTAATTTTTTTTAAGTTTATTTATTTAGTTATTTATTTTTGGCTGCATTGGGTCTTCATTGCTGTGCGTGGGCTTTCTCTAGTTGCCGCGAGCAGGGGCCACTCTTCATCGTAGTGCGTGGGCTTCTCATTGTGGTGGCTTCTCTTGTTGCGGAGCATAGGCTCCAGGCGCATGGGCTTCAGTAGTCGTGGTGCTATGCCTATGTGTAGGGTTTTTTCTTGGTGTTATCTGCTTAGTGTTCTCTGAGATTCCTGGATGTACATTTTGGTGCCTGGCATTAATTTGGGGGAAATTCTCAGTTATTATAGCTTCAAAGACTACTTCCGTTCCTTTCTCTCTTTAGCTTCTCCTCTGGTATTCCCATTACACATATGTTACAAATTTTGTGGTTATACCACAGTTCTTGGGCATGCTGTTCTGTTGGGGGTTTTGTGAGTGTGTCTTTTTTTCTCCTTGCTTTTCACTTTTGGAATTTTCTATTGTAATATTCTTGAGTGCAGAGATTCTTTCCTAGGCTGTTTCCTGTTTACTGATGAGCTTATTAAAGGCATTCTTCATTTCTACTACAGTGTTTTTGATCTCTAGAATTTCTGTTTGATTCTTTATTAGAATTTCCATCTCTCTGCTTACATTATTCATCTGTTCTTGTACATTAGAGTTCTTAGCATACTAATCATACTTGTTAAAAACTCCTGGTCTGATAACTCCAGCATTCCTGCTGACTCTGGTTCTAATGCTTGTTCAGTCTCCCAAAACTGTTTTTTGCCTTCTAGTATGCCTTATAATTTTGTGTTGAAAGTGAGACATGATGTACCGGGTAAAAACAACAAGAGTAAATAGGCCTTCAGTAATGTAGTGGTAAGGTGTGGGGGAGGGGAAGCATTCCGTAGTCCTCTGATTAAGTCTCAGTCTTCTGGTGAGCCTATGCTCCTGGACTTTAAACTTCACCAGTGATGCTCAGGTTTTCTCCCCATTAGTCAGCACAGAATGGCTAGAAGAGGCTGGAGTTGTGTGTTTCCCTTCCCCTATGTGGAAAGCTAGAGGGAAATAAAGTTGAGTATTTCCCTCCCAGGTAAGTTAGGCTATTATAAAGCCCCAGAAACTTAGGCTCTGGTAAAACAATTTCTCCTGAAGGCAGGCCTTGTTAAGAACAGAATGTTTCTTTTTATGGCTGAGTAATATTCCATTGTATATATATGCCACATCTTCTTTATCCATTCATCTGTTGATGGACACTTAGGTTGCTTCCATGTCCTGGCTATTGTAAGTAGAGCTGCAATGAACATTTTGGTACATGACTGTTTTTGAATTATGGTTTTCTCAGGGTAGTGAGGTGGATGGACCTAGAGTCTGTCATACAAAGTGAAGTAAGTCAGAAAGAGAAAAACAAATACCGTATGCTAGCATATATATGGAATCTAAAAAAAAAAAAGTCATGAAGAACCTAGGGGCAAGACGGGAATAAAGACACAGACCTACTAGAGAATGGACTTGAGGATACGGGGAGGGGGAAGGGTAAGCTGGGACAAAGTGAGAGAGTGGCATGGACATATGTACACTACCAAACATAAAATAGATAGCTAGTGGGAAGCAGCCGCATAGCACAGGGAGATCCGCTCAGTGCTTTGTGACCACCTAGAGGGGTGGGATAGAGAGGGTGGGAGGGAGGGAGACGCAAGAGGGAAGAGATATGGGGACATATGTATATGTATAACTGATTCACTTTGTTATAAAGCAGAAACTGACACACCATTGTAAAGCAATTATACTCCAATAAACATGTTTTAAAAAAAAAGAACAGAATGTTCTTGTACCTTTCAAATTGGCTTTTTCCCCTTTCTTCTTGCGGGAAGCTTGAGGGGATTTTTCTCTGATATTCACCTCATGGGCCTGGTTGGGCTCCTGTGCTCTTCTCCAACAACGACGGGAGTCTCCCTTGAGTTGTTAACACTCAGAGCTGTCCATGCTGAGCTTCCAGTAATTTGCCAATTACAGTTCAGGTTTCCTTACCCTGGCACTGGTTCCCACAGTGCTTGTGGGTTTCTGCTTTGGTAAGTTGGGATTCTCTGTGTCCTCTTACCTGATGCTCCAATTTTGGGGGCAGCAGTTGCCCTGTGTGACATCACATTTCTGATGATTCTAGGAGTTGTTGATTTTTCCATTTCTTCAGCTTTTTACTTGTTATTAGGATGGGGTAGTGACTTCTAAGCTCCTTACATGCTGAACTGGAAACCAGAGGTCACTATTCCCATTTTAAGATGAGAAAAATAAGAACTGTAAGAGTTAAGTCACTTCCCAAAGATCGTATAGGTATTAGAGATAGAATTGAGACCTAGATCTACTAACCCCAAGTCTGAGTTATCAACCTGTTTTACAATTGTGTAAAAGGAGGCTTGGATTCTTACTTATCTATTCTGAAAGGAAGTGACTAAATTGGATTACTGATTCAATTTCTTATATTCAGGAAAGAATGTCATTAAAAGACCATTCTATGTCTCAGAATTCATCATATTTAAATTATAAAAACTTATATACACAAATAGGTTTATTACAGTGTGATTTATAACAGGAAAAATGTAAATAGCTGGAATGATTATGGTAAGTATGTACATACTTGCAATAGGATATTAAGAAAAGCAGGTAACAGCAGAGTAAAATGTTTATGATACTGTATTAAGTGAAGAAAGCTGACTATAAAACTGCCCATGTAAAATAGACGGTGAAGGAAGATAGAAAAAAGTGCTAGAGTGAAGTAAGTCAGAAAGAGAAAAACAAATACAGTATGCTAACACATATATACGGAATCTAAGGAAAAAAAAAAAAGGCCATGAAGAACCTAGTGGCAAGACGGGAATAAAGACACAGACCTACTAGAGAATGGACTTGAGGATATGGGGAGGGGGTGGGGTGAGATGTGACAGGGTAAGAATGTGTCATGGACATATATACACTACCAAATGTAAAATAGATAGCTAGTGGGAAGCAGCCGCATAGCACAGGAAGATCAGCTCGGTGCTTTGTGACCACCTAGAGGGGTGGGATGGGGAGGGTGGGAGGGAGGGAGATGCAAGAGGGAAGAGAAATGGGAACATATTGTATATGTATAACTGATTCACTTTGTTATAAAGCAGAAGCTAACACACCATTGTAAGGCAATTATACTTCAATAAAGATGTTTAAAAAAAAAAAAGTGCTAGCTGTGAGTATTGAGCTTTTTAAAAAATTGTATTACATTGTAATACATATGTAAAAAGTAACTTTTAAAAAAATATGCGTCAATGATACTTTTGTATGTCGGAAACACTGTACTAGTCTTTGGATAAAAGGACAACTTATTTCTCACAAGTTTAGCTTAAAATTTAGAGTCATAAATATCAGCTTTTGACAGAAATATATCATTTTTTTACATGGAAGAGCATGCTAGTGTAATGGGTCCTCGGTTGTTGCCCTTGCTATTACACATACTTAAATGAATGGCTCTCCAGAGGCTTGCTAAAATGGCATTGCATGTTAGTTTAAACTAGGTATTTATGGTGTACAACAATGTAGAGAATAAAAGGAATGCAACACTGGGCAATTTATATAGAAAAGGATTTTAGTAATGTGGTTGGGTGCAAGACACCATCAACACAGGCTTGTATTCATGCTCATTCATTCAGCTCACAGTAAAAAATGTATGTGCCTAAATCCAACAGAGTAGATAAGTCTGACTTGAAATGTGTTTCTCTCTGTGGTATAATGCTTTTTTTCCTTTTTTTTTTTTTTTTTAGTTCTTTTTCAGTAATTCCTTGCAGCTCCAGCTTACACACAATGAATTGTTGGTTCCTTTATTGAAGGGGAGGGAGAGGGGAGGAACACCACTTTTTAAAGCCAATACCAAAGAAAATAACTCCTTCTGTGTAAAGAGGGATCAATAGTAGTCTCTGTGTTCTTTCTATTTCTTGTTTGTATTTTCTGTTGATGTGTACAAAACCTAGACATTTGGCTTTAAGTGTTGATTAAAAATTTTTTTTACAGAAAGAATAGAAAAGAAAGAGTAGTTTTAACCACAACTGACCTACTTTTAAAAATTCCATTCTGTCCTTAATTCACATACCCTGACAAAAGAAAAAATCTTGAAGTATGTCTACATGCCAAAACACTTCCTAACTTAAGTTTCATTATTTTTTCTAGGGTAATGAATGCAATTATGAAAGAGGTCCAACTGGAATTATTTTAAAATCACAAATTTTCAACCATGATAATTATTTACCTCTAGCCATCTCTGCCTTTAATTATTATGGGGAGATGATTGTCTCACTTTGAACAAGCGGCTGAGTAGAATGCAAAGAGGAGCATTTCCCTTCCATGTGATGGTCCTTTTCCATTCTAGGGCCCTGATTGCCTTTATACCAAACCAGGAATGGAGATGCCCAAATCCATTGGGATGTCCAGTTTTTTCAGGAATTACATGTATCAAAAGGCCATTTTCTTTTAGAAATTTATAAGCTGAATAGAAATGTATAAACTCAAAATAATGTTTGACCAAATGCCTAGGCACCCCGTGGCCCAGCCAAATTGACACAGAAAATTAACCATCACAGTGGGTTAGGTCAAGAAGGTTGTCTTGAGGAAGAGAAACCTGAACACTGAAGGACAGTATGTCATAAATAGAATATTAAATCACTACTTTCTCATAAGTAAATAATACCACTAACTATGTAATATATGTGTGTCTTCAGAAATGCAATGTTTTCTCCCATTTTTAGGGGAAATAATTGGTTCTTCATTATGTTAGGTTAAACTCCTAGAGAAGCCAGTATTAGAATTGAATTTATAAAATGAAAGTATCACATAGAATATTTCTATTATATCAATAGAATATATACTGATTATATTTTCAGGACTATACAGTTTACAAAATATTCTCACCTACATTATCTTATTTTAGGCTACTCATTTATGATGAGTTGTTTAATTACTGAAAGACATTTACATTTTTAAAATCTTTTATTAGAGATAAATTTTTCAACTGGACACAAAAATAATGAGAATACAGAGCTCTTGATTTGGTATGTGTGGATGGTGTTTGGGTGCTCTTTCTAATTTATGGATATAGAGAGATCCTAATTGGCATAGCCTTTAGAAAGTCAAAGTTTTATTTGAGAGATTACAGCTAAAAAGACAAAAATTCTCAGGCAATTTTTTTAAAAAAGCATTTAGAAAACATTAAAGTATTTATTGGTTTCAATATTGATATAGAGAAATGAATCTATGTGCACAAAGTTACCCGGTTTGGGGAGTTCCCTGGCAGTCCAATGGTTAGAACTCTGGGCTTTCACTGCCGAGGACCTGGGTTCAATCCCTAGTCAGGGAACTAAGATTCCACAAGCCACATGGCACAGCCAGAAAAAAAAAAAATTACCCAGTTTCTTGTGCAGTACATTGCTACCCCATCCCCTCATGTCTTACACCTTTAGCTTTCTTCACTACAGAGTTTTTGGTGCTAAAATGTGCATTGTTCTTCAGGAACCACAATAAACCCTACTGTAATTGAAAAGAAGACAGTAATAGCTATTATCCATACTGACCCATGAGTTATTGCTTTCCTCATTTTCCCCTTTATTCATTTGTGTTAGGAATAATCTGTACAGATGTTTTTAAAATGTATTGAGTCTGTTTTATGAGACCAGAATATGGTCTATCCTACTAAAAGTATCATTGCACTTGAAAAGAATGTGTATTTTGCAGTTGTTTGACTTAGTGATCTATTAAATATCAGTTAAATCAAGGTAGTTGATAGCACTATTCAATTCTTCTTTATCTATATTGATTTTTTTTTTTGTCTAGTTCTGGCAAATACTGAGAGATATTAAATTCCCCAATGGTGACTGTGTAATTGTTTATCTATTAATTATGTAAATTTTGCTTCTTGTAATTTGAAGCTCTGTTTATAATTACTATATCTTCCTGATGAATTGACCATTTCATCTTCATGAAGGATTTCTCTTTCTCTCTGGTAATATTTTTGTTTTGGAATCTATTTTGTCTGACATTAATATAGCCACTCTAGCCATCTTATGCTTAATGTTTATATGGTGTATCTTTCTCATCCCTTTACTTTCAAAATGTCTGTGGTTTCATATTTAACATGTGTCTCATGGAGTCAGTATATATTTGGGTTTTGTTTTATATTCATTCAAAAGTCTTTGTCTTTTAATTGGAGTGTTTTGGTCTTTCATGCTTAATGTAATTATTGAAATGTTTAATGTAGTAGGCAGAAAAATAGTCCTCAAGGATATTCACTCCCCAACCCCTTAGAACCTGTGAATATGATACCTTGCATAGCCAAAGACTTTGAAGATGTGATTATGATTAAGGACATGGAAATCAAGAGATTATCCTTGATTATTTGGGTGGGCCCACTCTAACCTCATAAATCCTTTAAAGCAGAGAATCTTTCTCAAATGTGGTCAGGGAAAGATGTAACCACAGTGGAAGAAGGTTCAGAGAGATGTGACATGAGGAGGACTTCACCTGCTTTTGTTGGGCTTGAAGATGAAGGAAAGGAACCAAGAGCTGGTAGCTTCTAGTTCTGGGAACAGCCCTCTGTTTACAGCCAGGAGGAAAACAAGGACCTGAATCTTACAACCTGAAGGAACTGATTTCTACCACAAACCAAATGATCAGAAAACAGATTCCCTTCTAGAGGCTTCAGAAAGGAATGCAGCCTGTTGATGACTTGATTTTAGTTCACTGAACTCCATGCCCTATTTCTTTGTTTTTAATTGAAGTATATTTGATTAACAATGTTGTTTTAGTTTCAGGTGTACACAAAGTGATTCATTTATACATATATACATATATATATATATATATATTATTATTTTTCAGATTCTTTTCCATTATAGGGTATAACAAGATATTGAATATAGTTCCCTGTGCTATACAATAGGTCATGTTTATCTACTTTATATATAGTAGTGTGTACATGTTGATCCCAAACTCCTAATTTATCCCGCCCCCCTCCCTTTCTTCTTTGGTAACAGTTAGTTTGTTTTCTATGTCTATGAGTCTGTTTCTGTTTTGTAAATAAGTTCATTTGTATCATTTTTTTTAAGATTCCACATATAAGTGATATCATATATGATATTTGTCTTTTTCGAACTTACTTTATTTAGTATGATAATATCTAGGTCCATCCATGTTGCTGCAATAATGCAGCCATTATTTCATTCTTTTTTATGGCTGAGTAATATTGCATTGTATGTACGCATGTATATCTATGTCTATATCTATATCTATATCTATATACCACATCTTCTTTATCTGTTCAGCTGTCAGTGGACAATTAGATTGGTTCCATGTCTTGGCTGTTGTAAGTAATGCTGCTATGAACATAAGGGTGCATGTATCCTTTTGAAGTAGAGTTTTTGTTTTTTCCAGACATAATGCCCAAGAGTGGGGTGGCTGGATCATATGGTAACTCTTTTTATTTTTTTAAGGAACCTCCATACTGTTTCTATGTACCAGTTTACATTTTCACCAGCAGTGTAGGAGGGTTCCCTTTACTCCACACCCTCTCCAGCATTTATTATTTGTGGACTTTTTGATGATGGCCATTATGACTGGTGTGAGGTGATACCTCACTGTAGAGAGATTTGTATTTCTCTAATAATTATCAGTGTGGATCATCTTTTCATGTATCTATTGGCTACGTGTATGTTTCTTTGGAGAAATGTCTATTTAGGTCTTCTGCCCATTTTTTGATTGGGTTGTTTGCTTTTTTGATATTGAGCTGTATGGGCTGTTTGCATATATTGGAAACCTTGTCGGTCATATCATTTGCAAATATTTCCTCCCATTCTGTAGGTTGTCTCTTCATTTTGTGATGGTTTCCTTTGCTCTGCAAAACCTTTTAAGTTTAATTAGGTCCCATTTGTTTATTTTTGTTTTTATTTCCATTACTCTAGGAGACAGGTCCAAAAAAATATTGCTATGATTTATGTCAAAGAATGTTCTGCCTCTAGGAGTTTTATAGTATCTGGTCATACATTTAGTTCTTTAAGCCATTTGGGGTTTATTTTTGTATATGGTGTTAGAGAATGTTCTAATTTCATTCTTTCACATGTAGCTGTCCAGTTTTCCCAGCAGCACTTATTGAAGAAACTGTATTTTCTCCATTGTATATTCTTGCCTACTTTGTTGAAGATTAATTGACCATAGGTGTGTGGGTTTATTTCTGGGTTCTTTATTCCATTGATCCATATATCTGTTTTTGTGCCAGTACCACACTGTTTTGATTACTGTAGCTTTATAGTATTGTCTCAAGTCTGGGAGGGTTATGCCTCCAGCTTTGTTTTTTTTCCTCAGGATTGCTTTGGCAATTCTGGGTCTTTTACGGTTCCATATAAATTTTAGGATTATTTGTTCTAGTTCTGTGAAAAATGTTATGTTGATAGGGATCATGTTAAATTCATAGACTGCTTTGGGTAGTGTGGGCATTTTAACTATATTAATTATTCCAATCCAAGAGCATGGGATATCTTTCCATTTCTTTGAATCATCTTCAGTTTCCTTTATCAGTGTCTTACAGTTCTCAACATGTAAGTCTTTCAGCTCCTTGATCAGGTTTATTCCTAGTTATTTTAATTTATTTTGATGCAATTTAAAAGGTTTTTTTTTTAAACTTTCTGACATTTCATTGTTAGTGTAAAGAAGTGCAACAGATTTCTGTATGTTAATCCTGTATCCTGCTACCTTGCTGAATTTGTATATCAGTTCTAATAGTTATTGTGTGGAGTCTTTGGGGTTTTCTATATAGAGTCCCATGTTATCTGCATATAATGACAGTTTTACCTCTTCCCTTCCAATTTGGATACCTTTAATTTCTTTTTATTGTCTGATTGCTGTGGCTAGGACTTCCAATACTATATTGAAGAGAAGTGGTGAAAGTTGGCATCTTTGTCTTGTTCCAGATTTTAGCAGGAAGGCTTTCAGCTTTTCATTACTGAGTATAATGTTGGTCTTGGGTTTGTCATAAACAGCTTTTATTATGTTGAGGTATGTTCCCTCTGTACCCACTTTGTTGAGAGTTTTTATCATGAATGGATGTTGAATTTTATCAAGTGCTTTTTCTGCATCTATTGAGATGATCATGTGGTTTTTGTCTTTTCTTTTATTGATGTGGTGTATCACATTGATTGATTTCCATATGTTGAACCATCCTTGTGATCCTGAGATGAATCCAACTTGATCATTGTGTATGATCCTTTTTATGTGTTATTGCGCTCAGTTTGCTAATATTTTATTAAGGATTTTTGCATCTATTTCATCAAAGATATTGGTCTATAATTTTCTTTTTTGGTAGTGTGTTTTGTTCTGGTATCAGGGTGATGGTGGCTTCATAGAATGACTTTGGGTGTGTTCCCTACTCTTCAGTCTTTTGGAAGAGTTTGAGAAGGTTTGATATAAGTTCCTCTATGTATGTTTGGTAGAATTCCCCAGTGAAGCCTTCTGGTCCTGGACTTTTGTTTGCAGGGAATTTTTTTATTACAGATTCTATTTCACTTCTAGTGATTAGTCTGTTCAAGTTATCTGTTTCTTCTTGGTTCAGTTTTGGTGGGCTGTGTGTTTGTAGAAACTTGTCCATTTCTTCCAGGTTGTCCAATTTGTTGGCATATAGTTGTTCATAGTATTCCCTTATTATGTTTTTGGACGTCTTTTTGGTGAACCTGGCCAGAGGTTTGTCAATTTTGTTTACCCTTTCAAAGAACCAGCTCTTGGTTTTATTGATTTCTTTTCAATTTTTTTAATCTCTATTTTATTTATTTCCTCTCTAATCTTTATTATTTCCTTTCTTCTGCTGACTTTAGGTTTTGTTTCTTTTTCTTTTCCTAGTTGTTTTAGGTGGTTGGTTAGGTTGTTTATTTGAGTTTTTTCTTGCTTTCTGAGGAAGGCCCATATCACTATGAACTTCCCTCTTAGGACTTCTTTTGCTGCATCCCATAGATATGTATGGTTGTGTTTTCATTGTCATTTGTCTTGAGGTATTTTTAAATTTCCTGTTTGACTTCACTGTTGATCCATTGGTTTTTTAGTAGCATATCATTTAGTCTCCAAGTAATTGTTTTTTTCTCTTTTTTATTCCCCCCTGTGGTTGATTTCTAGTTTCATGCCGTTTTTGTCAGAAAAGATGCTTGAAATAATTTCTATCCTCTTAAATTTGTTGAGGCTTGTTTTGTGTTGTTGTATGGTGTCTATCCTAGAGGACATTCCATGTGCAGTTGAAAAGCATGTGTATTCTGGTTTCTGGATGTAGTGTTCTATAGATATCAATTAAGTCTAACTGTTCTATTGTGTCATTTAGGGTCTCTGTTGCCTTATTGATTTTCTTTCTGGAAGATCTGCCCACTGATGTCATTGGGGTGTTAAGGTCTCCTACTATTATTGTATTCCTATCACTTTCTCTCTTTATGTCTGTTAGTATTTGTTTTATTTATTTAGGTCCTCCTCTATTGGGTGCATATATATTAACAAGTATAATATCCACTCCTTGTATTGATCTTTTTATTATTATATAGTGTCCTTTAACTTTCTTTATGGCCTTTGTTTTGAAGTCTATTTTGTCTGATATGAGTATTGCTACTCCTGCTTTCTTATTATTTCCATTTGCATGAAATATCTTTTTCCATCCCCTCACTTTCAATCTATATGTGTCCTTCACCCTAAAGTGGGTTTCTTGTAAACAGCTTATTGTAGATTCTTGTTTTATTATGCAACCTTTCACTCTGTATCTTTTGATCAGAGCATTTAGTCCATTGACATTTAAAGTAATTATTGATAAGTATGTATTTATTGCCATTTTAAACCTTGTTTTCCAGTTGATTTTATATTTCTTCTTTATTCCTTTCTTCTTTTTGTTTTTTCTCTTGTGGTTTGATGGTTTTCTTTTGTAGTATGCTTAACTACCTTTCTTTTGGGTTTTTATGACTCTATTGTATGTTTTTGATTTGTGGTTACCCTGTTTTTCAAGTATGTTAACCCACCGCTGTATCAACTTGCTTTAGACTGGTAGTCATATGAGCTCAAATACATTCTAAAAGATCTGCATTTTCTTACTCCCCTCCCCCACATCTTGTGATTTTTATATCCTATTTTAAATTTTCATGTTTATCCTTTTACTGTTCATTGTAGTTATAATCACTTTCACAGAATTTTTAAATTGTTTTTTAACCTATGTACTGGTCTGTTTAAGTGAGCTTCAATCCTTTTATATATTTACCTTTCCTATTGTGATTTTCCCTTTCCTATAGATTCTTGCTGCTTCTGTATTTAGAGAAGACCTTTCAATATTTCCTTTAAGATAGGTTTGGTATTGCTGTATTCTGTTAGTTTTCCCTTGTCTGAGAAATTCTTTCTCTCGCCTTCTATTCTAAATGATAGTCTTGCTGCGTATAGTATCCAAGATTGTAGATCCCTTTAAGGACTTTGAATATATCTTGCCACTCCTGTCTGGCCTGAAAACTTTCTGTAGAGAAATCAGGTGATAGCCTTATTGGGGGTTCCCTTGTAACTAACTCTTTGATTTTTCTCTTGCTGCCTTTAGAGTCCTCTCTTTGTCTTTATGTTTTGCCATTTTAATTATGATATGTCGTGGTGTAGATCTGTTTGAGTTAATCTTGTTTGGGACACTCTGTGCTTCCTGTATCTGGCTATTTCCTTCTTTAGGTTTGGGAAATTTTCAGCCATAATTTCTTCAAATACATTTTCGATCCCCTTTTCTTTTTCTTCTCCTTCCGGGATTCCTATTATGCATAGATCCAATAGATCTCATATGTTGCTTTCTTTTTTGTTTTTTCATTTGTCTTTCTGTTTGCTGTTCTGATTGGGTGATTTTTGTTATTTTATTTTCCGGATCACTTATTTGTTTTTTTGCATAATTTATTTTGCTGTTCATTGCCTTTAGCTCAGTTTTCATCGTGGCAGTTGAGTTGTCTAATTTTGATTGTGGGCAAATTATAGTTTGTGCCCACTCCTCTTTATAGTTTCTAGTTACAACGATCCACATTTCTATTGATAGCTTTTCTTAATTCCTTCAGCATTTTTATTTCTTCCTATTTGAATCAGAGTCTTGTAGACTGGAGCAGTCTGTTTCATTCTTCTTTCAGAGGACTTCTCTTGTTCTTTTAATTGGGAGTAATTCCTTTGCGTTTTCATTTTTGTTATATTTCTCTGACTCTATGAATTTAGGAGAAACAGTTATCTACTGTGGTCTTGAAGGGTTGTTTTTATGTGGGAGTGCCTCTGTGTAGCCTGCTTGAGTGCAATATTTTTGGTGAGAGGGCTGTTTTTGGTATGGTTGCTTGCCATGTCTTTCCTCAGGGTGTGCTGGCCCCTGTCCTTTTAATAGGGGGTGTGTTTATTGTTGTGCTGAAGAGAGCCCATACTGGATGTTGGGTAGGGCCTCCTCTTTGCTCTGTGGGTTTCACAGCCCTGTTGGGCAGGGTCTGCTCCCAGTTGTTGTAATAGAAGTCCTCAGATCTGGTTCTAAGTTGTGCTGTGAAGTAGGCGGGACTGGAGCACTCCCCCTGAGAAAGGAGCCACAGTGTGTTCCTTCCTAAAAGATGCCCACCCACCCATATGACACTGTGATGCCACCTGCCACCCAGTGTATGTGCCCACAAAGATCACTGTTGCTGACACTGCCTTTGGCAGCTGCCTCCTCTTGGGGGCTCCAGTAATCAGCTTGGAGGTCCCTTAAGCAAGCATGCATGCTCACAAAGCTGCCAGCATGCAAATCCACTGGATCTGAGTCCCCTGAGCCCACAGACCATCAGCCCAGATGGTGCTCAGAGGCAGGTGCAGTACTGGTCCCAAATTCCACTGGAGCAAGAATACATTGGAGCTGCTTCTCCATGCCTGCAGTGGGATTGCTGGTAATCAGCTCAGATTTCAGCCCCGCCTCCACATGTGCGTGCCCACAAAGTTTGCAGAACCCATGGTGGCCCAGAGCCATGCCCCATTGTGAGCACATTGACAATGAGGTGGCTTGGTGGACCCACATCCCTCCCTTCCCCTTGTGTTGACAATAGGGCTCCTATGGCAGACCGATGCTCTGTCCTACACGTGCCCTCAGTTGCAGCCTGGTCACACTCCAGGCCCTTTGGGCTGTCTCCATGCAGCCAAACCAAGTCTCTCCACTGAAGCCCGAGTTTCACCACCCAGTCACTGCACACACCAGCAGCCATGCTTCTTGGGGTGGATATTGTGGCAACATGTCCAAGATTGTCTGTGTTGGTCTCTTTCTACCCTGCGGTACTGCAGGCCAGCTCCCACACTCTCCTCTCCAGCCTCTAAAACTCTCTACCTGTCCCAGAAGACCTACCACTCAGTGAAAAATGTTCCCAGGGTGAGGAAAGCTTTCCTCTTTCACAGCTCCCTCCCAGGGGTGCAGGTCCTGTTCCGATTCCTCTTCTCCTTTTTCCCTTTGTCCTGTCTGGTTACAGGGGGATCTTTCTTGTAGCTTTGGTTGTATGAGATTTTCTGCAAGCTTTCAGTAGGTATTCTCTGGGAATTGTTCCACATGTAGATGTATTTTTTATGTATTCATGGGAGGAGGTGAGCTTCTCACCTGCCAAGTCCTTCTCCTCTGCCATCTTGGACCAGTCCCCCATGCCACATTTGTGTTGTTTTAAGCCACAAAGATTGCAGTAATTTGTTATTACTGCAATAGAAAATTAATGCAGATTTTCGTAGCTGAAAGCAGGATGCTTTTGTAATAAATACTAAAATGTGAAAATAGATTGGCTTTGGAACTGAGCATTGAGCAGAGGCTGAAGAAGTTTGAGGAGCATGATAGAAAAGGCTTAAATTCAGTGTGTTTGCTTAAGTGAAAGCAACAGAAGATAGCATTTCACAATCTTGTGTTCTTTGTCAGTGCTTATTGGTCTCATAGAATTTGCTTCAAAAAACTGAGCACAGTTGTTTTCAGTATGTATCATTTTGAAAATGTATGTATCATACTGAAAATGTATGAAGAAAAAGGGAACCATCTCTTTTTGTTTTAAAATTCTGATAAATTGGGATTTGTAAACTAACGTAGCTTTGAGAATAAAAACGATTTTTGTTTGTATTTATCTGAGATTCATGTTTGATAGATAAAATACATTAAAAACTATGCTATGAAAAAAAAAGAGAGAAAGCCTAGACTATCTTGAAAATACTGTAAGGAAAAATATGGATTTTAAAGGTGCTGCCAGTGAAGGCTCAGAAGGAAATACGGAACATATTATTTGAAACTGAAGAAAAAATCTTTATTATATTGTGACAGAAAACTTAGTATACCTGTATCCTAGAGTTATGTGGAAAGCAGAAGTTGTAAAAAATGAAATTGGAATTTAGCTGTGATTTCCAAGCTAAATGTTGAATGTATGGTTTGGTCTTTTCTTTCTGCCTAGAGTAAAATGTAAAAAGAAACTGAGAGAAGAACGTTAAACAAGACGGAACTATAACTTGATGACTGGAAGTTCTCAGCCTATCTAGATTTTAGAAAATGCCAAAATTAAGAGATTCGTTGTCAGAAAAAGCCAGGGTTGTAACCTACAACCATGTGCTAATAACTCAGAAAGATCAAAAGTTCAAATATTTAACTATATCAAAGGTTCTCTGAAGACATTAAGGATGTAACTCACAAATTTCATCAAAAAAGAGAGCAACTTAGAAGCTTAAGGGTCTTGTCCCCTACCATCTCAGCAAAAGCCAAAAACAAAGAAGAGATTGTGTAGGGAAATCTGTGCACAAGCCTCTTTTCTAGTGGATTGAATCCCTGTGACATACACAGGAGACCCATACGGTTCCTGAGAATTTTATACCAGCAGAAACACTGCCAGGTTGAACTGAAAGGGAAAGTGCAAAATGAAAGAAGTCTGTCTGATCCTGAAATTCCATAGTCAGGAAACAGACTGATAAAACCACCAGTTATAAACACGTGCTACTTTGCCTTGAAAGGGAAGGATGGCTCTGAGTATTAGAGCCTCAAATCCAGAGGGCGGAAGCCTAGTGCCAAAGAGGGTTATTATCAGGTATTCAAGACCAAATGGAGTTTGCCTGGTTGAATTTCTGTATTTCTTGGGACAAGTGACTTTTTTTTCTTCCCACTTCCAATATGCTTTTGGACTGGAATTCTAGAGCTATTATCCTATGCTTGTACTATCATCATATTTTGGGAGCAGATAATTCTTCTTTAACTTCAAAAATCCAAAGAAAAAGAGGAATTGTATCCTAGGGTGAATTATACACAGAGCCTCACTGATATGTAATTTAGATGATTTAGGTGACAGGATTCGGTGGTTTTGAGATGATGAGATTTAGATGAGAATTTAGACTTAGTTGATGCTGTAATGGGTTCAGAGTTTGGGGGATCTTGGGATGAGGTGAGTGTATTTTGCCTACCAAGTAAACATGAATATTTGGAGGCTAGAGGGCACTATGATAGGCAGAATAATGACCACCAAAGATGTCTATGTTCTAATCTCCAGAACCTGTGAATGTGGCATTTTGCATGGTAAAGGGGGCTTTGTAGATGTCATTAAGGTTAAGGACCTTGAAATCAGAAAATTATCCTGGATTACCTGGCTGGCTTAATCTAATCACATTTGTCCTAAAAAGTGAGAAACTTTCCCAGCTAGAGTGAGAAAGGTGATTGTAAAAGAAGGAAGAGAATAATTGTCTCTTTTGTTTTTTTCGCTTTATATTTTTTACTCCTAAAAATATTTGAATAATTTTTTTAAATTCCATGTTAATTTTTTAGTTATACTTCTTTCCTTTTTTTTTTTTTTTTTTTGGTTGCTCCAGGTCTTAAAATATACATCCTTAACTTTTCTGAGTCCATGTTTAGTACTACAATGTACTATTTTATGTAAAATATGAAAATCTAACAACCTTGTAGAGCCATGTCCTCCCTGTCCCTTATGTTATAATTGTTATATGCAGTACATCTACACACATTATAAACTCCATAATGTTATGTTTTCAAACAGGTATATAGTTTATAAAGAAATAGAAGAAAATGACAAAAAGAAACATAAGAATAGACTTTTGCATTTACCCAGATATGTAACATTTCCAATGTTCATCATTCTCTTCTGAATTTCAAGTTTTCCATCCAAAGTCTTTTTGCTTTTCTTGAATAGCTTCCTCTTTCTTAACTAGTCCTTCTAGTACAGATCTACTGCTTCTAGTTTTTTTTTTTTAATCTGAAAATGCTTTTATTTCATCTTCATTTTTTAATGATAATTTGGATGTAGAATTCTTCGTTGACTGTTTTGGTTCTTTCAGCATTTTAAAGTTGTTGATCTGATCTCTTGTTCTGGTCTCCATGGTTTCTGATACAAAAAATTTATTTCTTGCCCTTATGCAATTTTTGTCTTGCTACTTGTTGGATTTTCTCTTTATCTTTGGCTCTCAGCAGTTTGATGCGTAAGTAATATGTGTCTTAGCTGAGCTTCTTTGTGTTTATCCTGTTTGGTTTTCCTCTAGCATCTTGTAGCTTCAAATTTTGGTTTTTTTATCAAATTTGGAAATTTTTAACCATTATTTCCTCAAATATTCTTCTCCCTCATTCTTTTTTCTCTCCTTCTGGAACCAAATTAATGTATTTGACCATCAAAGGTCAGCAAACTTTTTCTGTAAAGAGCCAGACAATACATAATGCAGACTTTGCAGGCCATATATGATCTCTGTTACATATTTTTCTATTTCTTTTAAAAAATGTTTAATTGTGGTAAAATACACATAAAATTGACCATCTTAACCATTTTAATATGTACAGTTCAGTGGTATTAAGTACATTACATTGCTGTGCAACCATCACCACCATTTAACTCCAGAAATCTCTTTATCTTGAAAAACTGGAACTCTGTACCCATTAAACAATAGCCATCCACCCCCCTCTCCCTAGCAACCACCATTCTACTCTTTGTCTCTATAAATTTCACTCTTCTAGGCACATCATATAAATGAAATAATATAGTGTTTGTCTTTTCTTTTAGTATTGTGTCCTCAGGCTTCATCCATGTTGTAGTATGTGTCAGAATTTCCTTCCTTTTTAAGACTGAATAATATTTCATTGTATGCATGTATTGAATTTTGTTTATCCATTCATTCCTTGATGGATTCTTGGGTTGCTTCCACCTTTTGGCTATTGTGAATAATGCTGCTATGAACATGAGTGTTCATGAGTGTTTTTTCTTTTTTTTAAAACAATCCTTTAAAAATGTAAAAACCATTCTTAGCTTGCAGGTTGATTTGGCCCATGGGCCATAGTTTGCTGACTTCTGAAACAGGTTTTTGAGACTCTATTCA
Source organism: Balaenoptera musculus (assembly GCF_009873245.2). Lineage (NCBI taxonomy): Eukaryota > Metazoa > Chordata > Mammalia > Artiodactyla > Balaenopteridae > Balaenoptera > Balaenoptera musculus. Next base: position 91,814,160 of record NC_045788.1, read on the forward strand.
CTTTTTTTCAATCTTTGTTCTGTTTTTTACCTTGGATGATTTCTATTTCTATTTTTTTTTTCAAGTTCATTTACTTTTTCATCCAGCATGTTCATTTGGCTATTATGTCCATCCAGAGATTTTTTTTTTAATTTAAGAAAACATATTTTTATTTCTAAAATTTCCATTTCAGGTATTTTCATTCATTGTTAACATATTTAGCTTTTACTTTATTGATCATAGTTATAATAGCCAGAGACTGTTACTTCATTTTTATTAAGAGAACAACAAATAATAAAATGTAATCTCAGGTGAAAAATCAAAGAACACCCACTAGTAAAGGAAACAGAAAAAAGATGTTATCTGTGGGTCATTAAACTCTGAGCATCATTTTTCTTAAGCACATGGTCAAAAATGAAGGGTCCACTGAAATAGAATATATCTTCTTTATTTCACCTTGAAAGTTTCTCATCGATTTCCCTCTGGCCTCCACAAAATATATAGTCATGGATATTAACTATTTGTCTTTGCCCCAGGCTTCCAGAAAATAAAGCCTGAGAAAGGGATTAAAATGCTTATACTTTATCAGTAGGTGAAAGTCCAGGGCATTGAAGATGAAGAAATTGAGAGAGATGAGGCAAGGAAAGGTGCACCTGATGTAACGAGAAGTAGTGCTAAGAAGTATGCTTTACAAAGAGATGAGGTAGGTCATCAAGCAGGTGTTTTACTCAGTGTGTGAGGCTCCTCTGGAAAGTTTGCAAGGGGAAAACATACATTGCAGCAGTCTGAAAGGGAGAGATAAAGAGATACTTATGTGCCCTGCTCTCTTTCATCTCCCTATTCCCATTGGTCAGGGTTCATATCAGGAGATGCTGACCCCCACAGTTCCAAGCTGTGTTATCAAACAGAGTAACAATCCATCCAAGTCTGAAAGTGAAGGTGGTAGGGTATAGAGAGATCTAAATGTATACAGTCTGTGAAGTATGCAGGCCCGAGGGTTCAACTTGGACTCCAGCCAGATTGAGGAACTCAGCAAGGGTACCAGCAAAAGAGACAGAAGTGTGCATTAATATTAGAGTGAGAACAATTGAGATTGTGATTCAGGTAGTTAAATCTTCAAGATTGGGCGATGACTATAATAAGGAGGAATGACATTGTTTGATATCATAACCTTCAAAGATTCTGGGGGTTTTTAGGAAAAATGGGGCGGGGGGAGAAGATTCTGGAAAAGGCATGAAGAAGAAGAAAGAAAAAAAATAGGAGAGGAAACAAGCATGACGTGAAGGAGTCACAGGGAAAACAGGGTTTCCAGGGGCGAGACATATTATGTGTTAAGATAAATAAGGGAATGAAGACTTTAGAGGGGGCAGAACATAAAGGGTAAATGGATGATGACTGACTCAAGTTTTAGGGAACAAAATAGAAGGGTTTGCTGGGTCAGGAGGGTATAAGACTGGGTTAGAGTGGGAGATGTACAGAGCTTCCTGGGAAAGCATGTTTAGACACCACATAGGGAGGATCTGGGAGTGAGGGACCGGATGGGTCTTGCAGTCCCATGCAGAGCCTTCCGCAGCCTTGTTCATAGCCTGGCCTGTGTGGGCAGGCAGAGAAGTGCTAGCCCTGAAAGAACAAGGGTCTCCAAGCTCACTGTCTTCCCAACACAATGCTCTTCAGATAGCATTACTGAGGCATCAGAGGGGCAGTGTTACCAGGAGACTTCGGAAGGACAATGGGGTAGATGAGGATACACGAAATGTTCATGTTTCTTACCATGAACATTATCATTTGCATGTGTCATAGTTGAAAAATATTTACCACTGGCTTATATGTTGCTGTCTTGCAGAAAATGGCAATAGGTTAGGAAAAACAAAGAACTGTCTAAAAGCCCTGCTATAAATGTCTTCAGGCTGATCATCTGAATTGTGTGGCAAAGAGGCGGGGAGGGATAAACTGGGAGACTGGGATTGACATATACACACTACTATATATAAAACAGATAACTAATGAGAACCTGCTGTATAGCACAAGGAGCTCTGCTCAATTCTCTGTAATGCCTATATGGGAAAAGAATCTAAAAAAAAAAAAAAGAGTGGATATATATGTATATGTATAACTGATTCACTTTGTTGTACAACTGAAACTAACACAACATTATAAATCAACTCTACTCCAATAAAAATTTTTTTAAAAAAAGAAAGTACCAAACATGATTTTAAAAATAAATAAATAAATAGTGTGGCAAAGGACTCTGCTTAACTAGTCACCCTTGTATGAATGAGAGATGGCAGTTATAGGCTTTATCTTTGTTTGGGGGCAGGGAGTGGAACTAAAACAGAAATCCCCAAATGGTATTATTCTAGGAGCAGCGTTTTTAAATAGAAAGAAAGATATGTTTGTTCTTCTGGAGTACTGTTTTTAAAATAACTCCATTGCTTTTGACATTTCTTACATTACCATAAACAGACAAAAAATGACAAAAATCTTGTGCATTCATTAGAATGTCTCTAAATATCGTATCAAAATTTGGCATACCAAAATATTTAGATCAAATCTAGTTACTGGAAACTATTCTAAGATTTGCCACTTTTTGACTTTTTAAAAGAATGCTTACAAAGTAAAAAATGCATTATTTAGAGAAAGTCATTATCTAATACTTTATCTAATACATTATTATTACATAAGTCTTGAATGTTTCCATTTGTGCTCATCAAAATGCATAGGAACATGAGTTACTACAGTCCTCAAAAAAACTGCTAAGATCTTGCAACATGTATAGATATTAATACGTTTTACAGACCTGGAAGAAAATTATTTTTAGCCCACATAACCTTACATCCATTCCTAGGTGCATTAAGACTCTTTTTAGAACTGAATACAAATTATTTTCAGCATAAGTATCTTTATATCTCTTCCTAAATGTGTGGCTATTTTCTTCATTCTGTGTGCAACACTCAGGTTCTATTTAGGCCACCAACATGCCTATTGTGTGAGAATTTTAAAAAAAGAAACATAAAATCAAATTGCCATTGTGCTACCATTTTGCCTTGTTAATATAAAATTCCAGATCGTAGGCCTGAAAGGAAATATTCCTACGTAGCATCCAAATTTTTTTAAAAAATTTTTATTGGACTATAGTTGATTTACAATGTTGTGTTAGTTTCAGGTATACAGCAAAGTGATTCAGTTATATATATATACATATATCCACTCTTTTTTAGATTCTTTTCCCATATAGGCCATTATGGTATATTGAGTAGAGTTCCCTATACTCTGCTATACTATACAGCTATAGTAGAGTGTACAGTGCTGTATGGTATAGTGCTACTACTGTATAGTACTACTGTATAGTGCAATACAGTAGGTCTTTGTTAGTTATCTATTTTATATACAGTAGTGTGTATATGTCAATCCCATTCTCCCAGTTTATCCCTCCCCCACTTAACCCCTGGTAACCATAAGTTTGTTTTCTGCATCTGCAACTCTGTTTCTGTTTTGTAGGTAAGTTTATTTGTACCCCTTTTTAGATTCCACATATAAGTGATATCATATGATATTTGCCTTTCTGTGTCTGACTTCACTCAGTATGACAATCTCTAAGTCCATCCATGTTGCTGCAATGGCATTATTTTGTTCTTTTTTGTGGCTGAGTAATATTCCATTGTATATATTGTACCACATCTTCTTTATCCATTCCTCTGTTGATGGACATTTAGGTTGCTTCCATGTCCTGGCCATTGTAAATAGTGCTGCAATGAACATTGGGGTGCGTGTATCTTTTCGAATTATGTTTTCTCTGGATATATGCCCAGGATTGGGATTGCTGGATCATATGGTAGCTCTTTTTTTAGTTTTTTAAGGAACCTCCATACTGTTCTCCATAGTGGCTGTACCAATTTACATTCCCACCAACGGTGTAGGAGGGTTCCCTTTTCTCCACACCCTCGCCAGCATTTATTGTTTGTAGATTTTTTGATGATGGCCATTCTGACCAGTGTGAGGTGATACCTCATTGTAGTTTTGATTTGCAATTCTCTAATAATTAGTGGTGTTGAGCATCTTTTCATGTGCTTTTTAGCCATCTGTATGTCTTCTTTGGAGAAATGTCTATTTGGATCTTCCACCCGTTTTTTGATTGGCTTGTTTGTTTTTTTGATATCGAGCTGCATAAGCTGTTTGTATATTTTGGAGATTAATCCCTTGTCGGTTGCATCATTTGCAAATACTTTCTCCCATTCTGAGGGTTTTGTTTTCGTTTTGTTGATGGTTTCCTTTGCTGTGCAAAAGCTTTTAAAACTCTTAAGAGGAAAACATAGGCAGAACGCTCTTTGACATAAATTGCAGCAAGATCTTTTTCAATCCACCTCCTAGAGTAATGAAAATAAAAACAAAAATAAATAAATGGGACCTAATGTAGCATCCAAATTTAAAGACTGCTTTAACAATCTAGAAAGCTGAAAATGAATTTAGGGAGAACAAAGAATGCATGTTCACTTCAAGCCACTGGCTCCAAGAGAGAGAGAAGGGGTTGAGTTTTAATCAAGTCAGGCTCAGTAAAGGTTAGGGCAAAAAGCGAGGACTATTTAGGAAATATTCCTCTTCCTTGAAACCAAAGGAATAAAATAAATCATTTTTCTCTAATAAATAAAAGATATAACTCAAGGAAGGCATGAGATACAACTAAAGAGAGCCCCAGCTGGCTGCAAGCTCACCATCTTGCAAATACACTAGTAGGTTTGGTTTATTATTTCAGGTCTTGAAAAAGTTTTAAGAGCCAGAAAAGTTAAGAAAATAACACACACATACATGCATCCATTACCCAGGATGGAAAATATTTACTCTGTGTCATATTAGCTTCAGACATATTTTCACGAAAGAAAGGAAATTATTATGAATACAGTTGGTCTCCATCGCTCTACTTATCCCTGAACCATCCAGAGGCCACCACCATCAAAACCTTGTGTATTCAATCCATTGATGCTTTTGCATTTTATATCATACATATGTTGTCACTATCAAAACATTGCATATTTTAAATTTCCATGAGTGATATCATTGTGTGCTATCATTTGCAACTTGATTTTGTTTTTCATTCCATCTTACATTTTTGAAATCTATTCATGTTGACACATGTCACATGTAAGAATATACATTTTATTACCCATTCTCCTTTTGACATTGATTTATTAGTTTCTGACATTTCACTATTACAAATTGCTTTAAAATAAACATTATTTGAATCCTCATGTGATGTGTGGGAGGGTCTCTGGTATGTGGATGTATGAGAAGAATTGCCTTAGCACAGAGAGAAGGATCTTCAACTTTATATCACCAATCTGTAAAGTGGTCCTTAGACTGTACACTTTCCCCAGAATATGAGAGTTTTTATTTACTCATATTCTCAATTATACTTGGAAGGGTCAAAATTTAAAAAATTTTTCCATTCTTATTGGTGTAAAAGAATCCATCATTTCTATCTAAATTTTGTTTTCTGGATTAGTTTTGAGGTTGAGCATTATTTTAAACTTTTTTCTTTGAATATTCAGGTTTGCTCTTCTCCAAATTGCTTTCCATTTACATTGTCTACTTGTTTACTAAATTGGTTATTTTTTCTTTCTTATTCACTTTTATGAATTCTTTTTAACATTATAGTTACCTTATTTTAGTTACATAAGTGAAAAATTCTCTTCTTATACCTTTAATTGTTATGTATTGAATTAATCTATATTTACTTCATGACTACTTGTCTTATTTAAGAAATTCTTCCCCTCCACATAATAAGAAAAATAATCTCATCTGTATTCTTCCAAAAGTTTTTAAATTTTGCTTTTTATCTTTAGGTCTTAGATCAGACAGGATTATTTTGGTGTGTACAGTTTGTGATAGGGAATCTTACTATGTTCTTACCTTATGCAAAGCCAGTTGACACAGCACCAATTACCGAGGAGCTCAACTTTTTGTGATTTTTTCGTATTGCCACCTCTAACATACGTTGGAGAATATTTTAAAGTTTCCCACTGTAATTATGTATTTGTTCATTTATTTTTATAATCCTATCAATTTTATGTACTGTAATTATATATTGTTAGGGTATCACAATTTATAATATTTGTATTCACTGGTGAATATTTTATTATTATGGAGATGCTCATCCTTGTTAGGGCTTTGGTTTTAAATTCTACTTAGTAATTTCATTATTTAGTAGTACTCTACCAGCTTTCTTTTTATTAATATAATAAATATATAAGTATCGTTTTTATTCCTATTTCGTTTTATATCCTTTTATTTCTCTATTATTTGGCTTTATTTGTGTCTCTTAAAGAACTGTTTAATATAGATTTTTAAAAATATATTCTGATAGATTATATATTTTAATACATGAGTGGATTACTGATTTTGACATATATCTGGCATGTTGTTTCCTTTTCTCTTTGATTTTCCTAGGTTCTTTTCCTTTTTTTCTTACCTTTCTGCTACAGTAATAAAGTTCTTCTTAATCCTTTTTTTATGTTTTGCTTGTATAAATTCATCAATTGTGCTTCTATTATTTTAGTGGTTACATGTTTTAGATATATATTTAGATGTATAATTACCATGTAACGATTCTTGATTTCTGTCTTTTTTTGTTGTTTATTTTATCAACATCTATTTTTTACCATTTAAGAAACAAGGAAAGTCAGAGAAGTGGAACTGGCCTGTGTCACTTAGCAGCACATCAACCCACTTTTTCAGCAAACAGGCTACCTGAGGTTGAGCGTATATGTTCTAAACTTTAGATTTTTCTAACAAATTTAAAGTAATTTAGCATCTCTTTCCTCCTCTCAAACAAGACCTCATATATTATTTCTATCTAGAGTTTTAGTTTCTTCTTTTTAAAAAGAAACAATAAAAAGTCAACAAAAATTACTTATTTTTAATCAAATGTACAAACACATATTATCTTTTTTCCCCTCACGATTGCTTTTTGCATCCCATTCCTTCCATCCAGATACACTTTTCTGTTTGCTGAAGTAAATGCTTCAGACTTTCTTCAGCCAAAGTGTATGGGTGAAAAATTCCATTAGTTGTTTATGTGTTAAAAATGTTTTCCTAGCGTCCTTACTCTTGAGTGATGGTTTAGGGTGCACATAATATTGGGTTGGCCAAAAAGTTCGTTCAGTTTTAAGTAAAAATAAAAGACACATTTTTCATTTTCACCAAGAACTTTACTGAACAACGTATTCATTAACAGAACGAACTTTTTGGCCAACCCAATAGTAAGTTTGGTGTCTTTTTCTTCAGCACTTTGAAGCTATTGCTTCATTGTCTTCTGGGCCCTATTGCTTCTCAAGAAATGTCTGCTCTCATTCTAATTATCAGATAATTTGCTTTTCTCCCAGGGAAGTTTTAAGATTTTTCTCTTTAGCCATGATATTTTACAGGTTCACTATGATTGTCAAGGTACAGATTGTTCACTTTTATCTTTAACTCTCTGCATTTTCTAAGTGAGGATTTGGTACTTCAATCTGGAGATTTCTAAGCTATTATCTCTTTAAATATTGTTATTTTCTCTTCTGAAAATTTTATGGGAAAAAACTTTTAAGTTGAACCAAGTCTGTTGTAACATTGACATCATAGTTTCCCTTCCTTTATCTTTCTTTGACATGCTCTGGGTCACATCCTCAGTGCTCTTTATTAATATTCTCTTCAGCTCTTCCAACCTGATTGTTCATCCAGTTTACTCAGGTTTTTTGGTAATTGTTACATAATTTCAAAGGCTACATTTTTCATTTCTAAGATTTTTCTTCAGTACTTTTTTATAGCCGCATGCTTTTTATTCTTAACCCTCTTTTCAGTATTATAATCATTTGTTCTTTCCTTCATGCATGCATTTCAAGACCTTAAATATATTTAAGATCTTAAATGTACATACTTAAGTCTTTTTCGAATTACTAAACATAAGTATGTCACCAGATTAACGTTTGTTTGATGGCTGTCTTTCATGATTAATTTTTTTCTCTTTGTGTACTTTGAAATTTTAGTGTGTTTTCTTCAATATGTGTTTCCTGATTTCTTTCTTTCTTTGGTTTTGTTTAATCTCTTCTTTCTCACCTTTCCATGTGTGACCCTTTTACAGTTGTCTCTACCTGCCTTGCCCTTTTATTGGCAACCAGAGCTCTCATAATGCAAGGATATTATGGATACATTACTAACTTAGTTGGGTCTTGGCCCAGCTTTGGTGAAGCAACTATTTGTGCTTCCTCCTAACCCTCTAGGCAAAAACTTGATGTTTGCCTCTGACCGTGGATGCCCTGGCCTAGCTTTCTCTTCCGCTCACTGAAGCCAGCTGTGTTCTCCTCCCCGTTCTGACCCTCAGGAGATAAATCGTGGCCACTTCTGCTCATTTCTCATCCTGGAACTCAGTAGGCCTGTGAAACCACACTTACTGTTTTGTGTTTTTATTTTGTTTCTGGTCTTCAGAGATGTGTATCTTACTTTTAGGTTGTAGCCATGTTTTTAAAAAATATATGTGATATATCATCTATCTTTGTTGTGGTTTTTGGAGGAGGAGCAGGGGAAATATTTTGCGTAAACTGCCAGTGCCAACTTGACAGCAGTCTCATTGCAGGTGACTTTATATGAGCAAAGGCCATAAGAAGCAGTTACAAATCTAACTACAAGCTTTACATGAAGGTAGTAAAGCATCAATCCATCTGTCATAGTTGCAGTTCTGGGTACCACTTATTTAATTGGGGAGGATCACTTATGCAACATGATTTCAGAGTATTGATTAGTTTCTTTAACCCACTTGCATCTTGATGTCTAAAATTTTGGGAAGTGTTTCAAGCGTATGACATAATGTTACAGTTAGTCTTTTCCCCTGGTAAAATATACATCTCCTTGTGTTAGATATGAATTTAAGCCTTTCAGGTCATTTATGTCCTACCGCCTTATTGTGAATCAGTTTGTCAAATTCTTTCCTGAGATCAAGTTTTGACTAGAAGGACAGAAAAAATATGAGGACACTCTCCGTCTAGAGTGTAGATCTGGGTGATAAACTGTGTTGTTTTTGAAAGAACGCTGGTCTTGGCGTCTGTAAGTAGGAAGTCCCGTCGCTGATAGCTGTGTCATCTTGAAGAGATTTTTAAGTTTTATGAAGTTCAGTTTCCTTCGCCTTAAAATGGAATCTTTATGAAGATTACGTGAAATGATATATGTAGTAGCACTGGGTACATAGTAGGTACTCAGTAAAGTTAGTTGAAAAATAGTAGAAAACAGAAAAGTGAAACCTGAAGTTCCAAAGAGGTTTCCAAAGTCATCTGCATAGTTTTGTCTTTGTCAGTCACAAATTCTAAGAAGCTAATCTGCATAAATAATTTAGGTCCTATCTCTGCAAAATTACACATCTGGTTATTAATTTTAGGGATGTACTTTAGGTGTGAAGATCTTATAATCATGGCTTCCGAGAAAAACATTCAAATTGGATAGGCTTCAATTAACAACTGAAGTCAAAGATTCTGACCAATTTGTTGTCATTGCACATTTATTATTTTCATTGACAATTTTCAGTGGAGACTCTGTGGACTAACACATTTGCGAGGAGAAAAACAAATCACTTTGCAGAATGGCTAAGTAGACAACAAAGGGCAACTGAGTTTGTTGCTAGTTAGAGGTGTTTGCTTTTATTAGGCCTAAGAGAAACATCACGGCCCAGGACACTGTTGTCGAACTAAATCTTAAATTACACATACAGATGTTTTTAAGTCCACAAATTAGCCCCAAGTCCCAGACTACTCTTATGAAAATCTCACAATTATTGCCATGGTGTCAAAACTGAGCCCAAAGGACAGTAACAACCGTATCTTATATTTTCAGAGATCTTGCAGTTTTCCAAAGCACTTTTATAGGCATTGTCTGACTTGAGCCTCACTATAAATGAATAAAGTAAGAATTACAACCTCTAGTACAAAGATAAGGAAACTGAGGTTAAGAGAAGTGAAATGATTTTCCCAAGTAAATTGGAGCTCCTTCAACTGTGGAATAGTTGGCAGAGTTCCAGTGCCTAGGACAGTTCATCCACACTGGGGGTGTCTAAATTTTTATTGCAGGCTATGAGTGAGATTCGCTGAACTGAGTGTTATACAGTATATTCAAAATTGTATTCTCAAGATTGCTTAGAAGATTCCTGTTGTAGACTCTAATTAAAATGCATGTTTTGGGCATATAGAGGAAACCAGTGATTTCTAAATCCCTGTCTGTTGAGAAATTGTTTTACCTTTTTTATTTCGGAGATTCCTAGCACTTTGCAACATGCTGAGTAACTCCAAACCAGTAATGAAAGCAATTTGTAAATATAATTTTGTACAATACCACAAAACCAAGCAACAAGAAGGAAAAGACTCCGCCTTACTGTTAGTAAGTGTAACACATCCTGATATGTCCAAAATTTCCTTATGAGACATCAGATACTGAGCTCAAATAACTACACCAAAGGCTTAAGCACAGGGCTTGCCTTAGCAACAAGTTCAGATTCTTTTTGTTAAGACATTGCACGTGTATGTCAGCATGTTTTACATATAACTTAGTTCCTCTTGAGCAAAGGGACTTCTGTAATATTTGTAACAATACATATCTCTATGACTTTATTTTAGCTCTCCAGTGGGTTTAAAAATTATTTGTATGATTTTAAATGAGGTGCTGTACCTTCCATCTGAAGAATAGTAAAAATCGTTTCTGTCTCTATTACCCTTTCCCTATTATCTGAATTACTCACCCTGGCCTTATTCACCTACATTTCTTTCTACTGTGTCCTTCCATATACTGATGTTACTGTGATGATTTATGTCAATGTTAGTCTGAGAAAAATATGCCTGGTACACTCTAAAAAGATAAGTCCACCACTCCACCTGGCCACCAACCTCCCCACCCCCATCCACCAGCAGTCAAGCAGAAAAATAACAAAGGAAACTGCCACTTCCTTGTTCAGCTGACTCACTATGTCACCTAGGGAAAATACTATTACCTACATCACATTTTAAGCATTATGATTTTCATAAACCTTGGGCAGCTTTGTCTTCTTGGGCCCTTTCATTCATAAAAATATATTTTAAATGTTATTTTATGACTGTATTGGTATAAAGATGTATATATTGATATGATACTGTTGATATGATATGATATATTGATATGAAACACTGTTTACCTAAAAGTTTATATTTTTCTTCTGATTTTAAAATAAATTATTTTTGTGGTCGTCTGTGGGTCCTAGGCACTGAGCTGCCTAATGGATAAGTCAACCTGGATTCTAAGGCCAAGTAATCCTAGGAAATCCTCAAATTAAAAAAAAAAAAATGAATGTAGAAATGTTTCCTAGGAAACTCTATTAATATTGATGCTCTCCTTAATGTTCAAGTATCTGAAAAGTGTCTGGGGCTTCTTCGCCTTCCAAGAAGTAGGCGTCTCATGCAAGTGAAATAAAGACCAAAGATAATTAATTTGACTAATTTCACACACAAAAATTAGTCTAACATGTATTTAGAGCTTATAATGTACTGGGACTACACTAGTGTCTCTATGCATGGCTGCATTTAATCTTATTACCACTCCAAGAAATAGGTGCTATTATTACTTCTGTTATAAAAATATGAAAACCGAAGGTCAGAACAAAGTGATCGGTCCAGTGTCCTACAGGAAGTAGATGGTAGAGGCAGGATCTAAACTGATATTTGAGCCTTAACCACAATGTTTATCCCAGTTGGTCTTTAATATATTGTTTTTTATGATTTTAATGTATTAGCGTTACTTTTACAATGTAATGTACAAGTTCTTCTCTTAATAGTCATTGCTAAAATGGGAAAAGAAAAGATCATCTGTTTCCACTGTTTTATATCATAAGAAAGAACCAGGGTATCTAATTTAGCCTGGTTTTAATCCACCCTCCTCCCTACAGACATACACATACATTTGTGTGTGAATTTTGCACATCCACATATACCACCCCCCCAGCCCACAATCTCACCTATCCTCCCCGGACATGTATTGTGTCAAAATCTTCATAGAATATTCAGTCTCTCTTCCTTTTACTTTTAGTTCAACAAATGTCTTCAGTTCAGTTTCTAGCCCCGGGACTTCCCTGGTGGCACAGTGGTTAAGAATCTGCCTGCCAATGCAGGGGACACGGATTCGATCTCTGGTCCGGGAAGATCCCACATGCTGAGGAGCAGCTAAGCCCGTGCGCCACAATTACTGAGCCTGTGCTCTGGAGCCTGTGAGCCACAGCTACTGAGCCTGCGCGCCACAACTACTGAAGCCTGTGCACCACAACGAAGAGTAGCCCCTGCTCGCTACAACTAGAGAAAGCCCGTGCGCAGCAAAGAAGACCCAACACAGCCAAAAATAAATAAATTAAATAAATAAATAGGCCATTAAAAAAAAAAATTTCTAGCCCCTATAGTAGGCACAAATAATGTAAATATGAGAATGACATGCCAGAAAAAAGAATCTTCTTAATAAACAAAAACACTTTCTCCTTAATGAAAAAATAGACTTCTTGTATTATTTTGACTAAGGGGTCACATCAGCTCTCAAGTCTGTTGATATCCACAACCCTTTAGCTCCAGGCAGCCTCTATTCAGCTAAAAATAATGAGTATTAAAAGGATTGCATGTTACTTGCCAACGGATAACCCAAGTGGACAGATTGGTAAGCGTGGTGGATGAAGACCTGTCACCAGCTAATGGCCTGAACTTTACTCTGTTTAGACTAGATGACGATCCTCCCAGCTGCATCAAAAAGAAGCACTGCAGGCAACCTTGATACCTAACGTGCAGTCAACTATGCCTAAACGTCTGTTCTTACTCAGAATAAGTTTGTTGCTGTAATTCATGTGCACTGTTTTTCTTAGTGGATGTTACCATGCGTAAGGGGTTTTTAGCAATGTCAATTAACTTTGAGGGGGCGAAAATGAATTGGTCAACCATTTGTCCTTTTGCTGAGGTTCAATGTATAAATCTTAGACATATTTAAGGAGAACAGTGATAAAGTCAGATTGTATTCATTAAATGCCTTGAATATGTATTAAAGGGGAGAGTGGTGCATTAAGCATTTGAATTGATTTGTGAAGCTGTTTTACCTTACAGAAGTCGTCCCTGACCAAACACTGCTGGTACATGGACGTCACTTTCCTAGGGTGTGTTAAGGTGACCAAAAAGCAACACAATGCCAATTGTACTCATTTCCTCTTTCTATTCATGCCCATGCAGGCAGGGGCATCCTGTCTCTGAAGCAAAAGGGAATTCTGGAACAAACTCCCCTCATCTAGGAAAGGAAGTCCTAAGTTAAAATAAAAAGAACTGTGTAAAGGCAACTATAGTATTCTACACAAGAAATAACTAAGTATTGTCTGGGTTCTAAAGAATTATTTCCTCTCTGAGCCATGTGTAGAATTTCTTCCATGATCAGACTTATTTTAAGACTTTCCAGATATAAATTAGAGTAAAACTTAATAGGGAATGGACTGGAAAAATTAGAATATGAGGAGACTGCAGTGGTTTTCCAAACTGTAAATCCCTGTGTGCTAAAGTATTTGATTGTAGTTTGAGGCCTGGGCTAGAAGAACCTGTGGTTTACACTTGTAGACCAGTCTCATCCAAATGCTGGGGCTACTGCCCAATGTCTTCTAGAAAAGTAGGCAGGCTCAAGGGCCACTTTCAAAAGCACCCTCAGTACAGGACCTGCTTTCTGACCCGTCTTTCCATTTCCTTTAGTAATTGATAATTGAGATTCAATCATCTTGATCATTCTGGTTTCTTACCCTAGCTGGCTGGCTATAAAAGCTCATATTTTACAATATATAAGTTTATTGAAATCAACTGGACTCTGGACAAAACCGTAGTATAAGTGCTGCTAGATATGTAGATGTTTACCAAGGTAAGTAGACATTTGAATATGGATGTGTGAGTAGTGGTGAATTTTTAGCCATCATCTATGCTGTGTGTTCTATGTGTAAGACACTGTGCTGTTAGTTTATCTACAATCTTCAGATTGTTGCTTAAGTTTACACAGCAAGAAAGTGGCTGAGCTAGGCCAACTATTACTACAAAAAAGAAGATTGAGAAGAAAACTGGATTCGATAAAGTGTGAAGCACACATCAGGGCAAAAGAACAAAAACAACAAGAAAGAAAGAAAGAAAACCAGAAAGATTACGTAAGGAAAAAAATGATGTAAATTAGTATCAAGGAGATAGCATATTTCAAAAGGATTCTTAATCCAAGGAAGTCACCAGACTCCCTTCCCTCTGGTTCCTCCTTTTGACTCACGTCCCCAACTTCCTCTGTCCTACCCAATGTTTTAGGGACTGCTCAGAAATCCCATGACTCTCCAAAACTTTTTTAGTCAGGATTCAGCTTTCCCTCCTCTGTTCTCATGTTGCACTTGTGGCTTGCTTGTGACACAGTGATTCATGTATGCTTTTCTTTCTCCAACTAAATGAAAGTGAAAGGGTCCAGAATATGCCACTATGGCAAAAAAATTATTTTGAGCACAAAAACTAATTTTGAGTTCCTGAAATTTCTTATCAATCTAAAGGTAGAGCCTCCCAAAAGAACTCAATGGGGAAAAATCTCCTGCTTGGGAGCTACCAAGAAATTTGACTCTTATCGCTGGAGATGAGAAGTCCCCACATCACACCTAGAAAAACATTTTCACAAAATTATAGCTCCCATCTATTCTCCTGAGGGCCCATTTATCTTTCCTTAAAGTCATTTATTTTCCCATATGTATTCTCCTCCTCCTCTTCTCCTGTTAAGATTCATGCCCCAAATTCTAAATACCTCCTTGAGTCACATTTTTCTGTGAACTCTCGCTTGTCTCTTCTCTTGCTAATCTGTCTTTTGTCAGTTTAATTTCCAAGCACTTAAGACATGAACATAAGAGGATAGAAGAAATGATTTTCCTCCCTGACAAAAGGCAATGAGATCAGTCATCTCTGTTGCCCCTTAGTGCCGAGGTCATGGTAGGTACCCAATACAGCTTTGCTGAAGTGAAATCAACTTAAATGAACTGAATTGAAATATAAACTAAGTTAGTGACCAAGTATTCAGAAGCATATGAGAAGACAAAATGCAACCTGTAGTTAAGAGGGAATTGAACCAAATGATTAAAAAAAAAGACTTTATACCAGACTTATGAGAGCTTTATAAGGGCTGAGGCTGAAGTAAACATGAATTAAAAAGAGTTATAGCATAATAAATCAAGAGTCTAATTTATAGGTTAACATTTGCCAAACTAAAGTAAAATTTGGACTGGCCTTGTTGTCATTCTGTATTTGTATATTCTTTGCATTTTTTATGTTCGTGCAGTGTGGTAGTTTTGTATGGTGACCAACTAGGTAAGGCTACTTTGCTGAGAGGGTAGTGGGCTAGGATCCCAGAGCCACAGTCTTTTGAGGAGAAATCATTAATATACTAGGAAAAATCAGAAATTTATCACTGAGAAAATCATAATGGACTCAGCAGGGGAGTCTTCAGTTAGGGAGATTTTTTTTCTCATTGTTCCGGCTTGGATTCTAATGTTGATTTTGTTAACTCTTTGAAAACAGTTTCAGATTTTGACCACAAACTCTTGATTCACTGCAATATGAGCTTTACCCTTTCCTGTACTTCCTGGGTCTAATGCCTAAAGATTAAAAGTTCTAAAGACCATCAACACTGAGCTTAACTCAGATGTGGAACCATCCCCAAGGCTCAGAAGATATCTGGAGAAGTTTCCAGGATGAGGGAGAACTACAGAACAAACCAGGATAAAACGCCGCTCAGATTTGTGTTCGTCACAGGAGGTCTAAGCCGAAAGATATTAAAAGTGTGAAAGCCGTTTGATCTGGTGCTTATGTACCTTTCATCGCTACAGATGTTAATCGTGCCAATTTCATCACAGCATCTAGCACTTTTTATGGTGAGATGATAAAGAGCACACACAATGGGAGAAAAAATGCTTTTTCCCCCAGTGGAGCAAGCTAATGGCAGTAAGCAGCATATTGATTCTCATGGGAATGGAACGTGGTGTTTGGGACAAATCCACTTTGAAATAGCAGACAAGCAAATGATTTTAACAATGTCAACAACATATGCTCCTGCTTTCTCTTGTACATTTCTCCTCTTTGCATCCCTGGGGTTGCTCCAGGAGAACTCCATGGCTAGAAAGACCTGCCCTCCACCTCACCCAGCCAGGTGTCTTCAAGTCTCACACCCTCCATCCTCCTCTATCTTCCTCCACGAGGCCATTCTTGGCCCTTTTCACCTAGTTAACTCTTTCCTCATTACTTTATCAGATATTTTAGGGTGTGAATAATTCTGCTTTATCCCATTTTCTAATTATTCCTTGTGTGTGTGTGTGTGTCTTTTTTTTTTTCCATTAAATTAGTGCCTTAATAGCAGGAAGTGTATATACAAGACATCCAAGTAGTCCTATGTGTATCTTGATTTGAGTAGAAATAAAAAATTATCTGTCAGTATAAAATCCAATCTAGTCTAACTCTCCTAATTTTTAAAGATTTACATACTTACATATGAATTCTTATGTAACATGTACTGTCATGGTTTTTTTATTATAATAATCACCTTAGGAAAGCCCCTCCCCCCAACACACACACCATTTACTACTTTCTGTGCCTGCAATACTTCCCCTGCATGACCTTTCTCTATTACTACTACCACTACTACTGCAGCTACTACTACTATTACTATTACTGTAACTATTACAACCATCACCACCACCAAGGCCACCACTACTGTTACTGCTAAGACTTGTCCTTCAGGTGTCAGCCTTATCCAATGTCCCAGACAAGGTGAGTCCTCAAAACCAGCACTTTCCTACCAGCTACTGTAGCCTAATGTGAGCTGCTAATAAGCTGAGGTATTAATCTCCTCCACCCTCTGTTGATCTCATCTGCTAATCACTTACCATCATATACTATCACATCGAATCGTGTGCCTTGACAGGAAAAACGTTGTGAACCCTGCTCTAACCACCACAATCACTATCTCTTTCCTTCCTGGTACAGATCATAATTATCTCTATGATTCTTTAATGCCAGGCAAGAAACAACATGAAGGCAGGGATTTACCTCCTTGCACAGTGCAGATCACCCCTGCTTAACAGTGTCTGGCGCACAACCTGTCATCAATACATATATGTTGAATGACTACATAAATTGGCATGTCTGTATTTCATAGCCACTGTAAAGACAAAGGGAGCTTTTTGGGGTTCCATCCACCTTTTCTGGAGAGTTTGAATGACAGAATCAAAAGAGTAGGTCTCCGGCTGGTTCTCAGAGGACGGGGGGTTTCAGAAACAGCCGGGTTGTCAAGAAAGAGAATGGGTAATAAGAAATAACTGGGGAGACTGAAAACATGTCAGAAAGCATTAAATTAAGCACTGGTCAATAACGATGTTCTGCTTAGCTTGTCATAATAGGTGGGAGAGTAAGATTGCTGGTTTGGGGGTGTAGGTGGGAGAGAGGAGGTGGATTTTAAACAAAGGAAACCAAAAGAGACACAGGAAATGTACACTGAGTTTCTCAATACTGCAGTGGAGCTCTAATTTTTTAAAGATATATATATAGAGAGAGAGAGAAAGATAATTTACATACTGCAAAAATTCTCTCTTCATAGCATACAGTTCTATGATTTTGACAAGCACAAAGAGGTGTAAACACCATATAATCGTAATAGACATTTCCATCACCTCCAAAATTTCCCTCAGTCCCCTTTCTCAGTCTCCTTCCTCCATCCCCACTGATCTGCTTTGTGTCACTATTGTTTTGACTTTTCCAGGATGTCATATAGATGGAATCAAACAATATATAGACTTTCGAGCCTGGCTCACTTCACTTAGCATGATGTATTTGAGATTCACCCATGTTGTTGCATGTATTAGTAGTTCATTTTATTTGTTTTTTTAAATAAATTTATTTATTTATTTATTTATTTTTGGCTGTGTTGGGTCTTCGTTTCTGTGCGAGGGCTTCCTCCAGTTGCGGCAAGCGGGGGCCACTCTTCATCGCGGTGCGCGGGCCTCTCACTGTCGCGGCCTCTCTTGTTGCGGAGCACAGGCTCCAGACGCGCAGGCTCAGTAGTTGCGGCTCATGGGCCCAGCTGCTCCGCGGCATGTGGGATCTTCCCAGACCAGGGCTCGAACCCGTGTACCCTGCGTTGGCAGGCAGATTCTCAACCACTGCGCCACCAGGGAAGCCCTATTTTATTTTATATTTTATTTTACTGAGCCCTATTCTGTTGTGTGGATATATGACAGTTAACCAATTGATGAACATTTGGGTTATTTTCAGTTTTGACTATTACGATTAAAGCTACTATAAACATCTGTGCATAGGATTTTTAGTGAACATGTGTTTTCATTTGTCTTGGATAAATATCTAGGAATGGGATTGCTGGGTCATAGGGTGAGTGTTATGTTTACCTTTATAAGAAACTGCCACTCTGTTTTCTGAAATTCTACCTAAATTTTAGATTCTTAAATTGGTAATATCCTGTCTTCATGGATAACCATTGGTAAAGCTAAGGTCTTGAAGATGGCACATGACTGTCGTAAGGAAAAAATAGGATGCACAGATGTGATGGGAAGGCAAAAGAGATCACATGTGAAAGTATACGTGTGAGGTATCTTCTGGTCTGGCCTTACAGTCTATACTTTGAAGACATAAGTCAGGATGAAATCAAGGTGGGCCGATGCTGCCTGTCAGCTACCATATGCAAACACCTATTTCCCTACTCCTGGCTCTAAAGCTCAGCACCTCTCATATTACATACACACCTCCTACCACATACACCAGTCTGACTCTGGGTTCTATCAAAGGGACTGAGAATGTATCAATAATTCTAAAAACTTGATGTGTGCCAAGAAAAAGCAATCATGCCTCACTGTTTGACACTATTAACAGTGTCCTGGAGGCTCTTTAAGAGGGAAAAAAAAAAAAAGCTAAGAAAGAAAATCTTGCTCAAAATACATTTTTTTTTTCCTTCTGGCACATTTCCTGAATCCAGCTGTAACTGGAAAAGCATGTGCCAGAATGCAATTTGGAAAAGTGTTCATTTTTGTGGGTGTTTCAGCTCTGACTGGAACCAGGAAGCAGCCAAAGTCTGAAATGTGAATGAGTTCCCCCCGAGCCTTCCAAACCAGTTTTACAGTATTATTTTGCCCAGCATTATTGCCGTCCAAAGCTCTAACTCCAGGTCTCCTAATGTACAATTTCAGGAAGGTGGGGTCTATTTACATTAACTCCAAGATTAATGAAGATTGCGGTGGAGAATGGGAAATGCTTCTCTGCTTCTGGTTGCTGACACTGTCAGAACTTTGTGTGAAATTTATAAGGCAGATGCCTTCAGGAAGAGAGGAAAAGGATTTAAGGAACTGATGAACCCTGTCCCTGAGGATCTGGGAGCCCTGAATTGGTTTACAGATCTTCCTGTGACTTGAGGGAGTAAATGGGCCCCTGACCATGTGTCATTTTTTAAAATGGCAGGGGCTATATAGGGCTCAGATAACTCAGTGTTGATAGAGTTCTTTAAAATAACTTTTCACATAGTGAAAATAGCACTCTTGACGAGTAGCTTTTCACGAACACTGATTGAGAGTCATACTTTAGTCACCACACATGACCTTTCATTTACAACTTGCAGAGCACAGCTGTTTGTGGATGATCTATGATGAGTTGTCTTAATAGGAGAAGTTGAGCAAGAAACGTACAGGCTTGTAGCTCATTAATTCCTTCTTCAAACTCTGTGAGAGATACAAGAAGCTGCCCAGAATTTAATACTCATACACTAGTAGTCATAGACCTTATGAAAAAGGGATAAGCACAGAGAAATGAAGCCATTTAGAGTCTGTCAGAGAACAGTGAATTTCAAAAACAACCCTTCTGTTTCATTAAAAATTTATTTATTCAAGTTTAATGTACTTTGAAATGAATTTGCGTTTTATAAAGAACAGAATATATTTTCATAATACTTTACCAAGGAAACACTACCCCAGAAAGGTTACTTATATGCTGTGACAATGTCAAGTGGGTGATGCCCTAAATTTGACATGCTTGAGTATTAAATTCGTGTTCCATAAATTAGTCATAACGTCTTACCTTTTTAATATAACATGGCTCTTGATCAAAGCCTTCTTGAAATACATCTTGTACTTCAAGCTCATTTAATCTGAATATACCCATTCTTAATTCCTATCAAAGAAATATGTGTAATATATTTCCTGAAAGTGCACATAGTGAGAGATATAACAAATTGAATTTTTTGCTTCTAAAATAATCTTAAATGCTAAAGGGTCTGTCATGCAAAATCTTGACTTATAGACTTGTAGTTCCAGTCTTCTGACAAGGAACTTTTGTTATCAAACCACGTAGTATTTTTCTAAAATATTTTATAGTTCATTAAAGTAGAGTTATAACATGTTAGACTATTGGGGGAATATAAATAGTATTTAATTGAGTGGTCTATAAACTATGGCCCATGATCCAACCACCTGTTTTTGTAAATAAAGTTTTATTGGAACCCAGATGCTTCCATTTATTTAAGTAGTGTATATGGCTGCTTTCCTGCTATTGTGACAGAGTTGAGTACTTGCAACAGACACCATATGGCCCACAAGCTTAAACCACTTACTATTTGACCTTCAAGAAAGTTTGCCAAGACGTGATTGTCTATGCCCTACATTTTATAAAAGACAAAACAAAATAGTTACCATTTTCCATTACTGTTTGAGACACGGGAATTGATTACCATATCATGAAATCTTAAAATTCCAAAAATATGTTCTGGTTTGCTTTACATTTATACATATGTGAGAAAATCTCCTTCATCCCTTTGTACTAAAATGAGATTGAACTAGTATGTCTGATGGGAAAGGGACATTGACTCTATGTTCTTTCTCAGAGACCCAGATATAAAAGGCTCAGGGAACCTACAGCTACTTAGTATTTAATGAATTTAAACATTACATACAGAATTGAGTTATTGATCAGAAAAGAGTAAAGGACTTCAAAACAAACTAGGCACGTGCAGTGAAGAGACATCTCTCCTTCCTTGTAGTAAAAATATTCAATAAGGAGCTATGAAATAAATCAACTACACAACTCTTCTTGTAATCCCTCCCTTTTATTTCAGTTTAGTAATGACAAAAAAGAAACATCAGACATTGAAAGAACAATTGGAATGTTCCTCAGTCAAGTTGTAAGCTGACAGCTTTCTTGAAAGGAGACTAGGGACATACTGTAAGAAAGCCCATAGAAGCATTTGACTCTAAGGTGTCCTGAAGTCAGAAAATATCAGGGAGTCTTTATCTTAAGGATGCTTGGAAAGGACTTTTAATGCCAGGTAAAACTGGTAAAATCATCTGCAGTAACCATGAATGGTACCCCCCGGAGTTATACAGCATATAACCTATGCAAACTTATGTGGCAGTACTGTATCTGAAGTACGAGCACTTACATTTTTAATGTAAATCAATTTTTAGTAGGAAAAACATAAATTTACAAAGTAGAAGTAATTATCTATATAAAAGTGCTATTTGCATCACTAAACATTCTGGGTCCTTAAGTATGTGTTTCAATTCATTGACATTCAGTTGCTAGAGACCTACCTCCCTATTTTCATCATAGTTATCACAATTCTGTCCAGCACCCACCTCAGAATCTTCTCTTGCACAATACAAAATATATTTCTAACTCCAAATATATAACATTTTAAATAAAGGCAGTTAAAATCATTAATTTTTTATAATCATAGTTTTTCTTTTAAAAGAATGTTATTGAGGTATAATTTATGCACAATGAAATGCATCTATTTTAAGTATCTAGTTTGACGAGTTTTGACAAACTTGTATACCCTAGTGACCACCATCACAATCAACTTATAGAACACTTGCATTACCTCAGAAAGTTCCCTCTTGTCCCTTTACAATTACCACCCGACATCTGCAGATAATTCTTGGTCTGCCTTCAGTCATCATAGATTAGTTCTGCCTGTTCTAAAAATTCACATGAATGGAATAATACTATGCATGTGTGTGTGTGTGTGAATATATATTTATATATAAAATTGTTTTTCTTCCACTCAGTTTTTGAGATTTATCCATGTTGTTGCATGTATCAGTGTTTCATTTTGTTTTGTTGCTGATGCCACTCCGTTGTATGGACATACCACAGTTTGTTGACCTGTTCACCTGTTGACAGGTATCTGTTTGTTTCTAATTTGGGGCTAATATGATAATGCAGCTCTTAACATTCATGTAAAGTCCTTATGAGGATATATGTTTTATTTCTCTTTAGTAAATAACAAAGAATGGAATTTCAGTTTTAAGTTCAGCTTAAGTTTTTAATGCTTATTCTACTTTTTTTCTGCCAGAGAACTCTGTTCTCAGTATTCCTTCACATCTATGTTTCAATTTGTATTAATACTTATTAAAATAAAATGGGATTGGTTAGCAGACATTTGGTGCTGTCCAAAACATCCATAATACATTTGGTCCATAAGACATTTGGTACACACCAAAAGGTCCTTGAAATTGGTCCTATCTAAAATGTCCACAAGCATATTTGGTTCATGCCAAGTGGTTTTGGACAGGACCAAATATCAAGGATCTTTTGGCGTGGACCAAATGTCTTATGGATGTTTTAGACAGGACCAAATGTCCTGCAAAGGCTCTGCTAAAGTCCTCAGAGCAAAATTTAAACCTAGGAAACACTAATTACATGAATTCTTATTTTGCATGAATTCTTTTTTTATTTGGGAGGAATCACAAAACAAAGATGAAACTCAGGGGCTTGTGCAAGACCTGAACAGGAAAGGTCTGTCCCAGGGTAAGAGAAATGAAACTCTTTGAGCATTCTGGAGTCTGGGTGACATACTTTCATGACCTATGTGGTGTGAAACCTTACTTGTTACAATTCTTGGCCGGGAGAGGAAGGAATGTAACCAAGAGATAAAAATCTCTAGTATCAAGATGACATGAGCTTAAAAGTCTCGTACCCTAAAAGATGGCCCAGTTGATCATGAGTGCTTCTTAAAAACCACAGAGATCCCTAAAACTTAGAACACACATTATGAGTCAACAACAAAATAATATACTTAGGAATAAACAAAAATGATCACTTAGATGTCAAGGCTGTCAAAATTGTGAAGGAAATGAGA
Organism: Balaenoptera musculus; assembly: GCF_009873245.2. Classification (NCBI taxonomy): domain Eukaryota; kingdom Metazoa; phylum Chordata; class Mammalia; order Artiodactyla; family Balaenopteridae; genus Balaenoptera; species Balaenoptera musculus. Next base: position 91,837,323 of record NC_045788.1, read on the forward strand.
TTTTATTCTACATGTAAGCTAAAAAGTTGTCCTGCCACAATTTCATGGGTCTGACAGAATGCTGTCTGGGTAAGAGACAGAGGATGTTATTCACAGCATTGTCAGTAGCCAGAGTATCACCATTTCTCCTGGCTGCCTGAGCCCCAATTCCCATGGGGAAAGGTGAAGAAGGCCAGGTCACATCCAATGCTTAGTGGTGCAACTCTGTTACCCTGCTGACTAGTGGTATGGCGTGATTTGCCTGGGGTTCTATCTGTGCAGCTCTCTTTAGGGCCCAGTTCTTTAGCCTTCCAAATGATTATCAGGATCTCTCAAAATTGTTTAAATCAATTGTTTTTACTGCTTTAACAGGCCTGAATCAACTTCTGATAGTTACCTTAGGACCCTGATGAGCATACCAACTTTTTATTCAAAACATTTTTTTCCCAGGGCTTCCCTGGTGGCGCAGTGGTTGAGAATCTGCCTGCCAATGCAGGGGACACGGGTTCAAGCCCTGGACTGGGAAGATCCCACATGCCGCAGAGCAACTAAACCTGTGTGCCATAACTACTGAGCCTGCGCTCTAGAGCCCGCGAGCCACAATTACTGAGCCCGCGGGCCTAGAGCCCGTGCTCCTCAACAAGAGAAGCCACTGCAGCGAGAAGCCTGCGCACCACAATGAAGAGTAGCCCCTGCTCACCACAACTAGAGAAAGGCTGTGCACAGCAACAAAGACCCAATGCAGCCAAAAATTAATTAATCAATTAATTAATTAATTAATTGTTTTAAAAAAGATTTTTTTCTCAAATGTTATGTTATAAAAATGAAATCACAAAAGAAGGTATTGTATTTGGGTTATTTTCTACTTTTCTAGTATAGACTTTTATTTTCTGCCCAGCTGTACTGATGTACTCAATGTAACATTTCTATTCAAGGTCCATTTTGCTTCACAGTAAAATTCTTCAAAGAGGAAGGGATTAATATAGTTCAACTTAGCTTCTCTGTGTCACAAACAAGAAATGTAAATTGTGAAGTCAAATAATTTACTTAGTATATCTGATAAAACATAAATCCACTGAAGTAAAAGTAATTATCAAATTATATTTGCCCCCACCCGAAAAAAGAAGAAAAGATAGTCCAGAACAAAAATAGTGCCTCTGCTCTAATATGCAACATTCGAGAGACCCTTGGAAACTTGCTTCTCAACAATATGTCACTTGATTTTCCTTGGTCAAATCATCTGTCTCCACCAAGGTCCTATAAACATAAACATGTGGATGGCATGGAGAGCTCCAGAATCCCAGGGGCAATATCATGCCCCTCCCACTGAAGTTTACCATAATTTCTGTGCTGAATCTTTTTCTACCATTAACACTTCCAACACCAAAAAGTCTGCAGGATTGTATAGCCCAAGCAATAGGATGGTTGCACTGCAGTCTAGACCTACTTGGAGCCCCAGACAAAGCTAACAGCTTTCCATGCCACCCAGTGTATGGGTTGATCATATTGCTCGGCATGGACTATGTTGCCTCCAGAACCCAAAGAAGCCTACCAGGCTATTTTGTAGTAGGGGATGCAAGACGCAACAATTTGTCTTTTACTTTAGAAGGGCTATTCTAGCATAGCCCTGACCACTAGACCCTTTAAACCTTCACTGAAGTGGCTCTTCCCTGAATCTATGTAGGATTTATCTCCCACCCTCTGGCATGTCTTACCAAGGCCACCAGCATATCAGCCACCTTTTACTTTTCCTGTCAGTCAGCATGATATCAATGTAGTGCAGTGGTTCTCAAAAACAATATGGTATCCCAGGGTGAGAGAGGGGCTGTAGCAGAAATTTGTATCACCATTAATAACAAAATGAGGTAGGAGTGGTGGTCCCTTTCATATCTTCATTTAATTTTCCAGTCTGGCCCCTAGAGAAAATAGATGGATCCTGGGACGTGACTGCAGACTTCCTCTTACTTAAACATGAAATAACCATGATCAGCTATGCCTTCCACACTATGTGCAGAATTTACCCCAGTGACCAGGGACTTAATGTCAGTGCTACTCCAACTGCCAAATATAGAAATTCCAGTCATACACTCAGGAACTAGGGAAATAACTGCAGGGGACCCACTGTGAGCTGGACTTGTAAGAACTCTGCTTATTACCTGGCTCCCATAGGCCGCCACTCTGAAGGGGTACAGTGATGGTGCTTTTAATCTCTGGGTATCAATGTCAACTCAGTGTCCAGTAATCCTCCCCAAAGCAGACATGCACCCAGGTAAATGGCCATAGGCTCTGTTGGGGAAGGATTGAGGGAATTGTGCTTGTATGTATTTGCCATGGTCTTGCAGGGTCCTTCCTCCTAGAGACCCAGCCACTGGGTGCTGGATCTGAACACTGGCTTAGGTATAGAACAAAGTGAAGTATCATGACTCTTAATTAAGGAGACCACCATTGACCTCATGTTCCTCTGTTCTTGACTTTGATTTATTTGGTTTTGGTTTTGGTTATAGATGGTAAGCAACACCCTACACATGTACAGATTAGAATTCGGGCAAAGATTCAAAATGATTCCTATGCAGATTTCCAGAATTCTTTCTCTAACTCCCTCCTGTCTTGTAATGTGGCCTGCAAATTCAGGTGGTCACCTGTCCCACTGCCTGCAGTCTCTGTCTCTTCAATTCCCCAGGACCACTGAGCTTTGCTTGAGATCTAGAAAGAGCCTTCCTACAGAAAGTTCACCTTACATGCAGTTTCCTTCTCACAGTGACCACAGATCTGTTCTCCCTGGTGTCCAATGTCTGAAAGCAGATGTTTCATATCGTTTGTACAGTTTTCTCGTTCATGATGAGAAGTTAAGTGCAAGCATGGCTATTCTGTGGTGGGAAGAGGAAAGTTCTGTCTTTAAACATTGACATTTATTTCAACCATAGAAGTGAATTGCTTTTATAATTCAAATGATTTAAAAAGCTAACATTTATCCAATGAGTTTATGACAAGAATATTATAAAATGTGTATTTTAAAAATAGTCTGTTGTAAACATCTGCCCTAACTCGCCTACCTTCTCTAGCTTCTCAGCCAATTCATAGGTAAACAAGTAGCCCACATTCACAAATTTCATGGGGCTTCCAAATACCTGAAATAGATTGTAGTGTCTCTCCCCAAGTCTTTTTCTTTCAACAGTGTTTATTTAATAAAGTGTCACTGAGTCAATTTTATTCCAGGCACAGTACTTGGTCCTCTTCACCGCAGGACAGAGTGATATTCTGAATGCACTCAGATACCCAAATGCTTCTCTAGCCTGCCTCCAATTTCCCACATCTTGGATAGCAGCCTGCAGTTCTTTTCATTAGTTCCAGTTGGTTATCTTGAGCACAATTCAAGCTCTTCACCAACACACCCCCAAAAAGAATTAGCCTCCACCTTCAATAGCAGTACACTTTGCTGAAATTCTGATATTCTGAAATTCTCACATTATTATTGCTTTCAGCCTCTCTTTTCTGGGTCTGAGGCCGACTTCCTAACTTCTCTGTTCTTAGCAGAGACAGTAGAGAGCAGGGTGCATTTAATTCCTGGCTCTTTCACTTTCTCTTTGTTTGAACTTGGGTAAGATATTTGGGTCTCTGTCCATCTCTGAAAAAGGTGTTGTTAGTATCTGCCTCAAATGATTGTTGTGATGATTGAGTTTATATATGTAAAGCCCTTAGAACAGTATCTGGAACACAGTAAGCATTCAATGAATATTAGCCACTATTATTATTTCTCAGAATCATCAACCCCTGGCTTCCAGTCATTTGATCACCATATGAATTCTAAGTTGCTATATACACTGTGCCTTAGTCATGAGTTTAGATGTCTTCAGGTCCAAGAATTTTGGAAGCAAAATTCAGACCTAGGTGCTTTTAAACTCTTGGCTCCGACCCCTGTTGCGCTCTTCAAGGCGAGTGTCTGCAGCAAGGTCACTTTCCTCTGTCCCCGACCCATCCATTTTCAGCTTGCTCTGCACTGGTTGCCAGTCATGTGTCTCCTCGGGACTGGTACCAATCCCCTCATGAGACAAGCTATCATGAATCAATAGCATTCACAAGGCCACCATGAAGCCAGCCTTTGGCTCCTGAAGTGGCAGCTAAGGCCCCAAAGTGCCAGCTGTTATTATATGTATATTTTAAAACTGATGAGAACAGAGAATAAGTGATGACAGGCAAAACAAGTAAAGACTTGTGTATTTGGCTCTAAAAGCAAAAAGAAATAGGCAAAGAATACATCTTGGTCAGAGAAAGAATGTAGTTCTGAAAGAATGTAGTGCAGCATGCAATAGATGTTTCCATAAACCGAATTGTAATTACACAATCTGTATTTTAGAGAAGAGACCCGTTATAGAATCAAAGGGATTTAGAGCAAGACTGTAGCTAAAATTTAAAGTCTGTGTATACAAATAAGTAAAATCAATCTTATTAATAAAACAGATATTTATATCCCAGGTATAAAACACTGATTTCTACTTCAGCTGGAGGAATTGTTAAGTCAGTAGTGCATCTTATAAATCAAGTGCATGAACCATTCACCGTTTCCTGAGAATATAAATCAGTCATGGTCTCAAAGCAGTTGCATGACTTGGAAAAAACTCCTTGGATGAATAAATCAGTCACTTCCAGATATATGAATAAGTGACATGCCCCATAAATCACATGACTGTCTACTCATGCTTCATCAATCAGAAACTTTTATTTATAATTGAAAATTTTAAAGCACTTATTGCGAACAATTTACTAAACACCAGTCCCACATTCCCATAGTACTGTAAGATGATGTGTATAAGAAATGCAAAAGTTTACCTGTGCCAAATAGTGTTTTTCACCGAACAGCAAACTGATATGTTGGGCAGAGTTTGCTGGTACTTGTGCTTATAGTAACACCTCATTATCCTGTATGGAAAATGTAGGTGAGTACGACTAACTCATCCACAAGCATATCTTTCAAACCATGTCTTTTGAATTATGTGGCTATAAATGCATCAACTATTGGAGAATGTTTTTGAAAATAGGTAAAGCAATGTAATTGTAATTTAAAATAAATAAATAAAAATAAACATTTACCTAGATAATCATAAGACTGCATGCTAATGTTCCATTAGCGTATGTAAATTTTACTAATATAATCACGTTTTGTGTTTGCTTAGCATTTTATACATTTATAACTTTCACTTACAATTGTTATACTCATTATCATCATTTTACAGATGAGGAAAATGTGGATGATAATTAAAATCCAAGGTCAAGTGTCCACCCCAGCTAGAATTCAGGTTTCCTGTCTTCTATTTTGTATTCTGTCTGTTTCACCATGTCACCTTTCATACGTTTTTCTGCCATTAGAATGGCATGGATAATTTTTAATCTTTTTAAGAATATGTGAAATTCCTAGTTTTAAGCTTAAAGTTTACTAATTTAAACTTACTTCTACAGCCTTAGTGAGGTCACCCATATTCTGAAACACCACCTGCTAGTTTTTAGTGGTATAATCATCATAAAATATATATTTGTACACCATTATACATCTGACATGAGCTGAAGCTTGGATTTACATTTGTAATAACAAATACCTTTTTGCCGTATAGATTCCTTATAATCCATTACAAGTTTAATGATTTTTGTCACTGAACAAAGACCATCATTGAATGGTGGAATTTCATACATTTTCTAACTATAATTCGCGTGACTGCATAATCACACTACTCTTAAATTAAAACCTATTCAAATGTGTCACCTATTCAAATGTGTCCACACATATTATCTGATTATCAGGCACTCTCCAGGAAATGTCAGGCCACTCACTGAGTTCATTCCTGTGACTTAATATGGATGAAGTTTCAAATACTACTATTTCTCATTATCAAACAGGTAGATTTGTTAAAAGCAATTCAGAGCCTAGCAAGGGAATCTGACCTACTTTCATAAAGAGAACCATATTCAGTGTACACTATAAAAAACACTAATTAGAAGTCATTTTTCCTTATTGGCTTAAGCGTTAGTTTGACTTTAAAAGTCAATTTTAATTTCAGATTTTTTTGCATTAGAATTGTTGTTGTACTCAGCTTACAGACTGTTTTGGCAGCTGGTTTCCTCCTCATGTCAGTTAGCTGTTGGGAAGGAGAAAGTGAAAATTGTAATACAGAATTCACAGTATCAATTACACAGTATGGCATTTAGAGTTATACTCTTTTTGAGTTGCTGCTTAGTAATTTGCTGAAGAATGATAATAACACATCTGTCCCATCTCTTGAGGGACAGGTATCACACAGACATTAAATCTTGCTTGGTTAGCATAATTATATAGGATTCAGCATTATTCCAGTTTATCAACAACATGAGACACTTGAGAACTGCATGGACAATGTGATCTAGAGAAAGATTGCTGGTTGGGAAGAAGACAAGCAAATTCTATTTCAAGTTCAGGTGGTATTTACATGATCTTGGGCATGTCACTAATTCTAATCTAGTTTTAGTTTGTCTGTCTTTAACTTGAAGATTAGATTTCCCCCTTTGTGATTCTTTTTTTTTTTTTTTTGAATTTTATTTTATTTATTTTTTTATACAGCAGGTTCTTCTTAGTCATCCATTTTATAAACATCAGTGTATACATGACAAACCCTATCGCCCAATTCAGCACAGCACCACCCCTCCCACCCCTGCTTTCCCCGCTTGGTGTCCATACATTTGTTCTCTACATCTGTGTCTCAATTTCTACCCTGCAAACCGGTTCATCTGTACCATTTTTCTAGGTTCCACATATATGCATTAATATACGATATTTGTTTTTCTCTTTCTGACTTACTTTACTCTGTATGACAGTCTCTAGATCCATCCGTGTCTCAACAAATGACCCAATTTCGTTCCTTTTTATGGCTGAGTAATATTCCATTGTATATATGTACCACATCTTCTTTATCCATTCGTCTGTTGATGGGCATTTAGATTGCTTCCATGACCTGGCTATTGTAAATAGTGCTGCAATGAACATTGGGGTGCATGTGTCTTTTTGAATTACGGTTTTCTCTGGGTATATGCCCAGTAGTGGGATTGCTAGATCATATGGTAATTCTATTTTTAGTTTTTTAAGGAACATCCATGCTGTTCTCCATAGTGGCTGTATCAATTTACATTCCCACCAACAGTGCAAGAGGGTTCCCTTTTCTCCAAACCCTCTCCAGCATTTGTTGTTTGTAGATTTTCTGATGATGCCCATTCTTACTGGTGTGAGGTGATACCTCATTGTAGTTTTGATTTGCATTTCTCTAATAATTAGGGATGTTGAGCAGCTTTTCATGTGCCTCTTGTCCATCTGTATGTCTTCTTTGGAGAAACGTCTATTTAGCTCTTCTGCCCATTTTTTAATTGGGTTGTTTGCTTTTTTTTTTTTTTTTTTGGATATTGAGCTGTATGAGCTGTTTGTACATTTTGGAGATTAATCCCTTGTTGGTCGCATCATTTGCAAATATTTTGTCCCATTTTGTAGGTTGTGTTTCTGTTTTGTTTATGGTTTCCTTTGCTATGCAGAAGCTTTTAAGTTTAATTAGGTCCCATTTGTTTATTTTTGTTTTTATTTACATTACTAGGAGACAGATCCAAAAAGATATTACTACAATTTATGTCAAAGAGTGTTCTGCCTATGTTTTCCTCTAAGAGTTTTATAGTGTCCGGTCTTACATTTAGGTCTCTAATCCATTTTGAGTTTATTTTTGTGTATGGTGTTAGGGAGTGTTCTAATTTCATTCTTTTACATGTAGCTGTCCAGTTTTCCCAGCACCACTTATTGAAGAGACTGTCTTTTCTCCATTGTATATCCTTGCCTCCTTTGTCATAGATTAGTTGACCATAGGTACATGGGTTTAGCTCTGGGCTTTCTATCCAGTTCCATTGATCTGTGTGTTTCTGTTTTTGTGCCAGTACCATATTGTCTTGATTACTATAACTTTATAGTATAGTCTGAAGCCAAGGAGTCTGATTCCTCCAGCTCCGTTTTTTACCTTCAAGACTGCTTTGGCTATTCGGGGTCTTTTGTGTCTCCATACACATTTTAAGATTTTTTGTTCTAGTTCCGTAAAAAATGCCACTGGTAATTTGATAGGGATTGCATTGAATCTGTAGATTGTCTTGGGTAGTATAGTCATTTTCACAATATTGATTCTTCCAATCCAAGAACATGGTATATCTCTCCATCTGTTGGTATCATCTTCAATTTCTTTCAACAGTGTCTTATACTTTTCTGCATTCAGGTCTTTTGTCTCCCTAGGTAGGTTTATTCCTAGGTATTTTATTCTTTTTGTTGCAATGGTAAATGGGAGTGTTTCCTTAATTTCTCTTTCAGATTTTTCATCATTGGTGTATAGGAATGCAAGATATTTCTGTGCATTAATTTTGTATCCTGCAACTTTACCAAATTCATTGATTAGCTCTAGTAGTTTTCTGCTGGCATCTTTAGGATTCTCTGTGTATAGTATCATGTCATCTGCAAACAGTGACAGTTTTACTTCTTCTTTTCCAATTTGTATTCCTTTTATTTCTTTTTCTTCTCTGATTGCCGTGGCTAGGGCTTCCAAAACTATGTTGAATAATAGTGGCGAGAGTGGACATCCTTGTCCTGTTCCTGATCTTAGAGGAAATGCTTTCAGTTTTTCACCATTGAGAATGATGTTTGCTGTGGGTTTGTCATATATGGCCTTTATTATGTTGAGGTAGGTTACCTCTATGCCCACTCTCTGGAGAGTTTTTATCATAAATGGGTGTTGAATTTTTTCCAAAGCTTTTTCTGCATGCATTGAGATGATCATATGGTTTTTATTCTTCAGTTTGTTAATATGGTGTATCACATTGATTGATTTGCATATATTGAAGAATCCTTGCATCCCTGGGATAAATCCCACTTGATTGTGGTGTATGATCCTTTTAATGTGTTGCTGGATTCTGTTTGCTAGTATTTTGTTGAGGATTTTTGCATCTATATTCATCAGTGATACTGGTCTGTAATTTTCCTTTTTTGTAGTATCTTTGTCTGATTTTGGTATCAGGGTGATGGTGGCCTCATAGAATGAGTTTGGGAGTGTTCCTTCCTCCACAATTTTTTGGAAGAGTTTCAGAAGGATGGGTGTTAGTTCTTCTCTAAATGTTTGATAGAATTCACCTGTGAAGCCATCTGGTCCTGGGCTTTTGTTTGTTGGAAGATTTTTAATCACAGTTTCAATTTCATTACTTGTGATTGGTTTGTTCATATTTTCTATTTCTTCCTGGTTCAGTCTTGGACGGTTATACCTTTCTAAGAATTTGTCCATTTCTTCCAGGTTGTCCATTTTATTCGCATAGAGTTGCTTGTAGTAGTCCCTTAGGATGCTTTGTATTTCTTCAGTGTCTGTTGTAACTTCTCCTTTTTCATTTCTAATTTTATTGATTTGAGTCTTCTCCCTCTTTTTCTTGATCAGTCTGGCTAATGGTTATCAATTTTGTTTATCTTCTCAAAGAACCAGCTTTTAGTTTTGTTGATCTTTGCTATTGTTTTCTTTGTTTCGATTTCATTCATTTCTGCTCTGATCTTTATGATTTCTTACCTTCTGCTAACTTTGGGTTTTGTTTGTTCTTCTTTCTCTAGTTCCCTTATATATAAGGTTAGATTGTTTATTTGAGATTTTTCTTGTTTCTTGACGTAGGCTTGTATAGCTATAGACTTCCCTCTTAGAACTGCTTTTGCTGCATCCCATAGGTTTTGGATCATCGTGTTTTCATTGTCATTTGTCTCTAGGTAGTTTTTTATTTCCTCTTTGATTTCTTCAGTGATCTCTTGGTTATTTGGTAACGTATTGTTTAGCCTCCATGTGTTTGTGTTTTTTACGTTTTTTCCCTGTAATTCACTTCTAATCTCATAGCGTGGTGGTCAGAAAAGATGCTTGATATGATTTCGGTTTTCTTAAATTTACTGAGGCTTGATATGTGGCCCAAGATGTGATCTATCCTGGAGAATGTTCCATGCACACTTGAGAAGAAAGTGTAATCTGCTGCTTTTGGATGGAATGTCCTATAAATATCAATTAAATCTATCTGGTCTATTCTGTCATTTAAAGCTTCTGTTTCCTTATTTATTTTCATTTTGGATGATCTGTCCATTGGTATAAGTGAGGTGTTAAAGTCCCCCACTATTTTTGTGTTACTGTCGATTTCCTCTTTTATAGCTGTTAGCAGTTGCCTTATATATTGAGGTGCTCCTATGTTGGGTGCATATATATTTATAATTGTTATATCTTCTTCTTGGATTGATCCCTTGATCATTATGTAGTGTCCTTCCTTTTCTCTTGTAACATTCTTTATTTTAAAGTCTATTTTATCTGATATGAGTATTGCTACTCCAGCTCTCTTTTGATTTCCATTTGCATGGAACATCTTTTTCCATCCCCTCACTTTCAGTCTGTATGTGTCCCTAGGTCTGAAGTGGGTCTCTTGTAGACAGCATATATATGGGTCTTGTTTTTGTATCCATTCAGCAAACCTGTGTCTTTTGGTTGGAGCATTTAATCCATTCACGTTTAAGGTAATTATCGATATGTATGTTCCTATGACCATTTTCTTAATTGTTTTGGGTTTGTTTTTGTAGGTCCTTTTCTTCTCTTGTGTTTCCCACTTAGAGAAGTTCCTTTAGCATTTGTTGTAGAGCTGGTTTGGTGGTGCTGAATTCTCTTAGCTTTTGCTTGTCTGTAAAGCTTTTGATTTCTCCATCGAATCTGAATGAGATCCTTGCCAGGTAGAGTAATCTTGGTTGTAGGTTCTTCCCTTTCATCACTTTAAGTATATCATGCCACTCCCTTCTGGCTTGTAGAGTTTCTGCTGAGAAATCAGCTGCTAACCTTATGGGAGTTCCCTTGTATGTTATTTGTCGTTTTTCCCTTGCTTCTTTCAATAATTTTTCTTTGTCTTTAATTTTTGCCAATTTGATTACTGTGTGTCTTGGCGTGTTTCTCCTTGGGTTTATCCTGCCTGGGACTCTCTGCACTTCCTGGACTTGGGTGGCTATTTCCTTTCCCATGTTAGGGAAGTTTTCGACTATAATCTCTTCAAATATTTTCTCTGGTCCTTTCTCTCTCTCTTCTCCTTCTGGGACCCCTATAATGCGAATGTTTTTGTGTTTAATGTTGTCCCAGAGGTTTCTTAGGTTGTCTTCATTTCTTTTCATTTTTTTTTTTCTATTCTGTTCTGCAGCAGTGAATCCCACCATTCTGTCTTCCAGGTCACTTATCCGGTCTTCTGCCTCAGTTATTCTGCTATTGATTCCTTCTAGTGTAGTTTTCATTTCAGTTATTGTGTTGTTCATCTCTGTTTGTTTGTTCTTTCATTCTTCTAGGCCTTTGTTAAACATTTCTTGCATCTTCTCAATCTTTGCCTCCATTCTTTTTCCGAGGTCCTGGATCATCTTCACTATCATTGTTCTGAATTCTTTTTCTGGAAGGTTGCCTATCTCCACTTCATTTAGTTGTTTTTCTGGGGTTTTATCTTGTTCCTTCATCTGGTACATAGCCCTCTGCCTTTTCATCTTGTTTATCTTTCTGTGAATGTTGTTTTTGTTCCACAGGCTGCAGGATTGTAGTTCTTCTTGCTTCTGCTGTCTGCCCTCTCTAGAATGTTCTTCTTTCAGATCTTTCCGTGGTTGGCTCTCCCCCTTTGTGATTCTTGAGAATATTGTGAACAAACATTAGTAAAATCGATGTGCTCTGAGTTCATCAGATAAGAATACTATGTAAGTCAAAAAGTATGTGATTGAGTCACAACAGGGTTTGGGGATTCACGATCCATTCAGTGTACTCATTCAGGGGAAAATAGCCCATTTTAACTGTGTAGAATTCATTGCTTTTAAGATCTTTTGGAAAATCATGTTATTCACTTCAAATCTGCCCCGTGTATAGCTTTGCATTCCTCTTTTAATTCCCATTGTTCTTTTCTTAGTAGAGAAAGCATGTATCTGGTCTTTATCTTTGTTAAATTTATTCAGTAAATGCAATTCTCCAACATGGTGATCACTTTTGTGGCACTTCTCTGTAGTTCTTAGAGTTGATGAAGTTCATGGAGAACTTCCACCTGAAGCTGAAATGTGTTTGACCATTGCATTGTGCTATGCATGTAACAAACACCAGTTAAGTCATCAATTAAATATAATGTTAAGTTGAAGTCTTTTTAAACAATAATATTAATCGGAACCTTAGTATTAGTGAATTTATGTTTAGGTGAAATGTCGTCGATCTATCTTGCTTCAATGTATCTAGATATTCTAGCATCTATGGCAGGATTGTATTCCTTAGGTCTCTGCCCCCTCCTTCACTTCCACAAGAAACAGACTATAAAATAATACTCATCCCTTCCTGTCCATCTGGATGTCAGATGGAAGCAAAGAGATCCATGGCACTTTGAAATAACTGAGGTGGCCCGGGTAGCATTTCGTAATGCAATTTGCAAAGCCAGGGTCTAATATCCACATCTCTGTTTGAACTATCACTAAGTGGATAATGGAGGCCACATTTTCCTCCAGAGTCACACTATTTCCACATCTTCTAATTCATTATTCTTGAAGCACTTTGAGATACCTAGACTAGAATTAGAGTTTAGGCAATGCTATTCATCGGCCAACAGAGTACATTGCAGAAGCGTCTTCTTTAAGCCCTTGACCTTTTCCCAACAAACATTTCCTTTACCTATACTGAGCCAGCCTATGTTTTCACACACAATTTGTTGTTCTTGGAATGCCCGCTCAAGACAAAGGAGAAAAGGGGAAATGGAGAAAAAGAAAAAAAATGGAAAATCAAGCAAGGCAGCATAGCTCCAAGAAAATCCTTAGAAGAATATAGGAGAAATGAATTGGCCAGTCTTCACAATTTGAAAGCTATCTGTTATATACCTTCCCAGAATAGTATTAATGCCTTAAGAAAAGTTTGACAGAATTCTTGAACAGACACTCTGGTAGTCAGCAGGACTGTTCCAGTCCTCCTTGCCCCAGGTTTATTGTAGGATTGCACTTCCTAACTGTTCATGGTTGTCTGGGGCTATGTAACTAGTCTGGCAAATGAAGAGTGAGCAAAAGTGAAGTATTACTTCTGGGCTACAGTGAGACTCTTCAGAGTGTTTTTTTCCCTCTGGCACAACAGGCGAGATTCAAAATGTTGACTGTTAGACTGTCTACCTTAGTACCCGTGATAAGCACCTGGCCACGTGCAACTGTCAAGTAGCATGGGCAAGAAATAAACCTTTATTATTTTAAGACACTGAGATATGATGTTGTGTTTTATGGTAGCACAACCCACACTATTCTATTACAAATACCAACTTTGTTAAGAATGAAAGGATAGTCCTCAGCAAGAATTTCCAATGCTTCAAGCAACTTTTAACCTGTATTGAGACCTTGGTTTGATAATAAAGTAATGGCGTAGATGCATGTAATATGATACGAATTATTCTCATGTAGTAATTTATTGAATGCTTTTTAGTTTTCCATAGATCTATTCAGCAGTTCCAGCCATTTGCATAATATGAGTCAGTTCCAGGATGAAAAAAGTCTACCCTTTATATAATGAACAGGTTCACCTGCCCCCAGGTGACTGGTTGGTTCCCTTCAATATACTGCTATATCAGGGGCTCACCACTGTTCTCTCTTAATGCTGTACTTAGTACACCACAATGTCAGTAGTCAGATAAACACTTCAGTGGGAGGAAATATTGAGTCCCTAATATTATGTCCACTGTGTTCATGAGTCCAGTGGGCATGAACTGGAATGGTTGAAGAAAGACAGTGACACCCACAGTGTGGATCATATGGTCAACCTGAATGACAGTGCTTAGAAGAGGGGGCCATTAATGATAATTTATATGGAAAACAAATAATCTTCCATTCTGGTCCCATTTCAAGAGATCCATTCACATATCTCCTCCCCAAAGCACCTTGTCACCAAACTTATAACCTTCTCTCTATGTCCCTGCCCATCTGGCCAAAGAAATTCTTCCCTGTTCATGCACCACCATAGACCTGTATTTCTGACAATCTCTCCAGTTGCAAAGCTTTCCACTTTGACCTTCCTAACATAGATAAATTTTGCTCCCCTCTGGTAAAACAGATCAAGTGGGGAATGAATGGACTACTCTATTTCAGTTCTAGAAATGCCATGTACAATTAGTTACCACCAAAGGTAACTTCAGATCAAAGCACTTTTATTACCACCTTGGCTCTGCTGCCAATTACCTTGGCTCTGCTGCCTAATAGAATAACTATTACAATCTTATCCCTTTTCATTAGGTGCTGCTGCTTTGCCTCTTTCACCCAGGGATTTCATAACCCCACTGATATCAGAGAGTCTGTTTCAGTGTCACCATTTCCCATTTTCGTCCATGGCCTACAGAGAACAGACACTACAGGGCTTTGGCTAATGTACTTTTCTACACTGACATAATTCTCAATTCTGTGGTGAAGACAGAATTAAGGGGTGATTGAGCCAGTTGCCTATAAAAAAATAATCCATTTCAGTAGTCTTATTTCCCTAAGACTTTGGATTTTTTTCCTACATTATACTAAGGAAATTCTGACATCCCAAATTCATTAATGATAGACCAATATTGAATCCAGGTTTTAATCAACTCACTGAGAAACCATTTAAAAGCACTCCCAGGTGCTCAGACTGGAACTCTAAATCAAGAAATAGTTTAAAAAGCTCTAGTCATATAAACCCATATTAACAATGTCAAGCCTATCTTAAAATGATATCTTTGCCATCCTTGTCTAGAATCTGAGAGTCCATTCCTCAGATTTTTCTTTTACATGTTAATACAATATTGCAATTATTTTGATGTGAAAACCTTATTTTTCCTGGTTTACTTTTTAATTGGCCCCCAGGGGAATTTTGCAACCTGACTCCACTTATAGGCCTTGAGGCAAAGAATGGAAGTAGACATATTTTTTTTTAAATAGATCTTTATTAGAATATAATTGCTTCACAATACTGTGTTAGTTTCTGTTGTACACCAAAGTGAGTCAGCCATATGCATACCTTTGTCCCCATATACCCTCCCTCTTGAACCTCCCTCCCATCCTACCTATCCCACCCCTCTAGGTCATCGCAAAACATCGAGCTGATCTCCCTGTGCTATGCTGCTGCTTCCCACTAGCTAACTATTTTACATTCGATATTGTATATATGTCGATGCTACTCTCACTTCGCCCCAGCTTCCCCCTCCCAACCCGTGTCCTCAAGTCCCTTCTCTATGTCTGCATCTTTATTCCTGCCCTGCAACTACGTTCATCAGTACCATTTTTTTTTTTTTTTTAGATTCCATATATATGCGTTAGCATATGGTATTTGTTTTTCTCTTTCTGACTTACTATACTCTGTGGCAGACTCTAGGTCCATCTACCTCAATACAACTGGACAGCTACATGTAAAAGAATGAAATTAGACCACTACCTAACACCATACACAAAAATAAACTCCAAATGGATTCAAGACCTGGATGAAAGACCAGACACTATAAAACTCTTAGAGGAAAACATAGGAAAAACACTCTTTGACATAAACCACAGCAAGATCTTTTTTGACCCACCTCCTACAGTAATGGTAATAAAACCAAAAATAAACAAATGGGACTTAATTAAACTTAAAAGCTTTTGCACAGCAAAGGAAACCATAAACAAGACAAAAAGGCAACCCTCAGAATGGGAGAAAATATTTGCAAATGAAACAACAGACAAAGGATTAATCTCTAAAATATACAAACAGCTCATGGAACTCAATATCAAACAAACAAACAATCCAATTAAAAAATGGAGCAGAAGACCTAAATAGACATTTCACCAAGGAAGACATACAAATGGCCAAGAGACACATGAAAAGCTGCTCAAAATCACTAATTATTAGAGAAATGCAAATCAAAACTACAAAACCCTCCCACCAACAGTGCAGGAGGGTTCCCTTTTCACCACACCCTTTCCAGCATTTATTGTTGCTAGATTTTTTGTTAATGGCCAGACTTGAATGTAGGAGTTCCTCACTGCATTAAACCATACAGAGGCTATGGCCCAGGGACCACTATTCAGAAATAGGAGGGTAATTCTTATGCTGTTGATGGGAATGTAAATTGATACAGCCACTATGGAGAATAGTATGGAGGGTCCTTAAAAAACTAAAAATAGAACTACCGTATGACCCAGCAATCCCACTCCTGGGCATATACCCAGAGAAAACCATAATTCAAAAAGAGACATGTACCACAATGTTCATTGCAGCACTGTTTACAATAGCCAGGACATGGAAGCAACCTAAGTGTCCATTGACAGATGAATGGATAAAGAAGATGTGGCACATATATACAATGGAATATTACTCAGCCATAAAAAGAAACAAAATTGAGTTATTTGTAGTGAGGTGGATGGACCTAGAGTCTGTCACACAGAGTGAAGTAAGTCAGAAAGAGAAAAACAAATACCGTATGCTAACACATATATATGGAATCTAAAAAAAAAATGATTCTGACGAACCTAGGGGCAGGACAGGAATAAAGATGCAGACTTAGAGAATGGACTTGAGGACATGTAGAGGGGGAAGGGTAAGTTGGGATGAAGTGAGAGAGTAGCAATGACATATATACACTACCAAATGTAAAATAGCTAGCTAGTGGGAAGCAGCTGCATAGCACAGGGAGGCAGCTCAGTGCTTTGCGACCACCTAGAGGGGTGGGATAGGGAGGGTGGGAGGGAGGCTCAAGAGGGAGGTGATATGGGGATATATGTATACATGTAGCTGATTCACTTTGTTATACAGCAGCAACTAACACAACATTGTAAAGCAATTATACTCCAATAAAGGTGTTTAAAAAGAAAAAAAAAGATACGTGTATCCCAATGTTCACTGCAGCACTATTTACAATAGCCAGGACATGGAAGCAACCTAAATGTCCATCAACAGAGGAATGGATAAAGAAGATGTGGTACATATATACAATGGAATATTACTCAGCCATAAAAAGGAATGAAATTGTGTCATTTGCAGAGACGTGAATGGACCTAGAAACTGTTATACAGAGTTAAGTCAGAAAGAGAAAAACAAATATCGTATATTAACGCATATATGTGGAATCTAGAAAAATGGTATAGATGATCTTATTTGCAAAGCAGAAATAGAGACACAGAGGTAGAGAACAAATGTATGGATACCAAGGGGGAAAGGGGGGCGGTGGGATGAACTGGGAGATTGAGATTGACATACAGATACACTATGGATACTATGTATAAAATAGTTAACTAATGAGAACCTACTGTATAGTACAGGGAACTCGGTGCTCGGTGCTCTGGCTAATTCACTTTGCTGTACAGCAGAAACTGACACAGCAGTGTAAAGCAGCTATACTCCAATAAAAAAAAAATAGTAGAGTTACAAGATAGAAGTGGAGGCCCTTGATGTCTTCAAGCAGAAGTACCAGCTTGGACATTATAAATAAATTTGTCTAATCTAAACCATCACCATTTTGGGATTACTAATACAGCAGCTGGACTGATATCCTAACACATAATTTGTACCTAAAAGTGAGGTGCTACTGGAATAAAACCGGTAATGGAAGACATCGGCAGTCAGGCAACAGTTGTGAGGCTACTGCAGACTGGAACACTGGTGACTCATGCTATGGCAAAACATTTTATAAAACTATCACCAATGATACTTAAATTGCAGACCACATGCTTATAGGGCCTATAGCTCTATGGCAGTGTTTCTCAACATATGTCCTATTGGCATTTGGGGTAGAATAATTTTTTTGTTGTTCAAGAATACCCTATATGGGAAAAGAATCTTAAAAAAGAGTGGATATGGGCTTCCCTGGTGGCGCAGTGGTTGAGAATCTGCCTGCCAATGCAGGGGACACGGGTTCGAGCCCTGGTCTGGGAAGATCCCACATGCCGCGGAGCAACTGGGCCCGTGAGCCACAACTACTGAGCCTGCGCGTCTGGAGCCTGTGCTCCACAACAGGAGAGGCCGCGATAGTGAGAGGCCTGCGCACTGCGATGAAGAGTGGCCCCCACTTGCCGCAACTAGAGAAAGCCCTCGCACAGAAACGAAGACCCAACACAGCCATAAATAAATAAATAAATTTTAAAAAAAAAGAGTCTCTTATAAAAAAAAAAAAAGAGTGGATATATGTATATGTGTAACTGATTCACTTTGCTGTATACCTGAAACTAACACAACATTATAAATCAACTGTACTCCAGTAAAAATTTTTTAAAAATAAAAACAAATAGGAGAGTAAGACAACTCCAAGGGGAGAGAGAGATCAGAGAGGGGGGCTTGTGTGTTTAGGTAATGTCATTCAACAGCCCAACAGGGAGTCTGGGTCAGAGAGTTTTGAAAGGCAGCAGTAGCTTGGCATCTTTTATACTGATGGGTCTTATCTATGGCTAGCTGATGTGGGTGTTGTTTCGTGCGTGTGGAAAGCAGGGAGGCTCTCAGTAGCTTAAAATATGCTTATTTGGGCTATGATTAAAGCAAGTGGATATCTAAAAATTTTATATTAGTGCTGATTGCCTTTTGAGCTAATAGGAGTCAGTCTGCTATAAACAAACAACATACAGCTAATATACAGAGACCATCTTTGGCTCATTTATAAAACACTGGGAAATCAGAAGACTTTTGATTTTTTTATTACCTCAACTCTGCTGTTATAAGAGAGAAGATATTATCTTAGAGCAGTCATAGGAATTCCTTGGTTCCCTAATGATATTTTGAGACATTCAAAGCTCTACAGCATAGTTAAAATTAGCCATTCCACCCACACAGTCTTTTTATGTTTGAACCAGCATTAATGGACTGTCCAAACAGTCATTCAATCTAGATAGCTTGTCTTCAGTAGGACTTCATTCTAGGATCAACACAAGAGGTAATTTGAATAACTGTTTTACCACTGGCTGACATAGGGACATATCTGATTTTCTAATGATAACTGGACCCTGGCCACAGAGCCAACTAAAGATTTGCATTTCTTTAAACGTTGATTACCTGTAACCACTTCATGAAGCAGTTATTGTAACACTCAAACTTCACATACAAATAGACAACAGAATTCATTCTAGTTAGTTCAGGCAGAAGGGATTTAATAGAGGAAATTATATGAATGCAAAATTGTAGATTAGCAAGCTCTAAACTAAGTTGTGAGTAACAACTCTCACTCTCTAGAATCCTCTATCACAAGGACACTGATACAAAAGATCAAAGACTCTGAATGCTGTTGCTGCTCCTGAGTATAAAACCACATCACCTCTGCCATGATCCAGGTCAGAAAAAAAGAAAAAGGAGTGGGGGGGGGGGGTGCTTCACTCCCTCCTTCTCTTAACATGGCACAGTTCCTAATTAAAGATTTTGGAGATTGAATTGCATTCATTCTATTATTCATTCATGCATTTATTCCTAAAACGTCTACCATATACTTAGTTACTGTTCAAGGTGCTAAGGATGCGGCAGTGACCAATACAAGCAAATCTCTTTCTTATAGAGGCAAGGTAATAAACAAATAGAAATTTCTTCATGTACTATGCCATATGGTAATAAATGATTTTGAGAAAATTAAAGTAGGATGAAAGGAAAGGATAATTTTTTTTTTTAAAAAAAGGAGGGATTACTATTCTATGTTTCTCAATCAAGGAAAGCTTTAATGATGTATGGCAATTATAGTAACATTTGAGCAGAGACCTGAAAGAATTGAGGGAATTAACCATAAACATATCTGGGAAAAGAGGAGAATGTGTTCAAAGGCTCTGAGGCAAGAGCCTGGTATGTTTAAGAAATAGCAAAGCAGTTCAGTTAGCGAGGGTCAGGGTGAGAAAAAGAGTGAGTGAAGAGAATGAGGTTAGAGTTGGTGTGAGTCCTCTGATTAGGTAGTGCCTTTTAAATTGTGCTAAGAACTTTAGCTATTCTTCTGCATGAAATAGTAAGATATTGGAAGGCTCTATGTAAAAGAGTGACATGATTTGACACAGCCTTGAATAATTTCATTCTGGCCACTCTGTGGAGAATAGAGTAGTAGTCTAATTCTAACTGCACTGTAGAGCTTTGGATCCCTCTATTTCTCAAGTGAAAAGTCTAGAGTAGTCCACTTAAGAAGTTATAATGCATTGGACCAGGATAGTGGTGATGAAAGCAGTAAGGTGTCAGTTTCTGGATGTATTTTGGAGGTAGAATCTATAGGATTTGCTGTCAAATGTAAGAGAAAGAGATGAGTCAAGGATGGCACCAACATTTTTAACCTGATAAACTAAAATTGCCATTAATTGAGATGATGTTGAGTTCGTGGTTGGATGTACGTTTGGAGTTCAAGAGAGAAAGCAAGATATAAAAAGTATATCAACATATAGAAAGTACTTAAAGCTGTGAACTAGATACTATTACCTAAGTGTACATGTACATAGAGAAGAGACCCAAGGTTTGAACTCTAAAATACCGTGAGGTTTAGTAATACAGAAATGGAGGATAATCTAGCAAATGAGACTAAGAATGACACCAAGAGTGAGTAATTTCCTGAACATTAAGTAAAGAACATGTTTCAGGGCTTCCCTGGTGGCGCAGTGGTTTAGAGTCTGCCTGCCAATGCAGGGGACACGGGTTCGAGCCCTGGTCTGGGAGGATCCCACGTGCCGCGGAGCAACTAGGTCCGTGAGCCACAACTACTGAGCCTGCGCGTCTGGAGCCTGTGCTCCGCAACAAGAGAGGCCGCGATAATGAGAGGCCCGCGCACCGCGATGAAGAGTGGCCCGCACTTGCCACAGCTAGAGAGGGCCCTCGCGCGGAGGTGAAGACCCAACACAGCCATAAATAAATAAATAAAATAAACCCAAAGTTTGAAAAAAAAAAAAAAAAAGAACATGGTTCAAAAAGAAACAGCATGCTGTATCAAATACTGTTGACAAGTCAAACAAGAACAGGGAGTTGGCCATTAGATACAGCTATGTTGAAACACTGGTGATCTCGACAGCTGTTCAGGAGACTTACAAAAATGAAAGCTTGATTAGAGTAGGTTCAAGGGAGAATGGAGGAAAGGAAATAGGGACAATAAATATAGACAACTCTTTCAAGGGACTATAGCTGAAAATCATATGGGTCAAATGAGTTTTTAAAATAGGAGATATTATAGCAGGTTTATATTCTGATGTAATGATTCAGTAGAGAGTGAAAATTTGATGATGCCAGAGATAAAGGAGGACAAAAATAAAAGGATATCATTGAGAAGTCAAAGGTCATAGAATGCAATGAAATTCATTCAAACTAATAGGAGACAAGAAGAGTGTATGGTGGTGGTGTTCGGAAAATCTTATTTGATTGCTTATATTTTCTCAGTGAACTAAGTAAGAGTGAGGATGGGAGGGGGCAGAAGTAGAGTTGTTTTGAGGTCTGAGAAAAAAAGTTACATAATATCCCATCTAGGATAAGAGGAGAGCGCATAGATTGGTGAAATGTAGCATTGCAAAGCAGCACAATGAGTACAGTTGAGGTTAATGGTCATAAGTTAAAATAAGACTAATCAGCATGGTTGTATGATTTTCTGCGCCCATTTTTACTGCTCAGGTGCTGGCAGAGTATGAAGAGAGTTGAATTTAACCAGCTCTAGTACTTTTCCAAGTGAGTTTGAAAGAGAAAGAGAGAGGCGAGACAGTTGAAGTCATAAGCAAGGATGTGCTCACAAAGATGAACCATGTAATAGTAATAGTAAATTAATAGAATCATTGAATTGTGTGTCCTAGTCATATAACATTCTTGCAATTGGGATAATAGAAGCAGCATGCTAGAAATATAGGAAGTAGTGGACATAGTGAAGGGTTTGAAACTAAGAACACAGTTAGTGCAGTTTTGGGTAGTGAAACAACCTGACATATGACCTTAAAAATAGGGGACTGAGGTAAGGCCAAGGAGATCCCTGGAGGACAGAAGGCCAAGAAACAGCGAAACCAAGCACATGAAAAGAGTATCTTACACAGATATTGAAATCACTATGAGTTATGAAATGTGTGGTGTTAGAAGGAATGACAAGAAAGCCAGAAGCTCAAATCTTTAAGCAACGCCAGTAGCGTATGAGGACAGCTAA
The DNA here is from genome assembly GCF_009873245.2 of Balaenoptera musculus. NCBI lineage: Eukaryota > Metazoa > Chordata > Mammalia > Artiodactyla > Balaenopteridae > Balaenoptera > Balaenoptera musculus. Next base: position 91,859,424 of record NC_045788.1, read on the forward strand.
TAAGGAAGAAGAGTGGGTATTATATTTTGAAAAAAATGGACTTCTGAAACTGGAGGTGAAAATCTTCAAAGGAACCTGCAAAAAATAATTTTAAGTTTTCCATCCTCTGTAGTCTGGAATGGGGTTGGAACAAATGTTGAGTGTGCCAGTCCAAATGTTCACCACAAATCTCATTAAATTATATGCAAAATTTTGTGTATGTGTCTATGTATCTCTTTTAGAGAATATAACTTTATAGCCTTACTCAGAATTTCAGTGGGTCCATGATCCAGGAAAGTTTTACAGGCATTTATAAACGTTAAATTTAATTAAATATTTATCGGGCATCTATTTGCCAAGTACTGTTCTTGGAATTGAGACCTAAAGATGTGTAAGACAGAATCTTTATCATAAAATTTCTTAGACTCTGGTTCTTGTGGGGTAGGAATGAGGATATTTGTGAGGGGAAAATCTGTATTACAAGGTTTATTTGAATGAGCGCTACGGGGAGCAAAAGGGACGTTCTATAGGATTGTAAGTGAAGAAGTTATTCTTTGTGACTGGATGGTTCAGAGAAGCCATAAAGGAAAGAGTAAACTTGAATTAGACTTTAAAGAGTAAAGGTGTTTCTATAAATAAAGGGAAGAACCAGGCTCAAGAAATGATGTTTAAAAAGTCATAGTCTTAGAATTTCAGTATCTCCTCTGGGATGACAATAAATATTATTGAATCCTAGAGTTCAGGAAAGGACAGGATGCAGTAGAAGATGTTTCCTTTTGGGCCATTTCAGGAAAAGTTTGGAACATGACATGAGAGTGTGCAGACTTCTGCAGACAGCAGGGAGCTAATGAATATTACTTGAGACTACAAGTGACATGTGACATGATCCAACTTGTGATTTAGGAAAAAAATATTTCAACAGCAATGCAAAGAATGAATTAGAAAGTCAGGAGATTAGAAGAAGGGAGAGATCTTTAGATGACTAATACCATGATCTAGACAAAAAATTGTGAAGCTTAAATTAGGATGATAGCTGTGGGGAGTGGACAAAAGGACATACTCATTAAAAAAAATAAAATAGAGTAGAATCTCTAGTACTTGGCTACTGATACATTTGCTTGGGTGAGAAGGGGTATAGAAGGTTGAAAAAAACGGAAGAATGAAAAATTATTAGTATTTATAGCTTTTGAAACTGGGTCCCTGGTAGTGCCATTACCAGAGAAGAGACTCAACATGGGAGAGATTTTCAGTGGATGCTGAGAGGGGAGAGTGGAATAGAGATGAAATCAGTATGGCGTGTGCAGGAGGTTTCAACTCTATCTGTAATATTGATTCCTTTTTGAAAAATCTGAAGCAAGTATGGCATTCATACAGCTGATTGTGGAAACAGGTGTCCTTTCTATTTTTCTCCTTGTATGTTTGCAACATTTCATTAAATTGTTTTTAAACTTAGTGCAATGCTTTAAAAAAAAAAAAAGATTTACTGTGTTCAATCTCAGTCTTTGTGTTCATAGGAAATTCAGGGTTGGAGTTCAGGAGGGATCGGGGTTCAAAATACAGATTTAGATGTCCTTAGCTTTGAAGTGACATTAAAATCACTTATTTCATTGGATAATTTAGATGAGGAAGAGAACGTGAATCACAGAGGGCTAATAGAGTAACTTGAAGATTAATACTAATAGCGATAATAAAAATATCAATAGCTCCCACCCAATCTGATAGCCAGACAGCAATACCCAGTAACGTCATTCCCATTGTTTACAGGCTAGTAGCTGTACTTGCTGGCTGGTGCATCTGCTCTGATTCACAGTTGGTTAGGTACTTATCTTCAGCTACCCTGGACTAAAAATCATTATATTTAAGAAGGATCCAGTGGTGAAGTCTGAGGATGAACAATCAGTGAAATAATAGGAGGAAAGCATTTCAAGAAGGTGTCAAACATATGTGCGATTGGGCGATTCTTGGTAACAAATAAAAGCAGTTTCAGTAGAGAGGTGAGGGAATCGGTGCCAGATGGCTCAGTCATGTGCAAGAGTGTGTTTGTAGTGAAATGCGGGTAGCAAATACATATTACTTTTTTCCCAAGTTGGTTAGGGGAAGCAAAGAAAGAGATGATATATCAGTCAGGATTCTCTTGGTTACAAGTGAAAGAAAACATGAATTCAAAACACCTTAAATGACCACAAGAAAAGAAAAAATTGGAGGTTGGGGTAAGGAGTGATAATTAACCATATCTGGCTTGTAAACACACTTCAGGCAAGGCTAGATCCAGAGACTTTTAATGATGTGGTCAGGTTCTAGTTTTTCTTTTTCCATACAGTTCTTGGGGCTCTATCGTCCCTGGATTTGACGCAGAACAAAAAATAGAATCACTTTCTCAGAATTTCCAGCAATCAGGTGCCTAGGGTTGAGTGCATTGCTTTTTTCAGTTCATAACACATCAACTTGCAACTGGCCCTTACAAAACATCATGCTTTAAATATATGTTTATGTATTTACCTATGTATTTCTATCACTATGTGCCGATCCCACTCTGCTTTCCCTATGAAAACCATTTAATTTGTTTATTGTTTGTCTTTTTATTTATTGTGTTTTTGCAAAATGTGTACTATTTTGTGTAATTGTGTTTGAACTTAATGAGATGGATGTTATGTATACTACTGTTTCACTAAGCACTGTTTTTAGGTTCCAGTTATGTTACTACTGTACATGGAATCCATTGATTCTCTTTGCTATATAACACCCCACAGTGTGCAACTACCATATTTCCCTTGTTTTTCTCAGTGATAGACATTCAGGCTGCCCCTAACTCCCTATTCTACAAACAGTGTATTTATTCACAAATATGATGGGCCTCTACAATGTGCCAGGCACTGTTTCAGGCACATGAGACACATCAGTGAATAAAACAGACACTGCTGCAATAAACATCCTTATCCATGGCCCCTTGTGGATCTGTGAGAAAATTTCCCTGATACATATTTAGGAGCACGGTCCAGCAAAATTCTTTATGCATTGGATTTTAGTGGGCCATGTGCCCCATCCATGAACCAATCACTGTGTTGGGGGAATATGATGGACTAATTAGCTTAGGCTAGATAAAGGCTTACCCCTAAACCAGTGGGCGGGGGCAGTTGTGGAATGTAGCTCACTCAAAGCAAATGAGGAGAGGAGTATCACACTGAAAGAAATTGAGGAAAGTAGATGATGAATGAATGCTGAGTAGAAAATACAACAAGAAGTCCTCTCATATGAGAAGGCAGCTTGGTGGGGAGCCTCCCACCGCTGTGCCCAAGAGATCTGAATGCCTCATGATGAGGAAAAGTATTTTAAAATCAAAACACACAAACAAAAACAGGTTCTCATTCAGCCCATCTGAATGGCATCAAAGGTCTGCATTTCTGTCCAGCTCCCAGATGATGTTGATGCTGTTCATACAGGCTCCACATTCTAAGAACCGCTGCTCTCGTGTAAAGGTTAACAGTAATTAAATGTGGTCATCTACCAGTGCTGTGAGGATTAAAGGAAATCCCGTATATTAAAGTGCTTGATGATCTTAAACATGCAACTTCTTTTTTTTTTTTTTTTAATAAATTTATTTATTTATTTTTGGCTGTGTTGGGTCTTCGTTTCTGTGCGAGGGCTTTCTCTAGTTGCGGCGAGCGGGGGCCACTCTTCATCGCGGTGCGCGGGCCTCTCACTGTCGCGGCCTCCCTTGTTGCGGAGCACAGGCTCCAGACGCGCAGGCTCAGTAGTTGTGGCTCACGGGCCTAGTTGCTCCGCGGCATGTGGGATCTTCCCGGGCCAGGGCTCGAACCCGTGTCCCCTGCATTGGCAGGCAGATTCTCAACCACTGCGCCACCAGGGAAGCCCCAACATGCAACTTCTTAAATGTTGGCTGTTACTATTTCATTTGTTATGTGACTCTTAAGGTGAATAATTATATTAATCTTTGATGAGGTTTCAAGAAAAAAATATAAAGAAAGGATGGAATGTAAGTCTGATTAGTCTAAATATTAACTTCACTGACTTCACAAATTTTCTAATGATCATCTAGGTTTTTGCTAATGACTTGTTGATTCTTACTAGAGTTTGCAGAAAGACTGTTTAGTCATATATTTAACTCCGTGACAAGGTCAGGTCAGAAAGCTCACTCTTTGAAATATAACCTAATAAAATCAATATAAAATGGATAGGTTCAGCCAGCTATAAGATGGTATCTGAGAGGGATATTAATGAGACACTCAGCAAGCCTTTTGCAAAACCAGCAAGTCATCTCTTGTGTCTAATAAAAACTGGAGTGCCTCAGTCTAATTAAGGTGACCAGAATGTATTCTCAGGCCTACAGTTTAACCATGGAAGAAGGAAGCTGTGTTGTTACCTGCTTAATATGATGATGAGTTAAAGAAGGGAGGTGACCTGCCTAAATAACACAAAAAATAAATAATTGAACAGTAATAATGTTTTGATGTATACCCAGCACTTTCCAGAGAAGGGGGTTAATATATCTGGTAGACATAAGACAATAGAGGGGAACAGTTTAATAAATCACAGGGAGAATTCACTGGGCTTAACTTTTGTTTTTAGCAAATAGCTGGTAAAACCATGAAAAAATATTTTTTTTTGAATTAAGCTATATTCCAGTTATTTTTTTGGCCCCTGGGTGCCCTGCGAGAGAAAGGCAGTACCCTGGACCCTAGCCATTGAGGTTTTCTAACATTGCAAAAATCTAAATATATTTTCCTCCTTCCCTTTCTGCCATTCAGCTAGAAGCTGGATCTTTATTACATGGACTCAGAGGAGGTACTTGGTGACATTTAGGTCCTTAAAAAATGCTTTAAATGTTGAGAAGGAGGTAAAGAGGAAAAAGGAGGTCCTTGGGAATAGAAAATGTATCCTGGGGAAGCAAGGGGTGAAGGGGGGCTTAACCTCTCCTGTCATCCCTAGAAAGCAATTCTCCTGGCCTGTAGTCTCTGATATCATCACACATTTTGAGTTTGGTGAATGAAAGTCCCTTTCCAAGAGCTATTCAATTTTGAATTAACTCACAAGTTTGTGTTTCTGGGATAGCAAAGTTAAGGACCACATCCCATGCCCTGTGTCCTGATGACCACACCAGGTTTATCAAAACCTTAAGAGTCCCTGACTTAGCAGCTCAGTGACCCCTTCTTTTGACATTTTTTTTTTTTTTTTTTTGCAGCAGCAGTTTAGTACATTTTCTCTTTTAGAAAAAAAAATTTTTTTTGGTTAAAACTTTTTTATTCAAATCAAATCATGTCATGAAATATTTATTCTAATTATAGTCATTCCTCATTTTATATTCTTATGTTTCATATTTTCTTTTATTTACAAAGCAAGTCATTTCTATTTTTTTTTTAAACTTTTAATATATTAAAGTCTCTGTATCTCCCAATTTGGTGACCAAAATATGCTTGGGTTTTAAAAAACATAAATATTACAAATATGATGGTGAATCTCTGGCTACAAATAAAGCTGTTTCATCAAATGTAAATATGTTAATGATATTAATTCAGAACATCCTTCATAATGCATTTTATATTAATGTAGTAATATGCAAAAAAGAATAATAAACCACATTCAATTTCCTAAACATTAATTACGAGGCATTACTAGGCAAATCATCATGATAAATCTCTGCATTTGGGGACTATCTAGTTAAGCACCTAATTTTTGAGAAATATGTTAGTGTCAAACATAGCTCCATAATTAATTATAAGACTTCTACAGTGTCAGAGTGATTAGACTTATTTTGTTTGACTCCAAAGGGCAGAGTAAGGGCCAATGAGTAGAATTATAAGGAGTGCAGTTTTTTTTTTTTATTAGAATGACATTTCTAAGAAATAGATCTGTTGAAAAAATGGAATGGACTTCCCAAAACTGAAAATCTTCATGCAATGATTATGATCACTTACAGGTGATATTGAGGGCATTTGGATACCACATAAGGAGTAGACCAAGTGATCTCTGAGATCCAATCCCATTTGAAATTATGGTCTGAGGGGTATCTAATAGTTTGACTGCATTTAGTCCTAAAATTCTAAAATCTAAATGAGACTACAAACACTATACTCTGAATATAAATTCATTCCCTGGTAATGGTACTTTTTCTTCTTTATATTCTCCCCCAAGACTATGAGAAACCCCAAGGCATGACAGATGCCTTGTTTATCTCTGAATTCACAGTACAGTACATGGTACATTGTTAGAATTCAATTATTCTGTTAAATGGGGACTGGACAATATTTGGAGGTATTGGCATACTTTTTTTTAATCAATATATTTCTTCCTTTCCTTTCCTGCCATTCAACTAGAATGGATCTCCATTATATTGACTCTGAGAAGGTATATGGTACATCTAAACCCTTAGAAAAATATCTGAATGGTTGTGAAGGAAGTAAGTGTAAATGCAGGATTCTTGGGAATACAAAATGTATCTTGGAGAAGCAAGGGGTAGATAGGGCTTAACATCTCCCATCACTCCTAGAAACAAATTGTTTTGTGCTGTGATTCTCTGAAACTCTGAACCAAGTTCTGTCCCCTAGCTGGGTAACCTGCAGACAGAATCAGCAAGGTGGGTAAAGCAGACAGGCCCAGGGGCAGATCTATCAGTTATTCTGTCCCTTCCTCCTTCATCTCTGAGCTCTAGCCACCTTGACCTTCTTTCAGTTTCTCAGCAGGGCTGTAATCTTCCTATCTCAGGGACTTTACACTTGGACTGGGGTCTTCACTCTCTCTCTGCTTTCTCTCTCCTCTCAGACGTGGAAGTAGCCAAGAATCTCTTGACTCCAAAGAGTCAGGCAGACAGGAACACCAAGAGTCAGGCAGACAGGAACAACAACACATGCAGGCAGAACAACTGACATTGAGTAACCCTCAGTGTGAACTGATGACCAAGAAGAAGAAGCAGTGGGTTTCCCTGGTGGCGCAGTGGTTGAGAATCTGCCTGCCAATGCAGGGGACACAGGATCGAGCCCTGGTCCGGGAAGATCCCACATGCCGCAGAGCAGCTAGGCCCGTGAGCCACAACTACTGAGCCTGCGCGTCTGGAGCCTGTGCTCCGCAACGGGAGAGGCCGCGACAGTGAGAGGCCAGCGCACCGCGATGAAGAGTGGCCCCCGCTCTCCGCAACTGGAGAAAGCCCTCGCACAGAAACGAAGACCCAACACAGCCAAAAATTAATTAATTAATTATTTTTTTAAAAAAGAAGCAGAAGCAGTGCTTATAGCCTCAAAAACTGGGTTGTGGCTCAATCCTGGGGAAGAGAAATAGCCCCAAGAGGAATTGAGGTCAACATTTTCCAATAGCCCATTGAAATTTAAAGTCAGAAATTAAGTGGTTAGGGAAAATAAAGGAATCCCTCTTTTATACCCAAGTTACATACTGAGAATCATGCCAACCACTAAGGAATGAAAAGAACCTATCAAATTATATGAGGAGTTATTGAAAACTGTAAGACTTATATTCATTCAGTTTTTAATGTTTCCACTGAGCATTTGTGCTATTTTTTTTCTTACTCACTAAAGCTCCACAATATCACAGTCTCTGCTTCTGAATTCTGTTTTAATTAGTGACAGCACAATCTAAATCATATTGTGAGAAAACTCCTAAGAATGTGGTTTATATAGTGTGTGGCCCCCACCATCCCATTAATAAGAAAATATAGTCAAAGAAGTGGTTTTTTGTTTTGTTTTTTTTGTTTTGTTTTGTTTTTCTATTTAAAGACACTCAGAATCAGTTTAGCATGGAATGGACTATTTAAGCTTTCTTAAAGAAGGAATGCCAAGTTCCTGTCTCGAAAATCCAGTATAACAATGGCCTCTCAATCCTCCAGTGAAATCTTGTTTAAATGTTCTTTAAGTTGAAATTTTCTCTGTGTTTCACCTAAATATTCCTTACTTCAGCTCATGACCGTTATATCCTATTCCTTTCCCCTTGTTGGGAAGAAATAATGGCTCCCTGGCCTCCTTTAATATCCCTTTATGTCATTTTACACCATAGTTTTATCTTCCCACTCTCACTGTGAGTAGGTCGACAATGCTCACATCCCTCAACCTTGACTTCTTGCTCTCACTTCCCAGCCTTTTCTACTGTGTAACGTGTGAGTTCTCTCACCGTCATTCATTTTCACGTCAAGGGTACATCTATTTCAGCATGCAGAGGCTGCCTGGATCATACTAGAGATTAAAACTGAAGGAGCGCTGTTAATCCCAAGGCACTTCTGAATTTTAAAAGCAATTTGAAATGATCAGCCTTCTCAAGGGCTTTCAGGAGGTTTCCAGAGCCATTTGAATTAAAAGCATCTTGCTTCACAGCATGATGTAATAGAAAGTCACTGTTGAACTCGAAGATTGCTGAGGGCTGTGGAATACTTGACTGCTTTGATCATGTTACTCCCTTGTCCAAAGTACTCTCCCTTCCCTAAGGATTAAAGCCAAAGTCCATACCCTGGGGCTGAAGGCCGGCTCCAATACTTCTCTTCAGTTTTACAACATACTGCTTCTTGTAAAGCCTTCACTTCAGTCTTGCTGGGCTTCTCAGTATACACTCCTTCGAAGTTATATTTATACATTCATATTTAGTACATAACCTACTCAACACATTATTTAATCTTATTTAGTGTCATATGATTTCACATGCTAAATTGGTATATTTGTTACCCCCTTAGTAAAATCGCAGTTCTTGGGACAGGGGCACCTACCTCCCTTGTTGAACTCTTTAAAAGTGATCATTCTGAAGGTGTTTTAGGTAATTTTAAAATTGGTAAAAAGAAAGGTTAAAACACCTGATGTGAATATGCATCTTCTCAGCCCAAATGAATAGTTCTATTCCACAAAAGTCTCTCTTACTTTTCTGATTATAGCCTTAATGGTCAGTATATTGCAGGTAGATTTCCAGAAGGTACTCCATCTCTGGGCCTACTGGGTATATCCACATAAGGAAAATAAAAGATGAAAGTGAGGGCAGCTAATAGGAGAGAAAGGAGCATGCTTTTCTCATCCTACCTATCCATTTACATTTCTAGTCTTGTGAGGTCTTCCTTAAGGATCACCCGAGACCTATAAGTGAGGTTGACGCTACATTAAAATGCCATTACTAATATCAAATAGCTAGACCCACTTATTGTCAGCTCCCCTAGCAAATAAAATGCCTAAAAGGGAATATATTTCAATGAACCAATATATTTCACAATAATTTGGGCCAATTGTGCTCATTCAGGAGATATTCCAAATGTTCAGAGGCCAGAAAATTCAGCTTTATGAAATAACAGCATGGACCATCTGGGACATACAGTCAATTTGGATTTTTGTATGAGGTAGGAAACGAGAGGAGTGACCTCTGCACTTGGGGGATTTCATTTCTCAGTTGGATAAAGGTCAGAGCCCTCAATGGAAAATCCCTGATAATGCCTAGAAAGGTTCCAAACAATTTATATTGGTGCCAAATGGGATCATATTTGGTTTTTAGTTGTGGAGAGAGTTGACAGAGTTTTGTAATGTTTAGTGTTTTTAATGTTTTCATTTTTTAACATTTAAAATATTATTTTTAAGTACTTTTATATACAAACTCTCAGTAGATTTAAAATTTCTTATTTAAGAAATAATTAAGCTGTACTTCACATTTTAAATAAATTATCGTTCTTTAAAAATTAAAAATATATTAAATGTGATTATAGCTGAATGACTAATGATAAAACTATAAAACAGCATTTTTAGATAATGGCCCTACTGAAATCTATCAATCTCAGTGACTTATAATTTTAAAAGCAATTAATTTTCATGTTTGCTGTAGAGTTACATGTCTGGTCGAACATCTAAGGACTTGAAGTTGTATTATCAACAACTTTTATTTTTCTTTTCTTTTTTTTTTGGAATATTATTTATTTATTTTTTATACAGTAGGTTCTTATTAGTTATCTATTTTATACATATTAGTGTATATATTGTCAACCCCAATCTCCCAATTCATCCCACCACCCCCACCCCCCACCCCCGCTTTCCCCCCTTGGTGTCCATATGTTTGATCTCTACATCTGTGTCTCTATTTCTGCCTAGCAAACCGGTTCATCTGGACCATTTTTCTAGAGTCCACGTATATGCGTTAATATACGATATTTGATTTTCTCTTTCTGACTTACTTCACTCTGTATGACAGTCTCTGGGTCCATCCACGTCTCTGCAAATGGCACAATTTCGTTCCTTTATATGGCTGAGGAATATTCCATTGTATATATGTACCACATCCTCTTTATCCATTCGTCTGTTGATGGACATTTAGGTTGCTTCCATGACCTGGCTATTGTAAATAGTGCTGCAATGAACATTGGGGTACATGTGTCTTTTTGAATTATGGTTTTCTATGGATATATGCCCAGTAATGGGATTGCTGGGTCATATGGTAATTCTATTTTTAGTTTTTTAAGGAACCTCCATACTGTTCTCCATAGTGGCTGTATCATTTTACATTCCCACCAACAGTGCAAGAGAGTTCCCTTTTCTCCACACCCTCTCCAGCATTTGTTGTTTGTAGATTTTCTGATGATGCCCATTCTAACTGGTATGAGGTGATACCTCACTGTAGTTTTGATTTGCATTTCTCTAATAATTAGTGATGTTGAGCAGCTTTTCATGTGCCTCTTGTCCATCTGTATGTCTTCTTTGGAGAAACGTCTATTTAGCTCTTCTGCCCATTTTTTAATTGGGTTGTTTGTTTTTTTAATATTGAACTGCATGTGCTGTTTATATATTTTGGAGATTAATCCTTTGTCCGTTGATTCGTCTGCAAATATTTTCTCCCATTCTGAGGATTGTCTTTTCATCTTGTTTATAGTTTCCTTTGCTGTGCAAAAGCTTTGAAGTTTCATTAGGTCCCATTTGTTTACTTTTGTTTTTATTTCCATTTCTCTAGGAGGTGGGTCAAAAAAGTTCTTGCTGTGATTTATGTCAAAGAGTATTCTTCCTATGTTTTCCTCTAAGAGTTTTATAGTATCCAGTCTTACATTTAGGTCTTTAATCCATTTTGAGTTTATTTTTGTGTATGGTGTTAGAGAGTATTCTAACTTCATTCTTTTACATGGAGCTGTCCAGTTTTCCCAGCACCACTTATTGAAGAGACTGTCTTTACTCCATTGTATATCCTTGCCTCCTTTTTCATAGATTAGGTGGCCATAGGTGCATGGGTTTATCTCTGGTCTTTCTCTCCTGTTCCATTGATCTATATTTCTCTTTTTGTGCCAGTACCATATTGTCTTGATTACCGTAGCTTTGTAGTATAGTCTCAAGTCAGGGACTCTGATTCCTCCAGCTCCATTTTCCCCCTCAAGATTGCTTTGGCTATTCAGGGTCTTTTGTGTCTCCATACAAACTTTAAGATTTTTTTGTTCTAGTTCTGTAAAAAATGCCATTGGTAGTGATAGGGATTGCATTGAATCTGTAGATTGCTTTGGGTAGTATAGTCATTTTCACAATATTGATTCTTCCAATCCAGGAACATGGTATATCTCTCCATCTGTCTGTGTCATTTTTGATTTCTTTCATCAGTGTCTTATAGTTTTCTGAGTTCAGGTCTTTTACCTCCTTAGGTAAGTTTATTCCTAGGTATTTTATTCTTTTTGTTGCAATGGTGAATGAGATTGTTTCCTTAATTTCTCTTTCTGATCTTTCATTGTTAGTGTATAGGAATGCAAGAGAGTTCTGTGTATTAATTTTGGATCCTGTGACTTTACCAAATTCATTGATTAGCTCTAGTAGTTTTCTGGTTACATCTTTAGGATTCTCTATGTATAGTATCATGTCATCTGCAAACAGTGACAGTTTTACTTCTTCTTTTCCAATTTGTATTCCTTTTATTTCTTTTTCTTCCCTGATTGCTATGGTTAGGACTTCCAAAACTATGTTGAATAATAGTGGTGAGAGTGGACATCCTTGTCTCATTCCTGATTTTAGAGGAAATGTTTACAGTTTTTCACATTCGAGAATGATGTTTGCTGCGAGTTTGTTGTATATGCGCTTTATTATGTTGAGGTAGGTTACCTCTATGCCCACATTCTGGAGAGTTTCCATCATAAATAAGTGTTGAATTTTGTCAAAAGCTTTTTCTGCATCTATTGAGATGATCATATGGTTTTTATTCTTCAATTTGTTAATATGGTGTATCACATTCATTGATTTGTGTATATTGAAGAATCCTTGTATCCCTGGGATAAATCCCACTTGATCGTGGTGTATGAGCCTTTTAATGTGTTGCTGGATTGTGTTTGCTAGTATTTTGTTGAGGATTTTTGCATCTATATTCATCAGTGATATTGGTCTGCAGTTTTCTTTCTTTGTAGTATCTTTGTCTGGTTTTGGTATCAGGGTGATGGTGGCCTCGTAGAATGAGATTGGGAGTGTTCCTTCCTCTGCAATTTTTTGGAAGAGTTTGAGAAGGATGGGTGTTAGTTCTTCTCTAAGTGTTTGATAGAATTTGCCTGTGAAGCCATCTGGTCCTGGATTTTGTTTGTTGGAAGATTTTTAATCACAGTTTCAATTTCATTACTTGTGATTGGTCTGTTCATATTTTCTATTTCTTCCTGGTTCAGTCTTGGAAAGTTATACATTTCTAAGAATTTGTCCATTTCTTCCAGGTTGTCCATTTTATTGGCATAGAGTTGCTTGTAGTAGTCTCGTAGGATGCTTTGTATTTCTGTGGTGTCCACTGTAACTTCTCCTTTTTCATTTCTAGTTTTATTGGTTTGAGTCCTCTCCCTGTTTTTCTTGATGAGTCTGGCTAAAGGTTTATCAATTTTGTTTATCTTCTCAAAGAACCAGCTTTTAGTTTTTTGCAATTATTTTCTTTGTTTCTATTTCATTTATTTCTGCTCTGATCTTTATGATTTCTTTCCTTCTACTAACTTTGGGTTTAGTTCCTTAGGTGTAAGGTTAGATTGTTTATTTGAAATTTTTCTTGTTTCTTGAGGTAGGATTGTACTGCCATAAACTTCCCTCTTAGAACTGCTTTTGCTGCATTCCATAGGTTTTGGATCATCGTGTTTTTGTTGTTATTTGTCTCTAGGTATTTTTTGATTTCCTCTTTGATTTCTTCAGTGATCTCTTGGTTATTTAGTAATGTATTGTTTAGCCTCCATGTGTTTGTGTTTTTTACGTTTTTTTCCCTATAATTTATTTGTAGTCTCATAGCGTTGTGGTCGGAAAAGTTACTTGATATGATTTCAGTTTTCTTAAATTTACTGAGGCTTGATGTGTGACACAAGATGTGATCTATCCTGGAGAATGTTCCATGTGCACTTGAGAAGAAAGTGTAAGCTGCTGTTTTCAGATGGAATATCCTATAAATATCAGTTAAATCTATCTGGTCCATTGTGTTATTTAAAGCTTGTGTTTCCTTATTAATTTTCTGTCTGGATGATCTGTCCATTGGTGTAAGTGAGGTGTTAAAGTCCCTCACTATTATTGTGTTACTGTCAATTTCCTCTTTTATAGCTGTTAGCATTTGCTTTATGTATTGAGATGCTCCTATGTTGGGTGCATATATATTTATAATTGTTATATCTTCTTCTTGCCTTGATCCCTTCATCATTATGTAGTGTCCTTCTTTGTCTCTTGTAATAGTCTTTATTTAAAGTCTATTTTGTCTGATATGAGAATTGCTACTCCAGCTTTCTTTGGATTTCCATATGCATGGAATATCTTTTTCCATCCCCTCACTTTCCGTCTGTATGTGTCCCTAGGTCTGAAGTGGGTCTCTTGTAGACAACGTATATATGGGTCTTGTTTTTGTGTCCATTCAGCGAACCTGTGTCTTTTGGTTGGAGCACTTAATCCATTCACATTTAAGGTAATTATCGATATACATGTTCCTATTACCGTTTTCTTAATTGTTTTGGGTTTGTTTTTGTAGATTCTTTTCTTCTCTTGTGTTTCCCACTTAGATAAGTTCCTTTAGCATTTGTTGTAGAGAAGCTGGTTTGGTGGTGCTGAATTCTCTTAGCTTTTGCTTGTCTGTAAAGCTTTTGATTTCTCTATCGAATCTGAATGAGATCCTTGCTGGGTAGAGTAATCTTGGTTGTAGCCTCTTGCCTTTCATTACTTTAAATATATCGAGCCACTCCCTTCTGGCTTGTAGAGTTTCTACTGAGAAATCAGCTGCTAACCTTATGGGAGTTCCCTTGTATGTTATTTGTCATTTTTCCCTTGTTGCTTTTAATAATTTTTCTTTGTCTTTAATTTTTGTCAGTTTGATTACTATGGGTCTCAGTGTGTTTCTCCTTGGGTTTATCCTGCCTGGGACTCTCTGCGCTTCCTGGACTTGGGTGGCTATTTCCTTTTCCATGTTAGGGAAGTTTTTGACTATAATCTCTTCAAATATTTTCTCGGGTTCTTTCTCTCTTTCTCCTTCTGGGACCCCTATAATGTGAATGTTGGTGCATTTAATGTTGTCCCAGAGGTCTCTTATGCTGTCTTCATTTCTTTCATTCTTTTTTCTTTATTCTGTTCCATGGCAGTGAATTCCACCATTCTGTCTTCCAGGCCACTTATCTGTTCTTCTGCCTCAGTTATTCTGCTATTGACTCCTTCTAGTGTATTTTTCATTTCAGTTATTGTATTGTTCATCTCTGTTTGTTTGTTCTTTAATTCTTCTAGGTGTTTGTTATACATTTCTTGCATCTTCTCGATCTTTGCCTCCATTCTTTTTCTGAGACCCTGGATCATCTTCACTATCATTATTCTGAATTCTTTTTCTGGAAGGTTGCCTATCTCCACTTCATTTAGTTGTTTTTCTGGGGTTTTATCTTGTTCCTTCATCTGGTACATAGTCCTCTGCCTTTTCATTTTGTCTGTTTTTCTATGAATGTGCTTTTCGTTCCATAGGCTGCAGGATTGTAGTTCTTCTTGCTTCTGCTGCCTGCCCTCTGGTGGATGAGGCAATCTAAGAGGTTTGTGCAAGCTTCCTGATGGAGGGACTGGTGGTGGGTAGAGCTGGGTGTTGCTCTGGTGGGCAGAGCTCAGTAAAACTTTAATCTGCTTGTCTGCTGATGGATGGGGCTGAGTTCCCTCCCTGTTGGTTGTTTGGCCTGAGGCGACACAGCAATGGCACCCACAGGCTCCTTGGTGGGGTGAATGGCAGACTCCGGGAGGGCTCACCCCAAGGAGTACTTCCCAGAACTTCTGCTCTCAGTGTCCTTGTCCCCGCAGTGAGCCACAGCCACCCCCTGCCTCTGCAGGAGACCCTCCAACACTAGCAGGTAGGTCTGGTTCAGTCTTCTATGGGGTCACTGCTACTTTCCCCTGGTCCTGATGCGCACACTACTTTGTGTGTGCCCTCCAAGAGTGGAGTCTCTGTTTCCCCCAGTCCGGTCGAAGTCCTGCAATCAAATCCCTCTAGCCTTCAAAGTCTGATTCTCTGGGAATTCCTCCTCCCGTTTCCAGACCCCCAGGTTGGGAAGCCTGACGTGGGGCTCAGAACCTTCACTCCAGTGGGTGGACTTCTGTGGTATAATTGTTCTCCAGTTTGTGAATCACCCACCCAGTGGTTATGAGATTTGATTTTATTGTGATTGCACCCCTCCTACCATCTCATTGCGCCTTCTCCTTTGGCTTCGCATGTGGGGTATATTTTTTGGTGAGTTCCAGTGTCTTCCTGTCGATGATTGTTCAGCAGTTTTTTGTGACTCCGGTGTTCTCGGGAGAGGGAGTGAGCACACGTCCTTCTGCTCCGCCATCTTGAACCAATCTCAACAAGTTTTATTTTTAAACAGTGAATGCCAGATCTCCCTAGTCATCATGGATGGTCACTAAAGTTACGCAAATTACAAGAGGCAAGCACAGAAGAGAGTATTGGGCCATTTTTCAGAAGATTTTTGGAACTTTTTAAAACCTTATTGGTAAAATTAAAGAAGATAATATATATCTGGAGATATATTCAAAAACTAACCTAAACAATATGTAGTAGTACTATGTCACAAGAGAAGAAATATTGGTTTACAAATATGTGTTTTTTCAAAATCTATTTTCTACAGATCTCAAATATTCCATCAAAAAGATCTATAACATATAGTGTCTGGAGTTTCAAGAGACTTTTAAAATTTATAAATGTATATAAGTCACATATACGTAATTGACATAGTTAAAATACAAGCAGTAAATTTATAGATGGAACCTCACAACCCAGGTGTATTATTATTATTTTTCAAATGGAAAGGGAGAAAAAAATGGAGACTGATATAGAGAACAAAGATTTTCCATGAAAATTCATATGGACATGAATAGAATATACATTTCTAGCAGTTTGTATTTAAATTACTGACTTTTATGAAACGTTTATCAGATAAAAATGGTACATTTTTGGGTAGAATGAGGTGTATAAATGCACCTCAAATGTCTGCCTTGCTTTAATATTTCATTGAGCCTTTTTAAAGAGAAAAATTGTTAAGGACATAAATCTCTAGAATACTAGTACTTCCATTTTTTTATTCTTGGCACTTCTCTTCCTGCAAAGTCTTTTTCTTGCATAAAGAGCTCTATAATCTATAGGGACAATACAAAAGAGAAAGGTACAGAGAATAAGGAATAGAATGAGAAGCTGTTCACAGGTATTAAATGAAATAAATGGATAATTAGCCATCTAGTATTAACTGAATATGTCTTATTTATAACTGCACCAAACCCTGTGGTAGATGTTAAAGATGTCAAATACATTGTCCCAGCTATCAAGGAGTTGTTTATTCAAAAAACAGTGATTACTGTAATTATGGATTGGTCATTGTCTAAGCACCAGGCACAGTGTTAGCCTCTGAAGATTCATGTCTAAAAGGCACTTATCCACTCTCTAGAAGTTTGAAGCTCAGGAGAGAAACAAAGCACAGGTAACCAGAAACAAAAGAGTGAAAGTGTCTAGAGCAGAAGTTAGCATTGTGGTGCTCTGGTGGCAGAGTCATATCAGAATGTGAATGCTGTGGGGTGAAGGGAGTGCAGGATCCAGTAGGTGGACAGTCATTGAAAGTCTCCTGATGGGATGGAGACTTGGGCTAGTGTTGAATCAGCCAATAAAGGTAGCAGGAGCAGGTAGGCACAGAGAATACTGTGTGTGCAAAGGTGCCAAAATTACAGGAAACATGATATAGTTTAGAACTGGCAAATTTATATGTATGGCTGGCTTGAAAGTGAGAGATGAGATTTATGCATCTATGTATTTATTTCATTCAAGAAGTGTATATTGAGAAGTGACTACAGGCCAGCACCCTCACTAATGCTGAGGATACAGTGGTGAACTAGACAATCTCTGACTATGAAATTTAAAATACATCAGGTCAAATAAGATTACCATAAGTAATTTCAGAAATCAGTAATTGTTTATAATAATAACAAATGCAACAAAGGAGAAATACAAGATATTTTAAAGGTATCTAATTAGGGGAGGTGGCTAAACCAGTCTGGAATTTCAGAGGGTGATTGATTAACTTAGAATGAGCAGGGGTTAGCTAAGAGGAGAGGAAGCAAGGAGGAGGGACTCAACATTCCATGCAAAGTCTTATAGGCTATACTATGGGTTCGACATAATTCTAGGAGCAACTTGTAAGTCACAGAAGGATTTTTAACTAAAGAAGTGACATGATGCAATTTGCAGTTTCTGAAAGATCCCTTGGCCAGAGTGTAGTGAATAGATTTTAGCTGAGCAAAAGTGGATATGGGATGCCACAGAAAGCTATGTCAGTAAGTCAGGCAATACCTCATACTAGGAAGGTGGCAATAGAGTTGGAAATAAGCAGGCAGATTTTTAAAAATATTTAGAAGGATGCATCAGTAATTCTTAGTGGTTGATTAGATCTGAAGAATGAGAAAGACAGAAGTGTGTAGTATTTATTCTCAGGTTTGCCTTCATTGAACAGGTTCATCATTTACTGAAATGAGGAACACAGAGATAGAGAGCACTGGGAGGAAAAGCAATGATTTAATGTTGGACGTATGAAGTTGGGCTGCCTGTAAGATGTTCAAGTAAGGTGTTTTTTGTTTGTTTGTTTGTTTGTTTTTTTAAATATTTTTTGGTTTTTTAAATTCTCCCTCTGAGTCTACTCCCACGCCAGCCAGCTGAAGCAGGAGCCCCAGCCCCTAGTGAAGTGGGCGTCTTAGGATCCTACCCTCTGACCCTGTGGCCCCCTAGTTTTCTGCATTCTTTTTTTTTTTTTTAATTTTATTTATTTATTTTCATTTTTGGCTGTGTTGGGTCTTCGTTTCTGTGCGAGGGCTTTCCTCTAGTTGCGGCGAGCAGGGGCCACTCTTCATCGCGATGTGCGGGCCTCTCTTGTTGCGGAGCACAGGCTCCAGATGCGCAGGCTCAGTAGTTGTGGCTCACGGGCCTAGTTGCTCCGCGGCATGTGGGATCTTCCCAGACCAGGGCTCGAACCCGTGTCTCCTGCATTGGCAGGTGGATTCCTAACCACTGCGCCACCAGGGAAGCCTCTTTTTGTTTGTTTTTAATAAATTTATTTATTTAATTTTGGCTGCGTCGGGTCTTCATTGCTGCACGCGGGCTGTCTCTAGTTGTGGCGAGCGGGGGCTACACTTCGTTGCAGTGTGTGGCCTTCTCATTGAGGTGGCTCCTCTTAGCTGCAGAGCATGGGCTCTAGGCGGGCGGGCTTCAGTAGTTGCGGCATGCAGGCTCAGTAGTTGTGACTCATGGGCTCTAGAGCGCAGACTCAGTTGTTGTGGCACACGGGCTTAGCTGCTCCGCGGCATGTGGGATCTTCCCGGACCAGAGCTCGAACCTGTATCCCCCACATTGGCAGGTGGATTGTTAACCACTGTGCCACCAGGGAAGTCCCTCAAGTAAAATGCTGAGTAGGCTGTTTGGATGTGTGGGTCAGGAACTCAAGATTATATCTTGAAGAAATAAATCTTGGTGTCATTAAAGGATAAGTGATAGTAAGGTTATAAAAGGGAATGAATTAAATCACCTAGGAGGAAAAAAAATGTTGTATGAAAAGAGGAGCGAGCCTTGAAAAGAGCCTTGAGAATCTTCACCACATCAAGTAAGAGAAGGTGAGTTGAAAGAAGATGTAGACAAGGAACAAGTAGCGAGGTATAAGGAAATCCAGGGTAAAGTATTCTCACGGAGGTCAGTCAGATAATGTTTCAGAAAGGGTGCAGTGATTTATTGAATCTGGTAAGGGAGCAAATAAGATTAGAACTAAAAAGTATCTGCTAGACTTACTAAGATGGCAATTATATTTTGTCAAGGGCTGTTTCAGTTATATCTTGGATATGGAAATCAATTTGGAATATAAAGATGTGTGAGAAATGAGGAGAAAGAAGAATATTTTGAGAAGTTTGATCCTCAAGAGCTGAACGGTGGCACAGTAGTACAATAGGCAGAGAAAATATGGAGTCAAGAAAAATTTGTGGAGAGAAACAGAGGTCATATCGTAAAGAGTTTTGCATGCCATGCTAAAAAATATCGACTTTTATCCTGAAATAGAGAGGTAAAATTCATGGTGATATTAAGCATTTCTCTGAGGTTTCTTGGCCTGCAAAACTAGCTGGACATGTGTACTAGTCACTGAGGGAATAAAGAAGAAAAATAGATTTGGGGACTTTATATGCTCTTATTGAGTTTAAAGTGTCTATAGGACTCCCGAGTGGTGTTTTCCAGTAGCTAATACATTTGTAAGCTTCTCAGGAGAATCGTCTGATTAATCTAGTCGGAGAGAGAAAAATAAGTAAATAAATACTATGTGCAAAACTGAGTTTGCATGGAGGCTAAACCTCTAAGGAATTCAAAGAAGGGAAAGCTTATCATTAACCAGAAATATAAAAACCATCTTCACTAAAGAGGCAGGATTTCAATCAGTTTTGTAGAATAGGTAGAATGGGTATAAGGGGAGAAGAAAAGTAGGAAGAGTAGAGAGTGTTACAAAAAGTGAAAGCAACATGTATAAAGGCATGGAGAAAGAAATATGCATGACTAACAGGAAAGAAAGGAGGTCAAGTTGAAAAGATTTTTTTCCAGAATCAACTTAAATTAAAGTCTACCATCAATCCATCAATACATCCTTTGATTTATATAAAAGCACGCATACACACACACACACACACACACACACACACACACACACACACACTAAATTAGGGCTGAAGAATGGAAAATTTGTTTGGGGAGGTGAATGGGACATCTGGTAGTGAGTCATATTTTTACTATGTAATTGCTGTAACTGAAGTGAGAAAAAAGGTGATTTCTAACAAAATGCCTTTCCCTTCTGTCATGATTAACGGTTTTCAAAGTGCCGTCATGTCTGTTACTTTTCATTTTATCCTCTTATCAACCTTGAGGTTCAAAGATGCTTAGTGATTGCCTAGGATTATAAACCGGTAAGTGACCAACAACTGAGTTCTTCTACCTCTCAGTACGAACCATTTTCACAACATAACTATATTTTGACCAATGTGGGCCCTTTACATAGCACAAGCGTGTAGTTTGTTCAGTATGAGTATTTGCTCGTTTTGTTGTGTTTTTGTTCTCTGTTTTTCCTAAGACTAAATGCTTCGATTACTCTAATGGAGAGAAAGACACATATTTTTCCAGGTCCTTAGTAACTTCCACAAAGGAATCAATGATGGCTGTAATATCCAGCTTATCTGTAGTCTCCTCATTGCCTTAAATAAGAGTGATGTCCTTGGAGAGGTAATGCTATTTTTAAATGCTTTCTGCCTCTGTGAACATGTACAAATCCACATGTGACAGCGGATGGTAGCCTGCGCCCAGATGTACCTGTTGTTGGGGTTTCTATGGAAATAGAGAAACTTACTATGTTTTTTTTTAAGTGCAGTTACAGAGGTATGTAGAAATAAAAGAATGAGAGGATTCTTAATATGTGTGTGTTTTCCCCTTGGAAAAGGAGAAGTTGTGTTCACGCTTCAGTGAATAGCAACAGTGGTAAGGACCTTTTGAAATAAATTCTCAACTCTGTCAGATAAAAATTATATCTGAATTTAAGAAATACTCCTAATATTTACAGAACAAACTGATTTGTTACCGCTATTTTTGCAGCCAGTGTGTGTTTGATAGCTCATCATTTTTAATGAATTTCTCACGTACTAGTCTTCTTTAGGAAAATTTTTGGATAGTTTGTTCCATTTTATAAGAACTTGTATAAAATCTTTCTAGTATTTGTGTGTATTAATCGGACCCTTAAGAGAGTCATAAAATGACACGAACTCCCAGCAAACACCTATCACTTTTTTATTAATCACGTTCAACCTTTAATCAAGGCTGGTCTTAAAATGAGAAGATTGGGAGGAAGAATACAGTATGTTGACATATATATTCACACAGAGGACAATAATAAACTCCAGGAGCCAATTTCTGGGAGGGATCAAAACCACAGAAAGGTGACCTGAGAAACATTAGTGGAACTCTAGGCCCCTTTGCTCTGGTGGTGGTTGTCAGTATAATGTAGTGGATGTGAGAGACTTGGCTTCCAGTTTCAATCTGCTACTTAAAATCTATATATCAGATAGACATAAGAAGTTTCCAGCCAAGACAGAGTAACAGGGACTGTTCCTGTTACTGTCCTACCTGAAACAACCTTTAAACCTGACAAAACATTTGAAATAAATGGTTTTCATGACACTGGACATCAGGTGACCCTGGTATAGGTAATAAGACAATAAAGGAGATAAAATTAAATCATAAAATATACTAAACTATTCTAAAAGAAGTCAGAAAAAGAAGGGGAAGCAATAAAGTTCAGATGAGACAAATATAAAACAAATAGCAAGTTCATAGACTTAAACCTGACCTTATCAATAATCACGTTAAGTATAAATGGCCTAAACACTCCAATTAAACACAGAAATGGTCAGATCAGTTAAAAAAGCAAGACCCAACTGTATAATGCCTACCTTATGACCCAGTCATTCCACTTCTAGTTGTTTTCCCTAGAGAAGTGAAACCATATGTCCATACAAAGACTTGCATTAAAAAATGTTTATACCAGCTTTATTTATAGCAACCAAAAACTGGAAACAACACAAATGTCCATTAACAAGTAAGTGGATAAACAAACTATGGCGTATTCATAAAATGGAATGCTACGATGCAATAAAAAGGAATAAATCATTCATATACAGTACAATATAATATGAATGAATTTCAAAATATTCCATTGAGTGTAAGAAGCCAAATAATATACGAAATAGTACACGCTGTATGATTCCACTTGAAAGAAATTCTAGGAAATGTGTACTAAGGTATGGTGACAGCATAGATCAGTGGTTGCCTGGGGATATGCTGAGGGGTTTCTCGTTCCAGGAAAATATAGGAGGGAGGGATTAGAAAGGACCATGAGGGAACTGTCAGGGTAATAGGTATGTTCAGCAGCTTGATTATGATAGTGGTTTACTCAGATGTATACACATGTCAAAGTATATTAGATTGTACATTTTGGATACATATAGTTTATTGTATGTCATTATACTTTAATGAAGCTTAACACATTACCTAGCACATGAGAAAGGCTCAGTGAGTCTTCAGGCTTCTTTGCAGAGGACCCAGTGGTATATATACTCTTTCCTTCCCCCACTGACAGTGGGTAGGCTGGAGTACATGACCATGAACTTTGATCATGCCCCATAAGACAAGTCATCATGATAGCACCTCTCTGAGTTTATTGGCAAGAAATTAATCTTCTAGCATTGCTGGGCTGTCTAGTGCTTGGCTGAAGTAAGTTAACTCTTGTATGCTACCCCTGCCCTGAAATCTGTCTGTGGGAGCCAGACTACTTTTATACCAAGATTTCTGATGGACAAAATGACAGGAGTAGGATGCAGTGGGAGAAAACTACAACTGGAATAATTTTGATAGGTATTTTGATTTTCAAAACTGAAGTGTCAGAATTCATCAGAGACCCTAGTTTCATGACTATTTTTACATAAGTAGAGCATACTTTGATGATTCTAAAAGATACATCTTTGTGACAGACTGTTGTGGTCTGAATTGTGTCCCTTCCAAAATTCATATGTTGAAATCCTAACATCGGTATCTCAGAATGCAACCAGATTTGGAGACATGGTCTTCAAAGAAATAATTATATTTAAATGAGATCATTAGGGTATCCTTATAAGAAGAGGAGATTGGAACACAGACACACAGAGAGTCAACACTCTGAAGACACAGGAGAAGATGGTCATCTATAAGCCAGGGAGAGAAGACTCAGGCAAAACTAACCCTGCTCACACCTTGATCATGGACTTCTAGCTCCAGAACTAGAGCAAATAAATATCTGTTGTTTAAGCCACTCCATTTGTGATATGTCGTTACAGCAGCCCTAGCAAACTAGTACACAGACCATTTTTACTGCTCTTACAAACCAACACTTTCTCTCTCCTATTAGTACCCACCATATTCTCTCAAGCACAGTAAAGTAATAATTTTGCTTGGGAGTACTCATCATACCTATATATATTTTTTATATAGGCATGCAAACCATCCTCAAAATTCCTCAGTCTGGTGTATGTGTCTGTATTTGTGATTTTTCCTTTTCTAATGCCTTTCTGACTTTGCCTGCTGCTAATTGTTTTCCTTGGAAGTGTTATTCATTCTTTGGCCTTGCACCACACTCATATTAGGAGCACAGAGTTTTCAGGAATCTTCCTCCTCTTTTCCAACGTGATCATTCTGGCTTACACACTGGAATATTTTCCTCCCACTCATTAAACTTAAGAATGTTAAATTTGTGCCATAGTGATCTACAAATCTCCCTTGCAAACCATCAAGCAAGTTGAAAATGAAACGTATGAGATGCTGGGTTTTTTTTTAAATTGGGAATTTTACCTGTCCCTTTACTTAATTAATAATTCAAAGATATGTTTTGGTGTCAACTTTGGTTAAATATTCATTGGCACCAAAACGAATAATTGAACTGAAAATTGAAAATAATTGAAACAGTGGCATCTTCTTCAACCACTGAATTAAGGCTTCCCAAACAGCTGTAACTTTGGGAGGTTCTGAAAGAAAAAAAAGAGAGGAGGAGAGTCTTAGAAGAGGCGGGAAGAAGCCAAAAGAGTGAATTTAGTGGTTAAAATCAATTGTCTTCCCCTTTACAGTCATTTTCTTTATTTACTTGTTTATACCAGAGCCTTTAATGTTTTTTTGGCTACTGCATTTTATTAGTATTTTAGAAACTGGGACTATTGGTTATGTTAATGACTCAAAGCATGATTCACCGTCCTCCTATATTAGAATTACTTGGTGTGATTGGTGAAAATGCAAAATCCCTGGGGCCATACCAGACCTACTGAATCAAAATCTTGGAGAAGTTATGGCTCAGGAATCTGTATTTTTATCAGGCTTCCATAGTCTTTTCTCTTTTTCAGTCTGGGAACCACTCTCTTAAGTCCTGTGGTGGCAGAGAAAAAGTGATGGTGATAACACGCCCTATTTAAGAGGAAGGTGACAAAATAGGTAGAGCCCAAGGAAATGGGCAGCAAATAGAACAGGCGAGTCTGCTGGTATTCTGTTGATGTTACTGTGAATGCAGAAAACATTGTGAGGCTGGAAATAACCTCTTGTTACAAATGAAAGGACTACTTCAGAACATGTTGTTAATAGTTCAGAGTTCTCAAGAGATCAATATCTTTATGAACCGAGTTCAATATACCTATTTATAATTGAGTTTTATGATATTTAACAGTGATCCTTGAGAATATTTTAGGCTACTGTACAGAGGCTGATCTTTTCATTTAAAATCAAGAATTAGACTACATTAACTGCATAAAGTACTTTGAGCAAATAAAAATTTGGGTTTTCTGGTGTTTTCCAAAAAAAGGAGAGCTTTATCAGCAGAGATTTTAGAAATTACAAAGACGTTTTCAGTGAAGAACAACAAGAAGTTAGCCACTAATTATTGTCTAGTCTGAAAAACAATGTTAGGGCTCCCACTGATAAATCATCATATACTAGGTCAGCATTTGTTAATTCAGCTCTGTGATTCTCTGACTCCTGTGCACTCTGTAAGTCACTATTAGGATTATTGCTTAGCAGTTCTTATAAAAGTTATGACATACCCAGCATTATATAATTTTAAAAATTTCTTTCACTCATTACCTACCTTGTTCTTCATGGACCCAAGCCTCAATCTAGCATGCATTTCCTGATCCAAGTTACTACCCTGACAAGTCTTTAGGACCATACCTTATTTGCCATCTTTACCCATGAAAGAGGGTTGGGGGGTATTCCTACCTGCTGAAAGACTACTCTGATATCAATTAACTACCTGGATTTCTAAAAGCCTCCTGTTTCTGAAATCCTTATGAATGTATCCCACCAGCCTCTCAGTAGAGCTTCATCCTTCAGTCAGTATTAGGCCCTTTGATACTTTCTGCCAGCTTTAATTACCAACTTTTTTTAGATGCCTGTATTAGGGCTCTCCAGAGAAGCAGAACCAATAGGATACACACAGACACACAGACACACACACACACATTCAGAGACAGAGACAGAGACAGAGATTTATTATAATCACTCATGCAGTGATGGAGGCTAGTGAGTCCAAAACCTGCAGTGGGTGCTGGTAGGCTGGAGACCCAGGAGAGCAAATGGTGCAGATGAAGTCCAAAGGCCAGCAGCCTAGAGATCCAGGAGAGCTGATAGTGCAGTTCCATTCTGAAGGCAGTTTGCTGGAAAATTCCCTCCTACTTGAGGAGGCCAGTCTTTTTGTTCTATTTGGACCTTCAACTGGTTGGAGAAGACCCACCCACATTATGGAGGGCAATCTGTTTACTCAAACTTCACTAATTTAAAGGTGAATCTCATCCAAAAACACTTAAGTTTTATGACCAAGTTAACACATAAAATTAACCATGACAATGCCCCATACCCCAGCCACTATACTCTGCCCACTTGACTGGATTTCATCTCTCAAATATATGATGGGTTCATTCCCACTCCCAGCAGCATCAGTCTCATACTAAAAGAAGGCTGAGTAACAGTTCCTAACTACTTCCAGTCTATCCAGTCTGCTCTAGGGAACCTAATTATGCCACATTATGTGGCAACGTGTAAGTGTGCAGGATTTTAATGAATGAATTAATGGCATAAAGTAGCATCACAAAAGATCATGTCCATTTCTTACATATCATGCCATTTTACAGTTTATAGGAGACTTTTATGTATACAATCTCATTTTTAATTCATATATATATAAATAAAACTTTCTGATTCTGATTTAGCAAAATATAAGAGCCTGATTTCCCTAGGAGCACAAAGAGAATGGAGAGACTTAGTCTGGCTTTGGGATATGGGGTAACTGATAGAATGACAGGGTATACCACCGGTTCTCAACATTTTTCCCCTGGTCCACATTTGACAACGTCTGGATACATTTCTGATTGTCACAACTGGGGATACTACTGGCATCCAGTGTGTAGAGGCCATGGACGCTACAAACACCCTGGAACGCACAGGATAACCCGCACAGCAACGAATTATCTCCAGCCCCAAATGCCAACAGTGCAGAAGTTGAAAACTCATGGGGAAAGACTATAGCATTTGAACCGGAACTTAAAGAATTGATAACGTCCAAATAGCATAGATGGAAAAATTTTTATTCCAGTCAAAGGAACTGCCATAAACAGACAAAGGGGTAACAAAATTTGGAGGTCATTTAAAGAACGTGAAGAGTCAGATTTGCAAGTGGAGAAGTGAGATACGGTAAGTTCAGAAAGGTGGGTTGTTATGGATTAGAGCAGTTCTTGTGAAATTTTAGCACATTAGAATCACCTGGAACCTTACGGCATTCACTGGAACCCATCCCCAGAGTTTCTGATTCTGCACCATTGAAATGAGGTCTGGAATTTGAATTTCTGGCCAGGTGATGCTGGTGCTCCTGATCTGTGAACCACGCTTTTAAGAACCAGTCTTCAGAGAGTCGGAGATGCCTGAAAAGATGTCAGGAATTCAATTTCTAGGCAAGAAGAAGCCCATGAATCGGAACAATTCTTTAGGAAGATTACTCAAATAGCAACATATAGGACACATTGGATTAGGGAGAGAGTCAGTACAGAGAAACAAACCAATTGAAGGTCATGCCGGGAGTCACTGAAAGGCTTGAATCCCCTGCATCGGTGACTTGGGAAGCCTGGGAGACCTGGGGCAACGTGCCTCTCTACATAATTCCCTCTTGACCCCAGCTGTGTAATTATGGTTTGCCTGGAGTTTAGTCTTAGCCAGTTATGCACGATCGTTGGTTCTTTGAAATGAATCTCCTGGGATAAACCATAAGCTGACAGTGTTCAGACAGGCTGCCTGGGCTGCACTTTATAAGTGGGATTGAGGTCACAAAAGCTAGGTGACAGGGCAAGTAGAAGCTCACTTAGATAACCAAATCACTTAAAATTGCGTTTCTTTCTGGGTCAAAAAAAAAAAGAGCAGAGATATTTCCTCTGCTCTTGCCTCATCCCATTTTCCAAATTACACTTAAGGGGCTTGGATAAAACTCATACATCAAAAAGCCTTTTTGCAATAATGCAAAATTTAAAGGCCCTGTCAAACAGATGATCTGTTTCTAAATCACACATGATACCTCGGAATTCCAGCAATCAGAGGGGCTCAGTGTGCACTGATTAGAATGCTTTTCCAAACCCAGTTTTCTCTTCTTGGCTGGAAAGTGTTACTTGCTTTATCTATGATGCTTGGTACCATCAGCCCTAGGGGAGAGAAAAAAAAATGTTCCTTCTAAGCAACTGATCTGACCCTCCTGAGGCTAAGGAGCTCTTATCAAGAAGCAGAAATCCTGTGCACAAGCCAGCTGGAGGCTCTTCCCTCTCCTGAGGGTCCCTGCTGCCTAAGGGCTTCTAAACACAAACAGAAACTGGAAAAAATCGGACAGATGGGACACACATCAAACATGTGTGTTCCATCATTCATTTCCAAGCTTTTTACCCTCATTCCAATAAAGGAACTACCTATTTTTTAACTAGTGGTGAGACTAGCATCTTCTAACCAGAAATCCCGCCCCACTCTTGATCACCTTTTTTTTTTCCCCTTCAGAGATTTTATGATCTGTAACCCCTCTTTTAAAGCATGTTTTCCCTTCCTTTTGCCAGCCGCTCAGCATCACCCCACGCTGCTGCAGGATATTCACTTTCTTATACTCGACAGTTACTGTGGATATGTTAATAAACGGAATACTAACTTTTTTTTTAGTAAAATACATATATTATTTTAAAGTCTTGGCCTGGAACTTCAAGTGGGGAAAAAAAAAAAAACAAAGAAGGAACAAAGGAAGCAATGTGGGCAGGAAGAAAGAAAGAAAGGGAGGCAAGGAGAAAGACAGTTAAAACTGCAATGTACAAATATCACAATTTGTCCAGAACTCTTCAGTGACACTAGGGGTACTTATTATGATTGCTAACTGTACGGCCCCAGCCCCAGGAATTCAGATGCAGTAGGTCTGAACTGGGTCTCTAGGATGCACATTTGTAATGTTTTCCCCAGGCAGCTCTGATGTGGCTAGCCTGGGGAACCATCACCTTGAGGTTTAGATTGTCCCTAACAAACACTGTAAACAGCCTGTGCTTGTTGTCAGGATTTGCCAGCTGAGGGGAGGGAGGCATGATAAACAGCAGCTGTTTAGATGTGAAATGTCTGGGGGAATCGGCACAGGAGGTGGGAGATTTACCAGACTTCTGCTGAGGCTCCGAACACAAGATGCCCGTCTGCTGCAGGCACCCAGGCAGGCCATTTCCCTGTCCCCTGCTTTCTCAGACCCCTCCCCACTTTCTTGTGCAAAAGCCTTTTGTTATAGACTGAATGGTATCCCCCCCCCAAATTCATAATTTGAAGCCCTAATCCCCTGTATTTGAAAATAGGATGTATAAGGAGGTAATAAAGGTTCAGTGAGGTCATAAGAGTGGAGACTCGTTCCTATAGGATTGGTGTCCTTACCAGAAAAGGAAGAGACACCAGAGATCTTTCTCTCTCTGCAAGAGCACAGAGGAAAAGGCATGTGAGGATGCAGTGACACGGTGGCCATCTGCCACTGAAGGAGAGAGACATCACCAGACACCAGCCCTTGCTGGCACCTTCGTCTTGGACTTCCAGCCTCCGGAACTATAAGAAAATTAATTTTTGTTGTGTAGGCCCCTCAGTCTATGGTATTTTGTTGTGGCAGCCCAACTAGACTAATATACCTTTCTTCATAGTTCATTTAGGTATTCCTCAGTCAGGAGACCCTCCTTCTGGGCCCTAAAGCCCTAACACTACTTCACTGCTCCAGTTTCAAGGGAATTCAGGTCCCAGAAAAGCTGTGGGATATGACTCAAGAACCCTATGGAACTTGGGGCTGGGGATAGAGAGGGTGCTCCGAACTACCACACTCTTTCAGTTATAACACGAGTTATAAACAGGAACTTGCTGTCTTGGCTTCTAATCTGATTGCCTTTTTACATTGTTTATACAAGAAAATACATTCCATAATCCAGGAAGCTAAGTTTTAGCTTACTTTTCTAAGTCTTAGATTGGTTCTTTTCCTGGTGATGGCACTCCCAGGAGTTCTGGGACAGTTCTGATTAAAACATTACATTGCTTTTTCCTTATAAATATATTTATACTTATCAAAGCCAGGATATATAGTCATTGTATCTATGATAGTTCGGTTTACTCAGATAATTGCTGAGTGCCCAGTATGTGCCAGACAGTGTTCCAGATACAGAAAAGCAAAAGTGAATATGACAAAGTGAAGAGACGAACAAAAACAAGGAAATGCATATCAATCAGATATTGATAAATGCTACAAAGAGCATGGGAAGGAGAATGAGGGGAAGGGCCCTAGTTTATGCAGGGTGATCCAAGAAAGCCTCTCTGATACAGGAGATTGCAACAGAGACAGGAAGGAAGTGAGGTGTCCAGCCATTTGTGCCTCTGAGCAAAGGTCACTTCACAGAGAGGGAGCAGCCCAAGAAAAGCTGCCTCAGCAGGACCATACATGGTATTTTTTAATAACAAGGAAGGCTATGCAATTAGAATGGAGTGAGGAGAAGATGGATCTATCTGAAGTCCTGGAAATGACTAAGGGTTCATGCAAGCTCTTCTAGGACATTGTAATGTGGTCTTTACT
This sequence comes from Balaenoptera musculus, assembly GCF_009873245.2. Classification (NCBI taxonomy): domain Eukaryota; kingdom Metazoa; phylum Chordata; class Mammalia; order Artiodactyla; family Balaenopteridae; genus Balaenoptera; species Balaenoptera musculus. Next base: position 91,889,530 of record NC_045788.1, read on the forward strand.
CTGAGTTAGGTGGAAAGTCATTGGAGGGAGGAAAGCAGGAGAACCATGTGTGTTTCAATGATTTATTTCTTGTTATGTGGAGAACAGGCTGCAAGGGTGAAGAATGAGAGAGATTAGCTAGAAGACTATTGTATTATTGATAGATGACAGTGATTTAGACTAGGATAGTGGGGATTGGTCGGGTATTAGATATGTTTAACAGGTAGAAGCAAAAATCTTTGCTAACAATTAGATATATTATGTCAGATAAAGGGGAAGAATAAAAAAGTGGGAATTTGGTAAATTTAGTAGACATCTAGATTCAACCACTTAAATAAGTGGATGTATCTATCTGTATATAACAATTTACAAAAATTACAAAACATTAACAATAATCATCTTTAATGATGTAATTATAGAAAATATTTATTCACGTATCTTGCCTAGTTATAATGAAAATATATCAGTTGTATAATTTTTAAAAGTTGCAGATACATGAAAATCTTTTCCCTGGTCATTTTAATTTTATGGGATTTAAGATAACATTTTTATTGCAAGGGGACCTTTCTAATTTGTGAGATTAAAGAGAGCAACCTAAAGTAATTGATGCTATCCCTTTATTTTTTTAATTTGGAGATAAAAGACGCTAAAACTGTAGTGTGTGTTCAAATGCCTTAGTGATACTAGTTTTCAAATGCGGTAGAAAGTTTTGGCTGGTGAATGAAATAAAACCATGAGAAAAGAAAAATAGGAATAGGGTATGTAAAGCTTTTTGAAAAAGCGTTTCTTCTTTTCTTAAAGAGCATTGCCTCCAGCAAATCTTTAGATCCTAGAGATAAAATCAAAAGCATGACTCACTCTCAGTTTCAAAAGTGAATGCAGCGCCCTTTAAACTTTGAATCTTGTCTTTGTGTTTTTATAAGTAATATATATTCACACACATCTATAGTACTTGTATTCATGCCCACCTGGTTTGTGGTAGTTTTATTAGCATTGATGCAGGAGAAAAGACTCATGAATATCAGATATCAAAGATATGGGACTCTTGATAGACAATGAAGAAGAATAATGGGCTTATCTTAGATGAATATAAAAGCTTTATTTTGAACACCATGTAATATTTGCAGACTTTTTTTTTTCCCAAATCTTTATGTATATAGCTTCACCAGCAAAAAAACTTCACTTGAATGGCAGGGCTATTCTTGTTTTAAGAACTTCTTAGTAAGTTATATTTTTAGTATTAAAAAAATAATACAGGCCAAAAAAAAAAACCTATAAAAATATTCCTTAAAATAGTCCTAATATGACATCTAAAAGTCCACTTAATTACATTTCTCTTGAAGAAATAAAATTATATTAATCTTGGGAAATGTATATATCAGTGAAGCAATGTATCGATACATGAAGGTAAAACTTTTAAAAAATAATGGTTGGAAAACAACATCAGGTTGATACTTTTAACTAAATGTGTTTGTTACAGAATTGAAGGGATTATTAACTGAATCAACACCATACCTGAATTACAGATCACGTAGCACTAAGGACGCAACACAAAATTGTATAAAAATAGGTGTGGCATCAAGCTTCAAACAGAAATCAAATAGCCAAATTTTAAGGGAGACAAGATACATTAACTCAAAAATATTATCAAGTATCGTGAGGATAGTATAATCCGAAATAAGCTTTTAGAAAGAAAAAAAAATCACATTACAACAAAGTGACTTTTTAGTAAGTTAAATAAATAAATAAATAAATAAATAATAAAAAGAGATCTAAATATTTTCCTTATTTTTTTGTGGGAGCAGAAAAAGAAGAAAACAAAGACAAAACACTAATTGCAGTAATTCACAATATTCTGCTTTCAAAATGAATTTACCAACATACACCATATATTGGGCCATCGCACAAATTTCAATAAATTTAAACAGACTTAAGACATACAAAGTATGATCTATGATATGACTACAATAGAATTAAATTAGAAATTGACAGCAGAAAGATCTAGAAAATCCCCAAATATTTGAAAATGAAGTAACACATTTCTAAATAAACAATAGGTTCAAGAATAAATGAAAAGGGAAATAAAGTATTTTTAACTAAATAAAAATAAAAACATGACAAATAAAAATTTGAGGATGCAGACAAGTGAGTGATTATAGAGAAATACATATCACAAACTCCCCATATTGGAAAAGAGAAAGGTCACAAATAAATGGCCTTAACTTCCACCTTAAGAAATTAGAGAAAGAAGAATAAACTAAACCCAAAGTAAGCAGAAAAGAAGGAAATAATCAACCCGAAACTGGATATCAAAAAACAAAACCCAGAAAAACAATAAAGAAAATGAGATCAATAAAATGTATAAATCTCTGCCCAGAATGATGAAAAATAAAAGGGAGAAAACCAAATTACTGGTATCAGGAATCAGAAAGGTGACATCACAATTGATTCTGTAGGTATTAAAATAATATTTTAAAATATTACAAACTACTTTAGGTTAATAAATTAAAAAATTTAAACTAAAGTGGACAATTTCTGTGAAAGATACAAATTACCAAAGCTCAATCAAGAAGAACAATATAAACAAATAGTTTTGTATCTATTAAAGAAATTTAATTTGTTGTTCAAAACATTTCCACAAATTAAACTTCCAAATTGCTTCATGGAGAAATTCTACCAATCAGTTAAAGAAAAAATAATATCAGTTCTACACATGTCTCCAGACACTTGAAGAGGACAGAGTACTTGCCAAATTATGCATTGAGGTCAGCGTTAACTCCAACAACAAACCTAGACAAAGACATTAAAAGGAAAGAAAACTGCAAATTAATATCCCCAATGAACATAGATATAAAAATTAACAAATTTCAACCAATCAAATTAAACAATATATAAAAATGATAATAAATCATAATCAAGTTTATTCCAAGCATGCAAGGTTGGTTTAACACTCAAAGATCAGTCAATATTTTAAGACATCTGTTCTCCCCAACTTGATCTATAGATTCAGTGCAATCCCACCAAGTTATTTTGTGGATATCAACAAACTAATTCTAAAGTTTATATAGAGAGGCAAAAGATCCAGAATAGCCAACACAATACTAAAGGAGAAGAACAAAGTTGGAAGACTGATAGTACCTGACCTCAAGACTTACTTTAAAATTACAGTAATCAAGACAATGTGGTATTGGCAAAATAATATGCAAATAGATTATTGGAAGAGAATAGAGAGTCCAGAAATAGATCCACATAAATATAGTCAGCTGATCTTTGACAAAGGAGCAAAGGTAATGGAGCAAAGATAGTCCTTTCAACAAATAGTGCTGGAACAACTGGACATCCACATACAAATAATAATAATAAATCTAGGTTCAGACCTTACAACCTTCACAAAAATTAACTCAAAATGGATCATAGGCTTAAATGTAAAACACAAAAACAAGACTCCTAGAAGAAAACACAGGAGAAAACCTAAATGACCTTAGATATGGCAATGAATTTTTAGATACAACACCAAAGGTAAGATCCATGAAGGAAATTGATAAGTGAGATATCATTAAAATTTTAAATTTCTGCTGTGTGAAAGACAATGTCAAGAGAATGAAAAGACAAGCCACAGACTGGGAGAAAATATCTGCAAAACATTCATCTAATAAACGTTATCCAAAATATACAAAGAACTGTTAAAACTCAACATTAGAAAACAAAGAGCCCAAATAAAAAGTGGGTCAAAAACCTTGACAGACACCTCAACAAATAATATATACAGATGGCAAATAAGCATATGAAAGGATGCTCCATGTAATATTTCACTGGGGAAATGCAAATTAAAACAATGATATACCACTATACATGTATTAGAGTGGCCAAAATCCAGAATGTTGGCAAGGAAATGGAACATTCATTGCTGATAGAAATGAAAAATGGTACAGCCACTTTGGAAGAAAGTTGGGTGGTTTCTTGCAAAACTAAACATACTCTTGCCATATAATACAGCAATCATGCTCCTTGGTATTTACCCAAAGGAGATGAAAACTTACGTCCACACAAAAATCTGCACTTGGAAGTTTTAAGAGCTTTGTTCAGAATTGCCAAAGCTTGGAAGCAACCAAGATGTCCTTCAGTAGGTGAATGAATAAATAAACTGTGGTACATCCAGACAATGTAATATTATTCAGCACTAAAAAGAAATGAGTTATCAAGCCATGAAAAGACATGGTGAAATCCTGAATACATATTACTAAATGAAAGCAGCCAATCTGAGAAGGTTACGTACTATATGATTCTAACTATATGGCATTCTGAAAACACAAAACTATGGAGACAGCCAAAAGTTAAGTTGTTTCCAGGGATCGGGGGCAGTGAGAGATGAATAGGTAGAACACAGAGGATTTCTGAAAATATTTTGAAAATATTTTATATGAGACTATAATGCTGCATACATGTCATTATACATTTGTCCAAACCCATAAAATGTACAACACCAAGAGTGAACCCTAATATGAACTATTGATTTGGGGTGGTTATGATGTGTCAATGTAGATTCATCAAGTGTACCACTCTAGTGGAGGATGTTACTAAAGGGGGAGGGTATGCACGTGTGGGATCAGAGGGAATGTGGAAAATCTTTGTACCTTCACCTCAGTTTTGCTGTGAACTTAAAACTATACCAAAAAAATGTTTTTATGAAAAAAATCACTGTAGTTTTCAATATTAACAGACTAAAAAAAGGAAACCTATAACCATCTCAATATATGTGGAAAAAGCATTTGTCAAAGTCCAGTATCTATTTGATTAAAAAACAAAAACAAAAACAAAAACCTTAGCAAACTAGGTTTAGAAGTAAATTGCCTCACCTTGATAAAGGGAAACTACAAAAACTTAAAGCTAACATCAATACAATACTTCATGCTGTAAAACCAAATCATTTCTCCCCTAAGATCAGGAATAAGGCAAGAATAACCCCTTTCACGACTTATATTCAACATCATACTGGAGATTTTAGTCATCTTAATAGGCAAGAAAAAGAAATAAAAGTTATCTGGATTGGAAAGGAAGAAATAAAACCATTATTTTACATAAAATTGTGTGTGTAGGAAATAATATACAAAAAAGCTACAAGAACTCATAAGTAAGTTTAGCAAATTGCAGGATACAAAAGCGACATACAAAAATCAATTATATTTCCATACACTAGCAAAGTACAACTGGGAACTGACATTTTTTAAACTACCATTAATAGCAGCATCTAAAAATATGAAATAATTGGAAACAAATCTAACAAAATCCATGCAAGTCCTATACATTAAAATCTACAAAACATTGCTGAAAAATTAAAGATCTAAATAAATGGAGAGATATGTTCATAGATCAGAAGACTTGATACTATTAAGATGCTAGTTTTACCCCCAATTGATCTATAATTACAATGAAATCCCAATCAAAATTGCAGCATTTTTTTTTTTAACAGAAATTGGCAAGCTGATTCTAAAATCCATATGAGGGCTTCCCTGGTGGTGCAGTGGTTAAGAATCCACCTGCCAATGCAGGGGATACGGGTTCGAGCCCTGGTCCAGGAGGATCTCACATGCCACGGAGCCTGTGCGTCACAACTACTGAGCCTGCACTCTAGGGCCCGCAAGCCACAACCACTGAAGCCTGCGCGCCTAGAGCCCGTGCTCCGCAGCAAGAGAAGCCACCACAATGAGAAGCCCGTGCACCACAATGAATGGTAGCCCCCACTCGCCGCAACTAGAGAAAGCCTGTGCGCAGCAATGAAGACCCAATGCAGCCAAAAATAAATAAATAAATAAATTTTTAAAAAAATAAAATCCATATGGAAATGCAAAGAACCTAGACTAGCCAAAACAACTTCGAAATAAAACACAGAGGAATTACAAAACTTACTTCAGAGACTTATTACCAAAAAGCTACAATAATCAAGACATTATGGTATCAGCCTGAAGATACATAATCAGATTAAGGCAGCAGAATAAAGATTAATGCAACAGAGTAAAGATTACAGAAATAATGCAACAGAATAAAGATATCCAAATATATATGGACAACTGGTTTTTGAAAAAGGTATAAAAGCCATTTAGTGAAAAAAGAATGATCTTTTCATCAAGTGATGCTGGAACAATTTGATGTCCACATGTCAAAAAATGACCATCAATCCATAACTCTCACCATATTCAAAAGTTAACTCCAATGTACCATAGACTTAAATGTAAAACCTAAAATTATAAATGGTCTAGAACAAACATAGAAGAAATATTTTGGAACTTGGATTTGACAAGTTTCACTAGATATGTCACGAAAAGCACAATCCATAAGAGGAAAAAATAAGTTAATGTATATTTATAACTCCTTATAATATTAATAACTCCTTTTTGAAATTTACTGTAGAGAATAAAAAGTCAAGTCATAGACTGGGAGAAAATATTGGTAAATCACGTATCTGGGCTTCCCAGGTGGCGCAGTGCTTAAGAATCTGCCTGCCAATGCAGGGGACATGGGTTCGAGCCCTGGTCTGGGAAGATCCCACATGCCGCAGAGCAACTAAGCCGTGCACCACAACTACGGAGCCCACGTGCCACAACTACTGAGCCTGCACTCTAGAGCCTGTGAGCCTCAACGACTGAAGCCCACACACCTAGAGCCTGTGCTCTGCAACAAGAGAAGCCACCGCAATGAAAAGCCCGCGCACCACAACGAAGAGTGGCCCCCGCTCGCCGCAACTAGAGAAAGCTCACGCGCAGCAACAAAGACCCAACTCAGCCAAAAATTAATTAATTAATTAATTAATTAAAAAAATTTAAAATCACATATCTGATAATAAGAAGAATTATGTCCAAAACTTAGCAATAAAAACAAACAATCCAATAAAATGAATGGGCAAACTATTTGAACAGACCCTTCACCAAAGATGAAGGCAAATAAGCACATGAGAAATGTTCAACATCATTAGTCATTAGGGAAACAAAAATTAAAACCAAAATGAGATAACACGTTAGAATGTCTATCATTAAAAATAGTGGCCATCTCAGGTTTTGGTAGGGAAGTGGACAGCTGGAGCTCTGTACACTGCCAGTGGGAGTGTAAAATGGTATAACCACTTTGGAAAGCAGTTTAGCATTATTTTCTAAAGTTAAGCAGACTTCCAGTTTGAGCTCCAACATGTAATGAGCTTAAAAGTCATCACTCCCATCTTTACGGCAAAGAAAAGCTGACTAAACAGAAAAATCAATGACTTTTCTTGGACACATTCAAGAACTGAGGTTGGAGGTTAAACTTAAAATCTAAAGAGACAGGTGAATACAGAAAATCACAGCTTAGACCTACATACCTGAACCAGAAGGCACTAAAGCCATAAACTTGTAGGAACACATAAATTGTTAATTGTGAGGAATTGCTAGAGGCTAAGTGTGGTAGACTAACATGAAAGGGAGAAACTTCTGGAGGCCTCAGTCCTTAGGGGGCCCCAGCACTTTCATGGACTTCTCCCCCAGAATCCCACCAGGTTTTCATGGTGAAGATATGAGAAAGACCCCTTCTTGGCACTGGTCAGGGGAAGGACAGAGTGACCACTGAGAAACACATCCAGAGTCTTCCCTGCAGTAAAGGCCCACTCTTCAGGGAAAATCATGCTACTATAGCAGATACAATTCTGAAAACTTATCTGGCTAGGGAAAGGGAATTCCTCTCCACTCCAGCCCCCATCAGCCTTTTGATCTCGCCTAAAAGGAGGAAAAAATGTCAGCAGGAGACAGGGCTTCAAAGAAATAGCTCAGGAGTAGAAATTGATATATCAAGAAAGTGCCTATCTTTTAAAAATATTAACTGAAACTGAGGTTCTGACACAATTACATGTTAATGGAACTGCTAAAGATTTAACATCAAACTCCATGCAAAGTCAGAGAGAAAGATGAGAGCTCTCTGTTAAACAGAAATGTAATATGTTAAGGCTATTTTTTTTTTTCTACATTAGTTTAATGTAGCCCTGGCACAACCCTGAATGGAGAATGAAGACATTACATTAAGGAGAAGTAGAGGACTTTTTTATGACAAAAAATAAAAGAGGACTTATCCAGTATGTGATAAGAGAAAACAGAGAGAAAAGATAATTACAATTAAAACTTACGGTCCCAGCCAGCTGAATGGTGAAGCAAAAGAGGGAATAATAAAAAGAAGTCCAGCTTCTAACTCTAGGACACTAAGTATCCAGACACTACATCTCTCTAGAACTTGAAGAGGTGACACTCATGACAAGAACACAGCAATGAGAGGGGTTTTTTTGCTCAACAGGAATAGAGCTGATGCAGATAGAGGTAAGGGACTTCATCTTCTGGAAAAACGTGGTTCTAATGTGGCTAAAATCCACATATGATAGATTCCTGAAGTGTCTTGTAGGCAGTTTTGTTCTTTACAAGATCGATGTTTTGAGTGACAAACTATACTCTAGACTTAATTCAGACAAACCATGAGAAATTGTTTTATATCCTGGAGGAGATAGAAACATTGGGCAAATAGGAAGATGTTAACTTAGAAATCAGGGAGATACTGGGCATGTAATCAGGGCCTAATTAGGAAAGCACATTTCCCAAAGTTAGAGGCTAATATCATGACCTGATTCAAGAAGAAAAGTTGCATTAAATAAAATTATGACTATTAACTGCAAATGTTCCTTTATGAGAGAAGAGAGATATATAAAGAGAACAGCATGATAAACTGCAGTGTCTATAAATATACACGAGATGGATAGAGGGACCCATCTGAATAAGCAAGACAGTGTAAGAAAGATAGTGCTGAGAATGAGCTGCAACTAGTGAAAAATATTTGCTTAGTGCAAGAAGAATAAGAAAACACAGAGCTATTACTTAAAGCAGTTATCTTAGTTATAACAGCTAGAATGTATTAGCCCATATCCCTTCCTTTGTCTTCTCTGTAATAATTACACTTTACTGAGTTGATGTCCAGGAACTAGGTATCAGAAGAGGGGCTTTAGGCAGGTTATCTCATTTAAATCTAAACACAGCACCATGATGTGGGTATTATCATACCTTTTCTCACAAATAGAGAACTTGAAATTTAAAGAGGTTCTGTAAATTGCCTACAGGCACACAGTTAGCAGGTGGCAGAACCAGGTTTTGAACTCGGGCAGCCTAACACGAGATCTCATGCTTTTAATCACTATACTCTATTATCTGCTGCATCAAAAGAGATCATTCAAAATGGAAGTGATAGAACAAGCATGAGTATGAAAGCATTGAAGTCCAAGATACCTGAGAGGCATCTAGACACTCTAAATGAGTTTTAGCCCCCTAGCCAACATCAGCTACCCTTCAGGGAACTAATATTATATACCAACGAGATCACTGTACCTCTTGCAATGATCTGTGATGAATAGTGACATAGTCATCTGGTATCTAGAGTCAAATAAATAATTTCTCAAGCTTTTAGAATAATGAGAAATTTGAATTTGCATTAAAAATAGACTATATTTTGTCCATCTTAGAAAAAAATATAGCTGGTCTATCAAAAACGGTTAAGAATAATTATTTGGTCAGTAAAGATCAGCCTGTATTCATTAAGAATGAACCATGGCAGGTGAAAATATTTATATTTTAAATTTTTAAATGTACTAAAATAAAATTGAATGCTTAAAAATTTTTTTGGATCAAAGGAAAGCAATAGATAGTGTTTTGGGGATGTAGGAAAGACCATGGACTGAATAGTATACTCAAGATTTTTAAGTGGCTGTGCAAGTTTATGAAAAGAATTTACTGGTAGAGCAATGTCAATCAGAAGAAAGTTGTTTAATGGCTTGATCATAAATTTCCTGTCAACCCTTTTTAGAGTAAAGTTTTTATCAACAAAGATACAGAGGACCTCTTTCACATATTTAAGAATGATTAAAAGGGGAAGAGATAGCAAATGCATAGTTTTCCAGGAAGGATTTCCATAGTATCTCAACAGAATAGGATGATGGACATAATTTAACCAGATACAATTTAATAAAGATAATTTTTTTACTTTTTAAAAAATTTTATTTATTTTCAGCTGCATTGGGTCTTTGTTGCTGTGCGTGGGCTTTCTCTGGTTGGGGCGAGTGGGGGCTACTCTTCGTTGCAGTGCACAGGCTTCTCATTGCAGTGGCTTCTCTTGTTGCAGAGCACGGGCTCTAGGCACACGGGCTTCAGTAGTTGCAGCACGCGGGCTGTAGGGCACACGGGCTTCAGTAGTTGTGGCTCGCGGGCTCTTGAGCGCAGGCTCAGTAGTTGTGGTGCACGGGCTTAGTTGTTCCGTGGCGTGTGGGATCTTCCCGGATCAGGGATCGAATCCACGTCCCCTGCATTGGCAGGCAGATTCTTAACCACTGCGCCACCAGGGAAGTCTAATAAAGATAATTTTTAAAACGTGTGCACAAACAATTACACTGTTACAGCGTGAAGGAGATGCAGTGTCCCAAAAGCAAGCACAAAAATGTCTTGAGACTTTGTGTTGACATAAGTTCCACATGAGTCAGCAGAATGCTCTGAACTGGACATCCCATAGGAAACTATTGCATTTAAACTTGGGCTCCAACAAGTTAAAAAGCATTCCTAAGAGAGTGACCAGAATAATCTAAGCTCGGGAAAAAAGCATATGAAGAAGGTCTTAAAAGAAAAAAACACTGAGGCTACTTCATCTGTATAATGCCCTTGGGTGCAAGCAACAGCTCCGACTCAAATTGGTGTTAAAAATAAGAAATTGTATTTTCTCTTGTAACAAGAGGTCCAGAATTAAAGTCGCTTTCACATGGTAATGACAGATTGAGGCATCAAACTCAGAGAATACATCTAACAGGAATACCTCTTCTTATGGCTCTCTACAAAGAGGAAAGAGACAAAACTTTTTCAGAAGACTTCTCTTATGACTGCATTGGTTAGAATTGTGTCTCATTACCATTCCTTGACACATCACTTTCAAAGAAATGGGATTAGTCCCACACTAACCAGGACTCCCCAGAACTAGGAAAGGTCATGTTCTTCTGAGACATGATGATGTATGAGGAAGTGAGTAGGGATTTGAGCAAAACTGAGAGTTCTGTTAGAAATAAAAAGGACACCAAACAGGTCTACCACAAAATTTCCTAGGGAAAACTTAATAGTAGCTTTCAATTATTTAAGACTTACTATATGGAAATGTATCCTATGGCTCAAAAGAAGGGAATCTAAGATTAATGTTTGGAAGTTAAGGGTAGATATACAGTAAGCCAGTAATAAATGGAATTTGCTGCATAATGAATGATTCCCTTACTCTACATGTATCCTCCAGAGGGAAAGCACTAGACTAGCTGCCCTCCAGAAAGTCTTCCAACCAAAGCCCAGCTTACAATTCTGCAGGTTTTGTCTTGCACAAAAGCATAGCCAACGAGGTAGGTAGAGACTGAAATTTGGGCCATTGTCAACCTGCAAAATAATGCAAAGCTCTGTGGGACTGAGGCACCTAGTTCAGACAAAGATGCCCTATATTTGCAAGCTACTCCTCCACAGTGTTAACATCTAATGAGTGGAGAATTTTACAAGGATGCCATGTGTACTCGTTAGCATGACAGTGATTCCAATGCTAGGTTTCTCTGATTGAATTTAGTAACTTACTAAAGAAAGTTGGAAAGAATAGAAGAGCAGTTTCAAAGTAATAACTATTTTAATACTATTTATAGTTTGCAAAGCACTTTTTCATCTTTAAAACAGACATTACGATTATTCTCATTTTTTAGATGAAGATACTGAGGACCAAGTTTAAATATCATCAATTAGTAAATGCCGGATTTGGGTTTTCTAACCCAGGCAGGGCTGACTGATTCCAAATAAGTGCAGTGAAAATAGAAATTCTTCTTCCTCCTCTTTCTCCTTTTCCTGCCTATCCTTTTTCTTCTTCTACTGAGTTTGCAAATCTTTCTCTGGTAGAGATAATAAAATGTTTTTATAATAATCTTGCTTATTTCTTAAACCCATATACCCTTTAAGAGCAAAATTTTGTCCTTCCCATATTATTTTGTTCACTGAGGATTTTTATTCTTTTCCATGTACCCAGACCTTATTTAAATATCACAATAATGGGGCTTCCCTGGTGGCGCAGTGGTTGGGAGTCTGCCTGCTAATGCAGGGGACACGGGTTCGAGCCCTGGTCTGGGAGGATCCCACGTGCCGCGGAGCGGCTGGGCCCGTGGGCCACGATTGCTGAGCCTGCGCGTCTGGAGCCTGTGCTCCGCAGCAAGAGAGGCCGCGATGGTGAGAGGCCCGCGCACCGCGATGAAGAGTGGCCCCCGCTTGCCGCAACTAGAGAAAGCCCTCGCACAGAAACGAAGACCCAACACAGCCATAAATAAATAAAAATAAATAAATTAAAAAAAAAAAAAGCGATTGCTTTAAAAAAAAAAAATCACAATAATGGTCTCTTTCCATCATTTGATTCACACATATGTTCTAATTATGGCTGTGCTTCGAGGAAAAGAATGGATTAGATATCAGCTCTAGTTTTAGTTGGATTGAATGGATTTTGGTATCAGCTTTGCTTTTACTCTTAGACAGTCCCTTCTATGATGACCCAATGTTGAAATAACTTATATAATGAATAACTTTTTATATTAAACTTCTTGTCAAGTATTCAGTATAATTTAAATTTATTACTAATATATCTGCTGTCACATACACAATGAATCCTTCCAATTTCCTTTTCTTTATGGAAATATTACAATACATCCAAGTAAATCTTAGTGCCACTTTACTAAAAATAATGTTGAAAGGCAGAGAAGTAAAGTCTTTTCATATGCCAAAGTCGGTAGTCAGGTTTATATTAAGAAATAAAGGGGAAAATAATAAAAAGTGCAGAATGACAGCAGGGGCTGGGGACTATTGAATGGGAACAGAAGTGTAAGGGAGACTTTTCACTGCACCCCTTTTTATCTTTTAAAATTTATTTAAACATTAAAATTTATATATTTAAAAGGATAAGTAAATGAATAGATATTTGGTTAAAGTTTAAACCAAATAATAGCTAGATAAATAAGTAAGAAAAAAAAAGAAGGAAGGAAAGGAAGGGACGGAGGAAAGATGTTTGTTGATACATATTTTACTTAAGTACTAAGTGATGTTCACAAAGTTATCCAGGAATCTTGAAAAGCTATCATAAGCTTCTTGAGAATTCTTAGAACATATTTGTAGATGATCCAGGTCTTTATGGGTTTAAAAGGAAAGTAGAGAAAGGAAGTCATTTTTGGAGAGAGGAGGGGAAATAAAGTTGGGACTTGTAAGGATTGCTAATCCCTTTTTAGTGCCTTAGGCAGAAGACTCCACATTTTTGTACTTTTGAGGGACAAGAAAAGAAAATGGAGAAATAATTGGCTGGATGTGAATCAGCTGATGCTTAGAAAAGAGTGAAACCCTCAATTTGCAAATTCAAAGATGTATAATAGATTTATTGGGGCTCAATGGCAAGCTCCCCAGACTGAAAAGAAGCATGACTCTGGACTGAGTGTAGATGGCACCACCACAAAGTGACTCTGTCTGAAAATGGGACACAGATGCATAGCTTATGTGCTTGTTACAAGAACATACACTAAAGTGCTTTGTCAGCATCCACTGTCAATTCACCTACAGTGTTAGGACACCTCAGCAAGACTCCATATAGGATTTTCAGTCCCTTCCAGGCTAAAGTTTGCAGTAAAATTGGTTATAAAGGGAATTTCTGTAAAATTTCTTCTATGATAAAATTAGAACTAGGCTTCCAAGTAAAAATTCAGAATAATAGGATCACTGCAAGTATACTTCTAGGTCACTTCTATATTTTGCATTTCCCCACCATAATTCTAGACTTTGAGATATCCTCTTTGTTAGTATTCTTCAATCTGGAAATTCTATTGTCTTCCTTTCTTCCATTTTAAGGATTTATTTATGTATTTATTATGTTTACTTAGGATATTTAAGGTGCTTAATAGAGAGGATAGAAATACTATATTCCCCATTAGGTGTGTCAACATATGATAATAAAATCAGAAATTTCTTTAATATTGAGGATCCAAATTCTATAAATAATTTTGCAAGCTAAAAATTCTGTAATATTTCATTAAAAATGAGGAAATCTTATGAACAAGAACCTATTTCATGCCCATCAGAGGCCATATGACATGTTTACGATATACCTACAGAATCAGTTCAGTTTAGTTTACAGAGGCCTACTTGAGATGCCAGATTCCAAAAATACACAGATTAATAAAGATAACACTCCTGGCTTCTGTGGAATTTTCAGTCCAGTGGAGGAGACAGATCTGTAAGCACCTAATGTCAATGCAGAGAGCAGTAGCAATCTCTGCACACATACCCTCTCCCATTAAACCAGTCAAGGCAAGAAGGGATCCGAATTCAAATGGGCCTTATTCAGTGACCATTCCAGACTCCCGAAACATCTGTTCCCAGGACACTGCATTATAGTTGGGCCCCAAATGAGAAATATCTTAGCAGACCACAAGCATTTGGAGCCCGTGCTCTGGATCGTCTCACTGCAGACTAATGTCTACTCCTCCTTATTTTAGCCTTCTGTTGACCCTCGCCTTTGGTCTGATACATTGATTTATCACTACCTCAGTTTCCAAACCCACTCTGGTTATGGATATTTTCTCTCCACCTCAGATGGAGGGTTCTCCAGGCTTTGAACGAGCTTGCTGATTCCACCTATGGCAGAGACTTTTTTCTCTTCCTTGGGTGCATGCAGCTACACTAGTTTGGCCACGTTTTTTTCAGTTATATATGGTCATCTAATTGAGTTCTAGTCAACGAATGTGACTGGAAATGATGTGGACCACCTCCAGGCCTGACCCATTAAAAAAGTCTCATGTACAATCCTCCGTGCTCCTTCCTCTTCTGCAGATTGATGTAAAATAAGGGGGAGAAGTGGTAGGCAGACTGGAGGGGAGTAAATCAGTTTTGAATCTAATAAACTTTACCTTATTAGACAAAAGAACAATTTTAAGTTATTGCAACAAATGTTAACAGGTAAAGAAAGTGTTTGTTGTTTGTTTGAAAGGGTTAGGAAAGTTTGCATTTGCATCATGGAGTTGCCATCAGGTTTTAAAGCCAAATTATAAACTCTTATTTAAAATGACTAGTAAATGGTCAGAAAATTAAGGGATTTAAGTGCAGTATTTCTCGTTTCTTTTCTTAGTTCCTTGAGGAATGAAAAATACAAATTTAACTGCCTTCAGAATTTTTATCACCTTGTAATTTAATTTAAATTTTTGTGGCCACAAGGCATTCTTTGTAATAAAACTAAAATGATGTGAAGGGGAGCAGCTTCTGGTAATTGATGATTTTTGTCAGGAATTTTAGGTTGTATTTCTAATTCTGCAACCGACTCATTAGATTACATTATGTTCAGCAAGTTACCATTTCTTTGTCAGATGGTTCTGTGGGTGGTGTATTAATATTCTTTTAAAATCCTTTTTTTACCATGACAGGGGCACTCCTCTCGGTATTTACAGGATCCGGAATATATTCATGTATCCTTTATTATATCTTTATAGTTGTTTTCTTTCACTCTTTCTGATTCTTCTAGCTGATCCTTTGTCCCAGATTTTTTTCTTCCCTGTGAAAGAATGATAATGCTACCCATCTGGCAGTTGTTTGCAATGAATTGAAGAGGTTTGGGAAAATTCCCTGGCAGAGTGGCACTTACATTTGTATCATCTATGACAGAAATATAATTACTATGTTAACATAAATATATCCCTTCTGAAATGTCAAAATGTTTTCAGCCTTCACCAATTATTTTAGCTATTATAAATGGTGGTGATTCTTCTCTCAAGGAAGCTATCATTTTCCAGCTTCCATAAGAGATAGATACAGTCCATATTAGCATTTAAATATTTCAAATAATATGTATAGAGGAACTAGCTTTATAAGTTTTTAACATAAATCTAAAGGAGTTAACAAAAAATAAGCTTGTGCCAGAACAGTGTCAGACCTTGCCTTTGTCAAAGACAGTGATACGAAGCTTCCTTTTCTCAACTGTTCCTTTTCTCAACCACAGCTTCCATTGACTTGTTAATTAGTTGAGACTTAAATATTTAATTTTAATGATTTACTACATTTTTCGCAATTACGTTTTACTTTATCATTACTCACATACTACAACACAATTTCCTTTGAAAAGATCTATAAAAGTAATTAAAGACAAAATACTCAGAGTACATATTTTTCATAACTGTACTAAATGATGGGCAAGATCATAAGTAGAGGAAATTGATGAATTGAAGAAGCAAAACAGATGGTAAAGCTGTGTACACGTGCCAACACACTCCAGCCTGCAGGCTGTTCCAGATTCTCCTAAGGCCAGAAACATAGTGAAAGAAATACCGAGAGCTTGATCCAGCAGGAACAGCCCATAGTCCCCTTGAGTCCATAAAAGCAGGCTTCCTGGCTCTAACACAAGTAGCCCTATGCAAAGCAGTATTCCATGGAAATGCTGTGTTTTCTGACCTTCTGGAAGTTTCTGTGTTAAAGCATATGGTTTTTCTCAAGGGAAGAAGAGTCCTCTCTAAATAGCTGTCAAGGCAATAGATGATGTAGATAAATGCATATACAGAGACAAAATGATTCTCTCTTTTCTTATGTATGGCCATCCATTTTTTTTCCTATTTGCAATTAATCTTTCCTTTGTTTTGTGCTCATATGTAGCAGATACGCTACTAATCTCTAGGAGTTACACAGATGATTAAAACAATAGTTCTGCTCATAGGTTTGTCACTGCTTCAATTCACTAAGAAAAGCTTTGAAAGAACCCTATTAGGACAATAAAAATATTGGTAAAGTGAACTGAAAATATTAAATAAATCAAGACAATTTTCTTTTGGCTTCAGAATGTCTTCTCAGTTGCCAAAATGGTGACAAATTCATAATTGAACAAGTGTATCCCCAGCTCCTACCCAAGGTCAATTAGTGTACCAACCTAGTACCTTGCAAGTAAACTACATTTAAGTCATCAATAATAAGGCATGGAAAAAGTCAGGTAATAGAGGGTTTTAATATTTAAATTTTTGCTGAACATTTGTTGTAACAGTGAACATTTAGAAAGAAACTAAATATCCAACACTATGAGATTGGTAAAATAAAGCATACTATTTTACACTATGGAATATTAGGCAACCAAGGGAGGCATTTTACAGGACTATTAAATAAGATAGGAAAATACATGTGATATAATGTTAGGTGAAAGAGACCCAAGTCAATTCAGTATAAATTGTTCTGATATTTGTCTGTCTTCCTAAGAACAAATAGTAGATTCCAGTAATGATTTTGGACAACCATTTCTTAACATGGATCTTAGGAGGAAATGGAGCAACCTTCCCTGGGGCAGTGGATTAAGGGGGAAAAATTTACTTTTGATGGAGAAGTTTTTGAGGATGGCTGAAGCACAGGGGGCATTATAGGGGCACTCATTGAGGAGGAAGGGACGCCACTGTAGGGCTGAGAGGCACAGCTGGTTTGGTCAGATAGTACGACAGTCATCCCAGGCTTCATGACTTCATGGAACAGTAACCAACTATTTGGAGATCCAGCACCCGTAAGTTATGACAATCGCACAGGGCTGATTGACCCAATGACTTTCACAGTGCAGAGGATAACCAGTTCATGGGTGTATCCCTGCATTGAAACCTAAGACCAAAATTCAAATATGGGTGATATATGACTTTCCTATCTTTTTACTTGTCTATCTACAACACCTTAATAAAACACCTATTTTTTTTCCTTTTTCTACATTCCTGGGGGAAAGTATACTTCATGAATTGGCCAAAATAGACAAGAGACTAGGGAGGTAAATTAGTCTTTAAAATTCTCAACTTAATCCAGAAGATACTTTGTAACACATACAGACTACTCCAGTGAAACTTATAAATTATTTATTAAACAAGATTATTCAAAAAATAAATAGAGGTTATTAGGATATGTAAACATATCAAGGATGTGAGAAAGAATATAAACAGTGCCAAATACAGGCAACATTAATTTTTAAATTAGTCATCTCTGGTCCCCTTGTCTAGCCAAATCCCAGAAAGTATTTTCCTCCCCCTTCAGGAAATTAAATGTAAAAAGGATAAGAGTCTCATCTAAGGGGTTTATTACCCTATCCTGGAAACAAAAATAGAAGATTTAAGTAGATAGGCTTTTGTTTAGTAGTTCACGGTCAAAGTGAACTGTATCTCCCTGTAAGCCCACACATTCTCTCATTTCAAGGTCTTCTAGTGATACCCCATAAGGCATCAATAATTTATACCTCACTGTGTAATATACATTACTTTGTTCAGATAATCAGAACAATACCCAGCATAAACATTTACTGTACAATAGGAAGTCTTCACTGGGGAGGAGTTGGAATGAGAAGAAAAGAAAGAAAATGGAGGGACATGAGGCTTTTCTGGGAAGGGCAGACCTAGTCTAGGTACCTCATGTGAAGACTTCAAATCCCTAAAGTGAAAATAAAGACTCTGGGAATCTGAGGAGTGCAAGAAAGATATAGAATGGGAAGCAGAAGGGAAACAAAATCCATTTCACTTTTTAATGTTTTCCTAGACTCCAAAGCCAGTTTTCCACTGAGAATAATCTTTCATCTTTGGCAAGCTATTAATACCAGGTATCAAGAACGACATTTATTAGGGGTCTGATCATACTGGAAACTCCTGGCAAGCAGGGTAAATGCTTTATTCATCTTCTTTAGCTCTGGTTTATAGTAGTGAGATAAGTCAAAGGTAAACAGAGGAACAGGATGGTGACTTCTTTCCTGAGACTTACGGCCAAAAAAGGAATCAATTAAACCTAGTCGTTAAGTTTATAACAGGCATGTGTATTGGGTCCAGAGGCAACAGAGACAAAGGAGTAGGTGAAAGTGGTCAATTTGCTTGGGAGAGGCAAAGTCAAGAGACACTTTATAGAGCAGGTGATGTTCATGCTGATGTCTGATATTCATGCTTGGAAGAAAAAGCACAGAGGGTATTCCAGACAAAAGGAGAAGCAGTTTAAACCAAAGTCATGGGTCCCACCAGGGTCCAATTGTACCTCCAGTGCTATTTCATTCAATTTCAACCCATAACTAGTATAGTAATTTATGAAACTGCCTCACTCCAAATCTAATCATTAGACACCCATTAACATATCCATAATGCTTTCTTTAGCTCTGTATTCACAAAGGATCTATCTATCAGATCAGGGCTTATCCCACCAATTCACAAATATAATGACTATTTCGGAGTCCAAGACATGTGTCTGGTACTATTATTTCTCTTTCTTAAGATAGAAAACACTAGAAATAAAACTTCCTTCTCCTAGATTGTAAAATGAGTCTGTGACGCCTTGTAGTTCTCAGTTTAAGTCATGTTTCAACTCAGAAAATTTCTTTACATTAAATCACAGGTGAGCTCAGTAACAGATTTTTCTATCAGACTTGCATTTGTGAACCTTAGTTGAAGGCCTATTATTTCCTGGCTATGAACTGAACTTTATCAACAGTGGTTACATAAACATGCCAAACCACCTGGTAGGCACTCTACAACACTGATACTTTGAGAAAGGGTGGCCCAGTCCTTCAGCAGAATAGTACTTTGAGAGTCAAAAGAGTTCATTGTAGCAGTAACAAACACATTGGGTAAGTATGCATTCATATATTGCGGATTTTTTCCTCTTACAGTATGTGAGCACAGGCTAAAAAAAGAAAAGTCCAAAATAGCCTATAAAATGACTTCCTTAAGGTAGCGACATATGAAATTAGAGCAGCTGAATGTTTGACTTTCTGAAATTGCCTCTTGTAAAGCAGAAATGTCTTATTCAGTATGCACATGTGATAGTGAAGGCAGCCGTCGCATAGAGTTCTGTGATTCTGTGCCAAACCTAGATGCTGAAGTGCTAAGGGTGCCTAGAAAGTCAGATGGTTGCTTTCTTTGAGGGCTTGCCCATACATGTTTCTAATCTCTGCTTGGAGAGATAAGATATGCTCTTTAGGTGAAATGAATGGCGGAAAAGTGAGTACGTAGACCTGGGTCCTTAACTTTCAGACACCATGCCAGCAACTTGACACAGCAAGAGACTGTTAAGCATTAAAATCCTTAGTGCCTCATTGGAATTTTTTCTAAAATTCGTGCATGAAGATGTGATTTTCTTTTATACAGAAACACAAAGGCCATCCATTTCAACCACTCATTTAACATTTCGGAAAACTGAGGCCCAAAGAAGTAAAGGGACAGGACCACAAAGCCAAGACTGGACCCAGCTTTTCTGGACTCCTAAGATGCCAAATATGGCTAGGACAGTTGGAGGTCATCCAGCTCAGGCATTTACCACCATGGACTGTACTTATTAACTTTCTCTCTAGAGACCTTAAGTTCAAAATAATGTTTTGACTCTAAAATCCTGCCTGTATTATGTAATAATTAATTACCCATATTCTTCAAGGTCATTCATAATTAGCCTTTATTCACTCTTTTAACAAACATTTATCTAGTATTTCTTATAAATCATGCATTATATTGTAAATGAAAAACAACATGGTCCCTGTCTTTATGGAGCTTTTGGTACTCTAGGTACTTTATAATATAATTGCATTATATACTGTCATACAATTCCAATTTGAACAAGCGCTATAAGGAAAAACAAAGGACAGTGTTCAATGATAGAAAATAATGAGGGACTGACAATTTATTTTAGACTTGATGGTTAGAAGAACCATCAAGGGAGGGACATTTGAAATCAAATTGCAAAGATGAATGAAGTTAGTCAGATGGAGGGTGGTGGGCGTGGGAGTGGGAAATCCTGGCAAAGGGAACGGCACAAGCAGAAGCCTTGGCCTCTGTGTTTGAGGCACTAAAGGGAGGTGAATGCACATGGAGAATGGAGAGTCAGGGGTGAGTGACTGAGAGTGAAATTGGGGAAGTAGTCAGGGACCAGATCACATAAGGCCTAATAGGCGATGCTAAGGGGGATGAATTTTATTCCAGGCGCAATGGGAAGCTTTGAAAGCATTTTTCAGCTGGGATGTTAATATGATTCAATTTACATTGTTAAAATGACCAACATTTCTGATCAGCATTTAGTAATTACTAGGGTTAACATACAAAGTAGATACGTGACAGCTAGAATCACAGAAACTTTCACTTAAACCGTCTTGGTGCAGGATATTGTACAACTTCCACAAGTTTGGAAGCCCAGCAACTACAGTAGGCAAGACATCAAAAGTGCAAACAGACAGATGATGATTTTTTTATGGAGGAAGGTCCAATACTCACCATTCCACCTGTTTGTTCTTTGGGTTTCAACCTTATACCCCTGACACTCAGTTTCTTCCCTTCTCTTTATTTACTTACTTACTTACTTATTTATGGCTGCGTTGGGTCTTCGTTGCTGCGCGCGGGCTTTCTCGAGTTGCGGCGAGCGGTGGCTACTCTTCGTTGCGGTGCGCGGGCTTCTCATTGCGGTGGCTTCTCTTTGTTGCGGAGCATGGGCTCTAGGCACGCGGACTTCAGTAGTTGTGGCTCGCGGGCTTAGTGGCTCTGCGGCATGTGGGATCTTCCCAGACCAGGGCTTGAACCCGTGTCCCCTGCATTGACAGGCGTCTTCCCTTCTCTTGACCTACACATTGCCTCCTTCTCCAGGTACTAAACTTTCCGTTTCTTTTCTGGCTTTCCATCTCATCTCTCCTATCCTCTGGTATTTTTTTTTTTTTTTAATATTTATTTATTTATTTGGCTGCGTCAGGTCTTAGTTCTGGCATGCAGCATCTTTTAGTTGCGGCACGTGGGCCCTGACCCGGAATTGAACCCAGGCCCCCTGCATTGGGAGCGCAGAGTCTTAGCCACTGGACCACCAGGGAAGTTCCTCTTCTGGTATTTTTTAACCCTAGTGATTTTGACAGTCCTTAGCATATAGCAGAGCTAATTTTTTTATGCTCATTGAAGGAATAAGTGGATGAATGAATTATAAATAGGAACTCGGATTTTTCAGTCAACAGAGAAAACCAATGACTATATTGCTAGTGGTAAGAAAATAAAAATAAACACCATAATTTAATTATTCCTCTTTGTTTTGCTGCCCCCAGTTAACTAATTGCTTGGAGCAATCTTTCTAGTTTTGTCTTTGTTTTTGAAAAATCTTCATGGTCCTCACTGAATTGAAATTGTTGATGCTTAGTAGCTGATTGTATAATACTTTAAAATCAAATATGAGTCACTGTAACATGTCTACACATTGGACACACTGTCCATCTTTTTAAAGAGTACTTCTGGGGTTTGATTTCTCCTTTGAGATTTTGATTTGACTTATGACCTCCCTGACTCTTGTTCAACTTTTTTTTCCCCAGAATGAAAGAGCTGTCAAGTTGTCATGCCATTAGAAGAAGTGTCATGCAACCTAGCCAAAAGAGTCTCCTGCTGTCCTGGAGTGCTTACAATTGATTAATATTCACTTTTCTGTTCTCCAGAGGTCATTTATAATGCCGTGTATTTGTGGTCTGCCTGCTGGGATTCGTTTGACCTTGGGATAACACACATTACCAGAAGAGAACACATCTGACACATCTGAAGCAGGTATGCTTTATTTGAAAAAAAAAAAAAAAAGCAAATTAAGACATCGTAGGGTACTATGTTTACTTTCTTAAATGATTTTTATACCAAATTGACAATATCATATCAAAACCTAATATTTTTCTAAAGGTTAAAATTGATGCCTTTCCATGTACTGAGCAGAGAAAACTTGAGAAAACTGTAAATAAGTGCAGCTTATTATTTGCTGCCTCACATCTGTTCTATGGCCTTCTCAGTATTACCTGTTGCTTCCCTTCCCGCGGAAAACCTATACGTCGTCCTTTGTCTTAATTCTTGGGGACTGTGTTCTCTGTTATCTGTCACCACTGGAAATGGTTTGGATCAACAAATTCCCTGAAGTTTTATTGATGTTGACTCTTAAATTGAAGCCTTTCAGATGGGGATTTGTATAGAGATAGTCTGGGTCTGAGTAAGCCTTCCTTCCCAGAACGCCTCAAATCACACTGGCTAAGCCTACCTAGCCATGCCCTGGGGAAGAGAATCAAGGTAGGTTGTCTCTTTCTTATAACACTCTCATTATTAAAATGGGGAAAGTATGAGATCTGGAATCAGATAGGTTCATTTCCAAGTTCTGAACAGTTGGCTTAGTCTTCAAAGTGTGTGTGTGTGTGTGTGTGTGTGTGTAGGCTTTATTTAATATCACTATTTAATTATAATTCTTCCACATACTATCTGTGTAATCTCCACCAGGTTACTTACTTCTGTGATATTAATTATCCTCAGATCTAAAATAGAAATACTAACCCCATCCTTAATTTAACTTGAATTAATTTCAATAGAGTATGTACAGCAACATGTACAGTGCCTGACACGTAGTAGGTAGTCAATAAACATTAGATCCTGTCACGGAATAGAAAGCAACTTCGTTAATACATCCTGTCTCTCTGAAACTAGCATGAAAAAAATTTTATTTTTATAAATAAAATGCATGAATATGATTCAGTTACCAACTGAGAACAAATACATTTGGTAGGTTTGTGTGATACTGTTAAATTGATTTATTGACTTTCTTATTTAAACAATGCTCACCAAAAAAAGAAAGACATTAACTTCAAAATATCAGAAATATCTTGTATATATTAACAAAAAAATGTCAATTCAAGCTGTAGTAGTAACAAAAATCATTGAAATCCAACTTAAAATTAGTATATAAAAATCTCCATAGGTATATACAATTTTCCTATAGGTATATACAATTTTTTATCCAGCACTTGTCTTGCCTTGGACTTTCACAAACCAGATCTTGAACCAGATTAAGAAAAGACAAAGAGCTTTCAATGGGTAACACCCTGTTTCTGGTCATTCAGTACTGAGACCAGGGACTACATTGCCAGATGCACAAAGTAAATTGTCAGAGAACTCTCTCAAGTGTGTTCTTTCTAACCCCTTTAGGGAAGAGATCTACCATTTAATGCAGGTTCTACAACCTCCTTATCAGTGACCTTCTCACCTCAAACACTTACAAGCCAGATTTCCTCTCATCTAGAGATAGTGGGAGGTTCTGATAATAAGAGATTTCTCGCTTACTGTGGTCAACATGGCCTGGCCTCCTGTGGGTCTAGTACCACATTGGAAATGAAACAGAAAGGTAAGTGATTGGGGCATAGTGAGGAACCACCCCTCCCCCACTCCCCCACCCAAGTCTGATGGTTCAAAGTATGGCCTGGATCCTCTGACCTGGTGTATTCCTCATTCTATATTGTCTGTAGTGACCACCAAACTTAGGGTTTGGCTCCACAAAGAAACAGGGAGATATTAGGGAGAAGTTCCCACACTTATCCTTAGTCTGAGTATGTTATTTCCACTGCTTTTTGCTAACTTTGCAGTAAACTTAGTAAAATCAACCTGGAACTAAATCTAAACCTACCATTCTCCAAATTGATTAAGGAATCTAATAGATGTTAAGACTTAAGTGTATTTTCAACCTATTTTTAAGCATCAGGTGAAAATTATAAAAGTCAGTAAGAGCAGTCATACATTTTTTTGAACCAGTTACAAAAACCACTTAATGGTGCGGGAGAGTGATGGTGTTTGGCCACCGCATATTCCCAACTATTGATATCCTCTATGAGTCATGAGGATGGAAATAGGAAGATAATTTTATTCTTTTTGTTTGTTTTTTGTTTATTTCTATATTCCCAGAAACTAGAACAGTGTTCCTAGCACCTAGTAGTAGCTCAATAAATATTTGTTGACTGGCTGAATGACTGAAGGAATGAATGAATGGTAAAAGCAGAGCGTATATACTACTTCAAAAGAAGAGATATGTGTGAGGGTGTAGGGGATTCTGGTTTTAGAAGCAGTGATAGAACAGGGAGTGCTATGAGAGAGTATAGAAGAGTGAAAAACAACAGGGCTCTAATGGAAATATGGGAATGATATTTACTGATGGAGGTGGATCTCATAAATGAGGACAAAGTGCATAATTTGAGTAAAAGTAAAAGAACGGGTGTTCACATAGATAATAGTAGAAGGGCCTAATGGAGAAAAAGGGCTGAATTATATACAAATGTGGAAATGGAAAGGAATCCTAGAGTCACTTTTTGTCCTTCAAGAAAAAGTTGCTAATAACCAAGAAAAAGATACTGGTAGTTAGAAGTTAAACTGGAGACTTAGTGATGGGAACAAGGGAGGGGAGAAGGGAAGGAAAATATAAGAGTTTAACAGGCCACAGTGTCCCATGAGCCATGTTCATGTTTCTTAGCTTCTAGAGGCTGCAAATTGAAATGCTTACAGGGAACAGGTAATGAGTGACTAGTGTCTAACAGAAAAATAGAAAGCATATGCTCCTTCTTAAGGCAGCAGTCAATACAGCTCCTGTGATTGTTTGCCATGCAGAAATAGACTCAAAGAGAAACCAACAATCTGCATTTGTATGTAAAAATCTTCTAATTTGTAAATGTTGGGAACTGATTCAACTTTTATAAAAATGGTTTATGGTGCATAGCACATGGATTTATAAAACACAGCATTGAGAAAAAAAGAAATTGAATGAGATTTCCAGCATAATATCATTTATATAAATTTAAAATGTTTACATAAAAAACAACCCAAAATATCCTACAAGATTTCATGTACATTGAATGACATAAATCAAACACATTAGAATCCTGCCTTGGTTATGGGAGACAAGACTGATACGAGAAATGAGAGAGGAATACCAAATTTTTTTTTAAAAAACAAAAGTATTCCATGGACATATGATAATAACATGCTATGGGCTGAGGAGTGCAATTATCCAGCTTTCCATACCTAAGATCCAAAAGTAAATGAACAAATATAATTAAAATAAAACACATAGTAAAGATCCAAACAAACATACCACAAAAAACATGCTACTAGTCGGTCTGTGAGCCACTGGTTTGAAAATCCTTATTTACATCTTGCCCTCCAAAAGCTTCCATGAATGTGGTCAGAAAATTGGAGAATTTTGAAGAAAATTGGCTGGAGAAGAGTCAGAGGCCATGGCGCATGAGCATAACGTTACTATTGCTGCTGCCAGTGTGTCATCCACTAATGCTCCTTCTGAGGGTTTTGTGCAAGGGGTAACCAAGAAAATGAGGAGCAAAAGGCAAGAAAGTGTATCAGAATAGATGAAATCTGCCTCTAATGACTGTCATCCAGTTATAAATACCCTGGTTTCATGCAAAGTATTTTTTTTTTTTTTAGATGTTAGCTATGAGTTTTTCTTTTTTTTTTAAAATTAATTAATTTATTTATTTATTTTTGGCTGTGTTGGGTCTTCGTTTCTGTGCGAGGGCTTTCTCTAGTTGCAGCAAGCGGGGGCCACTCTTCATCGCGGTGCGCGGGCCTCTCACTATCGCGGCCTCTCTTGTTGCTGAGCGCAAGCTCCAGACGTGCAGGCTCAGTAGTTGTGGCTCACGGGCCTAGTTGCTCCGTGGCATGTGGGATCTTCCTGGACCAGGGCTCGAACCCGTGTCCCCTGCATTAGCAGGCAGATTCTCAACCACTGCGCCACCAGGGAAGCCATGCAAAGTATTTTTATGAGTTCTCTGATTTATCTCTTTAGACAGTTATTGTAAACTCTTCCTCAAGCACATACCTGCAGGTTATGGGTGATAGTATTTGGGCCAACACTTATTTCCAACTACTGATACCTTCTTCCATGCGAAGATATATCAGCTAACATGACACTCTTGGCTTCTCTCCACCCACTCATTCACTCCTCCCCAGGGGATAAGAAGTGCTATATCTTTGGGAGGAGAAATAGGCTGACCCTTCCTTCCTCTGTTCTCTTTAAAGGGAAGCCCTGCAGATTCCCAGTACTTTCTATATCTTGTTTGATTAATTCTGAAGAGCTGTGTGCACAAAATCTACTTGCCTAACAGTAACAGACCTAAAAACTACATTATCTGAAAGTTATTAGTGGTATTATTATTAGTTATTATTCATCTGCTTTACTCTTTAACTCAATTAGTTCAGAACACAAGCACAGAAGAGATGTCCTATATTTAAGGGAAACTGTCAAAACCAACAATAAATGTAAGTATTTATAAAAGTGCTTTGTTTCAGGGAGATCAGCTCTGTGCTTTGTGACAACCTAGAGGGGTGGGATGGGGAGGGTGGGAGGGAGGCTCAAGAGGGAGGGGATATAGGTATACATATAGCTGATTCACTTTGTTGTACAGTAGAAACTAACACAACATTGTAAAGCAATTATTATCCAATAAAGATGTAAAAAAAAAGGACAACTGTGACCCCCCAAAAAAAAAAGTGCTTTGTTTGAGATCAAGTGTCTTAACATTTAATATTATGCCTTATCAACTCATATCAATCAAAATTTACATAAGAATGAGATTAATAAAACAGAATTTATCTTATTTCATGACATGACTTTAAAGAGAATATACAAACTCAGTAAATTTTCAAGAAATTTCATGTAGAATCATTATGCTAAATATTTGAAGCTTTGTATTTATTTTTTTTAAAGTTATAAAATTCTGAAACTGTGTAAATCCTTATTATATGCTTTTTAAGTTTTCATTCACAAATAATTCTTCCAGGAAACTCCTTGGTCATTATTGAAATAATTAATTTCTGTATTTATTTTGTTGTTCATTGGGTCCAAAAATCATCCACATTTAAAGAAGCAACTGAATCCTTATTTTGTAGATGATTTAGTTATTGTTCAGGAACATTTCATGTCTATAGAAAGGCCAAGGAGAGAGTTAGTGGGAGAGCCAAGACAAGAATCCATGATTCCTGATCT
Source organism: Balaenoptera musculus (assembly GCF_009873245.2). Taxonomy (NCBI): domain Eukaryota; kingdom Metazoa; phylum Chordata; class Mammalia; order Artiodactyla; family Balaenopteridae; genus Balaenoptera; species Balaenoptera musculus. The sequence goes on from NC_045788.1 coordinate 91,917,366, forward strand.
TGACCCAGGTTTTTCTCCTTTATGACATTTCCTCTGAGAATGACCTGAAGGTGATGGCTAGGATTTTTAAATTATTTTTATTCCAAAGGAAATATCTCTAATAATTCATTCAACAAGGATAAATTGAGAAACTGCTTTGTCTCATATGTTCTGTTTGGGACTTATTGACAAAGATAACATAGTTTTGACATCAGAGAATTCACAGTGAACTAGAGGAGATGTATATATGTGTGTGTGTGTGTGTGTGTGTGTACACACACATATATATATGAAAATAAAATAATAATGACATAGACTGCTTATAAAACTGGCTCAAGAGATAAAAAGACCCACTCTGCTTAAACAACTTAAGGCAAATTTTAAGAGAAGGAGCCTCTTAAACCAGGTCTTGAACCAGGATTTTACCAGGAGTTTATGAAAGGTATAGACTTTCCATGAAACACATTATAGGTACCAGGAATACTTACTGGAGTTTATTATTCCTGCATAGGGGAAGTAGCTGTGGAGCAGACAGGTAAGGTTTGTAGAAAAGGCCCAGCTTCAGGATAGTAGGAAGTTAAGAGTTAATCCTGTAGACATTGAGGAACCAGTTTCTTCATTAAAATACTGAACCTGTAAGATTGCTTCCTCTCTTTTTGTATTCTCTACCTCTTTAATAGTCTACAATCGGTTTTAAAACATTTAGCAACTAATATAAGCATGCTACTGTGCCTATTCATGAAATAAAGTCAAAGATAGTATACACAAATCCTACTTCATATGAAAGAATTTGTATATGTAGTATAATTTTCCAAGCCCAGCTTTACATATTCAACACATGCTACTCATCAGGGTTCCTCTGTAAATTTAAGCCCTCTAAAAGATTGTGGTTTAGAAAAGAAAAAAAGAAAAAGAAAAACTTGCACATATGGTTTTATTCTATTATGTATTAAATAGACCAATATATTTCTATAAATCAGTTTGTTCCCTGGCTCATGATGAAACCAATTTCTCAAAACTTTTAACCAAATTAATAATCATGAACAACGGTCATTTTATTTTTCCCTTAAAGCCTAATTTAACCTTTTAAGTTAAGAGTGTGTTGTGATTAGTGTTCAAGGCTAGTACTGTTTGAAACAGTAAATTTCTGTTTTGTTTTTTTTTTTTAAACATCTTTATTGAAGTATAATTGCCTTACAATGGTGTGTTAGCTTCTGCTTTATAACAAAGTGAATCAGTTATACATATACAATATGTTCCCATTTCTCTTCCCTCTTGCATCTCCCTCCCTCCCACCCTCCCCATCCCACCCCTCTAGGTGGTCACAAAGCACCGAGCTGATCTCCCTGTGCTATGCGGCTGCAATTTCTGTTTTTATATAACAGTAAATTATATTTTACTTTTTTCAAAGTTAGGTTTTTAAGTGGCAAATTTTCTCTAAGAGTGCTTCTGAAAATTAACTTCTATTGAATAGTAAATGCAAATGATAAAATCCTGGACTGCAAATATAATTACATTAAGTACACAGAAACACCAACTATGAATTTAAAAATAATTTTTTGAGTTAAATTATTAAAAGTTTATTCTAGTCCTTGGTAAAGTAAGATTTAATTCATGTGTTATTTTAAAAATCTAGATAATGGACTATGTTTAGTATTTTGGGGAGGTAATATAGAGTTGGTTGGGTTTCAGTACACTATTTACTGTATATATGATTTTACTCAACCCTCCATCAATTTCTTTATCCATAAAGTGATAAAAATAGAGCCCACCTCTCTGGTTGTTGTGAGTATGAAGTTAATTACTACATGAAAAGATCTTAGAATATTTCCATAAAATAAATGTCAGCTACTATTTTTAGTCACATCTAAAAATCCACTTATTTGGAAGGGTGTAGTACATTTGTTACAAGTATTCTAAAGATATTACATATATTTGCAGTTATGTTCATAATCATCTGCTAACAAATCTTAATCACTTATATCATTTAAATTTATAACTAGAAACTTTACAGTGTAAAAGTATTATCTTCACAATTATCATTAATCCTTCTATATTATGAACCCTATAGTCTACTATGTCGTCAAATAAAATGGAAGTTCTCTCTGTGATAACCGATGCCCCTTCCTCGAGAAATATGCACATTATTTCATGTATGCTTTTTAAAAATTTTTCATTTTATATTGGACTATCGTTGATTTACAATGTTGTGTTAGCTTCAGGTGTACAGCAAAGTGATTCACTTATGCATATATCTATTCTTTTTCAAATTCTTTTCCCATTTAGGTTATTACAGTATATTAAGCAGAGTTTCCTGTGCTATACAGTAGGCCCTTGTTGGTTAACTATATTATATATATATAGTAGTGTGTATATGTTAATTCCAAACTCCTAATCTATCCCTCCCCCACACCTTTCCCCTTTGGTAACCATAAGTTTGTTTTCTATGTCTGTGAGTCTGTTTCTGTTTTGTAAATAAGTTCATTTGTATCAATATTTTTTTAGATTCTGCATATGAGTAATATCATATGATATTTGTCTTTCTAATTCACTTCACTCAGAATTCAATTGTGTAATTAAATCTTACTTGGGACCACTATACAGCCATCTTATATCCAAAGAACCTACTGTCAAAAACACTTGAAGGTTTGCTGGTCTCCTAGCTTTGAGCACTTCAATGTAAAGAAAAATTCTAATAACTTTCTATTTCACAGACTATTTCTAGAGTAAACTGACACATTTAGGTTCTCTTCTCTCTGACCTCCTTTTTCTTCTTTTCTCTGTATTAGCAGTCAAAGTAATAATGATTAACATTTATTGAGGACTTACTGTATATTACCAACATTATCTCCTTTAATCCTCATAATAACTCGGTGAGTTCAATGCTATTATCATCACCCTTGTGTTATAGATGAGGAAATGCAGGTATATTTAATTTCCCTAAATAACTTGCCTAGAGGCACAGAGGTCATAAGTGGAAGAGGCAGGATTTAAACCCAAGCAGCCCAACTCCAGAGCCCAAGCTTCACTATCATATGATACCACAGACATGAAAGACAATGACAGAGAAATTTCTTTTAAAAAGACTCTAACAGCATTTCTCTTCATCTGCTTCTTTATTCCCTACGTGAATATGCAAACATAGAATAACAACATGTGGATATCTTAGCCCTGTTCCTGGTAATAATTTAGCAACAGTTTAGCAAACAGAAAAATACATATCATCGTATTATTAGATTTTCAGCTCCCTTATTTTCCCCTTCACTTTTCTGCAATCCAATAAGATGAATTTTAGTGAAGGGGAAGGCTGAGATTTGCCTGTAGAGAAGAGCATGTAAGATGAGTGGGGAAGGAAGAGAAAGGTATTAGCCATTGCAGTCTGAGTTTCAGGGAAAGTTGGGGGTTTTTTTGTTTGTTTGTTTAGGTAGAGAAGAGAGACACAAGAGGATTTGTAAAATATTAAGATACAGAGGCAGAGATTTCTAGGATGGTTTGGTCTGTGATATAAAAGAAATCCTACAGCATAACTCAACTTTCTATTTGTTTTTTTTTTTTTATTAATTTATTTATTTTTGACTGTGTTGGGTCTTTGTTTCTGTGCGAGGGCTTTCTCTAGTTGTGGCGAGCGGGGGCCACTCTTCATCGCGGTGCGCGGGCCTCTCACTATCGCGGCTTCTCTTGTTGCGGAGCACAGGCTCCAGACGCGCAGGCTCAGTAGTTGTGGCTCACGGGCCCAGTTGCTCCGCGGCATGTGGGATCCTCCCAGACCAGGGCTTGAACCCATGTCCCCTGCATTGGCAGGCAGACTCTCAACCACTGGCCACCAGGAAAGCCCTCTATTTTGTTATATTTTGATAGACTTCATTAGACATGTAAATTGCCTTTCTTTCTTATTCCTCTTTCTTGCTCTCTCTCTCTAATTCTTTCTTTCTTCCTAACATTGGGCAGGTGCTGGTAATTCTTCTGAATGCCTCGCCAAACAGAATGTGGGCATCTTTGTGCTACTCTTTCAAACATCCTTAGTTAAGTATAGAGTTCTACAGCTATGTTCTGTGATGAAACCTATATCTCTCTCTCTTTAAAAAATATTTATTTATTTACTTATTTATATTTGGCTGCACCAGGTCTTAGTTGTGGTATGTGGGATCTTTAGTTGCAGCATGCGGGATTCAGTTCCCTGACCAGGGAACAAACCCGGGCCCCCCTCACTGGGAGCACGGAGTCCCAACAACTGGACCACCAGGGAAGTCCCCCTATATCTCTCAAAGAAGAAAAAATTATAAGACTTTATTCAAGTGTTTCAGTGACACTTCTAACCTGATTTCCCAACAAACACCCTGACTTATATTTTTGACTCTTCACTAACTCCCTATTATCTTTGGTAAGCCTTTAACAGCACACACTACCTTGTCTCCATATTTGTAAAGTAATACTTCTTTTAATTTTTTTTAGTAGAACAGAAATTAAGTGAGAAGTAACTGATGAGAACACCCTAGAGCCATAGAGATTAAGATGGATGCTAGTCTTGGCCAAATCACATCTTAGTCCCAGTCTGTTCAATAATTTCCCTTTAGTTCCAATCCCTGGCCACAACCTCCTGTCTTTTTAGGCTCTTCTCTTCTGTCCTTAACAATTTAGATTCCCATAGTTTTTTATTTCCCTCTATTTTCTCTCTACACTTAGTCCTCTCTACAGTCTCTGACTTCTTTACTCTCCAGCTCTCTATCTGATTACCTGAATGACTCTTAGATCACGCTCATTTTCCTTACATTCTTCTTCTTCTGCTTTCTTCACTCAAAAAACCCAAACTTACATTAATGCTAAAATATGCCTTCTGTGCTCCTATCCCCTAGGCACTGAGCCCCTGTGCAGAAAACTACCAAACCAAGCAGACTGTGATCATCTCCGGTACACAGTTTTAAATCTCAAACGGCTCCTCTGCATCAATAGTTAATGTGTTTATTGTCCTTGGTCAACTCCTCCTTCCATTTCTGTCAATGAGTCTTCCAGATTCCAATCTCTCTTCTTAAATTCCTTGATCAACTCCCACCACCCTCTTTCTGGGCAGAAGACCTTATCTCCAATTACACTGATACCATTGAGGCCTTCAGATACAATCTAGCTCTATGTCCAGGCTCCAAATCTACAAATCTGTCTATAGACAAACCCAAGCTCACTTTGTTTTTTCCCTCTCATATCTAAGAATTCATTGACTTCCCACCTACCACCTATTGTCAACCAATAAGCCTGTGCCATCCTGATTCCTCTGGAGTCTTGCTCTGTTAGTTAAGGACCATCTTACCTCTTACCTCTGTATTTTCAACCTCTCCCTCTCAACTGGCTCTTATCTCTGAGCATTTAAATATGCTCAGGTCTTCCCCATTATAAAGAAACAAACTTCCCTTTAATGGCAATATTTCCTTCTAAGAACGATCTAATCTTTCTCAGTACTTCCTCATCCAAACTCAAGATTGGTTTATATTTCTGTCACAGCTTTGTCATTCATGTGGTCATCCTTAATGCATAGTAATAAAGATTCTTTCCTATCACAGCCCTGGACAGTCTTTCACTAAGATACTAATGACTTCCTCATCACAGTGTCTATAGGTAAATATTATTCCTTATTGTCCTGGACTTTCGGTAGCAAGCAAAATTGATAATTGTTCTGTCCATCTTTCTAGAAACATATAGGAACACATAAAACTTTCTACCTACCAGACTTTGTTGGCACTTATCCTCTAGCTTGAATTTCCTAATACCTTGTAGCCAATTCTATTGGACTTTTTCTTATTGGACTTATTGGACTTTTGGACTTATTGGACTTTTTCTTCTCTGATCACATAAAACTTTCTAAATACTGTGTTGATCCACTAGTCTTATTCCATACTCTTTCACTAGGAGATCTCAGCCCACACTTATTATTTTAACTACCAGCTATATAAAAATGATGTCTGAATTGATATTCCCAGTTAAAAATATCTATTGAGTTTTGACCTTGTACATTTCAATGTCTGCCAGATACTGCCATTTGAATGGCCAAAAGCCCTCTTTAAAATTAAAATATCATTAGCCCCTCCTCTTCCTCTCTAAACCTACTTTTCTAGGATCTTTTATACAAGTTAGGGGCTTCACTGTCTACCTAGTCACCCACACTATAAATATGTATTCTTAATTATTTCTTCACCCTCCTTTTTTACCATTCAATAAATATTCTCTGATTTTACCCCCAAATATTTCTCAAATGTATCTATAGTACTCTTCTTTCCACTATTACTTTATTATCTTTAAAGTGGATTATTTTAGCAGCATCTCAATTAGCTCCAGGCTAAGCATTTCAAATTCGTTCTTCATATGTCTACACCTGCTTATAATCCTTCTGCATCTCTCCATTGCTCATAAGAAAAAGGACCAAGATACCAAACATGGTATAGGTCCTCCACAATCTGTCTTCCATCCCTCCCTCTACCCATCCATTGCCATTTTTTATCTTTCACTTTGTGCTTTAGCAGCATTAGTGGAGTTCCCTAGAAAACCATCTGTTTTAAGCCTCTCTGCATTTGTTGTTGACTCTATTCCTAGTCTCACATGCCTACCCATTTTTATCCTACCAATTCCTCCTCATCAACTAAGAATCCCCCTCTAGGAAGTTTCCCCTCCTCTATTCTCTATCATCCTGAATCTAAGTTAGAGTCTCCTGACAAGTACTCAATCACTGCATTTATTTTGCTGTGTTTACCTCCTTAGTGGATCATGCCCTCTTTGAGAGCAAGAGCCATAGCTTTCCATTACCTACCATGATGCATAATAAATCCTTAATAAATAATTTTTAAAATAAATGAATGAGTAAATATATTCTGCCAAGAATAATGTTGATGTATCAATCTAACCTAAAAACTCCTCTATATTCATACTCTAAACCCAGCTACCACTATGTTTTTTTGAGAGAGCTATTATTATTTGACTTTTTCCTACTAGTGATCCTAAAGGTTAATTTTAATAAATTAATATTGAGCCTTTATGCTTTTCTTCCAGGAAAGCTCCTTGTCTTAATGTCTGGAAATATAAAATGATGCTATGAAATTGTAAAATATTATAAAATTTTTATGATAATGAACAAAATTTTTATTGATAAAATCGTTTCAAGTGAAAGAGTACGTGAAAAAATAGATAATCTAAAATTTTATTATTAGCCTATTTTAGAGTCTGCACCTAGCTTCTTATCCAAGATAAAATTTCTGATTTTTATTTTTAATTTAACTTCCTTACATTTTCCTGCCTTAAAGGCTTGATGGCATATATAGGCATACCTCATCTTATTGCACTTTGATTTATTGTGCTTTGCAGATGATGTGTTTTTTACAAATTGAAGATTTGTGGCAACCCTGCACTGAGTAAGTCTATTGGCTCTATTTTTCCAAGAGCATTTGCTCACTTCATCTCTCTGTGTCACATTTTGGTAATTCTCACAATATCTCAAACTTTTTCATCATTATATTTTGTATGGTGACTTGTGATCAGTGATCTTTGAAGTTACTATTGTAATTGTTTGGGGAGGCCACAAACTGTGCGCATATAAGGTGGACGAATTTAATCGATAAATATTGTATGTGTTCTGACTACTCCAGTGACCAGCTGTTCCCCCATCTCTCACCTTCTCCTCAGTCTTCCTATTCCCTGAGATACAACACTGACATTAGGCCAGTTAATAACCCTGCACTGGCTTCTAAGTGTTCAAGTGAAAGGAAGAGTTGCACATCTCTCATTTTCAATCAAAAGCTAGAAATGATAAGGTTAGTGAGGACGGCATGTTTAAAGCTGAGATAGGCCCAAAGCTAGGCCTCTTGCACCAAACAGTTAGCCAAGTTGTGAATGCACAAGAAAATTAAAGTGAAGGAAATTAAAAGTGTTATTTCAGTGAACACATGAATGATAAAGTGAAACAGCCTTACTGCTGATATGGAGAAGGTTGTAGTGGTCTGGACAGAAGATCAAACCAGCCATAACATTCCCTTAAGCCAAAGCCTAATCCCGAGCAAGGCCTCAGCTCTCTTCAATTCTATAAAGGCTGAGAGAGGTGAGGAAGCTGCAGAAGAGAAGAATGAAGCCAACAGAAATTGGTTCATGAAGTTTAAGGAAAGAAGCCATCTCCATAACATCAAAGTGCAAGATGAAGCAGCAAGTGCTGATGTAGAAGCTGCAGCAAGTTATCAGAAGATTTAGCTAAGATAATTCATGAAGGTAACTAAACAGGCTTTCAATATTAGATGAAACAGCCTTATTGGAAGAAGATGCCATCTAGGACTTTCATAGCTAGAGAGGAGAAGTCAAAGCCTGGCTTCAAAACTTCAAAGGACAGGCTGACTCTCCTGTTAGGGACTAGTGCAGCCAATGAATTTAAGTTGAAGCCAATGCTCATTTACCATTCTGCAAATCCTAGGGCCATTAAGAGGCAGAACACTCTGCCTGTGCTCTATAAATGGAACGACAAAGCCTGGATGACAGCACATCTGTTTACAACGTGGTTTACTGAATATTTTAAGCCCACTATTGCATCCTACTGATCAGAAAAAAAGATTTCTTTCAAAATATGCTCATTGACAATGCATCTGGTCATGCAAGAGCTCTGATGGAGGTGTACAATGAGATTAATGTTGCTTTCATGCCTGCTAGCACAACATCCATTCTGCACCCCATGGATCAAGGAGTCATTTTGACTTTAAAGTTTTATTATTTAAGACACTAATTTCATAGGGCTATAGCTGCCATAGATAGTGATTCCTCTGATGGATCTGGGCAAAGTAAATTGAAAACCTTTTTGGAAGGATTCACCGTTCTAAATGTCATTAAGAACATTTGTGATTCATGGGAAGAGGTTAAAATATCAATATTATCAGGAGTTTGAAAGAAGTTGATTCCAATCCTCATGAACGTTTTTGATGGGATTAAGACTTCAGTAGAAGTGGTGACTACAGATGTGGCAAAAATAGCAAAAGAACTAGAATTAGAAGCAGAGCCTGAAAATGTGACTGAATTGCTGAAATCTCATGATAAAACTTGAATCGATAAGAAGTTGCTTCTTCTGGATGAGCAAAGAAAATGGTTTCTTGAGATGGAATCTACTCTTGGTGAAGAAACTGTGAAGAGTGTTGAAATGACAACAAAGGATTTAGAATATTACATGAACTTAGTTGATAAAGCAGCTGCAGGGTTTGAGAGGATTGACTCCGATTCTGAAAGAAGATCTACTGTGGGTAAAATGCTATGAAACAACGTTGCATGCTGTAGAGCAATCATCTGTGAAAGGAAGAGTCAATTGATGCAGCAGACTTCATTATCTTCTTTTAAGAAATGGCCACAGCCACCCTAAACTTCAGCAACCATCACCCTGATCAGTCGGCAGCCATCAACATCGAGGCAAGACCCTCCACCAGCAAAAGGCCTCAGATGATAATTAGCATTTTTTAGCAATAAAGTATTTTTTAACTAAGATAGGTACATTGTTTTTTTAAGCATAATTCTATTGCACACTTGACAGACTACAGAATAGTATAAATGTAACTTTTATATGCACTGGGAAAGCAAAAAATTTGTGACTCACTTTATTGTGATATTTGCTTTATTGCTGCAAACCCGCAATGTCTTCGAGGTATGCCTGTAGACTGTTACAGAAAAAATAAGGAGTAGCACAGAATCAAAAACATTGAGAACAATTTATGAATATTTGCACCAAGATTATATATATACAATATATATTAGATGTACAGTAAGGGAATATCCTGCTACTGACATAATATGGGTAAAAACTGGGCAGTTCATTTCAATGACAAAATATTGGGTATCTCTTATCCCATGGAACAAAGGCCTTATTAGCCAAGAAAGGACCTTTATGAAGCAAATAATAATTGGTAGGAGCAGGACCTGAATTTAAAGATGAATTATATATTTTGAGTGCTGTCAAGAGATGCTAAATCAACAAAATTCTACTACTTGAACTTAGCAGCTGAAATGAGGTCACCCAAACTTTCAGTTCCAGCTCCACACATCATAAGACTGTCTCTAGCAGCACCAGCAATATAATGCCATTCAATAACCACAGATTCATATTATTTTAAACTATTAAAATATTGTGTTATCTAAAGAAATAGAAATTACCTTTTGCATTAACATATCTCCAAAAAAGACCTCTGAGATTCCTTTTTAGTTTTTTGCTTTAAAGTGGAAAATCACCCATAAATTCATTAATATATGCCAAATATAATACAATAACAAAAAAAGAAGGGTGAATTAAATTTTATTAAAGCTTCAGTCATTAAGCTTAACTGTCCTTATTTGTCAGAATGCAATCCGTTTCTATGCTGTTTTATAATAACACTTTCTGTAACTTGACAGAGTGTGAGAAATAAGTTTAAGATCAAGAGCATTCTAAGACTTAAGGATTATTTTTGTCAATCTAACCAGGTAACATTTAAAACATCCTAGATCCTTATTTCAGGAGTGGAGATCTTTAAGAGATCAGGGCATTTGAGTACCTTGAACTTTCAGTGGCATTTAGAATCTCTCTTAGAAGGAAGTGGGGTGGTGACTTTTTTTTTTTTTTTTTTTAAAGGACAGACAAGTTTATTGTTAGTTTCCTCGGGCTGCCATAACAAAGTACCACAAACTGGGATCACTTAAAACAACAGAAATGTATTGTCCCACAGTTCTGGAGGCTAGATATCCGAAGGGTGGAGACTTTTATGTTCTAATGTTTCCAAAGACTTTCATGATGTCACAGGGTAAGAGCTCAACAAATCCTTCTAGTGACTGGCCTTCGGGCAGCTCGCCTCTGCTTTGTAACATTTAATTACATGAGACTTTAGTTATTAAAGACCTCTCAATATTTATCAACCACTAACTTGCTTTCTATATTTGTCTTTCCAAGTAAATTCCATGTCTTTGGGATGCATATTTTCCCTTTCCGCCCGAAGAAAAAAAAAGTGACTTTTTTCTGCTACCAAGAGTTATTAGTGAGGATTTGGCTTTTATTATGAAAGAACTAGGAAGGCAGAGTTACTAGGAGGGATCCTAAAGGTACAATCAACTCATATTAATGGACAGGGTTTCCTGGTCTATTTCTTAAAGAATGTAAGCAAATAGTTTACCCATAAGATGAATTTGACATTTTATTCTAAAAGTTTACTCTCAGTATTGACTATGCCTTAAAATTTGGCAATTTTCTTCTCCATTTTTGCCAGTTAAGCTAAAAAACAACCATGCCTTTGATTAACTTTAATATATTTAGGATGAAACAATATAAAAAGGATTTAAAAGATGATTTTTAAAAAACACACACAAATATAAGAACCAATTCTCATGATAATTTTTTTAAACTGGAGCAAATTACAATAAACTGATTTTAGTAAACACACACACAAATAAAGAGCCATCCTCTCATGATATAATTTTAAATTGTAGCAAATTACAGTGAACTGATTTTAGTAGTTTTTAATGTGATAAATTTTAGATCCAAAGTCTCTTTACTAGAATTACTTTGTAGAATCGAAACCTCTCTGAAAAAAAAATTGTGATGCCTTTAAATTGAGAAGAGGAAAATAAATGTTTCTCAGCAAGCACTCCTGACCTTATAAGGCTTTAGTAAGTGTGTGGAGGTAAGCTCTTTCCTGAAGTGTCATCGTCTCTGAGGATAGAAAAGGGATCCGGTTGCCAAGTGACGTTCTAATTCTCATGGTTGGGCCCGCTGTCTGGAAAAAAAGTCATGCTCCGTTTAGTAATTCCAATGTTTCTTCCTCTTCCTGTAAATGAAGGGTGCAGGAGTGGGGAACACATTCATTCACAAAAAAGGAATAGAAATATGTATCCCGGGGGAAGGAGCCATTTTTAGAACTGTCTAAGAATATGTATTTGGGCAGGTCAGGTGGTATTTTGCAATGTTATTGCAGTGACCACTAGGTTTGTATACTGGCTTTGGACATGTGTTCATTTCTGAAGCAGGAGTCATTTTGAAGAACTAGGAAAATGGCTTTGCCAAAGAGATAAATCTATATGGCTTATTTCTTTGTATCTAGTTCAAACCAGCTCCCCCAAGCAGAACTTATAGATATCTATGAAATTAAAAAAGTAATAGTCTACATAGGATTCCTTACCAATGACATTATTCTCATAATATAGTCTTACAAGTTATTGTCTTTTTAATTTAGAACATAATTTTATGATTTATTAAATAGGTCATAAAAATAACTGGGCAAGGGAAAATTGAGACATTGCAGGAGAAATCCAGGTCATAGAGCTCATCAGGTACAGTCAACTAGAGAACTGATCGTTCTTGGACTCTGCTGATTTGAGACATGGATTGGTTTTCATCGCAGCTAATAGGGACCATTTGGGAACAGGCATGGGGTTGTATATAAAGGACACAGATTATAGACAAGAGTCTTGGTTTCCAGGCTACACCACATCCCTACTCCCCATCGCACACTATGTGATCTCAGGACAAGATTTTAACATCTTTAAACCTTAGATTCAAAACCAGAAGTGAAGACTAAATAATTTCTAAAGCTTTCTCTGGCTCTAAGTTCTGTGATTCCATGTTGTGTTATATTTAGCTCTTTCCCAACTGTGTTTTCATGTTCATTCAAGTCAGTATTTCACCTGAAAATTAACCATAGTTTTGTTCTCTAAAATTCATCATTAGATTTTCTGCCTTGCATATCTTTTTATCCATGAGACAAACAGGATGCATCATGCCCTGTCCTTCAGAGAAAAGCTGCATCCTAGCTTAAGGATTACAACGGAAAGGAGTGAGGTCACACTCTTCCTGAGATGACGGCCACTGTCTGCGTGGAAGGTTGCTTTCTCTCAAGAGAGTAAAACAGGTTATCCTACCTCTTTACCACCTCATGCCTTTAGCCTCTCCAAGACCATCAAGCTATATATGTATCTGTATATGATTTTCTTTACTGAAGTGTTAGTGCAATTTAAGATGATAACCAAGAAAAGAGAAAAACTAAAGCTTTATGGTAAATAGTATATTTTCAGTTTCTAATGTAAAGATACAAGAGTTGAGTTCTTCACAAGGGAGTCCAATCATAGGAACCTCCCCATACATCCTAACTTACCTCCTACCAACCCCCATATTAAAATAAGCAGCAATCTAAGTGCTTCCTTTTCCAAAACTTCTCTTGGCTAATTTTCACCCATTTTTTTTTCAGAAAACTTTAGCAAAACCTATTCCTGGATATTTTCTTCCACAGTGCATTTTCTCATATTTATGCTATACAATTTGAATTCTTGTAGGGAAAGGATTTTTACCATGAAATAAAGAGACAGAGACCAACTAACTGCCCAAATCCTTCCTTAGGATGGAGGAGAAAAACAAATGACCCCATCTCTAAGTCCTTATCTTAGTCCTAAATCAGAAAAGTGAAGGAAAGACCATGTTCAGATAAAGAGATATTATCCTGCCTTTTTCCACTATCCTTGTCATTTGGAGGTGTCTGGCCTACGTGAAGGAAGAAGATGCTACATGAGAGTAGATCGGAGCTTAGTAAAATCCAGCTTTAGCAGTAAAATGCAGGGGCCAAGTGAACCATCATAAGAGCAAAGGCCAAGTCTTGACTGCAATGTGAACCGCAGAGAGTAACTTTGCTGGAATGTCTAAGGGATTTCCAAGGGTCTGGTGGTGAGGGAGAAGAGTTGAGCTCTAATTTCTGTTTTATGAATAGGTTTGTTGGGAATAGAATCTAATTATCCTATTTTCATGGAATAACTCCTACCGTTTCATTAAAGTAACCCCTAGTTACACTCTGATTGCAATACTGGTGGAACCACCAACATGGTAACTCTGACATCTGGAAAGCCAAAAGATTGCTTTACTGCATGTAGATATGTGCATTTATGAGGTCTAATAAGCGTTGTCTGTTTTTGAGAGTGCTATTCTCACCCCACACAGATAGATTCTATAGTAATTGAGAAATAAACAGAAGGTTCAGATATAGATGAAAATATCTTCTGAATTATATCTGATAGAGGTAGACTAGAAAACCTCTCTTGCCTCTGAAACCAAAATGGGTGACTTCACATGTCTAGGCATTGGGACTTACATTTGGAGAGAGCTAGGTCTGCAAAGCAGCACATGCTCTATTAGCTGCCTCACATTGAGCTGCACACAGAAAGCTCCAGAGGAAAGGTCACACATGTTTAACAACCTTAAGCATATTGACATTGAACATTAGAAAAAAGAGATGTAGATCCCTGTAAGTCAGACTCCCACCATCATGCCCATTATATAAATCACTCCTCCTTCCAAGGAAAGGAACAAGTGAGAGGTCAGAGAAAAGTAGATGGTCTCACTGTAATATTTTTGAGGGAGTGGAAGTTCCTTATTTGTGAACAAAGTAGGACATGGGAAGAAGGACTGGATGACTTGCCTCATGATGGTAATAAGGCTGGTAACTTTTAGTGGATTAACCTGAACTTATACTGTTGACTGAATGTTAATTTTTTCAAGTTAATGATTATAAACCTGGACCCTATCTAATAATTTTAATGGTGCTGCTATTTGTTTCTTTCTTCAGAACTTGTAGTAGATACCTTCCTTTATTTACTCAGTAAGTGTTGAGTTCTTACTTCACGACAGATACTAGGAATACAGTAGTGCCCTTGAAGAAAGCATGAAATATTTGAGGAAATAAACAAGTGAGTAAACAGCTTCAATATACATTGGAGAGTGTTACAGCAGAGGAGAGTAATGGGGAAAGAGTCACAGAGGTGTTGACACTGAAATAGAAACTTGAAAGATGAATAAGAGTTAAACTGTCAGGCAATGAGAGGGGAAGGCATTCTAGGCAGAAAGAGAGCAGCATGCCTAAAGGTGTGGGAAAGCTGCACTACTTCAGGGGTATCGGGTAATGAGTGCAGTTTGCCTGGAATTTAAGGGACACGGGAAAGGTGGATTTCTTCATCTGCCTGAATTACCATATTGCCACTTCCTTCCTAGGACATCATTTCATGCTTTCATGTAAATGACTTACTATACCCTCTTATAGGTCAAGACAATAACAAAAATAAAGCAGTATTATTCTTCAATGCCTTTTCCCACTTTCACAAAAAGAAAAGTACAATCTATCATGGTCATGCTTCATTTCTTGTCAGTCTTTTCCTTCATATCTGTCTTTGGGGAAAAAAAGTTTTCTTATATCTATACTTTGTTTTGTTTAGAGAGTAAGCCCAACTTTTCCCATATGTATTTTTTTTTTTTTTAATTATTCACTGCTGTGTCTGTTCCTGGGGATATATGCAGAAGTTCTTTCTTAGGACTCTTCTTTGCCCAACTACAGTTTAAACTCCACAAATACATATGAAAAATTGTCTTGTTAAGAAAAGCAGAGGTCATGAGTGTACTGTGCTTGAGAATTCAGAATACAGAGAGAAAACAGGACGAAATTTGATCATGGAAAATTAGACAAGTGTCAGCTGATTAAGAGCCTTGAGCTTTTCATAAAGAAGTCATTTGAAGGAAGCAACATGATCGTATCTGTGTCTTCAAAAAAGTTTGTGGAGAATGGACTTTAAGTGGAAAGACTGAAGAGGTGAAGGGAGACTAATTATTAAACTGCTGCAAAATTCTTGGGACTCAGCTATTATTAAACTATAACTAGGATGAGGTTAATAGGAGAGAAGAAAGCAGTGGCTCTAAGAGATATTTAGGAGGTCAGTTTGACAGGATGAGGTGGAGGAGATGGAATAATTAAGGGTAGAGCCCTTTGCTTAGATTAGAAACACAACAGGAAAGGGAGCTGATGGGACAGTGAGTGGAGAAAAATACCGAATTTAATTCTGGACCTTTTTAGCTTGAGGCCCCTATGAGACAATCAGATCACAATTCTTTTGGAATATTTCAGAGCTAGTTAAAAGGTGCTATAGGAGCGGATTTGATTTTTCAAAAACTGAAAAAGTAACTTTCGAAGTGGAACTGTTATGTAAAGTGTATTTGGTGTGAAATGCTCTTTTGCTTTTATTTTCAAGGAGTATGATTATAACAATCAGTTACGTATGTGGTTTTTATAACCTTACTATAATGTAACTTACTTTTTAGCCCAAGTTGAGGCAACTTGGCATAGACTAAAGCCCCATGAAAGATGGGTATGCTTAGGTGATCAAAAAATGAGATTAAAAAGTCGAGTCAGAAAATAAAGGAAAAAATTCTTAGCAGAATACAGATTATTTCAGTCAAATCTCCACTTCCCTTTCATCTGCTTACTCACTGCCAGGATGTATTTTTATGTGTCAAGTCTCAGATAGTATTTCCAATGAAACATTGTTTCTTGACACTTCAACACATCTTCTACAATGAGATAAAATTTCCTTCATTAAGATCCATCTCCTTTTTGCAGACTCTAAAATAAGAAGACTTTAAATAATGGAAGAGAAATGTATTCTTAAATATATAAATTCAGAAAATGGTTAGTCTCTTAGGATGTTATGAATAGCCTACTTTCGTGGACTATCATCAAGAATTATCGGAGAATTACTCAGAATATTAAATTGCAATTATCTATATGAATAATGATGAGGTCTTAAAATGCTATATTTTTCTTCAGGGGATTAAAAATAAGCAAATGAATGTGCTCTACATCTCGATTCACATAGTCAAGGTCATCAGCTGCTGTAAAGAAGCTATTCACACCCAGTAAATATTGCATTTCCAAAAGGAATAAAATTGTGTCTTACAGCTTTTTCAGATTGGGTGATGGATGATATTCCCAGGAGGCCTCTCTTTGGCAGAACAAGTGAGGGATGAATTGAAGTTTATCTAAATGCCCAGTAGTCTAAAAAATGGAAAATAAACAGAGGATGGCTGTACAGTATAGAATTATAGGAAGGTTTTAAATTCCTAAATAATGATTTTTAAGACAATAGAAACCTTTACCCTGAAAAAACAGATAAATTTACTATGTTATTCCCTAAGTCTGCATTACAGTCTTCTACAGATCCAATTTCTATAAACATGTAGTATATTGGAAACGGGCAAATAACACAGCCTTAATTTATAGGTTCAATGTTAAATAATTATTTGGATATCATATAACAATCATATGCTAAAGGAGTAAGTTTTAGATTAAAATCTATACCATTCGCTAAGGCATATGGAGTGATTTGTTTATTTAACTAGTTTCTAATAAAAATAGCAATATATTTATATAGTAAAAATATCCAGCGGAAGAAAGGCAGTGAAATAAGAATTAAGTCTTCCTCCCTCCCCAGCCACCAGTACGCATGTTCTGCAACCTCTCCAACCTTCCTCTCTCCCAACCCACCCTTACGGAACTACTGTCATCAGCTATTAGTTTTTTTGTATATTCTACTGGAAAAAAGATCTACCTTTCTAACACAAATATAAACACATCGTAATCTATTATGAAGTTTAATTTTGTTTTTAATTAATACGTCTTTAATATTGTTTCATATTAGTGAATAAAGAACTACTTTATTTTTATCATAATGCAAGCGTGATGATCCGTTGTATGAATGAGCCATAATATTAGAAATAGCCTTTTCCTAATCATTATATAGGTTTGGTGAGAAACTATACTGGCCCTTGAAAGCTCAAGAGTAGAAAATCCACTTGATGTTCAGGTCAGTAGCAATTCTATTTCACTTCTCTGAATAATTTTATAGGTAAAAGAAGAGCCCCCCCAACCCTGCCCCTTCCCCCGAAAATATAGGAGTCTCAGATTCTCTGCTCTGCCTTGGACAGTTTTAATCTTACAAATACTGACTCTCAAAAAACTTAGATCTCTGACATTTTAAATTGAAAAAGTCAATGTAGTTACGGTTAGATATTTCCTCCCTCTTTGCATTTAATCTGAACCTTCAAAATGTTTTATATTGAACATATATTAATTGGGCAACTCGTTTTTATAAACAATAATAAAATAAAGAACTTCAAGAGGATTGCAAGGTCAGGGGAAATTCTTGATCAGAGGAAGTTCGTGCATGTGACAGCTCACAAGAGTCGTAGATACCGTTGGTCAGCTTCTGCCTATTGCTTAATAGACTGGGATTCTTGAGTCAGGAAGTGAATTCCTGAGATAAATAATCTGTGGGAATTTCTCATGTCCTTCTCAGATTCTTTTTTGAAGACCATCAGCAAAAATGATTTACCATAATGGAACTTAGGGAGAGAATTGTTCTCAAAAGTTTACTCGGTTCCTAAGCTTGTATGTCATGAATCCACAAAATCAACACCTACTATCAGAGCTCACAGACCAGTGTAAATAGCAGTATAGAGACCTGCTCTTCCCTGGACACTTCTCAGAAGCCCCACAAGCTGCCTTCCAAAGATCCCGGCTCCTCTAATTTAATAAAACTGGGAATCTTGTGGGACAGTCTCTCTGACAATACTGTTTAACTTAAGTTTTCCTCTTTACTGTCAGAGAATTAATATTTAACAGCATTTTACTGAAAATAATATTGATACTAAAACTTGATAGTATGGGACTCTATTTTGAAGGATTATAGATGGAGAAAAAGAACTTAGTGTGTCTGCAAGCATACTTTATTTGGGAAGGAAAGAATATTCCTAACCACATCACCAATTCAGTATAGCTCATGCTTGAAATGTGTCCCCTTCTGGATAATATAGCCTTCCATATGCTTCATGTTGAGCCAGGCTATTAGAATTCAGCCTGGGTTTCCTCCCCTAAGATTCAGTTATATATTAATTCTTCTAGACACCAATGTTTTTCTATCTGGCAGTGAAGCCTACTGAATTCAAAGCTGAGGGATGTGGATCTTTCCCAGATCTATGTCCTGTCTCCATACTTCCTGTCTGCTGTTCTCCTATGTATAGAAAGTTCTCCTAATGTCCAGCATTTATCCAGAATTCTGCTGCCTTACTTTAGCCACTAGGCTAAACCACCTGATATCAATGAACACATATGTTCATGGGAGCTTGCTATGTCCATCGGGCACTACGCATTGGGCAGCCTATGCCTGGGGCAGTTTTCTGAGGCAGTATCTGTGGCTAAATGAATTTGCCCAGCTCCTTCCTGCCTTAATCTTTGACTGAATATTGGTTACCTTTTTCTTAACACCTTGCATTATCCCAGTTGTAGAATGTAAATTCCTGAATTTACCTGAGTTACCAAATTTATATTTGAGGAAATTCTTTATAATAGCTAGATCTTCCTTTTCTGGCCATCAGTCATATCCTAAGCTGGCAGTATTCCATTTGATAAAGCCATGTTCTCAAGAAAGCTATTCTTGATCCTCTAAGACAGACCTTTACTACTTCTGCCAAAATACCTTCTATTTCTGCCAGTCAGCACTTATCACATTATATAGTAATTGATTGTCAAAACTGTGCCCTACTCACCATTATAGCCCAGTGTCTAGCACAACGCCTGGCTTGTTAAATGCTCCATAAATATTCAGCAAATGAGTAAGTGAATGAAAGTTGGAGCCAAAGGAGAAAGAACAATCATAGAGAGGGATATATGAACAGAGAGGAATAGAGATGTGGCATAATCACCACAGATAATTTCTCCAAAAGTACGTTTGTGTTAGAAGTTAGTCTGACACATAACCATGAGTAAACCTTGTAAAAAGCCTGCCCATATATGGCAATATGGTAAGGGATGATGAAGTGAAATGGATTCTGAACTACAGAATGGGGTAATTTTTGAGAGCAAATGTGTTATAAAGAACAGTTGGAGAAGGAATATAAATGCACTTTATCACAGATTGTTTTAAAGGCATTAACATGCAAGACGGCAAAATGATATTTAAAGAACATATAATCTTATGTGCTTTGTGTGTGTGTCTCTTTTTGAAGTATAACTTTAGTGAAAAAAGTATGCTACAATGTTAACTGGAAAACAGTGATGCAAAAATGTACAAATGATTCAAATACCACTACCACAACAAAAACTGTGTGCAGTGAAATAAAAGGGAAACATCTCAAAATATTAACAGAGTATGTTTGGTGAAATAATTATGGGTTGCATTTTTTAAATACTATTTAGTGTTTTCCAAATTTTATTTAATAAGTATATATTGCCTTAACCATTTACGAAGTTTCTTTTCTTGCGTAGGTTAATTTCGTGAACAAAAGAATGCAGTTCCCATAGCAACTAGACAAGTTGCACGTCTTTTTCCTTGAGTAAACATAATTTAACTATTGACTCTTTTCAACACAAAAAGCAGTAAAACTCTACATTAAAATAATTGTTAATGCTAAAACCAAATGTATCATTATACCCTTAAGATAAGCACTAATTATTATTACCAAAAAATGTTTTTGTTAGTGCTGTAAGATGCTTGCAGGCAGAGACCTGTAGTTTTTCACTTTTCTATAACAAGTGTCTCCAAGAAGGTGGGACACCCAAACATGGTGAGTAAGAGTTCTCATCTATCCTTTTCCATATATAAATGCACAATTTATATAGACATAAACACATAGACATAAACACATAACACAGACATACTGCTAGTGTCATGTATGAACCTGGTGCTCATTTCGAGAAAAGAGACAGTGTATAAGTGGGGTTTTGTTGAGCAAACAGACAGTAGAAGTTCCATACCCATATCTGAGTAGGGGTCAGATGGAAGACCAAACATTGTATCTGTGAGCATATTTATATGTACATGTGAATAGATAGATAAAATAGATCCCTGCCTCCAAGGATCTAAGTATATCATAAGATATATCAGAATAAATATTTCTCTACTTTTATCAAAAAATAGTAAGGCCACTGAGATTTTTGGTACTAACACAATTTTTACATTGCACCCACTTTATTTTTAAGAATTGAGTTACAGAAGCTTTAAAATAAAATTCTAATTATTTATATAAAAGAAATAGCTATTGGTTCTGGTCATAATATCATAATTGTAATCACAGATAATATAATTTCAGGCAAATGTCAAATGAAATATGGTCTGACATATATTAACAGAATTTTGCTCACCAGCAAAATTACTAGAACATCGATTACTAGAACATCCTTCCGTTTAATTAGTTTTTAAATTGTAAATTTCCGTTATGACCATTCATTTGCAGAAAAAAAATTTCTTGAATTATAATAGCTTCTGTAATGTATTCTCTGGCTTCAGTAGTTAAATTTCAAACCGACAAAAATTAATTGGGTTTTATAAGGGAATATCATAGAAGTTAAAGTTTTTAAAACATATAGAAGAAATAATAATGATGTTAAACTTTATCTTTGAGATTTAATTAGCAAATGCATGAATATCAGAATATCATAACTAATCCACAGAAAAATCAGAATTTTACTTTAACTTATTTGCTAAATATGACTTTTATTAAATCACTTTTATGAAACATTTTGATAATTGACTAACAAATAACAAACTTCCAAATTTTAGTCTCTTAACATCATAGAAGTTTCTTATTCATGTAATATTCTGATTCTAATGTCTATCATTCCCACATCAGTGACTTTCCTCCATCTGGCGATTCAAGGACCCTGCATTCTTCCACTTTATGTCTCTTCACCTCTAATATTTTTCATAGGAAATAGTAAATTTCATTTACATACAGTATCAAAATGGGATTTGTATAAATATAAACCAAAGAATAAGGATTTTGTTTAAAAAAATCAAAGTAATATTGATGTATCATGAAGCAACACCTCATGCTTCTTTTACAATCTCATTTTTGAAATTATCATACGTGAAATTATTTCTTCATTAATGTTTGCAAATGCTTTTAATTTACAAATACTAGAAATTCGATTGCTATATCATATGTTTATCTATCATGTAAAGAGATAATTACCAGAGAATGAAAAGTCAATTTTGTCTATAGGCCAGTAGTTCCAATTTGATAGTTTTAACCTAAGGACTTTTATAATTTCTGTCAATCTGCTTTGGATTTGAGGAAATTGGGAAAGGGTTTACTGCCTACTTGTAAATTGAGTAGCCTGCATTAGGCCATTAAAACACATTTTGGAATGACTGAAAATTTGCAAAAATGCTGAAGTTATATTTTATAACAGACTGGTTAGAGAACACAACACACACAAATTAAAAATATGGAATCATTATTTCTCTTTTCCATTTTTCCCCATTGTCATCTTTTATTCTATAATTGATCTTGACCAAATAATTAAATGTCACTGTTTATAATGTTTGTCACTTTCTACTGTTTGTAATCCATTGTTTGCATTTGTCTGCTTTCCACAGAGAACACAACCTATAGGGGCTTAATCGGTTAGGATGTCCATTTTTCTCTTTTAACAAGTTGTCTGAGGGTAGCAGTCCAGACTGATGAGTAGCTTCATGATGTCATCAACTCCTCAGGCTCCTTTTTCCTGTCTCCACCATGTGAAAGATACACGTTTCTATCCTCATGTTTGTAGGTTGATCTTACACCTCTAGCCATCATGTTCCAGGCAGAAAGCAATGGAAAATGCAAGTGGCAAAAGTGCTTTATCCTAGCAAGATTTGCCGTTTTATTTAGGAAGGAATCCTTCCCTTAGGGTCTTCTCCTACATCTAGTCTAGTACTGGGTTGCAAAGCCACTTCCAACTGCCAGGGAGTCTGTCTTTAGCTGGACACATTATTACCTTAAACAAAAATCAGAGTTCTCTGAAAGAGAAGGGTTCAAGTGGTGTATTGTGTTTCTTAAGAGCCATATTTAACATTTTGACAATTTCATATTAAATTTTGTATTTAAAGTTAAGACAAAAGCATGCAGCGAAATCTTTCCAAATGAGAATAATTTACTTTGACTTCTCCTAGATATTTGCAAGTGTATTGCAAAGTTGTCTTTTAATATGTTGTATGGTTTTCAGAAATAATTTATTGCCATTTTTTAAACTTTTCTGAAAAAGCTAATTTAATGAAGATGGAACCTAGATGCTATGAAAACTTAATTTTGATTTCCAGATAGGTTATTAAGTCAGTCCTGAAATGGATTTTATTGCTTTGAATAGTATTTTCAATTTTTATCAAAATCCTTTGTATTTATATATCTTAGGCTATATATTTTGAAGAACCTGCCATATTCTGATTGCTTACATTCAATATGTGCCAAAATGTTCACAGTGTAGTAAATTAGTATGTAAATAGAAAAGATAATAGCTGATTCACTTTGTTATAAAGCAGAAACTAACACACCATTGTAAAGCAATTATACTCCAATAAAGATGTTAAAAAAAAAAAGAAAAGATACACATTATTATTTTATAATTCCATTTTCGTTGCCTTTTTTAACCTGCTTTTTTCCTGTTTTATTCTAGAAAATAAGAGTGAACAATTTAGGCTTATATTTCATAGTATCATCATGACTGTATTTTCACAAAGATAAAAGTATAGATTGTCCTGTGAAAGTCTGGAAAACAAAATTGGATGAAGATGTTGCAGGACTGTATGCTGAAATTTATAAAGAAGATGCAGCTTTGAGATAACCTCTGAGTTTAGGGTGTATGCCAAAATAGGCCTTATCATTATTGTTGATTGTGACCTAACTACACACACAAGTCCGGTCTAATTACCCCTTACATCTGGTCAAGAGGTTTGTGTTTCACCTCATCTTGACTCTGGAGTTTGGTTTAGACTTTAAGAAGGCTTCTTTGAACACATATAAAAAATATAACCACAAGAGGGAAGAGATATGGGAACATATTGTATATGTATAACTGATTAACTTTGTTATAAAGCAGAAGCTAACACACCATTGTAAGGCAATTATACTTCAATAAAGATGTTTAAAAAAAAAAAAATAAATAACCAGAAAGGAGAATTTTCTGATCAGTAAGAAGTAGTGCTTCATTTCTGGTTTATTCACTGAGGATTATTTCTTTCTTGAAAATACACAAATTGGCATTAACTAGCTCTAGGTAAAGGCTCAAAAAAATTGTAATTATTTTTGATTCATGTTTGATTATTCTTAAGTAGTAGGAAAAGTATGTTTTCAGTGATTAGCTGCCTGCTTTTAGGTTCAGTTCCTTATAGATGCTCACAAAGATTTTTTTCTCATAACTAATACTTAAATATTCTTTGTTAGCTTGGGTAAGAACTTAATCTTAGAACTATGAGAAAGTAAAAGTAAAGTTAAAGTAAAAAGTAAAATTTCAAACTTAGTCATTTTACTCAACTTAAATTCTCCCTTGTTTCCACTGAATATTATTACCGTGTATTGCTCTACATTTAAGTAGACTAAAATGTGTTCTTATTAGTGATCCTTAGTTTTCCTACATGTTTTTACATGCATAACAATAGAAAGATAATAATACCATTTATTATGTATTTTCAGTATGTCAAGTCTTGTGTTAAGTACGTCACATAAATTATCTCATTTAATTCTCACAGCAGCTCCACGTAGTAAGTACCATTATTAAACCCATTTTCCAGAAAAAGAAAACCAAGGCTGAGAGGACTAAAACAACTTGACCAAGGCCACAGTTTACAAGAATTAGAGTCAGGATTTTAACACAAGCAAAAAACCTATAAAGTTTACCTCTAATCAATGTAATTTAATAATAAAATCTACATGAGGTCAGGAGAGGTGAGTGATGAGAAATGTGGCTAATAATTTTGAAATTATCGCCATCTGTTGATATGTGAACTATATTATGAAAGTTTTGCTTAATCCTAATCTTAAAAAAAAAAAGAACCTAAAGGAAATGATTATGACAGGGAGAAGTGTGCTTGGTTTTTGGATCATGATGATAGATAATGCTATCTACAGTGATATCAGATTTTAATCAAAGTTTCCACTAAGGTACTTGAATTCTAAGAAAAAACAGGGAAATGTGCGTAATAGAAGCTCTTCAGCGGGTATGAATGTGTATTCCTATAGACTAATACCTTTTACTGATCAGGTGACTTTGGGAGTACTCTGGATTCTGGAAGCAGAGTAAGACAGAAGGAAAGGAAGTAGCATAGAGATGATCGGTAGGAATTCTACAGGCTTAAAGAGAAGTTGTTTTATTTGCTGATTCTCAGAAGTCCGGATATCGTCCCACCAGATTCTAAGACTAGTTCTAAGACATAACATCTTGGTGTAACCTTGGGTTCTGTGATGTTTGCAAGAGCAGTAAGGGGAGCTGCTTCAGCTTCCTTCATCTTAGGTAGGCAGCTTAAGCTGGTACTGAGGCAGCTCTAATACCAATAACTTTTGTTGTAGACCTTACACTGGGGAAACATTTAATTTTGTAGATGTTTGGATTATTTTCTCACGTTACTGAAAGAGTGGAAAACTGGAAGCTTCGTTCCTTGGGTTGTTTGCCCAGACTAGGAACCAGGACATTAAATTCAGTCCCCTTTTGACTGAAATGCCTTATCTCTGACTTCTATTCTTCTAAATTGGGATTTGCCAATCTGTGAATGTCACAGAATGAAATATGAAACAGATTTACTGCAGAAAGATTGGAGACTGATTTCACATTTTCTAGGTGTGGAAAAATAAAGGGGGAGACTAGCAAGGATGCATGGTAAAAAAATATTTTTCAACGTGATTTAAAGTTTGCATTTATATAATTTTTTTACTTTTAAGTAATTTGAAAGGAAGTTAAAGTAAATAGAACTTGAAGTAAAGGAAGTTAAAGTAAAGCAACTAGGGGAAAAAAGGCACCTTAGAGCAAGAACTGAGAAGAAAAAATTTTTGAGTTCTACATTGGATATGGCTGGGTTACTTTACTTGGAAATACCAGTTTATGTTGAGTTAAAGAATTAACTACTGAGAAATAACTGAATTTATTTAAATTTGAGTTTATTTAAAAATTAAGTTCATTTAACTTTTTTCCATAAGTGTCTGTATATTGCTTAGGAGGTCAGTATAATTGAGTGTAGTCATGATTGTGCTGTGCAATAAAGTAGCCATTAGCCACATAGGGCATTTGTTTTAATTTTAATTTAATTACTTTGAGAAGGTAATGAAAATATGCTCAACATCATTAATCATCAGGGGAAATGCAAATCAGTACCACAATGAGCTATCACCTCACACCTGTCAGAATAGATATCATTAAAAAGACAAGAAATAACAAGTGTTGGTAAGGATGTGGAGAAAATGGAACCCTTGTGCACTGTTGGTGGGAATGTAAATTGGTGCAGATAGAAATATCATGTGATCCAGCAATTCCACTTTTGAGTATTTATCCAAAATAAATAAAAACACTAACTTGAAAAGATATCTGCACTCCCATGTTCATTGCAGCATTGTTTACAGCAGCCAAGACATGGAAGCAATCTAAGTGTCCACTGATGGGTGAATGAATAAAGAAGATGTGATATATATATACAATGGACTATTATACAGCCTAAAAAGAATGGCACCTCGCCATTTGCAACAACATGGATGGACCCTGGGAGCATTATGCTAAATGAAATAAGTCATGGGAGTTCCCTGATTGCCTAGTGGTTAGGATTCTGGGCTTTCACTGCCGTGGCCCCAGGTTCAATCCCTGGTCAGGGAACTGAGATCCTGCAAGCTGCTCGTTGTGGCCAAATAAATAAATAAATAAATCTTGGCATGCCCAACCTTTAAAAAAAAGTAAGTCAGACAAAGACAGACAAATACTGTATGATCCCTTTTTTTGTTCTTGTTGTTTTTTGATTGAGGTATAGTTGATTTACAATGTTGTGTTAGTTTTAGGTGTACAGGAAAGTGATTCAATTTTATATTCTTTTTCAGCTTCTTTTCCATTATAGATTATTACAAGATATTGAATATAGTTCCCTGTGCTATATTGTTATCCTTGTTGTTATCTATTTTATATATAAAGTGATCTCTTTTATATGTGGAATCTTAAAAAACAAAAACAAGCTCAAATCAAAGATACAGAACAGATTGTTGGTTGCCAGAGGCAAGGGGTTGGGGGGTGGGAGAAATGGGCGATGGGAGTCAAAAAAATAAATAAAATAAAGTAAAATTTAAAACGTAGTTTTTCACTAGCATTAGCCAACTTTTAAGTGTTCACCAGCCACATGTGCTAGTGACTACCTTATTGGACAACCAAGGGAGACCATTTCCATGCCAGCTGAAAGTCCAGTTGGACTAGTATAGTGAAAACAGCGTGGTTCTAAATTTAGACAAAACTTGATTTGTATCTTCAACACTTAGTTGGAAGCTGATTTGTTTGAGGCACAATTTCAATTTTTAATATAGAAATAATATTTTCTGCTTCTTGTCATTGTTGTTAGGATTAAATATTGTGTCTTAGGTCAGGAAAGCCTAGTTTAGGGAGGCAATATTGTAAGAGAGTTTGAAGCATGGGCTCTGGACTCCAAAGGGCCTGAGTCTGAATCCAAGTTTTGCTACTTACTAGCTGTGTGATTTGGGCAAACTACTTAATTTCTAAACATCAGTTTCTTTAAAGCGGGTTCATAGCACCTACTTCACAATGGTGTTGTAAGAATTAGGGGATTATCTGAGAAAATACAAGCACAATACTTTGCATAGTACATGGTAAATATTCAAGAATGCAAGCTAATGAGTGTCAAGATGTTAGTTACTTATACCCAAGGCAAATCTGTATGCTACAAAAAACTTCCATAAGTTCCATAAACTAAAATATAAAAACTATAAAATGCTGCCAAGTGCATAAGTAATAATAATAGTTGTCACTGCTGTTATTGAGTGAGATATTCTATTAGTTCAATTCAGCTGTTACAAAAATAAGGTCTTTTACTCAACATTTCCTGATCATCAATGTTTTAAATAATGTTTTTTATTTCATAAATTACCTTTACCTAAGTGAGAAGAAATTAATAAATAACCATTAAATTGATGTTAAAATAAACTCAATAACGTAGGATTTCTTTGCTGTAGTTTCACTTTTAAGTAAATAAACTTGCCTCTTGCCATATACTAAGGCATCTTAATGGGTAATGGGCAGTTTCCATACCACATCTCAATTTTGAAAGATGACTTGCACTGTAGGTTTCATGACCACAAGAGTTAAATTTGAAATGGTGCAAAAATGGGATTATTTTATTTTTAGATACTTCCACACATGCACATTAAGTTTACTCCACAGAAAGGTCTTCAGTGGCTTTAAATTCTGTTTGGAAAAGGCTTGAAACTTAAAAAGAAAGATTTCCATGCATTGGTTAGTTTGTGGTTTTACCACCATGATTTTCGTATGTGACGGTGCTTTAAAAATGGTATTTAAACTTCATACTATGTACGTTTATATTCTTCTTTTAATCTATAAATCTTTTATACTATATATACTGTGTGTGTGTGCCTATGGCTTGGAGCAATAAACTATATAAGAAATTTAAGATAAAGAAAGAAGTGAATATCTGCTTAGTAAAAATTGTAATATATACTTATATGGTTTATTTAGAAAGAATATTTAAATGCAAGACAAAAGCTGCTTTAAAATGTAAAACGGTCTTACTAGAAAATATGGGCAAAGCATTTGGTAGAGTATAATTATTAAAAACACTATTTTGAAAACTTCAGTTGTTTTTCAGAAAAGAAAAAAAATCTATGGTGTTAGCAATTCAGAATCATAGTTTCTAGGCTGACTACCAAAGAAATAAATACAGTCAATACTGTGGTAAGCTGTCTTAGCTTAAAGTGTCTAGAACACTCGTGTTTAACGTCCTCAAAAACAGCTAAGGTATTTCCTGAAATGAAAGATTAATATTGCAGTAAAAGCCAATGTAAAGTTTTCTAGGGCTACTATTTTACTACTGACAGTATATATTGTTAAGTTAGATAAACTTCATCCCTATCCAGTCTTTGACCAGTTTATGAATTGCGTGTCACCCTTCAGTAGAGAAAAGCACAAATCTTTAACAAGTGTTTGTGCTCATTGTTCCTAGATCATAATTTTAAAATCCTCCTCTTATTACTTTCTCAGTTTTTTTTTTAATGAAGCATTCTTAAAAGGCAAGGGAGAAAGACTTCATAAAATCTTATTTTGCGGCTGCCTTTTCTTTTTTTTTTTTTTAATATTTATTTATTTATTTATTTATTTTGGTTGTGTTGGGTCTTCGTTTCTGTGCGAGGGCTTTCTCTAGTTGCAGCAAGCGGGGGCCACTCTTCATTGCAGTGCGCGGGCCTCTCACTGTCGTGGCCTCTCTTGTTGCGGAGCACAGGCTCCAGACGCGCAGGCTCAGTAGTTGTGGCTCACGGGCCTAGTTGCTCCGCGGCATGTGGGATCTTCCCAGACCAGGGCTCGAACCTGTGTCCCCTGCATTGGCAGGTAGACTCTCAACCACTGCGCCACCAGGGAAGCCCGGGGCTGCCTTTTCAAAAAAAAAAAAAAAAAAAAAAGGCATGGAAAATCTCTGAAAGAACAATATAAAATACATAAGAAAATATTTCCCCTTTATAGACTAAAGCTGCATAGAAAAAAGAGAAAGGAATGAAATAATTCATTAAATATATCTGTTGAACATTATTTATGTCCAAAGCCCTGATGTGAATCACTGTAGTCTATGCAATGATAAATCAGAAAGAGTCCCTGGATGTAAAAAGGTAGTCTAGAAAAGGAAAGTAGAATTTGTACTTGAAGGACAAGAAGTAATAGGAAAGTATAAGAGGTAAAGTCCTGGACGTGGTAAATGTGAGGCATGTGCTGGGTACACAAAATATTTCAGTTTGATTGGAATATAAGATGTTAGAAAGAGAATGTTTCAAGTTAATGTTTCAAGTTCATTGAGTCAAGATCATAGAGAACCTGCATGCTGGTTGCTATATTGAACAGAAAGTTAAGAATCTTAAAATCATTTTGATCACAGGAACAACATGAACAGTGTTTTTGGAAGGCTGGAAGAAAAATTGAGGTAAGAAGAGATTAGATCTGAAACCCAATAGGGTGATTTTGCAATAGCCCGGAGATAGGATGGGGTGGACCTGCACCAGGAAGTAGTGATAATAGCATTGAGAAGGTTTGTGGGAAATGTGCTCTGGAGGTAGAGTCAATGATACCTGGCAAACAATTAGATGTGGGTAGCAAGAGAGAAAGAGACAAGCCAAAGAAGTCTGAAAATTTGGGCCTCGGGTTTAGGAGATGATGGGAACACCAACAGAATGAGAGAATTTAGAAATGTAAGTGTTTTGGGGTGAACTGATGTGTTGAAAAGATGAGCTTAATTTTTATTCATACTTTTAACAAATATTTGATATCCTATTATGTGCCAGAAACCAAGCTAAGTGCTGGGGATAAAATACTGAACAGGAACAGATGGATTATACTCTATTGAGGAAGCCTGCTGGGCTATTTGATAATACGAACAAATATAAATTTAAACGTGTAACAAATGTGACAAGCACTGTGAAGGGGAGATACCTAGTTACATTTGAGGCTACAGTAAAAGGAGTGATTTCAGTGTTTCTAAGGGAGTGCTTCTCCCACTAGAATGACTCTTAGTCTGAAATCTGAAGACTAGGTGATAGGAGCAAAATAGAAAAAGAGGGCAGCAAAGGGCCTTCTAAAGCTTAGTGTGTGTGTGTGTGTGTGTGTGTGTGTGTGTGTGGTAAAAACAACTACCATCACTGCTACAGCACCTTGTGGAGAGCAGGAGGATGGCATGTGTGAGAAATAGGAAGATGGCCATGTCGCTGAAGTGGAGACAGTGAGAGAAGGGGGGCATGATCTTGGACAAGAGGGTCAAGAAAGAGCTTATCCATGCAGATCCTTGTGGTTTGTGTTAAAGGGTCTCTGACCCTAAAAGCAATAGGATGACATTGAAAATGTTTAAGCATGAAAGTATCATAATCAGAGGATGAGGTGGTAACACAGACTACAGTCGGGGTAGGAGACGGGAGAACTGAGCACGTTTAAGAAATATTTCAGAGATAAAAAGTAGAATTTTATGATGGTTTGCAAATTGAGCATTAGGAAGAAGGCAGGGTCGGGGCGAGGTCTGTATTTTTGTATCACCCAACAGGATGGATGAGATGGGGATCAGTGGAAAAGGCCACATAAGAGGAAGAAACTATGAGCTGCATTTTGTATATATGCAGTTTAAGGCACCAAGAGGATTTCCAAATAGGTGTATTTGTAGCTATTAAAATTAAAGAATAGATGTTCCTGAAGTAGGTGAAAAATTCAGGTAAAGACTGGAAAGTCAATGACAGTTGAACTGATAGTTGAAGCCACTAGAATAAATAAAATCCTAAAATAGATTACAGAATGAGATGAGGGAGACCAAAGACAGAACTTTAGGAAATATCTACATGAGGAAACAGAAGGAAGACATCCCCGAGAAGGTGGCAGGGGAGGAAAAATCACAGAGGTAGGAGTAGTCTGAATAATGAAAAACCATCTAGTTTCATGAAGACATAGTTACCCACAGTGTTCGTGTGTAATCCCTGTTATTTATTTAATGATATGAACAGCATCAAAATGTACAAACATTGCCTTGGCTTGTCTTCTAGCCACCCTTTCCCCACCACTACACACACACACACACACACACACACACACACACACACACACACACACACACACACACACACACACACACACACACACACACACACACACACACACACACACACACACACACACACACACACACACTCCCCTGCTGTTAGGTACCTGTGAGTCAATGGTTATGAAATAGGGTTATATTCCTCAATAATAGGTCTGTATTCAGACCAACAGATTCTTACTATGTTCTACTGAGATCTAAAAAAATTAGAAGATAGTTAAAAATTACCTCTAGCATTAAGTATCAAGAGACTATAGCTATTGTTTGTCTGAGCGTAACTTGAGATATTGTGGCGTAGGGCCAGCTTAACTCAACAATGGACGGTATCAGCGCATAACAACAAAGTCACGGGCTCACATGGAAACTATAAAAGGATACTTGCTGTATTGTTTGTGCCCTTGGAAGGCTCCTTCCTTCCTTTCCTGTTTTGTTGCTGCCATAGGATGTCAGCTCAAATTTACTGTCATTGTTGTCATTTGGTCAATGAATATCATGAAATGTAGTAGGCACTTAACCTTGTGTGAGCCCATGAGCAGGCAGTCTGAAATCTGAACCCTCTAAGGAGGTTATCAGGTTGGCTGAATGTTCTTGGAATACAAATGTGACAGTGAGGTTTGTCTTTTTTTTTTTTTTTTTTCCCCAAGTGAAATGTACCCTTCAGAATTGCTTTCCATCTCATACAAAAGTTATGGCTTTAAAGAAATACAACTGCCTTCTCACAAATTTTCAAAACTCATCTACAGATTTAGGTAGCATTCTTAAATTCCATAAAAATTTCCCTGAAAACAAAGACCTATTTCCATGGGAAATAAACCTAAGGCAGGGTTTCTTAATCTCAGCACTATTGCATTTTGGACCAGATCATTCTTTGCTGTGGGTGTTTGTCCTGTGCATTGTAGCATAATTAGCAACATCCCTGGTTACTGTCATCTAGATGTTAGCGGAACCCCCAAGCTGTGATAATCAAAAATATCTCCAGACATTGTCATAGGTCCCTGGAGGGGGGTGGGGGAGGTACAGAATCACCTTAGGTTGAGAACCATTGGCCTAAGAGAAGTGCCTTAATGTAAAGTAAAAAAAAAAAAAAAGAAAAAAAAAATAGAATCTGTAAGATACGTTTTGTGGAAACATAATTTAAACTTCCCTTTGTCTTTCTGTCATTACGAGGTATAATTGTACCTAAAGGATAAATACAGACTTTTAAATAGTAAAATCATCTATTGATAGTAATAATTTCCTAATCTTTCCTGTCCTAACGAACAATGAGGTAAACACTCTGAGGTGGTGTTTGGTTTTTCTGTAGTGTTTTAAATTTAACATACCAGTTTCATTCATTCATTCGATAAGTATTTTCAAGCTCCCTCTCTGCTCCAGTTGTTAGGTGTTAGTAAAGTAACAAGGAGTGAGATAAATGATGGTGCTGCTGTTCTCAGAGTTTAAATTTGAATGAGGGAAAACACAGTGCACAAATAAAAAGCAGAGAATCAAAACAGTTTGATGTAATTGAGCAGGCATTGGTAAACTATGTTGACCTCTTTTTGCAGATAAAGTTTTATGGGAACAGAGCCACATGCATTTATTTACGTATTATCTATGGCTCCTTTCCTGCTGCAGCACCAGTCAATTAGTTGTAACTGAGAACATATGGCCAGCAAAGCCTAAAATATTTGCTATCTGGTCCTTTACAGAAAAAAAAAAAATTTGCAGACTCCTGTAGTAGTGTGAGATTGGGTGGCCATTTTTGATTAAATAATTGGAAAACAGCTGTGATATTGAGATTTATAATAAATACATATTTGGTCTTTGCCCTGTCTTGGCAAACAGCTCCCCAAAGTCTTGGAATTTCTTAAGTGATTAGAGCTGTAAAGGTGTCTTTTGTTATTCAGAACAAGCCCCTTTCAACCACACCGTATTTATGCTAATGAGGAGAGTTTTGGAAAGTCCAGAAGGATGGGGGCTGAGTGCCAGGGGAACAAACCAAGTGATTAGAGTTGATTAGAAGTGATTAGATCAGCTTCAGCCTACACCCCTTCTCACCTCCAAGATGGGGAGAGGGGATAGAGAGTAACTTAATCACCAGTGGCCAGTGATTTAATCAACCATGCCTACTTAATGAAGCCTCCATTAAAAACACAAAAGGGATGAAGTTTCAAAGGGCTCTGGGTTGGTGGACAAGTTTGGTGCACCTAAAACTCCACAGGGACAGAAGCTCCTGTGCTCTGGACCCTTCTGGACCTCACCCTATGTATTTCTTCATCTGAATGTTCATTCCTATCCTTTAATATCCTTTGTAATAATAAATGGGAAATCTAATCAGTAAACAGTTTTCTTGAGTTTTGTGAGCTGCTCAAGCAAATTAATCAAACCTGAGGAGGGGAGGTCATGGGAACATCTGATACCTAGCCAGTCAGGAGTGCAGGTATCAACCTAGATTTATGATCAGCGTCTGAGGTGGGGGAGAGGTGGAGCAGTCTAACGGGACTGAGCCTCTGACCTGTGGGATGTGATGCTATCTCCAGGTATATGGTGTCAGAACTGAATTGTAGGACAGCCAATTGGTGTCCATCACAGTTGGAGAATTGCCTGATGTGGAAAAACTCCCACACACTTAAGAGTACAGAAGTATTGAGTGAATAGTAGAGAAATAACAGGTAAGTTTTTCCTAGACAACAACATTTTGCACAGATGACATTTAAAGTGATAGCTGACTAGAAGGGATCAGTTCTGAGAAGATGAAGGGAAAGAAGAAGCAAAAGGAGAAACTGGAATGAAACCCCTAAGGCAAGAATGAGCTAGTGTGGGTGAGGGATAGGAACGGTCTAAGATGAAATCTGAAATAATGGGGGCCCAATTAAGTAGGCCTTGTAGGTAATACTAGAGGTGAGGGCTTTTACTCCAAGTGAGAAGGAAAGTTGAATGAGATATGAGAGTTCTGTGTGATGTAAACTAAGTTACATTTTAACAAGATACTCTGGCTGTTCTCCTGAGAACAAGATATTGGAAAGCAAAGAAGATCAATTGGGATGCTCATAGTCAAGACAAAAGACAATGGTTTCTTGGGCTGGGCTATTAATAGCAGAGATGGAGAGAGAGGATGAATTTGGAATAAGTTTTGAAAGTAGATTTTACATGACTTGCCAATAATGTGGATTTGAAGGATGAAGAAAGAAACTGTCAAGAATAATTTCTAGATTTTTGTCTTAAGTAGTTGCATGAGTTGCAATGGTATTGATTAATGGCGGGGGTGGGGGACTCAAGGGAGGAAATGTAACCAAGCAGGACCCTATGGGGCCTTCCGGGGACAGACCCCTCCCCCACATCCTCTGCTTTAGCTCCTCTCTGAAGTACCTAGATAATAGCATCTGACGCATATTTCCTGAGTTTTTCAGATGCTAAAACCACCACCAAATGAAAGAAATTATTTGATGATCATGAGCACATAGCCCCCAGACCTTCTGGCACCTAAGGATTGATCACCACCAACCAATCAGAGAATTGTGCAGGAGCTGATCACACACTCTGGGACACCCCTCCCTCACCTTGCCTTTAAAAGTGCTTTATTGAAACCCTTGGGGAGTTCGGGGTTTTTTGAGCACCAGCCACTGGTTCTCCTTGCTTGACCCTGCAATAAACCTTTCTCTGCTTCAAACTCTGACGTTTCAGTTTGTTTGGCCTCACTGTGTATCAGGCACAAGAACTTGCGTTTGTTAACAGAAGTGGGTTTGAGAGTCTATGATTATCAAAAGTTCTGTTTTAGGTTTATTGAACATTCATGTGGAAATATTAAACACATGTTTGGATATATGAGTCTGATGTTGCAGGGAGAGGTCAGAGTCGGAGATAGGTATTTAGAAAGGATATATGGATGGTATTTAAGTCCATGAGAATAGGTGAGGTCATTTAAAGAGATGTTGTGGGTGGGAAAGGGCAGGAGGTGAATAAAGGGTAGAACACTAGTTAGTTCCACATTAGAAATCACCTCAAGAGGAGAAGCCAGCAGAAGATAAGGAGTAGCTGGGCAAGTAGAAGAAAGCAGTGGTCAGTAGAATGAGGGCTAAAATGAGATCTTATTCATCTTACGTATAGACTTCTTGTAACCACGAGATATCTGAGGGAACACTTAGTTTTTGTCTAATTAGCATCTAGACCTCCCCACTCCATTGCCACTCCATGCTGCTGGAGTGAGGCCCCCTCTTTAGCCCTTCTACTTTCTGGTTGCAGGAACTGTTTCGGAGATGGATTATTGATAAAAGCCAACCTAATCAGAGCCTTGCTGGGAGCTTCCTCAAACTAACTGGGCAAGGGAGACTCTTTTCACAGGGATAATAAGCTGTGAGAATGAGGAAAGGTTAGAACTGCCAGTGGCTAACTTGCTACCACCTGGGGAGAGCTTGCTTACAAACAGGACCAGCACAATGGATGTTTGAGCTCCTGGAAACCAGTTAGGCCTGAGTCAAAAGCCACCATTCCCTGTACCCCCTTCCCTCCTAATTTTACTTAAACTGATTTGAGTTTTTACTACTTGACACCAAAAAATTTTGAATACAATACTTTTTCTTGTTTCCTTTGTATACCAGCATACCTCCATCTGTACATAAAAGATGTTCAATAAATATTCATTAAATACAATTGAAATGTCAATGTTTAATGATAACATTTTGATTTAAAATTAAGCAATCATTTGATAGTGGAATGGACTTGGAATCTTTGATCACCTAAGACAGTTCCTTGAACTTTGTAGGTGTCTAAAATAATATTCAATAATTCTTTGCCAACTGTTGATCTTAATGAACTAAATAAGACTTTTGTCTTAGCTTTCTTAATAAGTTATAAGACAGAGAAAAGTGCATAAATCATTAAGTGTAACTATAAACTTAATGACTTATGTGAGTTATCTGAACTCCCACTAGTATAACCAGTACTCAGATCAAGAAACAGAACTTTTCCAGCACCTCGGAAGCCTTCCTTATACCATTTCCTGGTCATGACCCCTGCTTTCTGCCCCCAAAGTAAACATTATCTTCACCATAAATTTGTTTTGCCCAGTTTTGGATTTTTTAAAAAGAAACCATACAATGTATATCATTTTATGTCTGCCATTTCTGTTGTTGCTTGTAGCAATGCTCACTTATTTTTATTGTCTTCTATATTTTATTATATAAATGCAAAATATATTCTAATGTTAAAAATAAATAAATAAATAAATAAATAAATAAATAAATAAAATTAAGCAGTCAATTCAGCTATTTAACACAGACAAATTAAAGAATTTTAAATGCTTTTCTTCCCATTACTACTCAAAGACATTCAGTTATGGGAGAAAAATAGCTTCAACCAAAATTGTTGGTCTATTAAAAATATCAACATTTTGAGAAAGGAACACTTTAGTTTTTTTTTTTTTTTAACTTAAGACCACTCTCTTTTTTTCTCCTCCACTTTGACTTTATAGTTTGATGGATAGACAGATAAATATTTTGGGGCAACGTTCTCCTGATGGTTTCATTTGCCTTTCTATCTAGTCTTTAACAGTTTACTGTCAAATTAACCCTCTTTCTTACCCTTGCTGCCCCTTGAGGTCCAACTTGATAAATTGGTCCTCACCGTAAGGGTTTGGTATAATGCTTTTTGTCTCCCTAAATTGCAAATAAACTTCAAAACTTATAAAAAAATAAGTTAATGTTATTATGACTATTGACATAGTCAGTGCTTGCATTATTATTATACCCAGTTTTCACCTGAAAATTCTGCTTCTGTAAGCCTGTAACGATATATTTCGTGAGTGAAGATAATTAGAAGTACAGGTCCTCCACTGTTTGGGGAATGGAACAGGATTTTTAATTATTCATCATTTCATTGGGATCAGAAAGAAAAATCTGACTTCTGTATCCTAGGGTAAATATGGTGGCCATTGTCTTGGTGCCATTTTTTTTTCCCTTCTGAAATTATAGACACTGTTTCTTTTTTTATTAACAGGGGGAAAGTAATCCACTATTTTCTGGGACTACTTTTAGGACAAAGGTAATGAAATTTTAGCACCCTATGGAATCTTTATTTACTTGTAAGTGCCCATCTCCAGGGCCTGTTATCAATATTCTTTTTTTTTTTTTTTTTTTTTAAATCAACCAGATTCAATGAACCTACTGGAATTTTCCCATGTATTTCTTTATTTTATTTTATTTTATTTTATTTATTTATTTATGGCTGTGTTGGGTCTTTGTTTCTGTGCGAGGGCTTTCTCTAGTTGCGGCAAGTGGGGGCCACTCTTCATCGCTGTGCGTGGGCCTCTCACTATCGCGGCCTCTCTTGTTGTGGAGCACAGGCTCCAGACGCGCAGGCTCAGTAGTTGTGGCTCACGGGCCCAGTTGCTCTGCGGCATGTGGGATCTTCCCAGACCAGGGCTCGAACCCGTGTCCCCTGCATTGGCAGGCGGATTCTCAACCACTGCACCACCAGGGAAGCCCTGTTATCAGTATTCTTATTCTGCCCACCACAGCGTCTATACTTCTAATATCTTTACATCAGAAACTATAAATGAATCTGGTTTCTGGCTATGAACAGGGTAGATTACATTGAAGTCCAAGAACCACCAACCTCTACAATTAACTTTATTTATTTATTTTTATTTATGTATTTCTGGCTGCATTGGGTCTTCGTTGCTGCGCACGGGCTTTCTCTAGTTGCAGCGAGCGGGGGCTACTCTTTGTTGCAGTGCACTGGCTTCTCATTGGGGTGGCTTTTGTTGCGGAGCATGGGCTCTAGGTGTTTAGGCTTCAGTAGTTGTGGCACACGGGCTCAGTAGTTGTGGCTCACGGTCTCTAGAGTGCAGGCTCAGTAGTTGTGGCACATGGGTTTAGTTGCTCCATGGTATGTGGGATCTTCCCGGACCAGGGCTCGAACCCGTGTGTCCTGCATTGGCAGGCGGATTCTTAACCACTATACCACCAGGGAAGTCCCTACAATTAACTTTAGTCACTACATAGCTCAATCCTCCACAGCTACGTCTTTTTTTTGTTCCATCAAAAGTGATTAATTCAAGCTCATTCACACTTTTTCGGGACTAATCTGATTCAGTTTTGTCTTTTAACATGTTAGGTTATTAATTAAAATTACACTGATATAAAGAAGTTTCCTTTAATCTCAGCACCCCTCCCCAATTTTTTCACTATTTGGAAAAGCTAGCATGTATTAAATACTTATTTTCACACATTGTGCTTTAATGGCTGTGCTTAACTCCTTTTCTATTTTTAACATGGATTTTATGATATGAACATCATTAAGGCCTCTTTAGAATGAATCCATCCATTCCATTTCAGATTTCAAGTAAACATTTTTGTTTTCACAGTGATAGGCTTCCCTAACTAGTTAAGTATTACATATTAGAAGCCACTATGTATGAAAAAACAGAAACCTAAAATACACATACAGAATAAGAATATTCTTCTCAAATTCAGCACACCTCTTTATGTGTTATATATGAAGTTATATATGACAGACCACAGTAATGGCATAGAGGCTGCCTTAGTAATCTCATAGTCTGTAAAATGGCTAAGTCCAACTATCCTCTGTAATGCGACCATATTTGCAACAGTATTCATATCTGAACACCATTTTTTCAGATTTTATTTTCTTAGAGCAGTTTTAAGTTCATAACAAGATTGA
Organism: Balaenoptera musculus; assembly: GCF_009873245.2. Lineage (NCBI taxonomy): Eukaryota > Metazoa > Chordata > Mammalia > Artiodactyla > Balaenopteridae > Balaenoptera > Balaenoptera musculus. The sequence goes on from NC_045788.1 coordinate 91,956,426, forward strand.
GAAGAAGGTACAGATATTTTCCATATGGCCACCTTGCCCTCACACATGGATAGCTTCCCCCATTATCAGCATGCCCTACCAGAGTGGTAAATTTTTTGTAATTGATGAACCTACATTGACACACCATAATCACCCAAAGTCCATAGTTTACCACGATATTTTACCTATTTACATATATTCATTATTTTAAGAGATAAAAAATAAAGTGGAGGATGGCCTGAGAAGAAACACCAAAAGGTGAAAGGATAAAAATCAGATAACTTGAGGACCAGTTTAAGGGCATTTATCCTAAAGAATAGAAGGTTCAGGGGACTCTATGTTGTTAAATTGATATACTGTGATGAGCTTTCAACCAAAAGGAAACTTGCATTTTTCTCTACGGTCCCAAATTGCAGGACTGAGGTCACTGAGGTATCTCAGGGTACACAGATTTTGGCCCTGTGTAAGGAAAAGCTTTCTTCTTCACATTCAGAAGTGTCTGCATGGGAATGGAATTCCGCCTTAGTATGTTTAACTAAAGGCTATTTATTATATCACTAAGTGGGGTTGTGAATATGGAGTTGAAGCATTGTATCTTCTTAATCCAGAAATTTCTTCTATCATAAGATGTTTCCCCATCTATCAAACTGGTGATTATTTAGGCGGATATTGGTAGATATTATGATTTATCAATAGAAGAAGACAGTGAACCTCTACAAAAAGACCCTTTTTAAAATTTTTAAAAATTTAAAAATTTTTAAATTGAAATATAGTTGAGGGGCTTCCCTGGTGGCGCAGTGGTTGAGAGTCTGCCTGCCAGTGCAGCGGACACGGGTTCGAGCCCTGGTCTGGGAGGATCCCACATGCCGCGGAGCAACTGGGCCCGTGAGCCACAACTACTGAGCCTGAGCGTCTGGAGCCTCTGCTCCGCAACAAGAGAGGCCGCGATAGTGAGAGGCCCACGCACCGCGATGAAGAGTGGCCCCCACTTGCCGCAACTGGAGAAAGCCCTCACGCAGAAACGAAGACCCAACATAGCCAAAAATAAACATAATAAATAAATAATAAATAAAAAATTAAAAAAAAATGCAAACAGCAGTGCAGAACACAGTCTTAAAAAAAAAAAAAAAGAAATATAGTTGATTTACAATGTTGTGTCAATCTCTGTTGTACAGCAAAGTGACTCAGCTATACACATATAGACATTCTTTTTTTTAATATTCTTATCCATTATGGTTTATCACAGGATATTGAATATAGTTTCCTGTGCTATAGAGTAGGACCTTATTGTTTATTCATCCTATATATAATAGTTTACATCTGCTAATTCCACATTCCCAGTCCTTCCCTCCCCCATCCCCCTCCCCCTTGGCAACCACAAGTCTGTTCTCTATGTCTGTGAGTCTGTTTATGTTTTGTGGATAGGTTCATTTGTGCCATATTTTAGATTCCACATATAAGTGATATCATATTATATTTGTCTTCCTCTTTCTGACTTATTTTACTTAGTGTGATAATCTCTAGTGGCATCCATGTTGCTGCAAATGGCATTATTTCATTCTTTTTTATGGCTGAGTAGTATTCCATTGTATATATGTACCACATCTTCTTTATTCATTCATCTGTCAATGGACACTTAGGTTGTTTCCATGACTTGGCTATTGTGAATAGTGATGCTATGAACATAGGGGTGCATGTATGAAAAAGACCTCTTTTATCACCTAACATAGCCTCAAGCCTACATGTATAAAAATGAACTCATTCTAATCCCAAGTCTGTTCCCTTTCCTGACTTCTCTGTTTTTATCAAATACATGTATGTGCAGATATGTTATTTTAACTTCCCTTTAAAATCATATTCAATTAGAGTCAAAGGTCATGATCCTTCTTCTTCTTTAAATTATGTCTAACCTTCTTCCTCCTAATTTCTTCCTTTTGCTAGAGCTACCGCACCGTACCAGATTCTAAACTGGACACATCCAAACCAGGTCAACAGCCTCCTAACAAGAGCCTTGCTACTAGTCTCCTCATTTCACAGTAATGTCAGATACTGATTTTATTTTCTCTTTACCCTCTTCAGTAACCTTTCAAATTACCTTCGACTACAGAATTAGTATAAACTCCCAATTACATCATTTAAAACTTCCATAATTTAGTTTTTGGTATCTGTTGAATTTTGTCATCTGTTGAATTTTGTCATTTTTGATGTGAACTTTGTGGCATAGGGGCTGATACCTTTCTTTCCCTTGGACACAGAAATCTGATTATTGTTATGCTTCCTGTGTATGCTCCATTTCCCAACCTTTAATCTTTACCTCCCAACTTGTATGTTCTTCCTTCAATAACATGACCTTCAAAGGAAGATCTAGCTTACTTTCTCCGTAAGGCATTCCCTTCCCTTTCTTACCCAAGTTAAACACCCATTTTTTCTTACTTTTGTAGTAGGCACTGTAGTCATATATGTATGTAAAGTACTTATTGATCAAACTAGTAGCAGCCAATTTATAGTGTGTATGAGGGAAACTCCGGATACATAATATAGTCCTGTTCATTTTCTACCAATAAAATGGCTTAATTGTGCATATTGTAATCTGAATTCCACAATAACATTTATTTCCTACAACATTAGACTAAAAATGTATGTGATAATTCTCTGTTAATATTCATAGATAGGAGGAAATGTTTCCATCAGGTGCATTATGGCTAAGAGGCACAGGATAAGCTATCTACATCAGAATTTAGATAAGAAGCTTGCTTCAAAGCTGAATGAGCCATCTCAATTTGTTATTTTTTAAATCTGCCAAGGAATAGCTCATTTCATGCAAGAATTACCTTGCACCTGACCCAGAGCAAAGACTCTAGGTATTTTTTACATATACTGATGCAACAGTAGAATTGTTTAATGCTTTAAAAACCAAGTAAGGAAGAACATGAGAAAAAGAAAAGAGACTTACAGTTTTGCTTTTCTTCATTCCTCTCTCTCTCTCCTTTTTTATAACTGCAAAAAAGACAGTCAATATTTAGCCACTGAGAAGAAATGAAGTGGTTATTTTCCCTAAGAATTTTTATAAACATTTTTTCTAATGCTCCTTTAGGAAATAAATAGACTAACTTTGGCAGGTGGTAGTTACGTCTTCTCTCTCTCTCTCTCTCTCTGCTGTTGACATTCAATTCAAACAATCCTATCATTTATCCTTTTATGTACATTTAAAAAAATCAATGTTCACAATTTTGATTGCCTTCTTAGCAATCTTCTGGTGACCTGTGAGAGTAAGATGGAAAATTAGAAAGAGGTCGTTGGGAGAGCAGGCACAGGGGGAAGAAAAGTAGGAAATCAATTGTATTCATCACCTTAGTCCCTTCCCAGAGGATGCCTTCCAAAATTCTGCCTTTTATTTTTGAATTCATTTTTCCTCATTGTTTAGATGCAACTGCACCTGGTAAGAGAGCTTTTGATCTATATTTCATAAGTAAGTATTATTCATGTGAATATTCCTTTTCATTAGTATAGAAAATATGAGCTGCACATATCTCCTGGCTGAAGTCTCTGCCTCTCGTCCTTGCTTGCTGGTCACGAAACCGTATTTTAAAAATACGTCTGGTTTTTCATTAACAACAAAGATTAAATAGCAATGTGAAGCCTTCATGATCTTCCTTTTTAATATCAGAAATAGACGCTTTCTTCTAGTCACAGGCAAAACCAAAACAAGATGTGACAGGGAAGAAAAAGAGTGTGTGTAAGTGGTCTAAGTGACTTCCTGCTAGGGAGGTGTCTGATGTGTTGGTGGTGAGGCGCATATAACCAAAATCATCAACCCTACCCAATCCCGACACTTAATAAAACACTAACCAATGAAGACTATCCTGAAACAAATGTCATTATTTGGAAAAAGATAACACATTGAGCTACTATGTGAGAAAATTTCTCATAGCTTTTCACCAGGCAATTAGGGCATAGAAGGGGGAAGAGAGAGAGAAGGAGAAAGAGAGAGAGAGAGAGAAATGGAGCTTCCCTGAAAAAAAAAAAAACTGAACACAATCTGAATACAATGTGTATAATGGAGGTAAACTGACATTAAAGAGCACAGATAGCTGAGTCCTAGAAACTTGAGATTGGTTAAGTAAAGCAGGCTCGTTCAGCTGGGCCACCTAAAGATGTGTGCACACGCGTGTGTGTGTGTGCGTGTGTGTGTTTATGTGTGATGCAGGCAAATGTGAGGGGGGGTAACACTATGAAGTTAGGATGGAGTGCTCAATGGGAAACCATTGAAAATGATCAGATGATTTCCGTCATACCGAGTTCCAGTTCTGATTGAAAACACTGGAAATCTAGTTCATAAGTGGTGTAGTCTGATATAGTCTGATAACATGCCTGTTGAGAAACGCAGACAGCTGATGGAAAGAAGAGTTTTGATGATGGACTTAATACTGTTGATGTTTTTAGATGATGGTTTGAGAAAGCTGGGGCTTGATTAGTACCCTTTCTGATTCTTCAACATGCAGCACCCAGTTAATGGAAATGAATCCTGCTAATGAATATACGCCCTTTACTCATTGGTCAAGAAATTAAAATGTCATGTAGTAGGGCATGCAGTAGTCAAGAAAGTTGTCCTTGGTGTGTCCTCTGTTTCTGTATGTCATCTTCTGAAGCCACTTTCTTTTTTAGATGATTACTGTTTCACATAGCGTGAAAGGGCACATACAAAGTTAGTTAGCGGTTAGAATATACAAATGGACAAAAAGTGAATAACCCTCCTGGGTTTTTAAAATTTCTTTTGTAATCTGGGGCAACCCATACATTTACAAAGAGTAAAATGAATTTAATAGTTTTGTTTTTTAATGTTTCATTATTTTGTGAAAAATATATTACCTCAGACATTTAACATCAATATTTTATTAATGTAAGAAAGTATCTTATTTCCTATTTCACTTTGATAACTGGAAAATAAAATTTCTATAAAAGAAATGTAGTATTAGATACATCTAACTATACATAAAAGTATATCAAATAATATAAAATGCCATACATAGCTATGTAAAAATTTTACACAAGCACATGCACACATGCATGACAAGTGGAATAATTTCTTTTGGGATTGGATTATTATGACATGGCTTTCCTGGTAGGCTGAGGCATGTTAATGCACCATATTAAAAAGATAACTTTCTTTTCTATGTGCTGTTGCTTCCTTCCTGACCCATCTTGAGTCCCATAGTTGATCATCTGAACTATTCTTTCACCAAAAGCCTTGACTTCTTCCATTCTTGTATTTCTGCAGCACTTGCTCAATCAAAACACAAACGTGTTTTGAAGCGACAACCTTACTTCCCCAGTGCCCTGCTAGAGAAACTTACAGATCCTGCCAGGTTGGCACCACTACCCAATGCATCGTCTCCAAACTCCACCGTGTATTCAGAATAGATTCTCAGTCTTTCTTTTTCTTGTACTTTTCCTTTTCTTCGACTCAAAATCATCGTTCTCCTCCAGTTCTCTTCAATTTGAGATGACAATTTTGTCTACTATTTCATCCAGAAGAGTTGGAAGCCATCAAGCATGATCGACCTCCACCTCTAATCATCTCTAGAAATGTATTCATAATAAAACTATGTGTATATAGTTTTATAGATATTATTATTTATATATTTCCCTATCTTTACCTTTTTTGTTCTCAGAGGTCTTTTTTTTGTTGTTCATTCTCATAGGATAAGGTGTCCTTTAATGTCTTTCTTTCTAATTTATCTCTCAGCATATTCACTCACTCTGAAATTTCTCATTTCTCTTCTCCATCCTTATACAGATTTCTTAATAGACTAATCTCTACTTTTCAGTTCCTCATCTCCCATTCCTATCAGTCCATTCTTTAATTGACGTCGTTCCCACCAAGGTCCCAAATGATCTCTCAGTTGCTAACTCCAATGGATGTTTTGTAATCTTTTTTTTTTTTTTTAATTGGACCTCTCTCCTGCATTGTTGTTTGCTCCAGGGAAATACTGTACTCCCCTGGTTTCCAGCATGCCACACTCAACTTGTTTCTTTTGTGATCCTCTGTTTTTTTGTGATTTTTTTTTCTCTGCTTTTCTCTGAATGTTGATCCTCAGGGTTCAACTCTCAACTCTTCTTATCCCATATGATCTCTCTTTATGACTTCGTAACTCTCAGGTATTTCTCACTTGTCAGTGTTGCCAAACCTATGATCACATATGTCCCATCATCTAACTAAAATATCCTTCTGCTTACTCAGTGGATGCCTGACATTTTCGAATTTTAAAAAGCAAATTCTCCCTTTTCCCTAAATAGACTGTCCCTTGATATTATTTATGATAGTTGTTGAGCCTATCTTTTGCCAAGTCATTAAAGCTAGAATTTTGACCATCATTCCTGACTCCTCCATTTTCTGCACTTTTCATATTTCTGTAATTATCAGTTACTACAAAGATAACTAATCTGGTTAATTAACTAATCTGCCTCAGTTGCTAATTAGGATCACCTGGGAAGTTTCAACGCTATACTAGCTCAATCAAAGCAGAATCTCTGATAATGGGGCCCGGAAATTTGTTTTTCTAATGGGTAGATGGGAACTACTTTTCTCAATATTTCTCAAATATGTCACTTGTTTTTTATCTCCAGTACCACTGCCTCATTTTAGGTCCTCATCATTACTTATTGCATATGTCCTAACTGGCCACCCTGCCTCAGTCTCATCCCTCTGCAATCTATTATCAATCTGACCATCAGGGTGATCATTTGGAAATATAAATGTCACAATGTCATCTCCCTTACTTTTCTAATCCAGAACACTCTCCCCTGGTTTCAAACACTTTAATGGCTTCCCATCAAAAAAAGGATCACATCCAAGTTCTTCAATTGGGCACCTGAGGCCTTATTTTAATTTACTCATCACTTGCCACTTTTTGCCTTTTATTTACCTTTCTCTGCTTCCCACAAAATGGACCCACTTATTCCCTGTACATACATATTTGTTTTCTTTCTTTTTTGCCCCTGCTCATGAGGTCACCTCTGACTAGAATGACCCTTTCGTGCTTAACTGTTAATCCTATTCATTTCATAAGTCTCGGCTTTGTAATCACTTTTTCCAAGCTGGGTTAAGTGCCTTTCCTCAGTTTCTCATAATGACTTCTGCCTAAAGAAATTACTGTTTTTACCACTTAAGTTTATAATGATCTTTTATATGCCTGCTCTCTCTTTGGAAACAATGACTGGTGCTTGGTCATCTTTGTACTCTCTGGTGTCTAGCATAATGTTTGGCATATATTAGATGCTCAGAAAAGGTTTGTTGAATAAATGAGTGAATGAGCAGTTAGAAGTCGCAGCTGATAAAATAAAAATGGATACTAATAAATGTTGTGTCCTGAAACAATCAAGAGATTTAAAATAGAAAAGGATAATTACTGTACCTTGAGAATGGGAAACTGTGAAACCAGTAGAGAAGACCTTCTGTAGGTCTAGAATATATTAGAATTTATTGACATTATTAGACTTACTCCTGCAGGTAATTTGCTTCTGATCTATACATTCATTTTGGAACTTTCTGGTCTTAATTTGGCTTCTTGAGGAGAAAAATGAATATATAACTGGTCTATATTAATACTGGTCTGATTAGCAGTTATATTTCTCACATAATTACATGGTTTTTATACTACACATTAATCTGTGAATTTGAATTTATTGTCTGTATTTTTTTAGGGTCCAATCACCTTGAATAAATTTGTCAGTTTCCAGATCTGCCAAACTGAGTGATGTGATCAGTAATGAGATGCCCTTCAGCCTTGAAATTCTGAATTTATATTTTGTTTAATTGAAAAATAAAAATTCAATGTTGTATTAATGTGGTATAAATCAAAATGTGTAGGGACTATAGATAAATTATTGTGACAAATTCTATCACATTTTACATTCTTCACACAAACTCTTGAGGGAAAAGAAAATTATCCATATATTTCTGAATCAAGGCATGTTAGGGAACATGGAAAATGTACTGTGAAATAAAAAGAATGCAATGGGGTACAAAAGAATACGGAACTGAGACAAAGTAGTAGGTTTATTCCAAGTTTTAAAGTAGCTATATTTAACACTTTGGTATAAACCCATTTTATCCCAAAGAATACCTGCCAAATAAATCACAGTCTGGAAAATAATTAATCTGAGAATCAATAGCCTGGGAAAGAAAATCACAAGGAAGTGATTTTGCAGATGTTATTTTTTCCAAATATGCAACTATTTAGTCTGATATAAACTTTAGGATAGAAATGTATTAAGGAAGCTGCTCACTTAATTTTGCTCATTCTGCACCCTGTGATGTTGAAATTGTTCAGGATTACTGGGCTCACATGTTGTAATGAGAATTGTATATAATTTACTATGTTTATTTACATATAATAAACTTTAATGATATTTGTGTCCAGTAATAGCAAATAGCAGATGCTGGTTTCTTCTAAGGAATGTATATATATTGTGTGTGTGTGTATATATATATATATATATATATATATATATATATATATACACACACACACACACACATATATACACATACACACATACATAGATGTACCTCATATATATAAATATCTCATATATAAATAAATAAATTTACATATATAAAACATATATATGTTATCTGGTATCTGGTATTTCAAATTTTTGGTATCTCATTCCACCTGCAATCTCTAGTTTTTGTTTCAAGAACTGATTTATTAATCATAAGTTTAATTCTTGAACAAGACCTTTGTGATAGTATTGGCTGGTTTCTTGCCAAACATCTATTCACTGCTTTCTCTTTAGAAACAAAATTCAAATGTTTAGCTGGTTATATTGTTTCCTATAATAAAAAGCACATTGCTTTCCAGATATTTTAGCAGCTAAGTTGACCATGGGACTGAGTCCTGGCCTTGAGCTATTAAAGAGAAATATTTGTGGGAGTTCTCTGAAAATTACTTAAAGGAAATTGATTCAGGGAGAAGTTTGTAATACCCTTCTACCTTTCCTCTTAGCTTTTAACCTGAAAATAAGTGATGACAGCTGCAGCACCAATAGCTATCTTGGAACATAAGGTGATCTGAGGGTGAGAAAAAAGGTGCTGGGATGATACAGAGGAAAGATAGGAACTCGGGATCTTGAAAAAATTGTGGAGCCACCATTCTTACCTGTAATTTCTACTTTCAGACTTTTTCTACGTGTGAAAGAAATAAGAGTCTATCTTGTTTAAGGCATTGTTATTTATTGTTGCTTTTGTTGTTAAGCAAGAATTCCAGTTGATCCCAAACTAGTACTTAGATTCTGGTTCTATCTGGTGAATCCATAGATCAGCATACCTCACTGCTAGCTATTGGTATGTGTTGTTAAGGAAAGATGGAAATCTATTACCCTTAATAAGGGATGACTTGTTATACCCCAATATGACTAGGTAATAATCCACTTATTTATCTTTAACCTGTGAATTTGTGTCCACAGTCTCCCTGGGAGATTACTGTTTTGTGTTGTGTCATTCTGATTTTGAGTTGGAGGGGCATTGTAAATCTACCTGGTAGGAAGAGTAACATCTTGCTTGAAATTGTGAATAAAGTGGACACTGCATTGCACAGAAACAGGGACAACCTTATACTTCCTATACAATATCCTCAAACAGTCAATTCATTCATTCAACAAATAGTTTTTGAGTAGCTATTTATAGATCAAATAAGTTACAGGAAGGCTTTGTTACTTAGTCAACTAGTCTAATATCACATGGGTCACCTGTGAATTTGGAGAAAGTAGAAAAAAGAAAAGAAGAAAAATTGAACCAAATGAAAAAAGTATAAATATTTGCCCAAATAGGTGTCTTCTTTTTAAAAAACTTTTCCTGTGTTTAAAGACAGGACTCTAATCTGCATTTTCTCAAATGGCACCAGCCTGTGACTACATATATTAATGTCTAATATTAATGCTCAGATGACAAGCGTTCATATCTGCCATTACAGAATTTCTCAGTACCCCCGCCACAATGTCTCCCAGTTTTTTCTGGGAGTCCTAAGGGAAGGGTCTCACATAAACTTATAATCAGTTTGTTTATATTATTCACTTACTGGCTGTTATGGTGCTTGGAAACTCTTTGTTAGGAGTCTCACCATTCTCCCTCATGCCAGGATCTTCCAGGAAAACACTCCTCTCCTATAAAGGTGTCGTACCCAAGTTCCCTCTAGGTTACAAATCATCATGCTGCTGAAGGATACTGCATTCACCTTAAACTGCACTACGTTGGAGATTGACTTGTTCTATGCAGAAATGAGGAGAGTATTTCTCTAGCCAACTCTGTCACCTTGAAGTACTACTACTTATGCTCTGAGTATCACAAAGTCTCCTATGAAAACACTTCTTTGTGCTTTTATTTATAGCCCTCAGCATGCAGTCCTTTATTATGTTTTAGCTCTTGTGTCTTCATTGGAAGCATCTGGGATATGAAGGTTCATCCCAACAGGTCTTTATTCTCCCACATACATCAACTCATGCTAATAGTTTGCAGGGAGGGCTACTACTCCCTCAGTTCATCAGACATAAGCAAATCCTGAATCCTAGTAGGGTTCAAATGGGAACTCTACTACACCAGAATTTGACCTGGATTCAAGATGGCTTTGATAAAATAGCTAGTGGAGAATGAAGCTGTAAATCCTTGGTATTATATATATACGTATGTGTGTTGTGTGTGTATGTGTTTAATATATATATGTATATATATATTTATACACACACATATATATAAAACTATATCCCACAAAACTTGTAATTTGTTTCAATATGATATGCTTGATACCATAGGCAGTGCTATTTTCTCATTAAGTCATCTCTTTCAGTTGCAAAACTAACATCAAAGGAATGCCACATGCTATAACATGTATTTTACTTATTCTGCATTTATCTAGATATGAATATGAGTAATGTACTTAGTTGTAATATTTCCTTAAGCTACTCTTTTCCTACGTGCTGAAAAACCTTCTATACATATATTCTTTTTGGATTTATTTAAAAGGTGACCCAATATGTTTTTTCCTCTTGCAGTCTTCCTTTAGTAAATTTAGCTACTGTTACTATGAGTAAAGGAGATAGGCATGGGTGGAGGAGATATGGAGAGGCCAGTACTTATGTAGATAAACGCAATGTGAAAACAAGGAACTATTCTTTAATTATTGGCATAGAAAGAATGGCAAAGAAACAAAATTACTTCCTGAACCACATTTTATCACCTGACTAGTTGCAAAGAGCACGTTTTGCCTGTTTTAATCAAATGAAAATCTTAACCACCTGAATTTAGGGCTGTAAAGAATGTTTATAACAACTCAGGATCCTTGACAGTAATTACCACAGTACTAAAATGGTTATTTAGGTAGAAAGTGGTTAGAGCCATTAAGAAACATTTTATCGGGTTAACTGGTTAGAGAAAGAATTAAAAAAAATTTTTTTTGAATACAAAATATTACAACATCTGAGAAGCCCAAGGTGTAAAGTGTATTCAACACTACCAACTGAGGTGGAAAGAAAATTCCGAAGCATGACAATCTAGAGCAATTGTTAGTAGCACCTGTGGTGGGGCTGAAGTTAAATAGAAAGAAATAGAAGGCATTTGTTTAATATATGATCTTGCTGAAAGAAGGATCCCAGCACAGTAGCTTTTTCCTTTTAAGATTAGCCAGATGTGGACGTTTCTAAAGACATAAGGATGGAGCCACAGAGAGATTACAAATGCTGGGAGAGAATGGCAGACACAGAGTAAAGGTGACTGACAAAATACAAAAGCTGTTTCCTCTTCAGTCATTTACACACAACTTGCACTAAATAAAAAGGTACATTGTATACATTAGCAATCCACATAGTCTGGTTCTTTCACTGCCCTGGCACGATTAGTAGAGACAATTTGGCCAGCGGTGTCAACTATTTACTTTTTCATCAGCCTGATGTTTGATCAGCAATTCTTTAAAACTAACAGTAAAAGGGAAACACACGCAGAAATTTAGGAAGTTCTGATTGGCAATCAGGTGTTAACCCTAGTCTAGTCTGTTCTATGAAAGGCTTATACTTCATCTTAGAAGCTGAGTGACTGCTCTTTTTTTGACAGTCAACAAGAAGCCGTGCCTTAGACCTGTTTGGCTGCTGTCCTGGGTAGAAGAGTTTGGCAGCCCTAGGGAGATGAATTCTTCAGCCTCGGATCCGCCCAGAGTAAAGAAGCAACACCCTCTCAGCCACTACTCTGTTGCTATGAAACAAAAGACTAGGAAAGTGAACGAAGCAGGAAGTCCCGCCTTTTAGCCGGAGTCCGCTTTGGCTCCGGTTCCCAACGCTCACGCCCACCCGCCCACTCCTTATTGGTCAATTCCCTAGTGCCTTGCATCCTTTCTTCCATTTCCTTTCCCTTTTCCACTTTCGTTCTTGGGTGAGTCCAGTCCCGCCATTTCCCTCCGAATCCCTTTCCATTTGGGACGTGCGGCGAGCGGGCCTTCCTCTGGGGCCATTGTGTACTGTGGGAGACGTGGACCGGGTGGTAGTGCGAGGAGGACGGGCGCCTCCCGCCCATTGGCACCGCCCGCTGTCGGGCAGGGCACGGGTGCTCGGGATTGGCCCAGTCGCGCGCGGCCCCGCCCCCGACCCCGCCCCGCGCCTGGCTCTCTCTGTGTGTATCCTACAGGGGTGGGGTGGCCAGCGAGTGGTCTCTTCCTCCGGCTAGTGCTGCTGCAGCGTCCCGCGGCCTCCCCGAGAGTCGGGCGGGAGGGGAAAGCGGGCGTGGACTGGTCTTGACGGTAATTGTTGCGTTTCCCTGTCTCGAAGGCCGGTGCTCTGGGTCACTCCTTCCTCGGGAGCGGGGCTTTCACGGCGATTACACACTCCCTGCCCGGGCTGCCCACGCACCCTGGGCTCGTGCGCGTAGAGTCGGACCCGCGCACACGCGTGTCTCTGGGCAGCTACTGCGCCGAGAGGCCAGGAGGGAAGGGGGCGCCGGGGAGGCTTGACGCTGCTTTCCGCCCTGGGGGCCCTGGGGCAGCCAGGCGCGGGCCACAGAGGAAGAGGGGACAGCCCCGGCTTCCAGCTGCTGTCGCCGCCGCCGTCACAGTTTGAAGAGGGGTATTTAAAGCCCGGACCTGGGCAGGGCCAGGGAGGGAGGAAGAGGGAGTAAAGGGAGACGGGCGGCTGGGATTGCAGACAACCCGGGGAGCCGAGCGCAGAGCGCCCGAGAAGGACCGGGCTGCGGGCGCTGGAGGCGCGAGGCGATACTTTGTCCTTTCTCTGTCTACCTTCCTCCCCCAGCTGTTATCCGAGAGTGGCAGGGGAGGGGCCTGAGCCGGGAGGAGGCACAGATGTCCCGAAACAAAGCTTTGGACCCCTTACCCCCACCCCACTTGGATGAGACAAGAGGCGAGGAGCGAAAGAAGTGAACTCTCTCCTCCTTTCTGTGCCCGCTCTTGTCAGTTTCTCAGTCTCTCTTTTAATATGGGTTATTTGTGTGTTGGTTTATTTGGCTCTTAACTTGGGCGCAACTCCTCAACCGCGTTGGTTAAAGAACTGTGTGTTCGTGTGTCCATGTTCATGAGTCCGTAGTTGGTGGTTTTAGCGGGTAAAATCCAAGTCCTAAGCCTTTGTTGACAGCAGACTTGCCCCTTAAAGCTCCTGTAGAATTATCTTTACGTTTATATAACTTGACGAAATCTAACAGAGTGAAAGTGCGGTTTTTGAGGGAGGCTCCCAAAAGGTTTTCTGGGGGCTTCAGTTCTAGTCTTTTGAATTGGGATTAAGGCAGGGAGGGGAAAAACAGAACAGTGTGTTCTTATCTAGTTGGAGGAAATCTATGTAAGTTTTTATTGTTATGAGTTTGGTATTAATCAAGCCTTCACTACTTGCATATTTAACTCTTGGTGTTCCAAAAACAAATCTAAGGTCATTGCTACTAAACCTGTTTGTTGTGTGTAAAGATTGAGAGTGTAAATTCACACGCTATTGAAAAGTTGAATCTGGGGCCCTGGATTTTGTTCTCACTGATGGAGGAAGATGTAGTGGGTACAAGTTAACCTGTTTTCTGTTGGGTAAATATTTTCATCACCAACTAACTTTTTTTTTTTTTTTTTTTTTTAATTTCCCTTTCAGAGAACTAAGATTCCAGATGGCAAATTCTATGAATGGCAGAAACCCTGGTGGTCGAGGAGGAAACCCCCGAAAAGGACGAATTTTGGGTATTATTGACGCTATTCAAGATGCAGTTGGACCCCCTAAGCAAGCAGCAGCAGATCGCAGGACTGTGGAGAAAACTTGGAAACTCATGGACAAAGTGGTAAGTTCTGTCTGACCGTGTCTGTACACAGCAGGGTTGACCCTGGATGTGGCTGGTTTCTCCAGTTTTATTTGTACTGTTACTTAATAATAGTTATTGTTGTAGCAATAATCTTTTGCTTTGGATTGACCATCTTTCTTATATCTGCTCTGGGTGTTTAGAAAAGTTGGGTTCAGAGCTAAGACTTGTTTTTTTACCTTTTGTCCTACTCTTCAAGGTTCAGAGTTCCTCTACGTGACTCAGATATGCAAAGTTTTTACTGTTGGCTGCTCTTTGTTGGTGCATGGCATAGAATAGTTTGGATGTGTTCGTTACATCTTATGTAAGGTTGCCTTGCTGTTAGATAACAAAAGAGTGTATACAGGTAATTTAAGAAAAGTCTCTGACGGACCACTCATGACAACCACAGTGTGTGATGCTGAGAATGATTACTGGGGAAAGAACCAGATTAGTCCTTAAGTGAGGAAGCAGTGTTTGAGAGTTTCCATTTTCATCTTTGAGAATTCATCTTCATTAAGGAACTTTTTTGCTGTTGTTAATGATAGAGTTACAGTTTCTTTCATCTATTCCATTTTGAAACAGGAAACCTTTTTGATTGCACATTGTTTATTGTGAAAGGAAAATTTATGATGGAGGTGGTGGGACTGAGAGTATCAGAAACTTCTGTGGTTTCTGCATGTTGCTTTCAGATGAACTACAATGTTATAAGAAGAAATCATGCTGGCTGTCAGTGCCCAGAGAAGTCTAGGCAACCTGAATACTTCACAGGGGTCTATGGAGAAAACTGTAGCTGTGTCCTATTTTACTAAGTAGGATTATGAAATAAATATAATTAAGATGTAGCTTGCTGCTGTGCAAAATTAATAGTTTTTCTCTTGAAGCAGTAGTACTGTACCCTATATATTGGTAAATGTTTGTAGCGCCTTATGGTTTTATTTCATAGATATTTGGGGCTAATTATAAAGTTAGTTGATGCAGGGCTCTTGATGTCTTTATAACTGCAGAAATGGAGGTTTAAAAAAATATTTCTTTGTAGGTGTGTGCTAAAGCCTTCACAAAGTCATATGGTAGCAGTCAACTTTACTTTGGTTTGTAACAGTGTTCAAATATTTGCCGCAAAAAGCCACTGTCAGTGGTATTAGCAATACAGGAAGGGGATAAGATTTACTTTATTTTCATTTATCCTTATGAAAAGCACAGATGGGTAGATGAACAATGGACCTGGCATTATATGGCTGGTGATGCTAAAGGCAGAGCCAGAATATTTTTGTTAGATAAATATCCTTAGTTTTAGGCTTCAGTGTGACCTATTTAAGCTTCTGCCAATTTATTCAAATTGTGATATTAAAGTGCTCCAGACAGAATGATGTCATAGTGTCAGAACATTGCAACTTGCTGCTTGAGGTCAGGTTTTGATTTTAACATTGGATACTTAAGAATGAGAAGCATGCAGTTGGAAAAATTGTATATATTTGACAGGCACAATACTAGCTGTCTTTGCTTTTCTAAGGAGTAAGCAATTTAAGGTCACTCTCATGCCTGAACCGTTAGTTGGGCATAAGAGAAGGAGATTCAGGGTTTTTCTTTAACTTATCTGTTGTATGAGTGTGCAAAAATGGGTCAGATTCTACCAGGGAGCTGCTCCTCTCTCCCCACCCCTTCTTTGAGTGGTCAGAATTTGTACAATTGTGAGTAAATGTTAGAACATCAAATGAAAAAGATTTATGTAAGGAAGTGGTAAACTGTAGGTAATGTAGAGTCATTATCTTTGAAACATTAAAAAATGTGTGTGTAATTCTGGTCTCTAACCGATTGTTAACCTAAGTTTTATCCTCTTTTAATTATTTCACCGTGGGTTATGGTAAAATAGATGGTTATTTGATAGTTAAGCTTCTGCCATTGTTTGTTTTGTTAACCCTTTTGTGGGTTTGTGTTTAGCCTCTCTAATTGAGAAACTTGACTCACAAGGAAATCTACTACCTAAAGTCTCTACTCGGTGGAATGCGGGCATGGGGGTTGGCCACAGGTGCATTGTGTGGGTTTCCCTATTTGTCTTCATTATTTGTCAAGGCTGAAAATTGTTGCGTTCATTTATGAATGCATTCGTGGGCTGTGTGGAGGGAAACCATATAAATCATTTTAAAAGAGTCCAGTATGTTTATTGCTACTCTATCTCACAGTAATAAAAAAAGCATTGATAATTACTATTTGGAAAGTCTATTTTATTTAATTGTGTAATGCAGAAGAATCACCCACATGTGTTTGTCTTTCCTTCCTTGTCAGTGGTGAAGGAAGTGGTTCATGATATCAACACTGTCCTGGTGATTACATCAGGAACTTTCTTATTAGTCCAAAAGTTAATCCCTTGACACATTACCTGTTTTGTAAAATAACTGCAATAGTAGGAGTTTAGCTTCCGAATAACGGAAAATAGTAACGTTCAACTCTAACTGGTAGTTATGTAAAAGGCAAGGTTAAGCATTTGGCATTTTTTCTTTATGAAGCCTCTGCAACAAGGTCAAATCTTAGAAGTATAAATTTGTAAACAGGCTCCAAGTACAATATGTCGTCTCAGCCACTTATAAAGTAAAATAACATCTCACAGGGCAAAGAAGCAGTCTTAGACTGTAGGGGAAATATCTAGTAAATGTGTAGTTACACCATTCCGTGGCCTCTAGAATTTAAAAGTCAACTGAAATTCCAGTTCCAACTAATTGTTATGTTTTCAGAGGGCAGGCTTTCTATACAAGGTCACTGAGAGTGGGAGGGAGTAATTGCTCAGCTGTGTTCCTTGTAAGATGTAAAGTGTTTTGTAAGAAAACATCGGTGGCACAGACTTAGCAGAGTACATTTATTGAGAAAAAGAATAGTAGCATATCCCAAAGCATCTCATTTAGACATATTTCCTGGTTTTAGTTCTACGTGTCAGTGTAAGTCAATAGCTGACCCCAAACTCTTCAGGTCAGTAGATGCCTGTTTGATATAGTGACAGAACTATTACTCATGAATACACCGGAAGGTTCAAATACACCTGAAATGTGGAGTCTGTCCCAAAGCTCTTACAGAGATGGAGGTTCTTAACACTTAAACATTTCTTGAGGACCTACTGTGTTTCTATGAAGTGCTTATTACCTGCGGATGCAAAGCTATACAAGATATAACTCTGCCCTTGATCTGTCAAGGAACTCAGAGACCAGCATCAGAGCCAGGCATGTAAGTGGATGATTGCCATGTAGTATGGAAGGGGCTGTAATACAGACCTATACAAAGTACAGTGGGAGCAGTCGAGAACATCTGTCTGGTTTTTCTGGCCACTGCTCAGACTGTTGTCTGTCTGGATTATGCTGGCCACTGCCTTTAGGAATAGCATTATTGTACTCTTGTTGGAAATGCTGTGGTGAGGGTAAGGAAATGATTGCTAATCAGTATGGTAGGAATGATGATTTATTAATGTGAGGTTCCTGAGCATGGTTTTCACAAGCATCTTAGCCAGGTGATGGAAAGTGGAAGAAACAATTTTCCATCTAATAGATACTAAATGTACTGAGCGTACATGGCTGTTCAGGAAATTAAAAAGTAATTAATTGATGCCAAAGAGCAAAGCAAGTTGAGTACCTGCCTACGTTTTTGTCTTGCTGTCCTTGTCATTCATTTGAAATTACATTACTGAAAGAGTTTTAAAAACATTTAAAAAGTGATGATACCGAACAGCCTTTTCCTGCTTTTTACCCTCAGTACATTTAGTACATTTGTCAAGCTTGGAATATAATTTATTCTCTATCTTTATAATTTCATTTCAACCATAATATATTTTAAAGTTTGTCAATCAAAAATGCTTAAATTATATGCAGCTATTAAAAAATAAGAGTAAGTATTCTTTTCTAAGTTGAATTACTCATACCTCTGAAAAATATTGCATGTGGAATATAATTCGGATTTTGGATGCCTATTGTTTGTGTTTGTTCGGTTTGAGAATATCAGTCCTTGGGCCCTTGGAACAGGGAATATCATTTATTTGAATTATTCTTCACATATTTCTTTTTCCTTAGTGAGGTTGTTCTATATTAGCAGAATCATGGGCCCTAGTAGACTTTGATAGATGGTAACACATTACGTGTCTGGGTTATTTTGTTTACTACTGAGTTAGATTCTGATTTGTGCTTAGATAAAGGAAGTGATCCCAAAGTTTGCCTCTTGTCACTTCTAGGTAAAGCTTTTGGATAAAGTAAAAGATTTAAAGGAATCCTCCCAAGAGTTGCCTGGGTTTTTATCCATGTGATATGGAGCATACCTTTAGCAGAAGCCTTAATCAGTTATTATCTTTTAACTCCTGTAGAATTTTAACCATTCAGATTTTGAATCAAATTCTTTCTTTCTTTCAGAGTTGCTTTCTGTGCTATCTATTTATTTCATCATTCATTTATCATATCCTAAGTATGGAAAGATAGAGAATCATAGATAACCATGTTATCCTGTAGGGTGTAGTTAAGTGCTGTAATACGGTGTAAATAAAGTGCTGTAACACAGCATCTGGTAGATGTGAGTGTTGCTTGCTGGGGTGAAAAGTTGGTGTAGAATGCAGCATAGTGGAGGTATTATCCAGCTATTTTTTAGAGGATGCTTTGGATTCCAGTGAAGTGAGGACACATCAGGCAGAAGGAATGATGAGTAAAGGGAGATTGCTGAGTGAAAGAAGGTTAGTTAGAGAAAGATGAAGAGGCTTTGACTGTTTTGTCAAGGAATTTGGACTTTATTTGGTAGGCAAAGAAACACTGAGATGTTTGAGCAGAGTGAGAGAAAGTCAAGGCTATGCTGTGATAAATTACTGTCTTGACTCTAGAAAGGATGAATTAAGAGAAAAAAAGAAACCCTTGAAAGTAGAAATAATGATCAAGAGGAATTAAAACAGACTGGGCAAGAAATAATGAAGGGCTGAGCTAGAGAATTGACAGTAGATATAGCAAGTGTTGGTTCAAATGTGGGAGGCATTTTGGAGTAAAATCTAAGGTCCTGGTGACCCTTCAGAGATAGAGGATGAACGAGAAGTTGAAGTGAAAGTGACTCTTGAGGTTTTCAGCTTAGTTGACTCTAAGGCAGTGATGCACTTAATGAGATAAGGAACATAGGAAGAAAAGAGGAAGCTTGGGGGCTGGTGCATGATAAGTTTGTTTTTGGCCATGTCGAGTTTGACTTGCCAGAGTGAAATCCATTTTGAAGTCAGAAAATTGAATGTGCAGTTAAAGAGAGAAGTTGAAACTAGAGACATATGTTTGGTAGATACGCCCATAGAGGCAGCATTTCAAGCTATAGAACAACAAGAGAGTTGGAGGGCAGAATAGAAGGTGAGAGGTGGAGAAAAAGTTAGAGATTGGAATTCTCAGCTGTATCAGGTGTGTATCTATAATTAGATGGCAGTGAAGGAAAGAGAATCCTGCAAAGAACAGTGATGAAACAGATAGGAGAAGAATGAGAGCATACTGATTTCCTGAGTAGAGATAGCTTTAATGAGGAGATAGTTTCAAAGTCTGAGAAAACCAAGTTCAAATGGAGAAAACCAAGCCTAATGAAAGTTTAAGAAGTCATTGAATTTCTTGAGTCGAGTCCATTGTTGATCTTTCAGTGTAGTTTTGCTTCTGTGAGAGCTAGATGAAAACGAGTATGTGGATTATTTAAAAATTGTTCTAGAACTGGGACAACTAGTGCAAAGAAAGAAAGTTCTGATAGATAGCTTGAGGGTTTGAGCAGAGCATAACTTTGTGTGTAGGTGCTATTGGAGAAGTTCACGGATTTAGGGGAAGGAATGTAGGTAGGGAGTGATTTAAGATGTAAGGGAAGAAAAAATAATTGATAAAGTGGCATCCTGGATTACAATGTGAGAAGGAGAGGCTAATAACAAGTAGAAGGGTAATCCTTGGTAGATAACTGTAACTTCCGCTTAGATAAGAGGGAAGTAAGGAAATATACAGAGAAGTTTTGGGGAATTTTTAAATTTTATGTTGGGCTGTCAAGAAGTGATTTAACTTGTAACATTTGTAATGTCTAAATCATGTTTTAAAATTGTATATTGTAGAATAAACAATATATATTTAAACTAGTTTTATAGCAATTAAGTGCATAAATAAGTAAAAAATTGAAATGAAAATCAGTCCTGAGCCTTTATATTAAGATCACCTTAAAAACATGCTGTGACTTAAATGATGCCACAATGCTGTTTTTATCTCCTCTGCTTGGGCATATATTTAAGATTTTTTAAAATGTATTTGTAAGTGCTGATTTTCTCCTAGTAATTAAAGAAGCATTTTGAAAATATCTGACTAAATTTTTAGCTTTTTAACATATTAACATTTAAATAATTGTTAAGCTCACACGGTTTTCTAAGAGGAATTACAAAAAATAGTTCTTAAGTATTCTACCTTTTAAATGATTCCAGATCAGCTGAGTACCTATGTACTGATTCCAAATCAGGAGTAGTGACCTGGGCTTATTAACCTTATTTGCTCCTATTCTGTACAAAACAGGAGACTTTTTAAGGATTTCAGGTAGTATAACAAACTTTAGGAACTAAATAAAAGAACTCTTAATGATCCCCAACAAGGTGGCCAGTGCCCTTGGTCTAATTCTAATATCTTTGCAAAATCTGCAGGGATTTTGCCATGTTGTGGTATAATATGGAAGGAGAAGAAATCCTAAAAAGTTGCCAGTGCCCAGTATGTGTCAGGTATTGTGCAGAGCACTTTACATTTCCTCTTCTGAGAATTTGTAACATCTTTAGAAGTTTTCATGGTTTCCAGAAGAAGAAACTGGCCCAAGGTTGTAAAGCTAGTAACTGGCAGGGCTAGATCCCAGGTTTGATTGATTCTGATGCCTATGTTTATAGTATGAAGATTCAAGCACGCTGCTTGAATCTTCCTCTTTCCAAGAGAAGTAAATCAAAAGGATCTTTACCCCCTATATTTGAAATGATCAAGTTCTTTTCCAAGCTTTGTATTCATTTGTAGACAGGTTTATTCAATATAGGTATGGATATCCTGTTTGTAATATTACTTTACTTCTGAGAGGTTCCTCCTTAAGTTGTTCCTTTCCTCCTTTCCTCCATCAAATATTTATTGCGCATCTACTATATGCAAGATCCTACATTAGGTGATGGAGATAGACCAGTAAGATAGATATGTGAACAGATGAATAGTGAACAAATGAATACACAATTGACATCTTAATTACAACTAGTTAGTTATTTAATGGTGCTTTTTATAACAATAAAAAGGTTATAAAGAGGTTATAAAGGTTATAAAAGGTTATAAAGGTTAAAGGTGTCTTTCTAAAGAAACCTTCTTTGAAAACCATAAAAGAATTGGTAGTTTCCCCCAAATCCTGCTATGATTAATTTCTAGACTCATAACCAGTTAGTTATATGCTAACCTTCTTGTTTTGACCAATTAATATTCTATGTAGAAAGAGTTCTGTTTTATTTTTATATTTTTAAAATTTTATGCTGTATAAGTTTTTATGCTTTTATATACTTAGTGGTGTGATTTGCTGAACTAAACTGTAAAGAACCCAAAGAACTCACAGACACTTTTTTGTCATAATGACATACTTTTAAGTAACTGCAATAAGGAATCTCTTACAGCAGTTACCTGAGGAGCACAGACAAGGGATTCTTTCAGGCTTCCCATACTGTCTTTAAAAAATGGGATATTTCGTTTCGCAGATACAATACATGATTTAATATAACTGAATGCTCCACGAGGTGAGGTGTGTTTTATAATGAAAGTCTTTTATGGTATGCGCACAATTCCTTACTGTTGAAGTTTCCATTTGCTTCAGTAGAATTTCTTTCATAGGTTTCAGGGGCTGGTTTGAACCTTGTTTGCAGAAAATATGTTAGCTGACCTAATATTTCTTTGTTACCTTTTGGCTGGAAATTTTAATTAAAGCACAGTCAGGAAACTGTTTAAATGCAAGGGTGTTCCAGAATAATTAATGGCTTTAAAGATTCTAGTAGCCCTAGTAAATCCTGTGTTTATATTTGCGCCTTTGCTTTGATATGGTTGAATATATATTTTATGTATATGAATACATATTCATGTATTTACTGAAATACACATGTAGTGCCATATTAAATATGAAATATATATTTTTATGTATGTGAGACGATGCATATATAGATATGATATATACAGAGAGGTCTATTTAAAAATCTTTAAATACATTTTCAAGAAATACATCAGGCAGTTGTCTGCTGTTATGGAGAGAGTGCCTGACTTGTAAGTCCAGACAGCAGGGTTCTGAGCAGTAAACTTAACTAGGTTCCATTTCTGTGTTTAAGTAGTGTTATGTCACAAGGAAGGAGTTGGTCTTGGTGACCTCCAAGGTCCTCTTTAACTCTAAAATCCTTTGAGCCAATGACTATAATGGAATTTTTAGCCCAATTCCAATACTAAATGTTTTACCTTTTAGTTCAAAAGCAAAGAGTAATGAGCCAATCCTTTAATGTACCAGTTGGTGCCCTAAAAAGTCCATCAGTGTATAATGTGACTGTAGATGTGTTCTTTGTGAAAGCTCTCCTGTGTTGGGACCCGCTTTCATTCTAGGCAGTGACTTAGATATTTCTAGAAGAAGTCTGAGTCATTCGAATCTGAACTTGAACCTTAAATGGTGAGCTTGATTTTTCTCCTTAAAATACTGGTTTTAGAAAAGCAATTTTTCTCGCCCTGGCTTTCGCAGTTCCTTGCACATAGCAGGCACTCAATAAATATTTATTGAATGGAATTGAATTTGACCTGCTAGGAAGTCATAGTCCTGGCATAGGGTTATTCATTTTCGGCAATTTTCGGCAAGAGTTGTCATAAATCACAGAGTTTAATACTAATCCAACTGATGAACTGCACAGTCAGCGGCATACAGTAGTAGTTCAGCATTTTATGTTGCACTTGCCCAAGTGCAGGTTTAGAAAACTGTGCGGCCTACAAAGGCCTTGATGAACTGGCTCTAGCCTATTGAAGATCTCTTCATTCCACTCACTCAGGGGCTCCAGTGCCCCCACCTTTTAGAATGACTGCACTGACTGCTCTTCACACACCCTGCTCTCTGGGGCCTCTGAAGCCTCTGCACATCCCTTTGCCTGGAATACTCCTTTTGCAAATTTAGGTATGCTTTTCATGGCCCTGCCACGTAGATGTGTCTGCTTCATTCCTCCTCTAGCACTTCGTAGTCTCCTCCATTATAGCACTCTGATTCTCCTGTCATTCTTTTCTAAGCCACCAGTCTTTTTCACTAGAACACTCCTTGAGGACAGGTGTGTGATTTATTCATTGCTGTACTCCACAGGGCCCGAAACAATGCCTGACACATAAACGTTTGTAGAATTAACAAATGGGCCCTCAAGTGCATGTAAATTCGCAAATGGAGTAAAATAAAAATGTAAATGAGTTTAGCCAGGGATCATTAATTATATGTCTAATTCTGATTAAATTGTGATATAGTTAGAAAGAAGATCAGCCTGAGATTCATAAGATGCAGACTCTTTTGCTGGATTAATGATTTTTCAATAGTCCCTTAATCTTTGTAGTTCTTAGTTTCTTTATCTGAAAAATGAATGGATTGGACAGGATCTTTACTAAGATCCCTTAGAGCAAGAATTACATTGCTCCTAAGTTAATTATAGAGAACTAGGTCTCTTCTGCCAGACTCCTTGAGGCATGAAGTATGCTCTAGTCATCTATAATTTCCTGACACTAAGCTCAGTACCTGGTATACAGTAGTTATTCAAACAATTTTACTGAATAAATCAATACTCAGATAGAATTATAATTTAAATAAAACAAATGAGAAAAAGGCCAGGTAGCAAATAGTAAATTAAAAATCTGTAACATTTAAAAGAATCTATTAAAGAACAGTAATTTGGAATGTCTGAAAAATTTTTTATTTATCAGTTAAAAAATTCACCAGTTGGAGGAAGTGAATTTAAAACTGCCTAGCCCCCTAACTACAAGTTAATAATTTATCAGTCTGCGACATGTTGTACCAAGTTTTGTGTTGCTGAAATTAAACTGCCTGCTATAGGATGTTGGTGGTGATAATTTTGAAATTTGTGTATGCTCGTGATATTATCTTTTAGTTTTAAGAATTGAAAAACCATCTTGTTTCAAGCAGGATTTGTTAAATCATTGATATATTTGGGACTTCATCTGTCTTTAGGGGAGAAAATACTATTATATAGTTCAATCATGAAAATAAGGAAGTAATATAATAACATCTGTGTGTAAAAATACATATAAAGAATTTCAGAATCAATCAACCAACCATCTCTACATCCATTTATTAGTTCTGTACTGTATGCTAGACTGTTCTGCTTTAGGCACTGTGTACAGAGAGGAGGGAGATAGAACGCCCTTAGTTAATGTGAGAAATGGTTGTCTTAAATTAGGGGCTGATGCTTGATAGTTTGAACCAGATTTTTCCCCCACAGAAGATAGGGTCGTTTCTCAGAGGAAGCAAGTGAGAAAGTAAGTTTAAGAGTACTTTTTCATTTGTCATTTCCTTGATTTATTTGTTTGTGGTTCTTGAAATTATTAATGTTCAACTCTTTTTCATTTGGCCCGGGCACTTTTATCAGTACCCAAAAGTGGATCCGTGTTTTGTGGAACCTGAAATTTAGAGTGATCCTTTTAAAGAAAAAAGTACAAATACAAAATTGGGTATGAAAAGAAAGACCATTAAAAGAAATGGTTAAGTCCACAAACATCAGAGAAATAATCTAGACTCTGTACACTTTACTTATTTAATTTTAAAATTTTATTTATTTTATTTATTTACTTTTGGCTTCATTGGGTCTTCGTCGCTGCACGCAGGCTTTCTCTAGTTGCCGTGAGCGGGGGCTACTCTTCGTTGTGGTGCGCAGGCTTCTAATTGCGGTGGCTCCTCTTTGTTGTGGAGCACGGGCTCTAGGCGCGCGGTCTTCAGTAGCTGTGGTTCTCGGGCTCTAGAACGCAGGCTCAGTAGTTGTGACGCACGGGCTTAGTTGCTCCGCGGCACGTGGGATCTTCCTGGACCAGGGCTCGAAACTGTGTCCCCTGCATTGGCTGGCGGATTCTTAACCACTGCGCCACCAGGGAAGCCCTCTGTACACTTTATGGTTTGATTCTCTTCCATTGCCCACGTATGCCTCCAATTCTGTGGGTACCATTGGACACATTCAAATTACGAAATTTAAACATGACCTTCCTGCTCCTGTGCTCGGCTGGTCAGCACCATGAACACTTGAAATATTCCCGAAGCCATTCTTGTATCACAACTGCTGGCAATGATTTAACTAGTTCCACAAGTGACTGCCTTCCTTACATGTACCTTCCACTTAAAGCCAAACTAGTGTATTTCAGCTCAAATTCCCATTAGCCAGACTCCAAAAATGCCCCCAGCTCCTTCAGTGCCACCCAACAGAAGGTTAAGTTTGACAGAAAGGATGTTGTACTGGGAAAAAGACAGAAATCTTAACTAATTGTATGTAAAGTATCTTGCTCTTGAAAACTTTACAAAAAAATTTATGACGAGACCTTTAGAAGAGGGCCAAGTGTCTGAGGGACCCACAAGCTTACGCTTCATGAGCTTCTCAGTAACTCTGCTTTGATGTGTACATTTTGCCTTTTGTAAGAGTGTGTGCCTTTACACTATGTACACACTTGTGCAATTCCCAATGAGTTTATTTAAACAGTCGTTTAATTGGATGGTTCTTTATGCTGTGATTGGAGGGGTAAGAATGAGAGATGGGTAAACTTACTTATGACTAAATCACATGAACATGTAGAAAGAAGTGAATGTAGTAGTAGAATTACTACCTTTTCGTGCTAGCAGAAGGTATGGTTCTGCAGGCAGCCCTGAACGCCCCAGTCGTTGGGTGGCACCTGATGGAATGACTGAACCGTTATGTAACGTGTGTTTCTAGGCCTGGGATGTAATGTGAAGAGGAGGTGGAAAAGACTTGTTCTGACCTGACACCCATTTACTACTTAATAATTCAGTTATTAAAAGAGCACCTGTTTTTAGTCTTCTCAGGGTTTGGGAACAATACACCAAAACATAAATTAAAATCTATCAAAGAACTTTAGCTGGGAAAGTAATCTCTGAATGTGAAATGTTAAAATGGGCCAGCAGATGAGGCCCATACCCTCATTTTTGTTTAAAAAAGAGACTGTTAGTGATATATAATAATTAGCACATTGGTGTTCTGTTAAGCCATGAACAATGGGATGTTGAAGAGAGAATGAAAACTTTAGGGGTTGAAAGTTAAGGTCTGACATAGAAAAACTGAATGAGAAGAGAAGAAAATAGTATTTAATTGTATGAAAACAGATGGGAATGTAGATTCTTTGTAGATTGCTGATCATAATTTAAAAATCAAAATGTATATTATGGAAGGCAAAGAAATAGTACATAGTTTGATAATTTTCTCAGCTCTTCTGTGAAAGAAAGTGTTGCAGTTCATATGAAAATGTTTTATTTCTGTCTTTGTTTCTTTTAGGTCAGACTGTGCCAAAATCCCAAACTTCAGTTGAAGAATAGCCCACCATATATACTTGATATTTTACCTGATACATATCAGCATTTGAGACTTATATTGAGTAAATATGACGACAACCAGAAACTTGCCCAACTCAGTGAGAATGAATATTTTAAAATCTACATTGATAGTCTAATGAAAAAGTCAAAAAGAGCAATAAGACTCTTTAAAGAAGGCAAGGAGAGGATGTACGAAGAGCAGTCGCAGGACAGGTAAGAATATTTCACATTTTATTTTTCTAAGGGTTAAGGTCATTTATGTTGCTTTTTGTTTCACAGTTAGGATAAATGTTACCATGTGTTTGTTTTGGGGGAAATATCATTGCATTTGTGTGTTCGCTTTTCATATTATTTAAACCTTGTAGTTTTACACAAGGTTTACACAAATTTATCTGTGTCAATAGCTAGTTCCTGAGACAGTGTTCTTATTTTGTTTTAATAGCTTTATTTTTTATTATTTTTTTTTAGTAGCTTTATTTTTTAGAGCAGTTCAAGGTTTGCAGAAAAATGACTCAGAAAGTAGAGCTCCCGTATACTCCGTCCCCTCATTTGCCGTTTCGTCGATTATTAAAAGCTTGCAAAAGGTGGTACTTTTGTTACAGTGATGAACCAGTATTGATACAGTTTTATTAACTAAAGTTCATAGTTTGTATTAAGGTTCACTCTTTGTATTGCACGGTTCTCAGAGTTTCCACAAATGTATAATAATGTCATATATCTACCATTATGGTATTATGTAGAATACTTTCACTGCACTAAAAATGCCCTGTGTCCCACCTATTCATTGCTTCCCTCCCCCACTGCCTCCACCATACACCTCTTGAAGCCCTGGCAACCACTCATCTTTTTACTGTCTCTATAGTTTTTGCTTTCTTCAGAATGTCATATAGTTGAAATCATATAATATGTAACATTTTCAGACTGGCTTCTTTTACTTAACAATATGCCTTTAAGGTTATCCCATGTCTTTTCATAGCTTGATAGTTGATTTTTTTTTTTATTATCGAATGATACACCATTACATGGATGTAGCACAGTTTGTTTGTCCACTCACCTATTGAAGGACATCTTGGTTGCTTCCAATTTTTGGCAGTTATGTATAAAGCTGCTATAAATATTGGTGTGTAGGATTTTGTGCGGACATAAGATTTCAGCTCATTTGAGCAAATATTTAGGAGCATGATTTCTTGATATTATGATAAGCCTATGTTTGGTTTTGTAAGAAACTCCCAAACTGTTTTCCAAAGTGGCTGTACTGTTTGCATTCCCACCAGCAGTGAGAGTTCCTGTTGCTCCATTCCACCAGCATTTGGTGTTGGACAGTGTCTTCAGGACGTAGTCTTGATTGGAGGTGTAGGTGTGCAAGATGTGGGTGGAAGGTGTAACTTCAGTTCCTATACTTTGACTATTAAGTGAGAAGCAGGGGCAGTGATGACTGAAGTGACATCAACTGAATCCTCATTTTATAGCCAGGATTTTTGACTTAGAGACTCTTCATTGAAGTTTGTTGTTTGGCTATTTCAACGTTAAATTTCATGAGCTATTTCAACGTTAAATTTCATGATCTATCTTAAACTAAATAGAGTTTTCCACTTCTGGGACATTTAAGTTCTATCTAGAATATTCACTGATAGTGATAGTCTATTTAGATTTCCAGACTGGAAAATAAATATTAATTAAAATATATAATGTCTTAATGTAGTTGAGGTGAATTTTAGTTTAAGACTCTTAACGTCTCTGGATTTTAGTTTTCTTAGATGTAGGAAAAACCTCTAAGAAATCTCTAATGTTTCAGGTCAGAAACAGTAGTCTCATATAGTCTAATGAAACATAGGATTGTATAACAGAAAATTCAGTTATCTAGGTATGTAGACTCTGAAGTTGTCTGTAAATAGCAGCCAAACAAATACCCAGAGTGAGTAAAACCGTCAAGTTCAAGCATAGTAAAACCCTCTGCCAAAGGTAAAATGGCATAAATGTTTACTTATTTATAATTTGCTCTCTAAATTAGTGATGAATCCTAACATAATCATAGGACTCTAACCAATTATGTAACTGTGGGCTCATCACTTAATATTCTTGGACCACAGTTTATACATCTTGAGGGTGGTGACCCTTCCAGTTAGCTGCCTTTTAGCTTCAAGCTCTAAGACTCTGTCCAGGACTGTTAATGGGAATTTTGAATTGCCACAAGGTTCCAGAAGTAAGGAATAGAAATATCATAGTGATTGCTTCTCCTTATAGACTTCCCAAGAATGGCCAAGGTTGTGGGAAGCCAGATGTTTATGTTTAAAACTGTATTTTTGCCTTGTAGTTTTACCGTTGATCTAATAAAACTAACTTGTTTTAGAAACATCTTTACGCTTCTTATTCACATTTGGTAGCCCTGAGATTCTTCTTGATCTAGCAACGTAATCCATGAAATTTTACTTTTTAAGTTATTAGATCAGTGAGAAGGTGTGTAACTTCTAGGACTAGGAATTTGAGTGGTGTAAGTGTTTTAATTGGATGTAGTAATATATGATGGAGTAAACTTGTATCTCACTTTTACATCTTTTTTAGAAACTTGAAACATTTCTAACTCAGGAAATGTCTTATAACTACCATTTCATAAATAAACTTAGATTTTTTTGGCTTTTTATGTGGGAGCATATCATGGTGGAATCTTTATAAATTTTGGTTGATTGTGTGTAGATTTCCATAGATGATGACAGATTGCATAATGCTAACTGATCACAATGAGGCAACTCTGTAAATTCTGTGTTTTAAGTGTCCAAGTAAATTTTGTCACTGTCCTAAATTCAGTTCTAAAGTAAAGTTTATTAGCTTCTATGCTGGTATAGCATATTTCTAATTGGATTTTTCTTTCATCCATGTTCAATTTTCTGATAATGTTCAGTGGCCACTGTGTTTATGCAAAACTTACATTTGATAAATGATCATAATTCATAATAATGTACTATTCTTGGTACACTGTAACAAGACAAATTTTTGATTTATGTTTCTTTTAGTAGTAATATATTTTTAAACATTCACTACTGTGTTCCCTTAGATTTCCAAATGTAACTGAGGCTAAAACGTGCCACTGTACACGGAACTCTGGATGTTTTGCTCTATAGAATATAAAAGAAACTTCTTAGAATGTTCTCAGGGTTGGTAGGCAATTGAATATTCTTTTTAGTAGTATGACTCTTACCTAACATGTATTACACACTGCTAATTGGGAATATTATAAATTCTCTGAACAATCTTTTTTTTTTTATTCTGTAAATAACGTCACTAGGGACATTAGTATTTTTAAGCTAAAAATGAAGGACAGTAATACTAGAAATAGTAATTTGGAGTTCATTGACTAAACCAGCATTTCCCTGAGAGATTCTGTACTTTATGAGTACATGAATCAAAATGTTTATTTTAATGTTCCTGTTGTATCAAAAATAAACTTCTTTGTGGATTTGTTTTAAATGTAAGGGCAAGTGCGAAAAAAATCAGGCATCGGTTTTGAACTAGCTATGCTTTGATTGATTGCTAAAATATGAGTAGCCTGAATTTTTAAGGCAATTTCACACAAATGTGATAAATATAATAAATAGAAAAATAAATAGATATAGCAAATGGCATGCAGTGTATTCCCTGTGTAGCGGGTGAAAGGTAGAAATTATAGTTAGGTAAGTTTATTTGCTGTGGAAATAGATATTAAGAGTGCGTAATGCAAGCCTCTTGCTTTGAGAACGGCTGGAATAATGATTCCTGGTAGAGGCAGCTTGCATGCCTCGCTTGACGTTTATAGTAAACCTCTTCCTTCTCCAGTATCACTTTTGCCCCAGTTCCCCCTCCCCCCCAAACAGCTGAACCTCACACTGAGTTGGTGCTTCTCCAGCAGTGTCTAAACCATTCTGAGCTGGTATTTCTGGGAAGAGTAATTCAGTGATTTCTGGCACACATAACGTTTTCAAGTGTATGTGTGGAGTGGGCTTCAGGAATCATGTAGAGAAGGGACAATTTATAGTTTCAAGCACAGAGAAGAGGAGAAACTTTATAACATATTGCTTAAAGTTTTAGTGGCAAAAGTCAAAGTGGGTGTGAAGGTAGTTACAGGTGACAAATATGAAATTGACAGGAGATGCCTTTCTTCAGTGATGTGGCTGGCAGTTTCGTCAGTTGACCATTTTAATAGAAAAATATTTACTCTTTCATATAAAAAGTTATGTATTAATCTCCTGTTCTTCAAGCCCTGGTGTTGGACACTGTGTTTTTTAAGAACACCCAGAGGTGATGGCATAACGATAATCAGATTTTCCATATTTTAGAACTGCTTCAGTGAACCGGAGTGCTAAAACCCATTTTTCCCTCCCACACTCCGGTTTGCAACCACCGGAACAAAACCAGAAGTCAGCGGAGGTGGAAAAATAGCTCTGAGTTTGATAACCTGTCTGTGAAAAAAATAAAGGCTTTTAAAAAATTCATGCCAAAGAGTAATACACAGATGTTGTCTTAATATTAATATCATTTGAAAGCCCCTGGACCATTCTTTATGCACATGTGTTGTAGAAAACAAATCATAGTGTGCATAGCTTGTATAATAATACTCATTCTAAATGATATTTTTTTTAAAAAAAGTATTTTGACATTGAAAAATTAGTTCTAGAAGATGCTAGCCTTTATTTAAAATCCTTCAGGAGCATCAGGCAAAATCTTTTTCTCTATTGACCATTTGGCTGAACAAAGAGAAACATATAGCCTGCTACATTAATAAAGTGCCTTTCCCTCTAAAGAACTACAAATCACTCTACTTGCTGTTTATGCCGGTGTTGTAATTCAGGAGATAGTGTACCAAGAACATTTTGAAACTGATACACTAAAGAGAAATGGTTAAGTTAAAAGTTGAAACAAAACAACATCAGCTACAACAATAATAACAGTAAGGGCAACAACAAAACACAAAGCTGCAAACCAACCTGCTTGCATTCCTCATACCACTGTATGACAACATTGCTTTGGCCAAAGAATAGTGCATTAATTGAAATGTTTAAATTGGTATAAACATGAATACTTGTTGATTACATGGTCACAGGAAGCAATTTTGAAATTCCTTGTGGGTTTTCAGTTTAACCATACGAAGAGATTGACCTGTGTACACAGTTTGGGTTCTGTGTAATAGTTTTAATTATCATGGGATCTCACAGGTTAATGGCCTTGTTTATAATCCCACATCAAGTTCCACATTTTCTCCTGGGCAGCCCTGTGCATTGTGAGAAGGACATGAGGAAAGAGTGCAGGAATCTCGTGGTGTGATGCCATTTCTCCTCCAAGGGTTCTTTGTAACCTTGGTTGGTTTCCTGACTCCAGTAGTGTTTTTTCAGTCTTTAAATTATTTTCTGGATATTCACAATATTTGTTGGCTAAGACATTTCAGCATCAACAAATGAAGATGTGGTTTGTTTCAGACTAAATGTTACTGTTGCTCCATCAGTCTATTAAATAGTTTTGCAAATCCAATAATAGTTTCTAGTAAAAATACTTTTTTTTTTTTTTTTTTTTAATTACAGTAACCATTTGCAGGAGAATTAATCTTAGGGAAGTTATGTTATCTATAAATAATTTGTACAGTATTGAATGCATTCCATTTATTCTATGAAGTATCTATTGTTTAATGATGCAAGAGAGGGAATGGTTTATACTCCTTTAAAAAAACAATTTTATATTTTAAATATTAACCTAATCTTTCTATTTCTCTTTTTGTTTACTAATGGTGAAAACTGCAGTTCTTTTGCATTTCATGAGGACAAGGGACAAGTTGCAAGTAGAAAAATATGATTTCTAAGTAAGTCAAAATAGGTTACTGATAGGTTTGAACACAAGTATTTTAATATAAACATACTCAGTTGCTATTTAATTTTTTCTATATGTATCTGCATTCTAGGCACTTTTTTTCTTTTCAGTGGAAGAACAGAGGAAGTAGAAGATTAATTTGTGACATTTTAAAATGATAATATATAATCTGGATTCAGAGGAAGATAGTAATCAATCCTTTTAAGTAGAAATATATCTGCCAAGTAGGAAATGGAATTTTCTCTAGAAAAAGTGAATATCTTCCTGAGATTAATTTATCACAAATGAATAGAAAGTTTATTTAGTCTTGATAAGAATGCTTTCATTCATATTTAAAGCGTCTGAGAGATGTGAATATACTTTTCTAAAGTTTGGAAATGAAGGGGCTTATTTCTTTAACACAC
The DNA here is from genome assembly GCF_009873245.2 of Balaenoptera musculus. Classification (NCBI taxonomy): domain Eukaryota; kingdom Metazoa; phylum Chordata; class Mammalia; order Artiodactyla; family Balaenopteridae; genus Balaenoptera; species Balaenoptera musculus. The sequence goes on from NC_045788.1 coordinate 91,989,507, forward strand.
TATGAGAGTAGAGGCCACAAGAAAGTTTTGTAGACAAATGTTTTCAAAGTTAAACAAAGGGAGTCTGTCAGGGTGGGCAGGTGAGAGCTTGCAGAATCTTTGACTCTTAAGGACTTTATGGCCAATGACATCCATGCTGCTTTGCTAACTGGATACAAAGTAATTTATGTGTTGATTTTCATGTAAGTCAAAAGTGAAGGGTTTCTCTAGCAGTTTCCTCTTTGGGATATATTTTCAAAATATGAAAGAACACAAATTATTCTGCTATTGAGATATTCAAATTTAAGACTAAATCCGCTGTCCACTGTTTTTAAGTTTTAAATAAAGTGTTTACAATTAATCCATTTATTTGCTGTGTATTTACTTTTTTTCCCAGCCCTGTGTTAATACCATTCAGTCTCTAACACCTGGTTTATTAGGTATTAAAAATTTTATTGCAATTCATTTAAATTCCTTCCAGGTCAAAATATATATTATATACACGTGATATTTTGATTTTAAAATTGGAGAATTTTTTTCCCTGCAGTTTAGAGTTGATTAAAGGTTCATAAATTGCTGAGTGATAACCATTGTATCGTAAGACAGTAAGCCAACTCACAAGACTCAAGTGCACTTTATGGTTGAATACCTTTTATGTTTTTCAGTCTTAAGGCAGTTTATTAAAATTGATGTTTTCCTTTCAGTAAATATCTGGTGACATTCAAATTTGATAATTAAAATCCTGAAGCACTCAAGAAAGAATGCCTGTTTTCAGTTTCATAATAACAATACTCCCACAAAGAAGGTTGATGAATGATGTCTTTCAAGTGGCAGATTTGTTATTTAGTTAAAGAGAGCTCCTTTGGCAGATTTTTAGGCATCTAAATTGAAGTTTGTTTATAAAACAGACAAGCTGCAGTGATAATTCTATAACCTGAGGAATGCTTGGAAATCTAGTCCAAGAAGCGTCTTTTTTCCCCAGTGATTTAACATAGAAGTGGAGTTTCCAGGAATCCAAACAGATTAGCATCCAGCACTAATTGGGTAGGTCGTAAAATAGTACTTATATCTCACAGTTTTGAAATAAAGTGCTTCAGGAATATTCAGTTTTCTAAACCCATTTTAATATTAATCTTTGTCTCTTTAAGCTCATTATATTGTCAGAGCATGAGTTCTTGTTGGAGTTTGCATTTATACATGAGTTGTTTATAGATGTGTTAATTATAGCAGGGTACGCATAGGTCATTACAGAAAAGTACCCATTTGTAGATTTAAATCATAAAGAGAGATCGAGGCTGCCTGTCTTATTTGGTAGAACCACTGAGGAACAGATTAAACTCAGAGACAATTTAGATTTATTTTTGAAATGTGTTACTTTGAACATCTGATCATGTGATGTAATCACATGTAATCACAGATGTGTGACTATGAGTTTCCTAGGGCTGCTGTAACAAATTACCACAAACCTGAAGTTTATGTTGTCTTAAGTTGATTCTCTCACACTTCTGGAGCCTAGAAGTCTGAAATCAAGATGTCATCAGGGCCATGCTCCCTCCAGCTCTCCAGGGCAGGATGCTTTCAGGACTCTTGTAGCTTCTGATAGATAGCTCCAGGCACTCCTTGGCTTGTGGCAGCATAACTTCAGTCTCTGCCTCTGTCATCACCTGGTGTTCTCCTCTCTGTGTGTGTGTCCAAATTTACCTCTTAGGAGAGCACCAGTCATATTAACTCAGGGCCTAGCCTAATGACCCTATCTTACCTTTATGACATCTACAGAGACCCTATTTCTAAATAAGGTTACATTCCTAGGTAGGGTTGAGGTTAGGATTTCAACATATCTTTTTAGGAGGCACAGTTCACCCATAACAGTGACCGAATACAGCACAATTTATACTATGGAAGGGAAAGAAAACTGAAACTCAATAGAGTATATGTCATGAAAGTGTGAAAAACTTTGCTCGGTAGAAGATGATGCTAAACAAATTACTTAAAATTATTTTTTGAAGGGTCTGTAGCTCAAATAATTATGTAGTTTTTTTTCAGGTTTATAATAAAAAGCTCGGTGAATTAATTTATTGATTAATTTTTATGCATATATTGAAAAGCATGGTGAAATTGACTTTCATCAATAATAAAATTTTTATATAAATTGAAATAAATGAATTTATAAGTATCTTGTTATAACATTCTTACTGATTTCAATGTATAAAATGCCATCTCTTTAGAAATTATTAGTACTATGAATATGTATATTTAATTAATTTACAATATTAATAGTAGCCCTGATTATCCCTTGATTAAGAATCCCTGTTTTATTCTTTTATTTTTGTGATAAGCTCTGGATGATTAATTAAAATAGTTAATTACGACTTACATCATCATCATTAAATCTATGTTTACGAAGTTTTCTGTATTGCAAATTAAAAAAAAAAATGTGGGAGGTATTTTCCATGTTGGTGGCATAGAGGAGACTACACTTTCACTTTGTGTCTTTGCTATTAAGATATAAAGTATTATAAGTATGATTTCAAATTAAGACTTTAGAGATCAACTCAAGGATTTTAGAAAACAAGAGTAAATTATTTCTGAACATGGCATGTTGAGTGGCTTAAACCAGGGGTCAGCAAACTGTACAGAGCTAGACAGTAAATATTTTAGACTTTGCCAGGTCCCTGGTAACTAGTCAGCTCTGCCTTTATAGTAGGAAAGCAGACACAGACAGTATGTAAATAAATTGGAATGGCTGTGTTCTAATAAAACTTTATTTAGAAAAACATTGTGGTAGACTAAATTTGGCCTGGGGGCTGTGGTTTGCCAACTGTTGCCTTAAAGTATTAATCTAAATTTTGGACAGTACAATTTTAAAAGGGTTTTATCAACATGGGCTGAGTATATAAATTGCATAAACTAGGAATGTGTTTGGATAAAAGTAATAATACCTGAGCAACAGTAGTTTACATATATAGGGATATATAATTCTCAGCAGTGCTGTCAGAGACTAAGCTCTTTCTGACTTTGTAATGTCCTTCCTTAGTGTGTTGGGTTTGTCCTCATTCTAGTCACCTAATGTCTGTAGAATTCCTGCTGCAGCTCCATATTTTTTTAAGGCTACAAGACTGAGGAGAGAAGGGCAACAGTATGTATGCCTGTCCTCTTTATATTATTGATCAAAAAGCTATCCAGGAACCCTTCTACCAACTTGTTCCCTCCAGCAGATTCTCTTAGGTCTTTTTAGGCCTGAAAAATATGATATCCAGAACAATAGTGAAAACATTTAGATATAAATTTTTTCTATTCTTGTTGGCTTTCTAGGGAAAAATATTTAAAATTAAAAGAAGGAACAAATTTACTAAGACAGTTTCATCTTGAACTCATTATCTTTTAAAAGAGAAAACAATTCTGTTTCCTTTTTTCATTGAATAATACCTCATTCTCTTTTAAACTTTGATGACTGGAAACTTATGTTCAGACCCAAGTAATTGAAAGCAAATAATTAGTTTCAATAGGTAAGGAAGATTGAAATTATGTTTTATAAGCCTTGTATTATTATCTTTGTTATCAAACATACCTCAGAAATGTGTGGTAGGTATTCCAATTCCATTTTCTATCTGGAGAAGCTAAATTGGAGGTTACATGACTTGATGGGAATTTTATATATTCACGTGTGATGTATTTCTAAATGATGTCTTATTACCAGTCGGCATGTGTGAGCCTGAGGCTGTTGGCAGCTGAAGGGTATCAGCATTGTAAACCCTTTTTAACTTTGTCTCAGGAAGACTCATTCGAACAATTAGCATATTTTATACTTGTGAAAATGAGGTGTTTTCTCATCTTCATTAAACCAGTATTGATATCGTATGTCAGATGGTCAGTAAAAGGAACTTTTTTTTTTTTTGCAAGACAGCTTATATTAGTTAAGTTCAAGACTGTTTATCTGAAACATGCTTTTTTGTTGTATTTACGTGTGTGTTTGAGAGAGACAGAGAAATATTGCCTGTGACTTTTAAAACTTTTAATTTCTCCAGATGAACAAAGTCTTTTCCTTTGAGGAAATAGGGAAGGTTACCTAAGTATTTCCTTGCTGAGATATATTATTGAAAATAAAATGTTAACTCATCTTGCGGACACTGCGAACATTTCAGTTTTTGTTCTAAAGGTTTTTTATGGGGTATATTGATTTTCTATGATTGTAACAGCATGTGGAGCTGTCACGTTTATTCTTTTCGAGAAAAATTTAGAAAAATTTAATTTGACTAAAGATCTCTATTCTTGTCAGCCAGGTCTCATTTATCAGATTAAAGTAGGTTTGCACGGATTCAAGTCCTAAGAAACAGAGAATTCTCCTTACCAAATTTTTTGTGTTTTTTTTTTTTCCCCCTGTATAATTCTAATTTTAGTTTATTCTCCACAGAGTTAGATATGTAAAAATTTTGTTTTTATAAAGCAACTGAAGTCGTAAATTTGGTAATTTATCACAGTCTTTCACCCACTTTACCAGTATTTGGTAAACTACAGCCTGTAAGCCAGATCCAGCCTGTGCTTTCTGTAAATAAAATTTCAGTGGTACATGGACCTGTCTTTCTGTGGCTACAGTGACAGACGTCACTAGTCGCCACAGAGACTATATGGCCCACAAAACTGAAAATATTTACTATGTGAGCCTCTATTGAAAAAGTTTACTGACCCCTGCATTATTGATATAATCTTCTATGGCAGTCTTAGAAACTTGGCATTTTTAACATAAACGTTTTCTTCCTCTTGATTTTCTATTGTGTTCTGCTAGTGATGCTTTATGAATTACTGATCATTGTGATCTTCTGAGGACAATAAAATGTTAATGGCAGGGAGTCAATGATTGAGAGCTAAATCTTTATTAGACCCCTATTTTCTATCTTGTGTCAGTATGATGTATTTAATTTGTATATAATTTTAAAGTGCGATAAATTTAAACTTTTTTTGTAGGGTTTTTTGGTTTTGTTTTGTTTTTTTTAAACACAAGGTACACAAAATATGTCATTAATGTCTTTGGCAATCATCTAATCTAAGGGCTTCTGTACATAGCCCATGGACCGAATGATGCATTCTAACGCTCTAGAATAGTTAAGTATAGGTCCCTGACTTCCTACAATAACTCTGCCTTTACCAGTTGGGATGTGAGTTTCCACGTTTTTAAAAGTACCCTAGCTATTTCTGATTTCCTGCCTGCTCTTAAAATCCCCAAGTCAAATCATCTCATTTTATGTATGCAGTCACCTCGGATCATTGAAATGGCACAGGTGAGGCTAAAGCCCAGATCTGTTCAGAACTCTTTTCACTCTACTAAGCTTCCTTTATCACCACTGTAGGTAGGTGACCGCTCCCAGTTGTAAGTCATTTTAAAGGATCCCAAGACAGATAAGTTTCTGAAAGGCTTTTGGAAGAGTTTTGTTGGAAAAGAAGGATTGAAATTCTTTTTTTATGTTCTTTTCAGATTGGCCTAATCACTATCCTTGGAATTTACCTTTGCATGCCAGCCTTTTCGCCTGCCATTTCCCCTTCATCTTCCTATGCCCTCCCCTCCCCCATTTAGCAGACCCTCTTTCTTATTATTGGTATAGCTGAAGCTCCCACTCTGCCCCATTCATATCTTATTTCAGCATTTTCTGATCATTCCAGCCAAAATATCTCTTTTCCCTCTGACATTTATCAAGACCTTTCTTGTGACCCTTAACCAACCGTATATTATCAAATATTGCCATCTTCTTCAAATGGTAATAAGACAGGTCATTTTAAATGTCTCATTATACGTTGTTTAAAGGCAAAAATCACTTCTCCTTTGTATCTCCCACAGTATCAAGAACAGTGCTTCAGAGGTGGCCAACACTCACGAAAATATAGGATTGTTTCTCTAGAATTACTGTAGGATGATTTGAAAATTCTGATTTATTCCTCGTTTATGAGCTACTAGGGCCTAGAAACACGAGAAAATGAAAGTGTTACATGGGAAAGTGTCTGGTGAAGTGTCCAAAGGCTTAGCTTTTAGAATTTGTAGGCAAACTCTGAATATCAACTTTTTCAGATTTGGCAATAAGTGCCATTGATTTTAGAAGGAAAAAAATGTCCATAAGCATAGTAATACCACTATTATTTATCATAGAATGGTTATATTTTACAGCAATTCTTAATTTTTTTTTTTTTGGCTGGCCTGTGGAATCTTAGTTCCCCGACCAGGGATTGAACGCGTGCACCTTGCAGTGGAAGCGTGGAGTCCTAACCACTGGACCACCAGGGAATTCCCAATTTTTAATTCTGTGTGTATGCAAAATATCCTTAATGCAGTGACATTTTTGGATAAAGTTGGTGAAATTACTACGATTTGGAATCACTTTAATGGAGTGTCCTTATGGCTACCCTTAGTACCTATGAAATAAACCCCTGAAAAACCCATAGTGCCACCATGCTGCCTGTTCCTACAAACTACACATGGCAGTGAACATATTTTACAACTTTCCTATTGACATACTAGTTTTCCATCTGAGCTCTTATGAATGTTTTCACTTCCTCTTATTTTAACATTTCTTCAAAGACTGTTTTTGTTTTTATGCTGTGTTGTATTTATGACCCTGAATGCACAGAACTTTTCAGCAACTGGGGAATCCTCCAAAACTCTGTGCTTTCGACATGAATAGTCCAGTTTCGTTTGGTATATATTATTGACAGAAGTGCTTCATCCTCTTCATTACTTGCTGTGCAGCAGATCGTCGTTACATCATTTCACGACTCTTCAGGGAGTGCATAAATACATGTGCACAAATGAAAAAAAGTCTTATTATGGTGATCATCTTGTGTTGTTACTGATGGAGTTCCCTGTTACAGATAAGGATTTTCAAACTTGAAAATTCGTTTTCAATTTTCAGCTAAGATTTTTTTTTTGGTATTTATGTATTTCCTTAACCACCATCTTTTTTTCTTCCCTTTTAAAAGACAGGGTTGGACAGTTAGATCTGGTATTCTTGCTGTAAAGCTGAAAGCTTTTTCAACTTTTTTTTTGGGGGCGGGGCACGAGCATACCAGCTCTGAGGGACATCTGAGACATTTTGAATATGTAGACAGGGCTTTTAAAGAAAGGAATTGCTGTTCTCTTACATCAACCATGCAGACTTAGAAACAGACTTTAAAGGAAAACAGAGACATGTGTGTTCTCACTGTGTATCATTGTTACGCCCCCTCACATAGCTGTGAGGATTTGTCAGCAGTTTGTTTTGACTCACTATACAAAGGTGGGGGTGGTTTTGTGTGTTTTTGTAAGTTAACTAGTGTGGGATGTCAGTAATCTCAACTTTACCATTTTGATTGGCCATGATCCATCCATTTCTCAGGCCATATTTTAATACTGAAACCTGCCCAGAAATCTTTGCCAAGTAATTTTCCTCTTCCTATAACCGTGGAGGTCAAAACCCGGTCCTTAAGATTATATCCTCTTTTTTGTTTCGTGTTGCCTCTGTGATGTCTTCACCGTATCTCCCCAAACTAATTTGGGAACCTCCCTCCTTGAGTTCTTTTCAATTTATCTTAATAGTTCTTCTTACATAATAAAATTTAATGTTATTTATTTTGGCAAGATTGGGGACACTCCCAAATCTACATTTCATTTCCAGGGAGGTGGTTTTAGACACAGATAACCACAGTAGATTTTTTTGATGGGGGATGAGGAAGTCGTTGGTAGCATCTGAATGGGTCTTCTGATTTCAGAAACCATTGACAGAGGGAAGGTGGCCTAGGCAGATCTGTCTTGACCCTTTTACTGTTTCCTAAGAGAAATGACACTCCAGGAAGTTGTGCAACATGGTGGTCCTAGTACATCTTTGGCAGGACTTTATGGTTGGAAGGAAAAGTTTTGCAGATGAGACACAAAAGGCAAACAATATTTTCCTCTAGTCACCCAAAGTACCCATTACATTTAAAGATCAGTGTGGATGTCTTTTGTCCCTGACAACTTTCCATTATGTAACTGCTCTTTATTTACTTCCTCTGCTATACGTGTGGCATCGTTCCCACAGCAAGTTAATGTCTTCTTAGTAGGCATTTATTGTAAATTGTCATTTATGTGGGAGTAAAATAACTAGAATTCTTTCGTATTTTCAGTACTTGACATTTAAGAAAGAGACAGATGGCAAGTAAACAAGGTGAGAAAGGGACTTTATTTGCTGTATTACAATCTCAGACTACTGTAAATAATTTTAATTATATGTTATTTTAGGAAGTTTCCAATTCACTACAGGTCATTGAAGCTTTGACAGAAGCAGAATCTACTGCATGTAGTTGAGAGTTCATGGGGAACTAGGAGGTTATATTTTTAAGAGTGTGAAAAGTTTTCTGGGTCCCAGTGTGCCTTAGAATAAAACTATTTTTCTATGTAATTTTAAATAATATTATTTAAAATTCCTAGTTGGAGTTCAGAATTAAGTTGGTTTAAACATTTAAAAATTCATACTGATATCTTATCTTTCCTTTTTTAGTAAGCTCGTGTTCATTTTTCTTCATGGTGATTATTATTATTTTTTAAAACAAGATTGTTTTATTTATTTATGTGGACCATTTTTAAAGTCTTTATTGAATTTGTTACAGTATTGCTTCTGTTTTATGTTTTGGTGTTTTGGCCCTGAGGCATGTGGGATCTTAGCTCCCTGACCAGGGATCGAACCCACACCTCCTGCATTGGAAGGCGAAGTCTTAACCACTGGACCACCAGGGATGTCCCCATGGTGATTATTTTTAATTTCCCATAGCTCTACTGGAGATTTTCTTCACTATGAGATAGTAGTTGTTACAGATAATTCAAAATTCAGTTCTTCAGTTTTCACAAAGAATTTCTGTGAAATATGACTTCAGAGGTTTTTTTTTTTGTTTTAGATTGAAGCTGGTTTTTAGAGCTATTCATGGTATAGGAAAATAAATTCATATATGATGCCTTTTTAGGTTATTCTTTGTAGAATTACATATTTCTTTTCATCTGTACAAATAATATGAAGATCTTGGATAAACATTCTCACCATTAAAATAAAAATAAAGAGCTGGTGCTGATAGTTCATAGAGGTTAACAAGTGATACGCAGAAGGCAGACTGTCCTTCAGTTGCAAAATGTTACAAAGTGTACAACTCACCAGCTCTGGGGATAGCATGTATTCACAGTTTGGTGAGTAAGAAAAGCTTCCAATGAAAGGTCCAGTAGATGATTTTTCCCCTCAAGAGGACAACATTTCTGAAGAATGTAGAGCCTCTCATGATATGGTAGTAGTAAAGTTAAAATTGAAAAGTGACTTTCTTTGATTGGTATACACTTAGAGAAAAGATAAGAATTTTGAAAAAGACTGCATATATTATATGTTTCGTTTTGTTTTTTAACATGATTGAGTCCTTTTTGTTTCCTTCTCATTTTGGGTTTGTAATTAATTTATATAGTGAATTTTGTGCTAAAGTTTGTTGTAAATACAACATGATATCAATATTATGTAGCACCCCCCTCCCATTTAGTTATATTAACCTCCTGGTTTCTCTTCAATTGCTAGGAATATATTTATGCTTCCTTCAGCTCTTTTGTCGATTTAAGCAGCACTTAACATTGCTTATCTGAATAGTACCACCTACTGTGTATGACTGTGTAGGAAATAGTGTCTTGGATTCTGAGTGAAAGCCTTGGAAAATTACCATCAGAAGGTCTGCTGTACTATTGCATATTATGGAGTTTTAAGAACTATTTCTCCAGATGAAGTCAATACAGTAAAAGAAGTGCAGAGTCCTGACATTCTAGGCTTGATGTTCCCTATGTAGTCTGTTCTTTTATTATTAGAGGTTAACCCAGTCCTTAATGTTTTGTTTTCAAATTTTTGAGCTCATTTTAATGTACAATGAGGGTGTTTTGGTTGATATAGTTTATGATGATGTAGAGTTAAAGATCTCTTTTGTGGTAAAAAAGAGAAAAAATCAGTAGTAAAACAGAAGGACTATTTTAATGGATAATTTGAGGAAGCCAGTTTATTCTGGACCTGGTAATCTTAAGATCTAGAAAAATAGTAACTTTTCAGTTTTTTTTTTAAATTAAAGGTTTCACTTAATTATCAAGTTCTAATTCTTTTGGGATACTGGTCTTTAGTGATTGTTTAAGTATTTCAGAGGAAACTCTTATATAAAGCGTAGAATTTTCATTTTAAAATTTATGCTGCTCCAAGATTTTAAAAGAAAACTAATCTCTGAGTTGTTCATTACTGATGTCAGTAGATTTAAAAGAGAAGCATATGAGATTTTTGAAATTTTGATGACTAATAAAATTATTTGAATTGTAAGGAAAATGCCTAAGAATGTCTTACTTTTTTTTTTAAATCAGAATTAAACTCAAACATATATACTTACAGTACCGAAAACAGATCTTAACAGCATTTCTTATTTAGAAAACGATACTGATTACAAGCAGAAAGAACATATCCTCCTGAGTGTTTGAAAGCCAAATGAGTTGTAAAAGGAGTAAAAATCACTAATTTTTATCTTGCATTAAAGTTTCCAATTTTGTCTTTAGTTTTAACTGGTCATGGAAGTTAATAAGCCTACTGGTCCCAGAGAAAAATGTTTGGTCTGTTTTCACTATTCTTCTTGAATCAAGAGTCCGGAACGTTCTCCAGAACCATCATGCTGAATGAATTGTCGTTTTTATTAGCTAGCCTCAAAATCTATTCTCATTATACAAGAGTATCTGGTGGAAATGAATGGAAACTGATGGCTATAACCTTGAGTAATAACACTACGCAAAGCACTGTTTATTCATGTGAGTGGTTTATCTTTCATATTTCTTCATGCTTTGCTTTTCTAGCCCCATCTCAAATCAGTCTCCCTCAGGTCTTTTTGCTGTAGCCACTCACCATTTTCCAGTGTTTCAGGCCTGTAGAAGCTCCACATCCACAGCTTCTTCTGCCTGAAATATTTTCCACTCTCTGTCTAACTCTTGCTCATCCTTTAGATTGTAACTTAAATGTCAGTTCCTCAGAGAGGCCTTCCTTGACCGATCACTCTAAATTATTCTGTACATTATTTTCTGTCATGGTCCTCTATTCTCTTCTTTCCAGATCCTATCATAAAGTATGTATAGGGTTCTTTCTTTTCTTCACCACCCTCTCCCTGGTGCCTACTCCAGTTCCTACACATAGTAGGTACTCAATACCTGTGTATTAAAGGGATGAGGGGTGAATATACACTGATCTCAACCTATACGCTATTTAAGCAGCATCATGAAACTTGCAGGCATCGTTAAACCTATACACGGACAGGAGCTGTCATTGGTTTTTTTTTTTTTTTAAATACATTTATTTATTTTTGGCTGTGTTGGGTCTTCATTGCTGGGCGTGGGCTTCCTCTAGTTGCGGTGAGCCTGGGCTACTCTTTGTTGCTGTGCGCGGGCTTCTCATTGTCATGGCTTCTCTTGTTGCAGAGCACGGGCTCTAGGCGCACAGGCTTTAGTAGTTGTGGCACGTGGGCTCAGTAGTTGTGACTTGTGGGCTCTAGAGCGCAGGCTCAGTAGTTGTGGCACACGGGCTTAGTTGCTCTGCGGCATGTGGGAGGGATCTTCCCGGGCCAGGGCTCGAACCCGTGTCCCTTGCATTGGCAGGCAGATTCTTAACCACTGCGCCACCAGGGAAGCCCCTGACATTGTTTTTTATTGCTGTTATTCAGTTTTATTTTCTTCCTGGTAATGGAAGGAGAAATTTAATAGTTATTAAGCTGGAGAAATTGAATTAAGTTGGGCTTGTTAATCTTGTATGGTCCAGAGATATTTCTATTTATTTATTTATTTATTTATGTATGTATATATGTATGTATGTATGTATGTATGTATTTATGGCTGTGTTGGGTCTTCGTTTCTGTGCGAGGGCTTTCTCCAGTTGCGGCGAGCGGGGGCCACTCTTCATCGCGGTGCGCGGGCCTCTCACTATCGCGGCCTCTCTTGTTGCGGAGCACAGGATCCAGACGCGCAGGCTCAGTAATTGTGGCTCACGGGCCCAGTTGCTCCGCGGCATGTGGGATCTTCCCAGACCAGGGCGCGAACCCGTGTCCCCTGCATTGGCAGGCAGACTCTCAACCACTGCGCCACCAGGGAAGCCCCAGAGATATTTCTTTTAATCAGTTGAGGATTATATTTTCATGTGACATTCTAGAAAGGATGAAAAGGGCCTTGGAGCCACATGCATCACTCTTTTTGCCTGTTGATCCATAATTAGAACCAGGGTCCAGAATCTGTTTTAGCATAGAACCAAATAGCACAAAAAACATCAGATTTACAAGTGAAACCACTTTCCACATATTTAATTATTTGTTGTACTTTACTGCTTAAAGTTAGCATATTTAAAAGTTTTACTGAGAAGCATGAAACTGGAACCTGATGCATCCATGTTATGTTTCTTCTTGATGCAAATTAAATAAATTTTTAAAATCGCTGTGACAAAAGCACTATGGGGTAGTTTCTTGGTTGTAACTCTGAAGTTAATGAACATAATATTATGAATATATACAGGGGTCTTTGGCACACACCTCTCTTCATGAAACAGGTGAATAGTATTCAAGTGTTACTTTATACCTTTTTGAAAGAATTGCTGTCTTTTAAGAAAATAATTATATCATGCCAGATTATTTTTTTAACAATTTTTTTTTTACTGGTTCCTTGTTTCCAGGTATATCAACCTGAAACACTTTGAGTAGCTTTTTGGTTTCCTCCTACTTTTCTGAACCATATTCTGTACCTCCAACCATTACTCAGTATCTCATACAGTATTCCGTCTTTATTGCTTTGTTTATTTGGTTCTCTTAATTTGAAACAGTTTAAAAAGAAAATCATGTTACTCTCTTGCTTACTCTTGAATAACATTTAAACTTCAGGCTTACTTGTCTGATTTCAATTCCTGGATTGTGCCAAGATCTTTTCTACCTTGTTGCCTCTTCAAGTTGCTTCCACTTCCTGAAAAGCTCTTCCTCTGAGTCTTCACATTTTTAGAGGAGGGGCAAAGATCCAAGTGTAAGTATCACCTCCTTAGATGGGTCTTATTTGCCCACCCTATCTAAAATAGGTTTTCCCACCCAGTTAGTATTTTGAATGCTGATGGTTTCTTTCTTTTCCCAAGTGTGTTACCTGTCTTTCAAGGTATAATTGAAGTTCTTAATCCTGAAGCATTTTCTGAATAATTGAGTGCTAGAATTTGAGTTTTTTGAAAAAGCTTTTACTATTTGTCAGAACATGGTAGTTGGTAATGTAGAAGCAGAGTTCTGTCTTGGTTCTTCAATGTACTGTATCTAGTTGAGGGACATTTAGGGTCCTCCGGACTCACAGCAGGGCACCTGAGCTGACTTGGGGGTCAGGGAAGACTTGGGTGGGGAGTTATGTAGGAGTAGCAGTTAGATACAGGCAGGGCGAGAGTGTCATGGAAGACGTTTTAAAGGAGTGGGAGGGCACACCTAGCTGAGAGTGTGAGAAAGCATATTGTGTTGGGGTTCTGAGGTATTAGGTATCTCAGCAGGGTGGGAATCTGGTGATTTTGGTTACCTTTTTATACTTTTCATTTTCTCTTCTGATTTTTCAACCATGAGCATGGTTATGTTTCTGATAAGGGGTAGAGGGGAGAGTATACATCAATAAGAAAAGAAAGAATGGAAATTAATAGTGTACCATACAATTTCATATTTAAATGACTAAGTTTTGCATTTTGGATATTCACTGTTAGCTGTTCATTTTGAAGTTTGGTGTTACTGATTAGTACGTTTGGTGCTTCACTTGTTTTAGCTTTGTACTAGACCACATGCCATATGCACTCTGGGCACTCAATGAACACCTAAAAGAATCGACCCAGATTTTGAGAACAGAGTTTGACTTTTAAGTGTGGTGAGTTTTCTTCATTGTGCCCTAATTGAATTTCCAGTAGACATTGCACTTCCCATTAGGCTCCTCATGAGATAAGTGTTTGATTATATGCAGGTGTGTGTCTTACTTTGCTACCCTAAAATGGTTTTGTCTCTGAAATGATATAATCAGATATTTCACTGTCTTATAACTTCAACTTTAAAATTTAATCTTAGACTGCAGGGTTGTTTGCTTGTTTGTTTTGAAACAAACTTTTAGATACGGAGATGGTTCCTTAAAAGAAAAAAAGTAGTTCTCATCTGTGTCCTCTCTCATCAAGATCTGATTGATCTTTCTTGTTATTATGTGATGCTTCATATGATTGATCCTGTATCAAGGTTGCCATCACATTCCCTCTCAGAAGAAGAACATTCAGATCCTTGTATAGCTGATTCAGGGGAGGTATTACATACAGAGGAAAAGCCTTTGATTGGAAACGTTGCTTCCTCTAGGAAATGAAGTACAAGGATCTAAATGTCTGACGTATAGACAAGGGCCAACCTTATTAGGCAATTTTGGACACGTATTCAATGGCTTTATTTATTTATTTTTAATAAATTTATTTATTTATTTATTTTTGACTGTGCTGGGTGTTTTTGCTGCACGTGGGCTTTCTCTAGTTGCGGCGAGCGGGGGCTACTCTTCGTTGTGGTGCTCGGGCTTCTCACTGTGGTGGCTTCTCTTGTTGCGGAGCACAGGCTCTAGGTGCGTGGGCTTCAGTAGTTGTGGCACACGGACTCAGTAGTTGTGGCTCATGGGCTCTAGAGCGCAGGCTCAGTAGCTGTGGCGCACGGGCTTAGTTGCTCTGCAGCATGTGGGATCTTCCTGGACCAGGGCTCGAACCCATGTCCCCTGCATTGGCAGGCGGATTCTTAACCACTGCACCACCAGGGAAGCCCTCAATGGCTTTATTAGAAGGCTTTTCCCATCATGATTTTTGACGAATTATACAGTGATTATACCACAGATAGTCTTAAAAGTTGTTTTGATGTTGACAACAATGCATTATGGAGGAGGAGTAGAAAGTACAGATTATAACTGTACATTGTTGCTCTCTTATTTGTTTCTTAACATCTAAAGCAGTAGAATTCCTGAGTAAGTGTTCCAGTGAAAATGGAGGCAAGTCAACTACATTTGATTGTTAGGGTTCTTGGGTTTACAGGTGTGCTAACTACATAATTACATATGAAACGAGATATCCCTTTAAGTCAAAACTGTCAGTATTTGAAGATAGCATTTCAAATACTGTTATTAGGGCTGCATTGATTTAAATTTTCAGCAGTAATAAATAATTTGCCCTTCTTGTAATGACTTTCAATAGCAGGAATTTCTCCTACAGGGGGATGATCAATAAATGTGAAGAAATATTTCCAAAATCATAATAATGTATCTTAAAAATTTTTATGTACTATGCTAGACTAAGTGACAGGAAATTTTAAACGAAAGTAAATGCTAACTAACTTTGAAAGGATATTCTTTTTAGAATTTAGGTTCACCCTAAAGATAGTTGGGAGAATTGTGAAGTGACACAGGGTTAGGAATTAGTACTGATATTGGGTCTTATTCCCATAGAAATGGAGAAGAAAGGGATAGAGAATTTTGATTTTAGAAGGAGATCTTCCATATCATGAAGACAGCTGCAGTTTTGTGTGTAGGAGTTGATCTTCTGCCTTCACTATGAGAAAACAACCGTATAGACAAACAGTATTCATTACATCTATTTCACCTGAGTATTTGATGCTAAAGTGTTTGTCATAAGCTCCAAAACCAGATTGAAAAAGTTCCCTTTATTTCCTGAAGTAGGCATATTTCATGAGCTTTATAAAAATGATATTTTAAAACATTATTTTATCATTACATTAGAGGATATTACAGTGTCTCTTTAGCAGTTACTATATAGGGGGATAGGAGAAAAAAATTGATTGTTACTTAAATTGTTCTTTGTTTGCAGGAAGACTATAACTTAAAAAGAATTGCAGCACGTTGTTCATGTTAAATTTTCTGGTCTAGAAATTTGGCATAGAAGTTCCCTAGAAGCTTCTGTTCCATTGTGGTTGAAATGTTTTCTCACCTTTTTGAACTGCCTCATTACTGCTGATGTAGGTGAGATCTTGAAATGTGCCTGGAGAAAGTGGTGTAAAACTTCCTGTGACCTTTTCTGGACTCAGGGTTGAGACACCTTAGACCTGCTGCTTATTTTTAAAGATCCACGTAGGTTGTGTTCAGATGAGAAAGTTTATTTAAGAAACTTCAATTTATGTTTTCTGTATAATCATCTTTTGCTTCTAAATTTATCACGGAAAGAAAGGTAGAGGGTATTTCGCCCTGGTATTTTTTATTTTATTTTATTTTATTTTTTAGGTGGGTATACCATATTTATTTTAATACATCTCATTTGTTTGCATCCTGCTAGGAAAGGTACCGTCCCACCGTCCTGACTGTTACTGCAGCCTGGTGTTATCAGTGTAAATGTCATCCAAGAGATAATTAAAAAAAAAAAAAAAAAAGCTAGGCAAAGAGTAAAAAGGAAAGCTTAATAATCACTTTATGGTGTAAAAAAAAATCCACTTAAGGCTCTCAGGGTCAAGAGTAATGTTATTTAAGCTTATTGATACATATTTGTATATTTTCTATTCTATGCTAAAAAGAGCTTGAAACTAAAATGGGAAAATATTCATTTTGGTGGTAGTTTTAAAAGATGTTTAGTATTTCATACAATCCTACCTTTAACATAGTTTGGCATCTCTCTTCATATTTTTTTCCTTTAAGGAAAGGTGTTCTAATTTGGCTTAATTCACTCAGTGAAACTTCAATTAATATCTAATGAAAATCATTTTGTAGTTTCCATTGTCATCTCTATTTAAGTCTGTTAAGTGTTCCGAAAATTCATTTTGCTCCTTTCTCTCATTGTATGTTCCCCCATTTTTATCCACCCATAGTAAAGAGTATTTCCTGGGCTCGCGTGGACCTGATGCGGCCTTGTCAGTAAGTTCTGACTTATTGGATGTGAATAGAAGTGAGGCTTCTAGATCATGTCCTTAAAGGGAGGCCACATGCCCTGCTCTCCCCCCTTTTCCTGCTCCCTGCTGACTACAGTGGTTCTGAGTCATCTTAGGCCACGGGGAGGAGAGCTATGGCATAGGAATGGCCGAACTCCAAGAAAGAAGGAACCTCAGTCATTGACCACCTCATAGACTAGAGTTGCTATACTTCTAGGTGAGAGGGAGAGAAGCATCAGCGGAAGCTGCTACTATTCTGTATCTCTGTCACACCCAGCCAAAACTGTATGCTAAACGTCACCTCCGTGCTCAAAAGCGTTCACTGTTTCTGCCGCATTACTTTGAGATTTAAGTTCCAAATCTGTTTAATAGTAATAAGTGAAGTCATGGCCATTTGAAATAAAGCTTTATTAACTCTGCTTTGCTTATTTAAAAGAAAGCGCTGGAATCATGCTAATAAGACTCTTTAATGTTATATTATTGTGATTTATATTATACATTTACTCTATTGTATGTTAAACGAATTTATGACCATCCCTGTGTTGGGTTTTATGACGCATTGAGGGTTAAACAGGATATTGTCTATCGATGGTCCAGATTTCCTGTGTTTTTGTCTTTGTGTCTGCTTTACTATACCTTCCTTCCTTTATCTGTGTCCCCAAGTCTTTCTCTTCCCCTTCTCCATTTGGCTGATGTCCGGGGAGGCTCTGGTGTAGCTCTGCCTGGCCAAGTTCACTAGAGCTCTAGGATCTTAATAGAGACCAGGTGCCTGGCCCTGTTTCTGAACACACACACACTGGTGAAATTCAGTTACTTGCTTGGGGGGTTTGCAGGCTTATACTATAATGGATGGAAAAATGCCCCGTGCTTTACAACCTTTTAGACTAAATAATACCACTTACAAGAAATTGTGAATGTTATAGGAACCACCTTCTGTGTGGGAGATGAGTACTAGGAAAAAAAAGTTTCAAAATGATGAGTGAGAAATTTTCAGAAAGCATTGTTTGGTTTGTCATTTTCAGTCCAAAAGGCAACTTACATCCTCTCACTGGGGATGTGATATAGCTTCACTGAATGATCTGGTTCAGTTTCAAGCAATTTAGTTATGTTTCATTATGTTAAAATACTCTGTCCTTGCAGAATCATTGTAAATTACGTGTGAAGCTCTAGGTGGGGAAAGCTGAAAGGAGGGCAGTGTTATATTATAAGAACGCGTATAAGATGTTTAGTATTTCATACAATCCTAACTTTAACGTAGTTTGGCATCTCTCTTAATATTTTTTTCCTTTAAGGAAAGGTGTTCTAATTTGGCTTAATTCACTCAGTGAAACTTCAGTTAATATCTAATGAAAATCATTTTGTAGTTTCCATTGTCATCTCTATTTAAGACTGTTATGTGTTCTGAAAATTCATTTTGCTCCTTTCTCTCATTGTATGTTCCCCCATTTTTATCCACCCATAGTAAAGAGTATTTCCTGGGCTCGCGTGGACCTGATGCGGCCTTGTCAGTAAGTTCTGACTTATTGGATGTGAACATGTCCTTCTGCTGATGTCCTTTCCAGTCTCTATATTTATGGCCGTGCCAAATTCCATCGCATTCTGTATGCGTATCTATAACTGCATGCAAATAGCAGGCATCTTGCATTTTAAAGAAAACCAGGGAATGGCCACATGTAATCTTACTTGCCTATGACTCATTCACATTTTGGAATTCATTTTATATATGAATGGAAAAGAAGGAACATTTCCTTCCATATCAATCTATAAAAACCTTCACGCACTATAGTCTATATCCTGATCCTTGGAGCAATATTGAAAACCTCTTGTTTCTCTGGAGCCACTTACAGACCATTGCTTTTCTCTTTACTTTCAAACAGTTTTCCTGTCAAGGCTTTTACAGTCTTCCAGCTCCCGTTGAAGGCACAGCCTTGAAGATGTCAATATCCGTCTTCATAGTGTACTCCACACTGTTTAAAGGGAACTTTGCCCCACAGTCTTGTTTGCACTTCAGATGTTACCTTCATTCTAGGCAGCTGTAATTCTCACCTGGTTGACTTCATTCTCAGGAGCTCTTATCATTATTCCACTCAACCGTGTGTACCCCTGGCCAAGTCATGCTACCCTCAGGAATCCTTAATTCCAAAATCTCATTCTGCAAACACACTCCTAGTCCTTCTACCTTTCTTATTTCCTTGTACCCATGAAATCTGCTCTTAAATTTCATTGGTATTCTCCGTTATTCCTACTGCATTCCCTGGTCTCTTGATTGTCTTCAGGCTTCATTCATTTCCATACCCATTTTGGATTCCACTAATCATTAGCCAGACAGATATGAGTTCAAACTCTAGCTCTCCAAGTTACTAACTGTGTAACTTACATAATTTACCTAACTTCTCTGTATCTCAATATTCTTACTTGTAAGAAGGATATTATAATATCCATCTTGTGGAGTGGTTGAAAGTATAGTGTATAGAAAAATGTTGGTTAATTGCCTAATACAGTTCAAGGCCATTAGTTGTTATTAATGTGGGCTGCTTTTATCTTTAATATTATTTGAGAGAATGATAAAAGATGATGAAAACGTGAATGAAGTTGGGGACAAAATAATGGAGAATTAAGGAATATAGATTTGATTTTACAAAAGCTGTGGAGAACTATTGTAGGTTCTTCAGCAGTGAAGTGGCACCATTTAAAATTCATGTGAAAGGTTACTCCAAAACAGTTTGTGTGATTGTGATAAAGACTAGAGAACAGAGTAGGAAATTTGTTGGATTGTATACTGGAGCTGTGATGTTTCCATGTTAGTGTATCTTGTTTCATACTTTATCTTTTTAAAATTTAGATCATGTTTTGTACTGTATTGTTACATTTTGTACCACATGGCTTTATTACTTCTTTATGAATGACTTAGTAGAGAACATTTTACATATGTAGTAAATGTGAGTTTATTTCTGTAGTCAAGGAGATAATGGATTTCTTTTGAAGTATCTACTATCTTGTTGTCCTAATTGAGTTGTACAATGAACTTGAGTCTCTGTAAATAAAACTGGGCACAGGTCATGCTGGAGCCATTTAAAAGCCCAAAGTGCTTGGCTTTAAATTTCCAAAGCATTTGGATTTGTTGTTTAGGTGCTAAATCGAAGCAGTCTCCTCAGGAATTTCAATCTTATTAAATTGATATTGTCCAATTTCTATGAATTTATATGTTACCAAAGTACTCTCAATGGTGCCATTCAGATTTGAAATGAAATATGAGTGGAAAGATTGGGGTTCACTTGATGATGTGGTACATTGTTTATTCTACTGGAGAGTGAATGCTTAGTTAGTATCAGCCTAGGATTAGTGACATCGTACCTTCTTATACTGTTGTCTTCACACATTTTCATCAGGAACAGTCAGTGAGAAACAGATAAGAATTTTAACTAATGGCAAGTACTTTGTACCTTTAAAACACTTTACTAAGGAGTTGTTTTTAATTTGAAAACTGAGTTAAGAGATACATGGCGGTAAGATCTGCTGTTGTTAATTTACCTTACTCTCAAACTTTTATGAATTCATTTATTTACTCATTGGTTCCTTCAAGATGTCATTTGTTGAGCACCTTCTCTGTCCTGGCCCTGTTTTAGTTACACAGGATAATTATGAATTGTTGAGCCTGATTCCTCTTCCATATGGATTAGACAGTAGACAGAAAATACCTGGAAAACTAAACAGTATCTGCATTTTGCTTTGAATGTTTTTTTCTTCTCCTCTTCCTTCTTCCCTTTGCCCTCTTCCTCTCCTTCTCCTTTCCATCTCAGTTCCTCCCTTCTTCCCCATCTCAGGGTTCAAGGAGATGAGGAGATGGGAACTTGGAGTGGAAGATTGATTTAAGTAAACTATTTTCCCGCCATGAGTTTGAATCTCAGCATAGTGTCTGATAAGCCATTATCTGCAAAACTGAAAGGAAGAGATGACCATGACTAGATTGGTCCCTTCATCCAGCTCTTGTCTGGTGAGGGCTCTCAGGGCACCAGTTATTCCAGGCACGAGGATTCACTGGTGAACAAACCGACTGTGGCTCCCATCCTCGTGGAGTAGACATTCTAGTGGGGGAGGCAGACCACGAAATCAACACACATAACACGCTAGAATCTCAGTTAGGGATACGTTCTGTGAAGAAGAGTAATCTCTAGGATAAGGGGCTAGATGGTTACACTCTAGGATTGTGGGCATGGCTCTGTCATTTCCTAACATTTTCCCAAGTGTGGAGATAGGTCCTCTTCTTGTGAGTCTGAGAGGGAGATGGTAGAAGAGTGGAATCTCCCTCTCAGGGGTGGTGTGAAGTGCAAGGACGTTGGGGCTGCCCCTGCTCTCAGTGCCCTTGCTACCCAATCAGGGTTACTGTATCAGGCTGAGCTGTCAGCTTCTCCTCCATTTCCACCACCTGGACGTCCACAGTTGGTATAAAAATCCTCTTTTAAGTTGTTATTACCGTAAGCCAGTTGTGAGTAAGAATGGGCTAGGTGATGGGCACCAGGGAAGGGTACAAAGAAGAAAGGGGCCCAGAGAGTGGAGGGTGGAATTCACTAAAGACAGCCTGAGTCTACTTCACAGTTGCCCTGAGCCAAGGCTGTGTTTGTGCTATTAAACCCTCTTAAGGTGACAGAAATATGTGGCAGTTGGTTTAGTTTCTATTTATTTATTTATTGAAGAATAGTTGATTTACAATATTGTGCCAGTCCCTGCTGTACAGCGTGGTTTAGGTTCTAGATACATGTTTGTTAACTACAGTAGCCTTGCTTGGACAGCAGAACACCAGCCTGTTGTCCATCGTACATGCATAAGCAGAGGAGGTGTTTGACATTTGAATTCAAGGCTGTGGTTACAGCCTCCCCAAATTGTACCCTTTGCAAGGCCCCTTACACATAAACTTGCCTTTTAAAGAGAGAAGATTGGAGCTACCTCACATTCATCCCTGAAGAGTGAGCAGGACTGTAGAGGGAGTTCCAGTGGATTTGACAACCCGCAAATCTGGAGTTTGGGGAACACAGGAAGAAAACACATGTAGGCTTAAGTTTTCAGATTCCCAATTAACTGCATACTCCTCTGAAGACTGATGATGGGGAGGAGAGTTATGAAAGAGGGGGAGTTTCAGGGAACCTCTGACTTCAAAAGGTAAAGTAGGAACAGAGACCATATGGGGAGAAATGGGGAGAAAGAAGCTTACTTGGTTCTTTTTAAAGAAGAAAGTGAAGCCTGGTGGGGAGGTGGAGAGCCAGCTCTTTAGAATTAGTAGTAGGGCCAGAGTTGGGGTGGGGGAGGCACTGAAGAAGGTGAATAATGGAGAAATGATGAGTGTGGAAGTTCAAGGGCACCCTGCAGGGTGCTTTTTACCCTGAGCTGGGGAGAATTTCTGGACTCAGAGTTTAGGAGACCTTGGCAAGTTATCGAGCTCAGCACAGGAGGAGATTAGTTGCAACTTGAAACAAAGAGGGTAATTGTGACCAAGACAGAAAAGCATCCTCCTTTCAAAGGTCAAGATCGCTGAGGTTCATGGCTCAATCCATGTTGGGCAGTGAAAGAGTAAGCCAGTAGGAAAGGCAGTAATAACCTGTTTATCAAAGTGTGCAGGCAGCTGAATGGGGGGGATTTGGAACAGACTGATTGATTTGGAAGTAGGATACAAGCTAATCACGTAACATGAAACCTTCCATGTGTTTCTTAAACTGATTACTTTGAACTCAAGATTTTCTTGTAACATAAAAGTAGTTTGTGGATCTGAAAATGTCTGTATTGAACTCTTGTGGCCTGGAAGGGGGCCTGGGGTAGCAAGAGAAATGCAAATCCTAGTGGTTCTGTATGGAGGGGAAACCGTCCTTCTCGCCCTTTCCCCTTTGTGGTGTGAATGGAAGGTCTCCAAGAGAAGCAGAGACGAGATCAGGCCAGGGAGCCTTCTGTTCTGTGTGGTTTTATTTGTCAGTGACACTGATCGTAGCCAGAAACAGCTGTTTCAGTGAAGTTCAAACTTGCCATCTATTTTTGGTAGAAGCAGGAAGAATGTCAGAGGCGATGTTTGAATTTTAGGGCCTTTTATAAGGGCCTAAGATAAAGCTGTTTAGACCTTCTGTCCTTTATCATTTCACTTATCAAATTCAAGCATGGCCTTTTAATTTCAACACACTTAGCTTCTGGAGATGAATAGGGCATTGAACGGGTTCTATAAACAAGTACATTTCTGAGCCATAAACAGGAACACAGGCAGCACAAATAGAGCATGTCAGCAAGACAGGGGATGTGACGAGAGGGACAAGGCAGGAGAGCTTTCCTTGCTCCAATCTGGGGAAGCAACTCTGTTGTCTTTGATTTAAGGAGCAGTGAAGTTATAAATCGGAAGATGCTGATGTACCTAACCACCATTAGTCAGGTCTACAGACAGTGCTACGGGGTGAAGATATATGAATAATATTATAGGTTGATTAAACACATGTTGCTTTTTAAAGAAACCACAAGATGGAGAGGCAAAACAAAATGGATAGAATTGTTTGGGTACTAAGAATAGCAGAGGACCTCTGAAGAAAATCTTAAATCCTATCACATGGGAGGTTTATTTTTCCATCCTCCTCTGAAAGGGTCCTACTCTTATCCTCTCACTCTATTTTAGATTTAATTTGTTTGCTTACTTTGGCTCTGAGTGTTCCTTGAAGAGATACCACCCCCCAGCAAATGTAACTGAGTGAGAACATTATTTTAGTTCACTCTCAAGGGGAGGAGATATTCACGGTACCCAAAATTGAGAGTCCCAGTTCATTCCAAAATTAACCATGGAAAGACTTAGCATCTTTGCCTGGTCTCATGCTCATCCTGAGCATAGGACCTGAGCTATTGGAGTTGTTAAAGAATTAGTAGGCCTGAGAACTCTTAAGGCATTTTATTTCTTTCGTGTTTACCAGCTTTTCTTGAGCAGTTTTCCTGTGCCTCTTGCATTTAGAAATATTTTACGTTATCCCATTCAAAAGTGTAATTTGTTGTTAAATAGGTCAAACACCTGTGACTACGTGCGTGTGTGCGCACACACTATCTATTCATATGTAAATGCATGTGAATAAAAATAATTATAAATAAAAATGATAATTGTAATTTATAGTAGCAAATGACAAAGAATCAGTTAAAGAAATTATCCGTCAATACGATGGAAATTTATGTTTGTAAAAATAGAGTTGTATCTATATTTGCTGGTCTAGAACAATTTTTAAAGGTTTTACAGAAATAAAAAGAAAATGAAACAAGACGCAGACAGATGTGTTTAGTATGGTGACATGATGTGAACAGGAATGTGTACACAGACAGACAGGTTCACATCTATGCTTCTTTATATTTGGACCATGAAAAGAGGTGAGAAGGGACGGAGTCATGACCTTGGAAATGAGAAGCTCTGTTTCTTCCTCTGAGTTAGGAGGGAAGGAGGAGTCGAGTAAAGATACAGAGAAATACTGAAATACTGAAAAATTAGTTGAGGAATAAAAGAAGGGAAGTTAGTACAAATCCTGTGTGTGTGTGTGTGTGTGTCTGTGTGTGTGTGTGTGTTAATTCCTGGGAATCTAGAGAAAGCAGTGTCATCGGTTAGATGATTGCAGCACCTTCTCATATGTTCACGGAGGACAGTACAAACACATACTAGCATGCTGAAGTGCCACTGACCTTTGTAAATCAGTTTCTTTTTCTACCTGCCTTGCAGAAATTTTCTTTTCTTCTCTTTCTTTGCAGTAACATTTATATGAATCTGTACTCTGTGAAATTTCAGCACCCTGTCTATAGATTGTTCTTTGGGATAGGATACTGCCTATTGGTAGAACTAGAAAGGGCTTATTGGTTAGTCATTTTCTCTGGCATTTGGCTTTTAGGAAGGTGAATGTGTAAACCTTTGAACTGTTTGGCTCTGAAATATTGATGGATCTCTTAGGCAGATATCTAGTATTTGAATAGTAGGTTATGTGTCACTGATCTTTAAGGGACTAGGATTTTGAATAATGTTAACGAGGCACCTAAATTATTTTGTGTTTGTATGTAAGGGACAAAATGACTACCCAGATCAATTTGCTGAATCCCATAAAATTAAGAAAATAGAAACAATGGAATATTTAATTCTTATTTGGCATTTGTATAAAAATTTAAATGCTGGTGATCACTTCATGTCCTACCTTTAAGGAATAGGTAAAATTTAACCCGGATCTTATGAACCTCTATTAAAATAGTTGGATTATTGGTTTTCTGAAGTTAAAATTTCTCTTCCCCTAGTAGAGAACAAAATGGAATGGGGAGTAGCAAAGATGGAAAACAAACTTTCTGGGACTTTTTAAGCCATATGAATATTCATCTTATCAGTTCTGTTGAGTTTCTTAGTGGGGCAAAGTCTGGTTTTTCTGTATGTATTTTCTTGATTTTTATGGTACAAAATTCTTTAAAATTATCCTAAAGAATTTCTTTCTGTACTTGTTGAGGTTTCACATTTTTAAATTTTGTGGACGTGTGAGAGTCATATAGCTTAGTTATGATGACAGGTTTAGAACAAATGCGTTGATGTTCTGTCTATAAGCTGGAGTAGGTTGTTTTCCTGCATTACTGCGAGACCGAAGAAGGGGGTGAGTCGGGGCGGCGGGGAGAGAACTAACTGCTGATTGGTGAGGATGAACTTTGATATCTTAGGCATGCATTTATGTATGACAGTGTTTTTTCTTAGAGTCGAATTAAATGTCACTTCTCCCACCCCCCCTCACCAACCTTGCTTCTACTACTGTAAACTTTTTCTGCTGGCTGCTTCTTTATGAGCCCTAATATAGTTAGTTAGCATCAGTGGATTTCATGTATAAAGATAACATTTTCATTTTAAGAATATTTTTTCTATGTAATAATAGGAAAATAGTGTGTCAACAGAATTTTGGGATTGTTTGCTACTCTATAGGTCGGGTGAGTAAAACTGAAAGGCAACGTGGTATCCATTTAAAGAATTTTGCAGTATAGCCATTTAGTGAAAATGACCTTGTGTTTCTAGAAATGAAAGTTGAAACTTTTCAGGAGCAAGGAAACAAAGACACAAGAAACACAACAACAAAAAACTATACTGTTGATTAGTTCTGAAGTTGAGTTGTAAAACCTCTCAGGAGTGTAGAAACCAAGTAGTATTACCTACTTTCACCCCATTATGTATTTTTGAGTCTATTAATTTGACTTTCTGAGAAACTTCATGCCTCTACTTTAAATATTTAAATTTATACTTTTCAAGTGGTTTTCATAATGGTTGACTGTATTTAGCTGATATATGAGTCTAGACTTAGTCAAGTTATATCTAACATTTTGCCCAGTATGTTGAAAGCATAATGGAGTTACTGGTTACATGTAAGTAGAAGGATTCCTGTTTTGCTGATTGACAGGTGCAGTTATGAAGTTAAGGCAGAGTTAAGTTGAAACAAACTTTTTCATTTTCCTTTTGCTCATGAACATAACAGGTTTCTCTGAGAATTTTTTTTACAAGTCAGTAGCACAGGGCTGATCCTCACTTTTCTAAATCTAAATCTCTGGTCTTTAATTTTTCTATACCTTACCCTACACTTCATGAACTACTAAAGCTCTTAAAGTGATAGAGTAGCTTAAAATAGCTGTATACTTCATTGTTTATAATTGTTTAAATAAAAGTAACCTTCACAATTATCCATTTTTCTAAACTTCTATAGGCTTTTCATATTTTAATTTATTAGTTAAAGAATTCTTAGCTTCTGTTGTGTTTAGAATTATTTAAACAGTATTTGCATTAAATTCAGTGGTATGGTAATGCACAGTTGAATTTATGGTATATTTATTATCAACAGTAATCAAAATCATACATCATTTTTTCTGCTTTTAATTTAAATCTGACTTTTAATTTATTGCCTTAATTTCAAAAATGTCAGTGCTGTTCCTCAGCATTTTTATGATGTACAAAAACTGTGTAATCATTGTGCTTTATTTTTAAATTGCTTTCTTACTTTCAATAAGGAATACTATTATCATGAACGCATTCCATTACCTTTTTAATGTCTTTCCAATTTCCCTAACTACATTGTAAATACCTGGAGATTTTATGTCTCAGCCATACTTTTGTCAGTACGGGAATATAATCTTAATAAATGTTGATTGTTGATGATGGTGAACTGTTAAAATTAATGGCTTATTTTCTGTATTGAATTATTATGGAATTAAATGTTTGTTTAAGTCTAGGGTCTGATTTTACAAGATTATACCTGTAAATACATTTTTATTCTTACCAATTTATTAGTTTCCATTCTTTGGAATAATTATTGTCTGAAGTTTTTTCAGAACAAGTTTTCACTAATTCTGACGAAGTTTGTGGTATTTTTTAAAAAGCCACTTTAGTAGTATTGTGACATATTTAAATGAAAGCACATGGATTTCTGGAAACCAGAATATTTAAACAAGGGATAATTTAATTAAACCTTTGGAAATAATAATTGTTTATTTTCACAAGTGTATTTTTATTCCTGGAAACAAGTTTCAGCATAATAACTTAAAATGGTAAACTGATAGACATAAAACTTTAATAAGGCAAATTAGATTTTTATTGGCTGTGACTGTGTTCCTTGCTTTATGTATATTTATATAGTACCTCAGACATCCACAATGCTTACTAAATACCAGTTTCTTTCTCACATCAACCTGAAAACTTGCATTAGTCACTTTTCTGCTTGCCTTTATTGCCAAACTAGTGGTGCACACAGCTCTTTAATTTTTCCTAAACAACGCCTTCTGTTATTTCTTGGATTTGGGCTTCGGTATATTCCCGTTTTCAGAACTTGTTCTAAGATTTCCTTTGACCTTATGGTTCAACTCAGCGGCTTGGCCCCTGCTGCACCTCCTACTGCTTTTTGAAATAGTCACGTCTCTGGTTTTCAGTAATGTTTATCTGTCTCAATTCCTTTCTTAACTCTAAACTATTCCATCTACATTCCTTTTGTTGGGTTCCTAAATGCTGGTACTCCCCAAGGCTCAGTCTTTGACTCGAATCTACCCTTTTCTTGGTGATTTCATTTAACTCTCAACCACCTTTGTCATGCTTAGGGTTCTTTTTGTCTCTCACTCTTTCTGTTCAACTTAGCGCTCTAGTTCCATATTGCCTATGAACATGTGTGCTTGGAAATCGCAACATTATCTCAAATTGATAGGCCTGAAGTCCTCCTCTTACACCCCGACATCCTTGCTTCTGTTAGTGTCATCAAGCTTCGCGTCATCTATGACTACTAATCCTTTTCATCTATTTCGCCTCTTCACGTAGTCCCGAGTTCTATTGAATCCTCTCTTTTAAAAATACTCTTCGCTGCTGCTTCTTGTTCCCTATTCTTGCAGCTGAGTTATTTCAGCCTTCCTTCACTCATGGCTAGATCACTGTTGATGGTTGGCCTTCCAATATCTTGTTCCTCCATTGTGCTAAAGCTAAAGAAGTCTTTTTTAACACTTCATTCCCCATTGGAGTCATTTGCCTTTGTTGCAGAAGATTAAACACCTTCTTTGTAAGCTGGTTTACTTTACATATCCTATCTCATTTCTCACTACTTCAGACTTGTCTCCATCTCTTTTTCATTTGCTCATGATCCTAGCAACATGTCATGCTAATTTTTGTCTCTATCCCTTTGGCCATGATTTCCCTTCCCACCCATCTGGAATCTCTTCATCATGCCCACCCAGTTCCTGTTCCAGCTCTTCCTTGAGTCTTTAGACCTTTCTGATTTCTCCTTTTTCTGAAGCAGTTTTATCTCTTAAAAGCTGGATACTGATGTTTGCCAAAGTATACCTTGTTTTACATTGCTTGCAGTTGTGGTAGACTTGTCACTTCAACTGAAATTTGGATCCCTTTGGAGAAGATCATTTATTTTTGATATCCCCTTCAGTAGTACTGGGTCCATATTTTGGTGCTCAGTAAACTTGATGGTTGATTGAATTGATTAAGGAGGTGATTATTCAACATTCAAATACAGACTTTGCTTCTTAAAAGCACTTAGCTTGACATTGGGTAAACAGCCCATGCGCACAAACACATAAAGTAGAATTCAATTTATGCGCAATTTACTTCTGTACTTCTAAAAGATACTTTCTTCTTTTTTTTTTGAAGACCACTTTCTGGAGTGCTTTTATATTTTTTAAATGTATTTTTTAGCATAGGGAATAATGAATAGTATTTGTAAGAGTTCCATTAATGCACTTGGGACCTTAGGTGTACTAAGGAGCTTAAAATAGCAAAATTAAATTTTGAAGGAAGAAAAGCTTAAGTGCTAAATATGAAGATTGGGCAAACCTGCTTAGTAGTTGTTTAAACCGTTTAGGTGAAATTAATTGACAGGTTTGCTTCAAGTGGCTTTGAGACAGTCAGCTTGCTCTTTTTAATTTTATAGTTTAGCAAAGTGGAAACCAAGACTAAGTCAGATGACACCATGCAACCTTTGTATGTTTCAGTGGAACTGATAAAAGTTATCATTGATATTCCATTTTAATATAAATCCATTAATAGCCTTTCTTCCTGTGGTATTTCTTGTCATCCTTTGAATGAGATGGATGCTTTTATTTATCTCTCTTTTCACTACTACACTCAAAGGGAAAAAAGATATTTTTATCAATCATTCAATAAAGGCATAGGTGCCTATGGGTGTGTGAGGCATTCTCCCTAGATTTAAAGCTCAGACTGCCCTGAAGGAGTTACCAAATCAGGGAAATAATGTAGGTATACAAGAGATATTATGATTTTGTGGCGAAGGGTGCTGGAGATTGATTTGAAAGAAATATAAATAAAGAACTCCTGAAGAAGGAGAGATTTCTTGTGCTAGGCTGGCCTGATCATGGAGTTTTGTGGAGAGCATTTGATTTCATCTTCAGAAACAGATGGGATATTAGTGGGTAGAGAATGGGAGATGGGGGGACTGAACTGTGCAAGACACAAGTGCAGCAGAAACGAGGTTTGTGGTGGTCCTGTGGGGAGGGGTAGGAAATTTGGCTCTGCAGGTGGCTGATACCAAATCTTGGAGGTACCTGAATCTTAGACTAAGAAATACGTCTCATATTCATTAGGACGTGAGGAATAATTGAAGAGCAGTGACATTACCAGAGGTGTGTTTATGAAGATTTGACACCACTGTGCAGAATACATTGAGTTGATGAAATTGGTAATCAGCACATTTATAGACAGTGTTGGTGGTAGTACACATAAGTCATAATTGAAGCCTAAACTTACAATAGTGGCAATGAGAATATTCGGTAAAGAAGGAATGGGTACAAGAGTGATTTCAGACGAATCATTGAAATTTGGTACCACATCCCTTTACGCTTCCATGAAAGTATTTAGTTATCTTTTCATCACATATTATACATTTATACTGTTCTCCTCAAATGTGGTCAGTGGTGGCAGATAATTCATTGATTAAAAGATTATACTAATAGCATCAAAGTCTGTTTAGTCTCACGATAAGTAACTTAGATCAGATTTGTTAAAAAATTTAAATCAAGTTAAATATGCTACTTTGCATAAAACAAAACTAAATGAAACCAACAGTTTACTTAACCTCCATGATGCTTGTTAATTGATTTAGATATATTGACAAGTCCTCATATCTGTGTTCTATCTAATGTTTTGTTTTTTATCAAATTATATTTTTCTTATTATCTCTTATGAACATATAAACATAAAGCACATAAAAGCTTTGGTTGAGAGAATTTAATCCTGTCCAAAATCCTATTCTGATTTTAAGTCTCACTCCTTTATTTTTCAAATTCGGGGCACGACTATTTGAGTTTAAATCCAGATGATCTTTCTTTTCATTTTCATTGAAGAGAATTTAAAAAAAAAAATCAAAAGTGCTTCTTTGAACTGCATTTTAAGCCAAACTGCATTTAAGTTTCAATATACCATCAATCATCTTTTTCTATTCTAGGATCTTTCTTCATGGGGGAGTCTGATAGGCTTTGCAGGCAGCATATAAGGCAGATTTTCTTTACTGAAATGCTGCCGTTGATGAGAAGGAGGAAAAAAGCATATTTCCCAGGAGTGGGGAAGACAAGCAAACAGTTACAGTTTTCTGAAAGTAGCTGAGTAATACCCAACTTGGAGTTCTCGTTCTTGAATTTTTTTGATATAGGCTTACCAATTATCCTCCAGTAATTGGTTCTGTATGTATAGCTGCTTACTTGTGCCTCAGATGTGAGTCTTCACAAAATTATGTATTCTCTAATATTTCTATGATAAACTATAAATGCAGTATTGTTTTTGGCCCTTGGGGACATAACCTTACAGACCTTGAAAGACAAGTTTGTAATTGTTATTTGGACTAATATTTTCATAGTCAAAATGCTAATGTTTGGGAGGAGGAGAAATGATGGCTTTTTATAATTTTACTCAGAAAATCTCTGCATAAAAATTATGTTGTAAATGTAATAAAGTGGTTAAGGAGAACTTACCTTGTATTTAGTAAAAACTCAGAAAAATCAATAGTTATCGTCTCCAAGTTTTCCTTTGTTCCCATAACTGTCATTACCAGTATTTTAAAGTATTTTCCCCCATGAAACAAGCCAACAGAGATAAGCCCCAAGATACCCATGTTGGGGATTTTGTTTGATCTAATTAATTTGACTTTTTCCTGTTTTATGTTTATATCTGTTACTCAGAAAGAATGTGTTATTATATAGTGAAATATTCTCTAGAGTTTTTTCTTAAGAATTTTATCATCCTTCTTCCTTCCATAGAAAATGACCTACCATGGTTTCCTTCTTGAATTTGCTGAGTTAGCTGAGTTTTACCCATTTAAAAATATTGTTTTGGTAGGTTAGTTTTAATAGTATTTGAAATATTTTTGAATTCATACACTACTTTATTCTTTGCTTCATCCTTTAAAATGCAATTTTCCGTTTAATTCTCTCAATATCTCTGAGACATAGATGGGCTTGGTGACTTTATTTACATTTTATAGATAGGAAAATTGATAGACTGTTTAAGTGAGCTGCGTAAGATGACTAAGTTGAAATTAGGACTCTGAAATTAAGATATTGATTTTATTTAAACCAGTTGTCAAGGGAAGCTTAGCAGTCTCCTACATAAAATTTTTATAGGACTAGGAAGAACAAAGAGGAAGAAATCTCAAGGGCTTTGATAGGTCTCAAATCTTAAACATAACCTGTAAGGGCCTCCCAAGTCTGTCCCTTGTTACCCCTCTAGCTTCATCTCGCACCAGCTTTTCCCTTGTTTCTTTGCTGCATCCACACCGACCCTTTTGTCAAGTCCCCTGGAATTGCTCTGTTCCCTTTTACCACAGAGCTTTCACGTCTCCCTGGAGCAGTCATTTTTTCCTTTCAGTATCAATAACTCCAATTTTTTCCTCAGATCTGATCTTTCTCAGGAAGGATGTTTCAGACTTCACTAGGTCAAATTCCTTTGAATAGTCCTTGGTATGGTTGAAGTGTTAGTAGTTTCATTCGCCTGATGGTTTGACTCCTGCCTTTCTTATACTGATCTGTTAGTTCTTTGAAGACTGTGATATGTCTAGGTCTGTTTTTATTCACTCTTGTCCACTGCATTGACTAGCACAGACATTGAGACATAAAGGGTGCTCAGTAAGTATTTGTTGGATGAGTGGATGGGTTTATGAAATTATCTCCACCACAGTCTTTTAACATTTATCATCAACCAGTCATCTTTGTCGGTTTCTGCTTTTACCTACTGTCCTATTTTACTCTGGGTGCCACTAGCAGCAAAGTAGTAGTATAGATATTACTGGTAGGCTTAAGTTAAAACAGCAAACAAACAAACAAACAAGTTTAAGAAAGGGGAATGGAAGAAAGGGAGGGAAACCAAGTAGAAAAAAAACGGAAGTGATTTTTGCAAGGTTACAGAATTTCAGAGCTAAATAGAATATTGGAATTTATCTAGGCAAATATTTTTTTCCAAATTTTTATTTTGAAGCTTCATCCAGTCTTCCCCAATGTTAACATTTTGCACAACTGCAGCACAATATCAATAGCAGGAAATTGGCATCATCCATGGAGCTCATTCAAATTTCTTCGCTTATGCACACACTCATTTGAGTGTGTGTGTGCGTGTCTGTGCATGCGTATGCACGCACATGCATAGGCAAGTCATTTTTAACATGAGAAAATAGGAGTTTATAGACTTGTTACAGTGACTTGCTCAAGGTCACCAAGCCAGTAGACAAAGTAATTCTTAAACTCCATGTTGCTATCCATCCACCAGGCTATGAGTTCTGTCATAGAATTCTGCATGTATCAGGATTGTTCATTAGCATTAGTGCCAGAATTGGACTAATCTTCCTATATTGAAAGATATTAACTATGCCTCTTAGCCAACTATATTCACACAGACTCAAAACATTTAGTTTTATCAACTTGGGTCTATGTCAAAAATTGGAATTAAAGTCCTACTCTTATTTTTGCCCAGCAGGAGTCCTCTGATATTCAGGGAAAGGCCTAATGAAGGTTTCCTCAAACTACTTTTTAATCATTTGGATTAGAATAAAAAAGAAATGTTTTTAATCACATACATATATGCTAAAGCTTTTCTTCTGGTAACTAATTGCTTTGATAATGTAAAGTAGTAATCAAAGTGGAGGCTTAATAGATTTTAAACATGTGGTTTCTGAACTATATATTTTATAGAAAATACATATTTAATGCATTAAGCAGTGTTTTAAACTTATACCTGTGAAGTGCTTAATGTTTAAAATTGATCAGTGGGAAACCTCAGCATTTCCTGGAAGTAGCAGGCCTTTAATCCTAACAGGAAGTATAAAGAAATGAATATGAGTTTGATTTGGTGTTGGAATCTGATATAAAATCAAATTTCTTCCTGTGTTGCAAGCAATTCTATTTAATCCTTTCTACATTTTATGATTATAGAAAAAAAAAAAACCAGCGGCTTATAACTATGAATTATTTTGTCAAACTGGAATATCTTTGATTAGGGTAGTTAAGTTTTCAACCATTTGGTATGATAGACACAATGTTTAAGCTTCCCCTGATTTTCAATTTTGAGTTTTAGAAATAAAGTTTTACCAGGTTTGGTTATTTCTCCCCTCAGTTCAAGTTACACCTGTACAATAGCTTCTAATTTGTTTTTGTAATTTCACTAGGGATAGGTTTCTTCGTGGACTATAGAATACAGCTTGTCTTTTTGAATGTGTGATTCTTATGAATTTAAAATGAAAATATTAAACTGCTTTAAATTGATTCACAAAAAAATAATTCTGGGTGTTTTAACTGAATGTTTTACTTTTTTATAAGAAAAACATTTTAAAGATTTTTGGGCTAAGAAACTTTTATTTTAGTAATAAAATAGAGAATACTATAGTGAATATAATTAGAAATATATACTATATCATTAAATTCATTGAATAAAAATGAGGGAAAAACATTTCCCAAAAGAAAATGTCTTTGGATTGGCACTATTTCCAGGCAATCATTGATTTTAAATGGGCGTAAATCTATAGCAAAACCAGTGTCACTTAATTTGTAGAGCTCCCAGCAAGACTTAAAGTATATTTCTGGGTGTATGCTTTCTGTACTTGGTGTAGCATTAGCTCATATGTCTTCTTCTTGAAGCTAGTGCGAGTTTTAAAAGTTTCTTTTTTCTTCAAATATCTACAAACGTGTTTCTTTAGGAATTTTAGACTTGCTATTTTTGATATGCTAGCTTATGCTTTGTTATTAGAGACTGTTGGTTCCGTCTCTAAATGTCCCATCTTCATTTTTTACTGAATCTCTTCATTTCAGGTGCATAACAATGAGGCGTTAAAATCACATTGTGTAGTTTACCATTGCTTTATTGTTTGGCTACAAACCATTAAACGGTGTTATGTGGCCTTTGCCCTGTCTGACCCCTCATCTGTTTGAGAAAGCAGTTAACCAACCAGGATTTGCAAAGAAAACAATAAGAACAGTGTTTGGCAGTTTGCTGGGTCTGCCTGGGATTTGTACACATTCCTATCTCCCAGTCCTTGATTTTATGACTCTAATAACTGTAAACAGCAGTGAGCATAAAACAGACCTTTTAATTAGATGTGTCGGAATTTTAAAATATACAAGACAGTGGTGAGGTTATTATTATTCTTTTGATTGACTGTACTTTTGTAGGTTCACAGCAAAAATGAGGGGAAGTTACAGAGATTTCCCCTGTATCCCCTGCCTATCAGATGCACAGCCTCCCCCATTATCAACATCTCCCATACCAGAGTGGCACAATTTTTATAACTGATGAACCTACATTGACATGTCATAATCAGCCGAAGTTCATAGTTTATATTATATAATTCACTCTTGGTGTGTACATTCTCTGGGTTTGGACAAATGTATAATGACATGTATCCATTATTATGATACCATACAGGGTATTTTCACTGCCCTAAAAATCTGTGCTCTGCCTACTCATCCCCTCTTCCACCGCCACTCCTGGGCCGCCAATCCCTAGATCCCTAGCGAACACTGATCTTTTTACTGTTTCCATAGTTTTGCCATAGGTGATTTTTTGGCATGTTATTCTTGACAGACTACATGTATGCTTAAAAATAAGAAAAAGTCTGAAGGCACTGTCCATAGGCTTACGAATGGCTACGCAACAGAAGCATGGCACTGAGTTGGTTGTATGGTCTCCTGCTAACGCGGTCAGCTTTTACGCTTTCACATAGAAGTCAAATGACTATTGACACAAGTAATATTTTTCAAGTAACAGTACTCCATTCACGTCATCCAGTTGGGCTATATTAATAATCTCCTATAATTGAATTCATGTTTTGTATATATTTGTTTCCTGAGCTCTTTGTAGATGGATATATGTTGCTTATATATTTCTTTTTTTTTAACTACCTCTGATTTTGTTGTAGCAGTATAATAAAACCAAAGTTATTTTTTATTTGTCTGTCTGTTTTCATCTAACTCTCCATTCATTCATTTATCCAATTATCTTACGTACATTAACTGCTATATCACTATTGCCCAGAAGTGTGCTTGGCAGATGGCCAAACTCAGTAAATATTTGATGAGTGAATGAGTCAAAGAATCTACTTAAATGGTGGGTTATTTTGTGTTTTCATTTATCTGCTGGCAGATAGGATTGATTCTGATCTTATAATCTAAAAGCTACGGTTACATTAGCTAATACATTACTTAGTTTTAGGAATTTTTCTTAGTCTACTTTCAGTGAGCCTAGTACTGGAGTATAGTTTAGTCTTGGATTTGTCCTAAAATGATTTTTTAAATTGTTACATGAAAGCATTTGCATCAATAGTTACTAACTTCTTTAAAGAAAATAAAACCAACTAAATAAATAACCACAAATAATAATAATTTAATATTTGGAAATATTGGCAATGAATAATGTCTACTAATGCTGTTCTTACCTTTAAAGTACTTTAAACTAATGGGTTATTGTTGGTGGCCCAAAGAGTACAATCTAAGTCAGACCGTTACTTTTAACTAAGAACAGCTAGTGCACATTTACTCTGTACAAAGCATGTGGGGCAAAACAAAAGAAATGGAGATTATGACTCCTTCATGAAACTTCGGAGTATAGTCGGATAGGGTACAATGTGAAACTGTTGTAAAGTTTATATTATGAAAACACGAAGTTTG
This sequence comes from Balaenoptera musculus, assembly GCF_009873245.2. Classification (NCBI taxonomy): domain Eukaryota; kingdom Metazoa; phylum Chordata; class Mammalia; order Artiodactyla; family Balaenopteridae; genus Balaenoptera; species Balaenoptera musculus. Next base: position 92,026,047 of record NC_045788.1, read on the forward strand.
CCCTAATGGGATCTCTGGTGAATGAATGATTACTTGAACAATTTACCACTAAAATAAACTGCAAGACAAATGCACATACTGATCCTTAGAGAAACAAGTGTTTCTAAAGCGTATGGGACAGGGATTGGGCAGGACATAAAGCTGAGGTGGGGAGAATAAAATTAGTAATTCAGCTTAGTCTTTTATAGTTTTCATGTTAAGGTAAGGTCGTTTAAAATAAATTTTCTTTTTTAGGGTCCTTAAGAATTTAACAAAAACACCATTTTAGATGAAAATTTTAATAACTTTTGTAGAAGGGATGGAAAATTAAATGTTTTCTTTTTAAATTTGTGTGAAAAATCCTTTTCCTATTGGTTTTAGAAGACTCAGTAGAAGAAAGATGTTAGTACAGAAACCTAAATAGCCAAACTGGTCAAACAGATCAAAGGATCAATAATCTCTTTTGGGAAAAGTTTTATAAACAGAGATTCCTTCCTGGGGACTTGTTTTCTGATTTTACTACATAAAGCAGTGGCATATTTATTATATCCACAGTGATAGTATAATGAACAAGTACTGATTGAGATGTTTTGAGATTGGCATTCCAGTTCAACTAGTTGTGTGATGTCAGGCAAGTGTCCTGGGTCCTTTTACTGATCTATAAATTCATGGAGTTGTACCACATGATCTCCAAAATCCTTTCCAGCTCGATATTGATTTATTAGAGTCTACCTCAGAAGCAGTTATTCTGAATAATCTTTGAATTAACAGCATAATCCTGAGAAAAAAAATCCTACGAATTTTTTTTTAAACAAGTAAGATTTTTTGTATTTGTTATAAATTTTATTATGCTTTGTGCAATCTATCTATACTCTGTTTTCCCTTAATTGTATGCTTCTCTGAACATTGTTATTTCACAAATAAAACTATATATTGAACTATTAAAAATGCTTACTGAACATATGCCAAATCCTCAGGATTCTTTATAAGATTATGTTGCAAGTTAGCACAATAATTGAATTGCTGATAATGGAAAATATTTTACCCATCATAATTTTTTAATGAAAAGTAGACTCTTTAGGACAAAAAGTGACTAATCTTTCTGTAAAATTTGATCTGGTAAAATTTATTTCAGTGAAATTTAGATGAATCAATAGAAATTTACTTAGAAAAGGTAAAGCTTCTCTTTGTATAATGGTATTCTATTAGATACATGTACGATGGACTGTTCTAAGTATTAATTGACTTAAATGTTTAGTTCGGTATTTGTTTTAACCAAAGTAACTCATCGTTGTAGTTAGTGAGTAAGCTTAAAAGAATCTAGATTTGTGTCTCTGAGTCGCTCAAAAAGTAGCTTAGTAATTCATATGGTTCCACTTGTAGGTTTGTAATGAACATGAGTTGCTTTAAAACAGGGTTTTAAAAAATTTTTTGGGCAGATGACTGAATGTTTTATACAAATCCATATTTAGTTTCTTTACTCTGGTAAATTAAGATGTAGTTTCTAAACAATTCTGTATTATTGATTTATATTTGAACAGTTTTGAGTTTTTTTTTTCTGCATCTCTTTTTTGGAAATTTCTACCCATTAACTTTTAACTTAAATACACCCTGGTATAACGTGTGCTATTTCCTGTGGCATATCTTTTTTTTTTTTTTTTGAGTTGCTTTTTAGCCAGCTATTTGGCGAAACTTAGTGAGGGGTTTAAGGCTCATCATATCTTTATGACCTTTAAAAAGAATATCAGCTTGGTGATAACAGATAGGGATCTCAGACTTTCTATCTCTGCCTTCTGTGAGATGTTTTAATGAGTCAGTTCATTAGACCCTATGAATAAAGTATCAAGTTCTACTTTTGCTTTCTTTGAAGTGGAGTTGGTGGATATTTGAGAATATAGGTAGCTTCCGTTGGAGGACTGTGTTCATTGTCCTAAAATTTCATTTGTGCAGTAAACATGGTTATGTTTGTTGAAACCTTTCCAGGTACAAGGTGTCTGTCTACCTGAGCTATAGAGAAGCAATTTATTTATTCATTGACTCAACGCATGCTGTAGAGAATGCCACGTTAAAGTGAGAATTTAAAATCTCTTTGAATTTCTAAGTTTTTAAAACCAGAAATTTCATTCATATTGTTCTTCATTTAGCAAACATTTATCCTATTGAGTCCCTGCTATGTGCAGATCATGGGAATAGGTACTGTAGGAACATAGTTGACATGACCTGCTTCCTATCCTTCATAATCTTTTTTTTTCTGTTTCTTTTTTTCCCCTCTCCCTCCCTCTGTTTTATTCTTTTCTTCTTCTTCTTCTTTTTTTTTTTAAAGACTCACAGCAGAGGAGACAGATATGTGAATATAATTCAAGGGAAGAAAAAATATAAATGCTGTACTGTTTATACTAGCAAAGGGGTATGGGGCTTTAGAGTGTAGAGTGATTAAGTGCAGCTTTGGGAACCGGAGATAGCTTCACTAAGGGATGAGTGGGATTTTTCAGCACCCATGTGAGGGAAGGGTCTTGCAGTCTAAAGTATGTATAAAGATAAGGGGTTCTGAATGTACCTGGTACTCCAGGGAATTCTAAATAATAATATAAAAAGTTCAGTTAAATATTTTAAGGAGAGATGTAATGAAAAATGTGGCTAGGATTATCCGTTCAGGCTAGAGAGAATGAATGCCATGCTCAGAAATGTGAACTTTGTAAAAATCATAAGGTTGACCTTTATTCCAGGAGGTGAATGAAGTGATCTGACCTGTGCTTTAGAAAGATGATCATGGGGAAAGTATGCAAATGTACCAGAGGGGAGAGACTGGAGGCAGGGGAACCAGTGTGTACATGGCTGTCGTTTGGATGAGAGATGATGAGATGTCTGACCTCTGAAGAACCATTGTGGTGGTGGATATGGAAGTTACTGTGTGGTGAGGACAACCAGCTGACGAATAATAGTGGTGGTGATTTTTTTAGGTATTGGAAGTGAAGGGTATTAGAGATGAAATGCTCTCTCACTATGGAGTGAGGATAGAGGAACAGCTGTTCTATAGTAGAGGAATATCTAAGTGGATTCAAAGACTGTTAGATGAAAACTAAAGAAAAATGGAAACAAAGCAATAGATATAACAAAAGGTGGGAGAAGATGAGCTCAAAGGACAGCACTGTCCAATAGAAATATAATGCAAGGCATGTGCAATTTTAAGTTATCTAGTAGCTATATTTAAAAAAGTAAAAGGAAGATAAAGTTAATTTTAAAAATATAGTTGGCTTAACCTAAAATATCATTTCAACATGTAATCAATATAACAGATTCTTAATATTTTACATTGTTTTTTTCATACTAATTCTTGGAAATCCAGTGTGTACATATTTGCACTTACAGCAGATCCCAATTTAGACTAACCACACCTGAAGTGCTGAATAGCGCGTGTGCCTAGTTGACTGTCCCCATAGGATAGAGAAAATTTAGGAAGCCCTTTTTTTTTTTTTTAAGTCATCTCCAGTTTATACATATTAACAGTATTGGAGGCAGGGACTTAAAGTGTGTGACCAGAGTGCTATGTGAGAACTGCTCGTTTCTAATTAATAATTAATATAATGGAGTAAAGTTTAACTTAAGAGAAAAAACACAGGTTCTTGGATGAACGGAAGAAACTTCCAGCATTAACCTAAAAAGTGCTCCTGTAATTGAATATCTTGCTAGTTCCAGTAACTATTCCTGGGTTCAAATATTTTAAAGCCAGCAATGCATTTTTTTTTTTTTAGGTTGTTTCCAGTTTTTGCTCTTTTTTTTTTCCTAACATCTTTATTGGAGTATAATTGCTTTACAATTGTGTGTTAGTTTCTGCTTTATAACAAAGTGAATCAGCTATACATATACATATATCCGCATATCTCTTCCCTCTTGCGTCTCCCTCCCTCCCACCCTCCCTATCCCACCCCTCTAGGTGGTCACAAAGCACCGAGCTGATCTCCCTGTGCTATGAGGCTGCTTCCCACTAGCTATCTATATTACATTTGGTAGTATATATGAGTCCATGCCACTCTCTCACTTTGTCCCAGCTTACCCTTCCCCCTCCCCACGCCTTCAAGTCCATTCTCTACGTCTGCATCTTTATTCCACTCCTGCCCCTAGGTTCTTCAGAACCATTTTTTTTTTTTTTTTTTTTTTAGATTCCATATATATGTGTTAGCATATGGTATTTGTTTTTCTCTTTCTGACTTACTTCACTCTGTATGACAGACTCTAGGTCCATCCACCTCACGACAAATAACTCAATTTTGTTTCTTTTTATGGCTGAGTAATATTCCACTGTATAGATGTGCCACATCTTCTTTATCCATTCATCTGCTGATGGACACTTAGGTTGCTTCCATGTCCTGGCTATTGTAAATAGAGCTGCAATGAACATTGTGGTACATGACTCTTTTTGAATTATGGTTTTCTCAGGGTATATGCCCAGTAGTGGGATCAGCAATATGTTTTTGAGGGGAAAATGTAACTTTAATAAAAAGTATAATGAGAAAATAAGTGGCCACTTCGAGGGGTATAACATCATAAATTTAAGTTTATTCCATTATCTTTAAGAATATATACCCAAGTTAATATTAACTTTGTCATATAAGTCAACTTCTGGATTATTTTAATTTTATTTTCCACCGAGAATCCACTGCTCCCCACCCCCAACCCATTGGAATGAGAGAACAAATAATAAAAAGTAGCACTTGAAAGAATTCTAGGACTCAGCTGAGGAGGGCACAGCTGAGCCACAACTCCACCGTGGGCCACTTGACCTTCCACTCCAGAAAGATAGAAGGTGTGAACAGAGTGCTTTGAGGTGGGCTCCTTTATTCCGAGCTTTGAGAAGCTTGAGGAGGTGGTTCACTGCATGAAAATAAACTCAATGTCTTTATGGTACCTTGGAACTTTGAAAGTAGCTGTATTTAACAACAAATAGCAGTTATGGGGGGGGAGTCAGAGACATACATACTGCCATACAAAGGTATCTCAGTGGGGGCTTGAAAAATAAATCTCAAGCCTCAAATTTTCTCTCCTCAAATGCTGAGCCTAAAGGAATAAATAGAGGTTCCATAATTATTCTACAAATTGTGTATTCTAAATCTCTTGGGTAATTATCACAACTAAAAATTACACATTACAATAATCACAACTAGCAAATTACCTGGAATTGCTTGCTCAGTAAATATCTTCAGTAACCAAAATTTGTACATCAAATGACTATGCATGAGTGCTATTTATAATGGAGTGCTTGCTAGCTTTGGCTGATGTGAAGACTTTGCTGATTTCTCTAATTTAATTTTCATCAGCACTACAGGTTTAAATGTAACCTGCCTCAGTATCTAAGCAAATGAATTGTCCTGTTTTTAGAATAAAGCAGTTAAATTGGTGACATCAAATACTATATTAAAATATATGCATATACATTTATAAGTTCCAAGAAAATATTAACTTATTCATCTGTTAATACTTGCTACCTTCATTAATTTTTTCCCATTATTAAATGCAAATTTTAGTGTCTTCTAAATGTTTTAGGAAGCAAGTAATTTAATAGTAGAATCCACTGATACTATAAAATGTCTGAGCTACTTCAGCTGGGCCAGCTGCATCCTGGAGTGTGATTGAAGGTATGTCTAGATGGAGACAGCTAACCATCTCCCTCTTGCCTCTTTCTGACCTTCCCTCCCAAAACAGAAGGACAGGGGAATGATTTTTATTGGTAGACTGTTGGGATTTGAACACTTTTTTCATCTTTTAGTCCTGGCTGTGAGCCTCTTGGAAACTCTGCGGGACCTGCACTGGTGACTCTGTCTGGGACTTTAATTTGGTATTTGGCACCTGCACATAATAAAACTTTCACTTAACTTTTTAGTTGACAGCTCTGAAGAGCACTGGTTCCTAACCTCTTTTGGCTCACAGACACCTTTAAAACTCTAGTAGAGACCTATGGATTCTTTTTTTTCCCCCAAAAAGCTGGATATAAGCTCATGAACAATTTTGCATAAGGCCAAGGAGGAATTAGTGAGACTAAGAAGCAAACTGGGAACTGTTTCAGCTGGAGAGGGCTGGATATGAGAAGGAAACAGAACCATTTAGGTGACTGCAAATCGTGTGTGTGTGTGTGTGTGTGTGTGTGTGTGTGTGTGTGTGTAGGTTGTGGTGAAGAATGAGGCTAGAGGCAGGGGCCAAACAATGACAAGCAGGAATCTGTGGGTGTGGGAGTTTCTCCTTGAGGTGTTGTATCACATTAGTGGCTTGCTTACAGGATTATCTTGAAAATTCTTCATATGATTCAGCTAGTTATTTTTGGCAAATTGCTTTTTTTATCATCTCTGATTCAGATATGTATGTTTCCCTTTATATATTTGAAGAAAACTGTTTCTATTCCCTCTTACAACCCAGGCAACCTCGTCATCTTACTCCAAACATCCCTGGCATCTTTCAGGATTCTGTCCTCGGTTACAGCTTTAAGGTGTCTTGCTGACAGAGGTGGAGTCCTGAGCTTGTCGTCATTCTGAAACATGTTTTTGAGTCAATGCTATTTTTAATTCTTACCTTTAGGAGTTTTAACAAGTTGCTGTTGTTGTTAGCACTAGGTTAGCTTAGAGTTGTGTCTAGCCATTCCCAAACAACAACACGCTGCAAAGGCACCTTCAAGCCGAGCAGTGGGCCAGGCCCAGCCTGTTTTAGGAAGTCCCCTGGCTGTTCACCGTACTACATGGGGTAGAGGAAGAAGACCATTTCATGTAAATGAATTCAGCGATGTGGTTAAGCACAACAAAGTTCTTTATAAAATGAAAATTAGAATTGTTCAGACCTGTCTTAATGTTTAATAAGTACTTAAAAGGCTAAATGACTAATTTGACTAGCCATTTGTTACAGGATTACTCATTTTTAACCTTTGAGTTCATTATCCTTTAAGTAGCTAAACATATTTTAAATAGTCTGTAATACACTGAAGTCTTAAAAATATGATATGCTTTCTCATTAAAAATAACTGTCTTTTTCCCCTTTTATAAGTATGGTATTTAATACAGTGATTAAATATCATTTAGTCTCCTGTACCTGGACTTTGCAAGCTATTAAAGTTATAGACTTTTTATGCGTTAATACTGGCTGCTGCTGCTTCTTATGTTATTTTCCTGGGTGTTTTAAAGATTACTTTTATTAATAACCCAATATTTCAGTGCCAAAGAGAGGGTAATCCTCTCTAAAATTTAGCTTTTAACCTGCTCAAGTCATGAGTGATTAAAAAAATTTCTTTTTGCATGAAAACTCATTAGTCACACATTCAGGAAGTCTAAATGTCTTAAATCTCTTCCCAGGATTTTTTTTAACATGTTGAGGTAGCATTCTCTCTCTCTCTCTAGGTACTTGAATAAGCCAAATGGGTCAACGTTATTTTCTCGTAAAGTACGCATTTGACTGTCTTTCACAAGTTGTTTTTGTATACGTTTACTAAATTTGATTTGTGCAGTAGTTTTCTAAAGCCCAAATTATGTCTTTATACTTGCTCTTTTTGTTTCTAGGCCAATACGCTATAATTGTAATTTCCCAGTAAGTCAGATCATATCAGGGATTTCTTTCAGAATTACCAGTAGATGTCCAAAGGATATTACTTGGCTCATAGTTTCGGATTGGGGTTAGTGGTTTCATGTATATTTTCTTTTCCTAGAAGTTTGTATGTAATTCGAGGTTTTTATCAACAGACCTGTTATCATCAGATAAGAGCTTGCCATTTAAAGAATTCTAAAGTTAATTTTTCTGTAAATTAAAAGTGTGAGTCTTGACAGTGAATCCCAGCCACTGTGATCCACCAGAATCATCTGCAGAGCTTTTAAAAGCGGCACCAGTGCCTGATACGCTCTGAGGCTCTGATTGGCTTGGCCTGGAGTGGGCCCTGCCAGAGGCAGGCTCTACGAGCTTCTCAGGTGATTCTGATGTGCAACTCACCTTGGGAACCACTGAGTGTTAGAAGGCACCTCGAGAGCCTCCTACTCAGTGGTTTTCAACCTTGGCTGTACAACGATGTCACTTGGGGAGCCCTAGGCAACTCTGATATACGGGTCCCACCCCCAGAAGTTTTGATTTAATTGTCCTAGGAGATTGCCTGGGGCATGGGCTTTGATAAAACAGCCAGGTGATTGTAACACAAAGGCACATGGAGAACCACTGGTCACAAACTCCTTTTTTTGTTTTTTTCAGATGAGGAATCTGAGGCTCATACCAAAGCGATTAAGTAACTTGTCCAAGATCCACAGGACAGAACCAGAATTCTGATCTTTGGACTTGGAGTCAAATGTTTTTACCAGGACATCCCATATTTTTATGGAAGTGTAGTTTTTGGTATGTCAGAAGTACCCACAAAATTATGTTCCTTGGCTACTTAGTCCAGAAAATGACAAATATTTTCTCTATTTTAACACTGGAAATGTGGAAGTTCATAGCCAAGATTCAGCCATTACCTCAGTTATGCCATAAGAGAAATTAAGAGCTAAGAATTAAGACACATTCGTGTATTCTAGAACTTGTGCACATTATCTGGAAGGAAATTAGGCAAAGAGATAATCCAACCGAAAATGCTTTAGGCCAGGTTAACCCCATGTCATTATTGCTGTAGCAGGAGGTATAGGTGATTGTGTTTATAACATGAGTCATTCTTTAAGAGAAGGTTGTGCAGGCCTGTACGGTTGGAGTTACAACTACAATATACATTACGAAGTGTACTTTATTAGTAACGTTAATAGCAAAGGTAAAGATTAGAGCAGTGGTTTAGAAATATAATTTCTAATGTCACAGAAGGGAAAAAGAAATATTGACAAAATATAGGCTAACTGTATAGTCTCATATATTTGAGAAACAAATGTGTATTTGATACTCTTAGGGCAGAGGGAAGGTGTTAAGGTGGCTGTTACTCTTTGGCCCACATCTGATTACCTGCCAAACACACAAACAAGCCTTTCACTGGGTGCACCTGTAGCCCCCATAACACCTGTACCTTCCTTTACTTACTACACTTGTTGTCTTTCTGTAGCCTGTAGCCTAGCACCTCCATGATCATAGGGTGTGTTTAAGAAGTATTTGTTGAATGAATGTTGGAGACTGTAAATTCTTAGGGTGGTGGTTTGCAAAATGTGATCTGCAGACATGCAGAATTAGCAGCAGCTCTTGGGAAACCTGCTGGAAAGGCAGATTTTCAGTCTCTACCACGGAGTTACTGAATCAGAGACTCTGGAAGTGGAGTTCAGTCATCAGTGATTTAAGAAGCCTCCAGATTTTCTGAAGTTCCCTGTTATGTGGTGAGGATTACCAAACCTTTTTGTATTCTTGGAAGGACCTAGAATAAAGAATAAGATGGTAGCATTTATAAAGCAATCATAGATGCCAGGTACTATGTTAGATGCTTTATAGATATTATTAGGGTGTTCAGTACTTAGTATCTCTATCAGTTTGCTTTTTGCTGCATAGAGAACCTAGTGGCTTAAGAGAATGATTATTATTTCTCATGACTCTTAGGCTTGACTGGATGGTTCCTGTGGTCTGGGCTACTCGGCTGAGGCTAGATGGCCTAGGATGGCCTCCCTTTGTGTGTCTGGGGCCTCAGCTGGATGGCTGGAGCTTCTTTTCATGTGTCTTTCATCCTCAAGGAGGATAGCCTGGGCATGATCACATGATTGCATAATGGTTCCCAGCATCAACAGAAGGGACCCACCAATTCACAGGAGCTTACAGCCCTGTTGCATTAACTAATGGCTCATTGGCCTAAGCAAGTCACATGACCAAGCCTTGATTAAAGGGGTGGAGGAAAAGATTTCCCCTCTTGTGGAAGGAGTGGTCACATCACAAAGGTACATGAATATAGGAATGAGGAATTCGTAGCTGCTTTGTGATTCAATAAATATTTGTCGACTTTTATTCTTATTAATATTAATGGTCTTATTAATCTTAATGGATTATTAATGGTCTAAAGGTACAAGATAGGTATACTTTGAAAACAAAAAGGACATTTTAAAAGAATTACCTTTGTGATTATTTGTTAGCATCTTGCTCTTTTTATAATGGAGAACTGTTTTATTCCTGCCTTCTACAGAAATAAGGTCTTTGTGGACATCATTTTAAAAAATTGTGGCTCTATAACAACAATGGGTACAATAAATGACATGTTCAAATTCTGAAATATTTCAGTATAGCATACTTCTTTTCTTTTAAAAATATGATTATATGGATGTGCATTTTGGAGTCTTGGTGAGGAGCTTCCTTGGAGTAGGTTTATCAGTTATAACAATAGCCTTAAGACTATATGCACCTGATTCCAAGTTGGTTGAGGGGAGGGGTGATTGGTGTAGACACCAATTCAAGGTATGTAGTAAAATCTCAGTTGCTAGGAGAACGTTTTTTCATGTGGTGCCACCTCAGACCTCAAAACTGAACGTTTGAAAGTATATTTGATTCTTGTTTGGATTATAGGGTGAATACATACTCATTATAGAAAATTTGGTAATGTGAGTATAAACAAAACAATAAAATAAATCACATGTATGTAATCTTACCACCCAGAGATAACAGAACACAAATATTATTTGTGATCAAACGCTGAAATACCTTTTATTTTTTTGATTATTCAAGTGTTTTAATTGTGGATGGGACTAGTCTGTATAAGATACTAAAGCTTCATGATGCAACTATTGCCTCATCTATTTAACAAATGTGTACCAATATGCCTATTTTACGTAGCTAATAAAAAATGGAAAGACTCTCAAGAGTTAGCTTTTTCATGCTTAAATGTTCTCTTTTATAACTTCTACATTAAATCCTTGTTTGTTTTTCCCTACCCTTTATTGTGTTTAATGTGTTTATTTTGTCAATTCCTTTTTGGTGTTTTTCTTTTTTTTTTCAATGTCTCAGTTGCGGGAACTGTTTTCTTTCTTTGTTCTTGCTCATTGTCACGTGTTCTTTCTCCCACTGCTATTCTTCTTTCCTACTTTTCCATCTTTATTACTCTGGTCATTTTTGTACATTTCATTTTTCCATCTAGTCATGTTGTTTATTAGACCTTGACAGATTAGCAACAAATAATCACCCTGGAGTTCTCATTTTATCTTTTACTATATATATATATAAAATCTTTCAAATATATATATATATAAAATCTTTCAAATATATATATATATAAAATCTTTCATATATATATATATATTTTTTTTTTTTTTTTTTTTTTTAAAGGAAGTGGGTGCTTCCTTGCTGCTTAGCCCTAGCACTATGTGGTACTCTTCTGAGGAGTCCAACTTAATCAATTTTTGGCTTTCTTGTGATGCCCTACCATCCCCCAAACAAAACGAAACCAAACCATAAATGCCTCCTTAAATTCCTGACCTCCCTACATACACACATTCACTAACAGTTAGGAGGTTTTGACATCTAGGCTGCAGCTTTTCATTTGAAACCTTGTATGTTTGCATAAAGTCATGTCACTCAAAATAAGCAGTACGGGGTGGGGGGGGATGGGGGGGAAGGGTAGTTCTTGGGTTAAAAGGGGAAGTTTCCTTTCTTACCCCTAATCTCAATCTCTAACATTTGGTTCTGACTACAGATGGGGAAAAAAAAGAGACTTAAATCCCCATTCAGCCTGCTCTTAGCCCCCAAGTAGTTTGCTTTGTGATAACATTTCTATTTTTATTGTGATCTGTAGGGTCAGATGTTTTGGTTAATGACTTGTAACGGGAGATCTGAAGGTTTTGCCTAGCACCTTATTTCTCTGAGTGTTTATAATGTAACATGCCAACATTTCAGATCTCTGGATAGGGTTAAATTTAATCATCCTTTAGTGAAACTTTGAAGGAAAGAAATTATTGTTGAACTCCATGTGCTTCTGTCTTGTTTTAGAGACAACAAAAACCAGACATGTTTAATTCATCTGAAGGCATTTTATTTTTATTTTTTAATGTATTTTAACTTTTGAATAGGTGATACATTCACATGAATAGATTTCAAACAGTGCTATGGAATATCTGTGTATTTTTAAAACTCCACTTTTTAAAAAAATTTAACTAGCACTTTACATCTCTTTGTTTAATATAACTAGTTTAAATTTGCATTTTTGAAAAGGAAATGTTTTATAATTTCCTGAGATTACTCTGGAGGTTAGCTTGTATCTTACAAAAACTAAATGTGTGCCTGCTTCTGATAATGGTGTCACCTTAAAATTTGGAATGACCAAAATGAGGTGGTCTGGATCTGCTTTTCACCTGGCACCTGAGCACAGCTCCACAATTAGCCCTTGCTGCACTTTTCCCATTGTAGTGGGTACAACCGGGGAACTGCCTTGCTCGAGCTTCAAAAGCTTGATGAAAAGGAAAAGGCTTCCACTTTGCATTATTTTTTCGGCTTCAATGTGCAGCGTTAGGGGATACCTGAGGAAAGATTCATACCAAGAAAATCCAGTTGTCCTGATATCTGAATTTATAAATTAGAAACTTAAATTAGGCCTAAGTTTACCTACAGTGTTTTGCCTATTTATATTAGAAATTCAGAAGCATTTTATGGGAAAACTGAATTTTTATTGAAATCTTGAGTTTATTATGTGAAATTGGTGGTTGGGTTTTTCAGTGGAAGGAAGATTTGTCATAAACAAATAGACAAAAGTATTATGATACCCACAATGGCAGGTTGAAAAAATGGTGAGACAGCTTTCTTTCTGATATTAACCTCAATTTATGGATTCTGGCAGTTTCACATTTAGCTTCAGGGGTGTTGAAAGATAACCTGAGGCATACTAAAATTTTTGAGAGTCGATTTGAGCAAAATCACTCTGAATCTGGCAGCATCCAATCTAGCAGAAAGAAAGGAGCTCCAAGGAGCTGTTCAGAAGGAAGGACTTCTACAGGCAGATGGGAGCAGGAACAAGGAGGTTATACTAGGCAAAAACAGTGGGTTGGTTATTACAAGGTTACTTTCCTTTGAGGGATGGCAGGGGTCTACCAGGCAGATGACCTAACTAGTGCTGATCAGGTGATTCCTGATTGACTAGTTTAAGATTCCATTCCTGGGAGAGCCAAAAACTGTAATTGTCTCAGTTTGATGATCTGGAATTTAGCATAAGTGACTCCACTTTGGGCCTGTTGTCTTGTTTTTAACAGGGGGTAAGCTTGGACTGGAAAGTAGCCAGTGGGGAGGTTATAAACTTACATTTCAGGGAGTGAATGTAAAGAAAAGAGCAGAAGTCTCTTTCTCCTTTACCCAGAGCATGGGGGGGAAATATATAGATATATATTTTTTACATACACACTCAGCACATGTCTATTCACATATTTATGGATAGCTATATCCCTTAGTTGGTAGTATATCCCTATATAATCTAAATAAGTAAATATTAAGAAGTGAAATCTTATGGTAGATACTCTTGAGTCTGGTTGCTTTGGCCCAACATTATGAGTTGAGAGTCATCCTTATTACTACATGTTGCTGCAGTTTGTTCATTTTCATTACTGTTTAGTGTTCCATTTTACGACTATTTCACACTTTATCCATCCTGCTATTGATGGTCATTTGAGTAGTTTTGGCTTTAGTGTAGTGCTGTGAAGGTTCTAGAACATGTCTTTTGGTGTACCATATGCATGTATTTCTGATGGATACACATACCAAAGAGTGAAATTGCCGAGTCCTAGGGTATGCATGGATTCTGTCTTAGTAGAATATATGTGTATATTTTTAACATATTTTAATATATTTATGTGGTATCTGTTATTAACTTTTTTGGTCATTTAAAAATGAGTTATGGCTGATTAATTGGTTAGTTCACAAGAAAGTATTGCCTATTTATATTGGGGGAAAATGTATGTGTGGTTTCATTTAGCTAGGAGTTTGAAGATTCAATTCTAGCCCCTAATTGGTCTGTGACATTGGTCCCGTCACAAACTTTTCAAGTTGCAATTCCATTTCTATAAATGAGAAGGTAGAAATAATTATATGATTTCTAAGGTACCTTCATCTCTACATATCTGTGATTATTTTGAAATGTCCTAAAAGACTATTATATAGGTATGCTTTTGTGATAGCTGCTAACTCAGGCAGAAAAAAACCAAACTACCCAGTAAGGTTAATGTCTGATTATATCATTTTCACAACAATTAAGTAGTATTGGGATATGCAGAAATCTATTTGGGTTTTTTAGTAAGCAGGGATGACTTTTAGTAATAGTCTAATTCAGCAGTCCCCAACCTTTTTGGACCAGGGACCAGTTTTGTGGAAGACAGTTTTTCCATGGACCAGGGTGGGGGAGATGGTTTCGGGATGATTCAAGTGCATTACATTTATTGTGCACTTTATTTCTATTATCATTACATTGTAATATATAATAAAATAATTATACATCTCACCATAATGCTGACAGGAGGCAGAGCTCAGGTGGTAATGTGAATGATGGGGAGCGGCTGTAAATACAGATGGAGCTTTGCTCGCTTGCCCACCACTCACCACCTGCTGTGTGGCCTGGTTCCTGAGAGGCCACAGACTGGTACCAGCCCATGGCTCGGGGGTTGGGGACGCCTGTCTGATTCACATAAGACCCATGTAAAGGAAGAAAAATCATTAGTTTAACATGGTAACAGTTATCACGAAGCTTAACAGAATACTTGAAATTAACTTACAGCACTAAATTTTACTCCAAATAATTTGATAACCTGGAATTTCATGTCCATAGAATCTTTGTGTTTTATGTTAAACTTTCATTCAAATCAAATGAATTAAGTGGGAATGGTTGTCTTCAGTCTTACTTTTAGGGTTGGCTTTGTATATTTTAATAGTCCATTCATTTTCCTCATGGCCTTTTCCCATGTGTAATCTGTATTTGCAGGTCATTTCCAGAGTTGGAAAAAAAAATCAGCTAATATTTCATAGGTGAATAATAACTACTTATTAGCAGTCCATATTATTTCATTTTTGTGAGAAGCTTCTTTTTCACTTTTTGTTTCATTTTTTTTTTCAAAGCTTGTAGTGTGTCCCCAGCTCAGTTCTTCAGCTGTGATTAGAGGCACGCGGAGGTACAGTGGGGTGAAACCTTTACGCTCTTCATGATTGGACCGCTCTTGACAGGGTTACCTGTGGAACTGGAGGTTATAGCAGGCATTTTAGTGAGTCTTTCAGGAAGTTAAATTTATCCAGTTTAAAGGAATACCCTTTTTGTTCTGAAATTATTCCCCTTTTGTTCTTGTGGTGTGAAAATATTTTTTAATGTCAAAAAGATGATAGGCTTGGTGTTAATGCCCTTTTGGTGAAATAAAGAGGAATCCGAGGTTAGTTTCCCCTATTTTTGTTGTTGAGCGTTGTTGAACATTTCAGTTTAAACATTTCAAGAAAATGTATTCTTTTAAATAAAAGCATCTAGGAACCAGCCATGTATAGGACACCTTCCTCCAGCACCCCTTTTATATTGAGAAGGCCAGCTTCTCTGCATCAGTTTTTCAGAGCCCCTTCGTTAACTTTATCCTTGATTTAGTACTCCTCACTGGCCTCTCGAGAGCGCTGGGCACGCTGAGGTGCTCTGCCGAGAGTCTCCCGCTGCCTTTCCATTTCCTCTTCTCAGGTGCCAGAATGGAGCAGCGTCTCCCTTAGGCTTCCGCAGCTGCTCCTTTCCACTTCCCACACTCCTGGCCTTGTTCCAGCCTCTGGCGTTGCGTTCATCACTCCACCACGGGCTGTGCCAAGATATTTCTCTCCCTGATTAGAGGTTCTCATGATAAAATCAGTTAGCCTGGCCTGATTGACGTTTTCCAGGGATATTTATGCTGGTGGGTAGGCAGGCAGGCCCTGATTGCTCTTTAATTATTAAGTTACAAGGAGATACATAGCAGTGGGAAAACTCAGTTCTAGGAGGAAATAGCACCTTAGTGGCATTTGGAGAAGATACTTTTTGTTTCTCAGCTGGTGGGTCTGACATCCCGCCCCCCCCCCCCACCTTGCTGTTCTTAAGGAGGTGGAACCAAACATAGCAGATGAATTCCTTGCATTTAGGGATCTCAAAGGTTAATGGTGATAGAGGGAGATTATTGAAGGGAGAACTGGTCTTTCTCAAGAGTAGGCATAGGTGAGCCACACTTAGGCTGATCCAGTGATGTGTGTGGTCGTCTTCTATTTCCTGTAGTAGGAGGAAGCAAGCCCGCTCCCTGACCTCTGACAGTGTGTTAACCAATCAGAAGAATTTAGTTCTTCTCCCAGGGTAGAGATGAGTGGGGTGAGCTGGGGTGTGGTGATGAGGTTATTATCAGTCTGATGTTGATATTTACAAATGTGAAAAGTACAGGCTGTCCCAGGTTGGGGCCATCAAGGACTTAGGGGTGAGTTCTTTAGGGTTATTGAGCAAGAGGGATGAGAAATGAAAGTCCCATCAGCAATTAACCTTGACGTCTGTCCTCGAAGAGAAGCTGAATCACTCTAAAACAATGATGTTCCAGCCCAGTAACGATGACTGTGACTCCCAGCGTGTTGACAGCATCAGGGGAGGGACTGATGGATAGTATGTGGTGTGGGACAACAGAGTGGAATCTCTTTGCAGATTCCACTTTAAGAAGGTATTTAGATCTTGAGGCTGCCTTAGATGCAGTTTTACCTAGAGGCAGAACAATGAAAAATAAAGTACCTCTTGAGTTTCCTGCTAACCCTGTGCTTTTCAGATATTAAACATGCACATGAATCACCTGGGGGGCTTATCAAAGTGCAGATTCTGAGTCAGCAGTTCTGGGATGGGGCCTGAGGGTCCGCATTTTTGACAAGCTGTGGGGTGACATTTAAGCTGCTGGTTCAAGGACTGGATTTTGAGTATAACTGTTAGATAGCAATATTTATTTTTGTTCTTGCCCTGGGTCTTGACTGCGGAACTGAAGCTCACTATTATCATTCATTCTTCTTCATGTTTAGTCTTCCTTTACACTTGACTATGAAAATGCTATTCACAGTGAAGAAGATAATACTTTATTATTCCTGGTGGTATGTATAGTATGTGTATTATGGGAAGAACAGTGATTAGTAATAGATATTAATAGGATCCAAATTAAATCCACCAACCAACCTACTGGAAATTCTTTCTGATCAGAAACCAAATGCTAGGCTACGCATTGCTATTTGCAGACATCTCCATGCAGTACCATATTCACATGTGTGTTATACTAAACAGATGTCCGAGAAACAGATTTTTGTGACAGATTTTGACACAGGAAACGCGTCAGGCTCCATAAAACTTAATGGAAAATGTATTGCTTAACTACAGTCCATTTTTTTTTTTTTTTTTACTGTCCATTTTTAAAGAACGTATTGCAGTGCTTTCAGTGGAATCAAATGGGTCTTATACTTGAGAGCCTTGGCAGTCTCCCTACCCAGAGAATTCACTCTGAGAATGTCACCTGGTGATGGTACTTGATGGGTTATTGATAATGTTGTGTTTGGGGTTGGAGTTGGTCAGCTCAGCGTTCTACTTTAGATCATGGAAAAAGGATATATTTCTTTACTACACTAAATATTTATCTGCTGAATCATTTCTGGAAGTGAGGGAATTACTGTGGTATTTTGAAATGGAAGCACATCTTTTCAGATGTGCATTCGCAATGTGATCTCTGAGTCGGTTTCAAATGGTAATACACCAGGGGCAGAGAGCTTGCCAAAGGAGAACATCTGCTTCTGAGACATAGGCTTCTGGAGCATTCCTCTCTGAGAGCTTTTCTTTTGCTTGTTTTCTTAATTTGTTAAATCTAGATTATATTCTATTAAGGACACAGGGAAGAAACCCTCAAAATTCAGTTACTATCTTACAACAGAGAAGTCTTCAATGAAAGCTTTTAAATTTGGATGAAGATCTAAGAACTCCTAGTTATTCAGCTATAGCTTGTGATGCATTTTATTGAAAGTGGTGTTCTTTTTCAAACTCCCCCTGGAGATAGTGCTCCCTTGTGGAGTCATGGTTGGCTATGTAGGCTACCGCATCCTTGAGCAGCCTGAGTAGGTGGTGGGACTGTGCTGGTATAATGGGCAGGCCTGCAGAGCGAGGTGATTTAGTGTCTGCAGTGTGGTCTTGCTGCCCTTGCAGTCTCTTCCGTGAATACAGATCACTTCTGACCCTGCAGTCTGTCATATGGCCAGGCTGATCTACACCCACATACATTTGTCTACCAGCCTTGCTGCTTTTATCTGGCACGCTCTTTACCCTTTACCCTGCTTCTCTGAACCCTTTTTAAGAGGCCCAGAGTTGAATACACTCTCCCCTGGGCTCCTGTGTTGCTGAAGCACCTTGAATGTACTTCATTTGTGCAGTTACACTGCATTGTAGCTGTGTGTTTTTATATCTGATTACCCACTTAGATTATAAACGCCTGGAGGGTCATCTCATTATCCCCATTGCCTAGTGTAGTGGCAGATCATAACAGAGCCTCAAAAAATATTTACTGAGTGAATAAACTTTATTTTAAAGTCACTGGAACTTCATATATGCAGATCACAATTTTTATGCATATAAAATTATTCCGAAAAACAGGGAGAACTGACTTTTGTGCAAGTAAGCTAGACTTTTAGAGAAGCAGCGAGCTCCATCGTAAGTAAGATATGCCAGAAAATGAAAAGATTAATTGGTGCTGCTTTTACAGTCTGATCTTTGTGGATTATTTGTAGCTTTTCTTTCTCTTAGTATTTGATTCCTTAAGAAATACTTCATTAAGCAGGAAATAATTAAGCAGGAAATAAAATGTTCATAAGTTAATACATGATCCTTTGCTCATCATTCTAAAATTTAACTGAAATATTAAAAATGGTTTCTTTTTAAATATTTGGGTATTCTTATTTCTATTAAGCTTTAAATGATAGGTATCACCAGGAGAGGAATAATGATTGATTCTCATGCTAAGTGTATACATTGAATCTTACAAGTCTTGGGTATAGCAATATATCTGTTGAATAACCATTTCAGTAAATTTATTTACATGGATAGACAGGTACAATAATCTGTTCAACAGTATCTTTAAATGTCTTCTCAAGATTATTATAGTGATGGTATAGGTACAGCTGGAAGCCAAAAGAATTATGCTTAAAAAAAAATCAGTGTGTACACTTCAGTGTTGATAAGTAAGGGATTCTTAATAGTGCTTGACTTTTTTTTTCTTTTAATAGATCTTTAATGGAGTAAATTGCTTCACAATACTGTGTTAGTTTCTGTTGTACACCAAAGTGAATCAGCCATATGTATACATATGTCCCCTCCCTCTTAAACCTCCCTCCCATCCTCCCTATCCCACCCCTCTAGGTCATCGCAAAGCACCGAGTTGATCTCCCTGTGCTATGCTGCTGCTTCCCACTAGCCATCTATTTTACATTTGGTCGTGTATATATGTCGATGCTACTCTCACTTCTCCCCAGCTTCCCCCTCCCACCCCGTGTCCTCAAGTGTATTCTCTATGTCTACATCTTTATTCCTACCCTGCAACTAGGTTCATCAGTACCATTTTTTTTAAAGATTCCATATATATGCATTAGTATATGGTATTTGTTTTTCTCTTTCTGACTCACTTCACTCTGTATGACAGACTCTAGGTCCATCCGCCTCACTACAAATAACTCAATTTCATTTCTTTTTAAGGCTGAGTAATATTCCATTGTAATATGTGCCACATCTTCTTTATCCAGTCATCTGTTGATGGACACTTAGGTTGCTTCCATGTCCTGGCTATTGTAAATAGTGCTGCAGTGAACATTGTGGTACATGTCTCTTTTTAAATTATGGTTTTCTCAGGGTCTATGCCCAGTAGTGGGATTGCTGGGTTATATGGTAGTTCTATTTTTAGTTTTTTAAGAAACCTTCATACTGTTTTCCATAGTTGCTGTATCAATTTACATTCCCACCAACAGTGTGGGAGAGTTCCCTTTTCACCACACCCTTTCCAGCATTTATTATTTCTAGATTTTTTGATAATGGCCGTTCTGACCAGCATGAGGTGATGCCTCATTGTAGTTTTGATCTGCATTTCTCTAATAATTAGTGATGTTGAGCATCTTTTCATGTGCCTCTTGGTCATCTGTATGTCTTCCTTGGTGAAATGTCTATTTAGGTCTTCCGCCCATTTTTTAATTGGATTGTTTGGTTTTTTGATATTGAGCTCCATGAGCTATTTGTAGATTTTGGAGATTAACCCTTTGTCTGTTGTTTCATTTGCAAATATTTTTTCCCATTCTGAGGGTTGTCTTTTTGTCTTGTTTATGGTTTCCTTTGCTGTGCAAAAGCTTTTAAGTTTAATTAAGTCCCATTTGTTTATTTTTGTTTTCATTTCTGTTACTCTAGGAGGTGGGTCACAAAAGATCTTAATGTGGTTTATGTCAAAGAGTGTTTTTCCTATGTTTTCCTCTAAGAGTTTTATAGTGTCTGGTCTTACATTTAGGTCTCTAATCCATTTGGAGTTTATTTTTGGGTAAGGTGTTAGGTAGTGTCCTAATTTCATTCTTTTACATGTAGCTGTCCAGCTTTCCCAGCACCACTTACTGAAGAGGCTGTCTTTTCTCTGTTGTATGTTCTTGCCTCTTTTGTCATAAATTAGGTGACCATATGTGTGTGGGTTTATCTCTGGGCATTCTATCCTGTACCACTGATCTATATATCTGTTTTTGTGCCAGTACCATACTGTCTTGATTACTGTAGCTTTGTGGCATAGTTTGAAGTTGGGGAGCCTGATTCCTCCAACTCTGTTTTTCTTTTTCAAGATTGCTTTGGCTATTAGGGGTCTTTTGTGTTTCCATACGAATTGTAAGGTTAGGTACAATTTTCCTAGACTGAACCAGGAAGAATTAGAAAATATAAACAGACCTATCACAAGTAATGAAATTGAAACCGTAATGAAAAATCTTCCAACAGACAAAAGTCCAGGACCAGATGGCTTCACAGGCGAATGCTATCAAACATTTAGAGAAGAGCTAACACCAATACTTCTCAAACTCTTCCAAAAAATTGCAGAGGGAGAAACACTCCCAAATTCATTCTACGAAGTCACCATCACCCTGGTATCAAAACCAGAAAAAGATATCACACAAAAAAATTGTAGACCAATATCACTGATGAACATAGATGCAAAAATCCTGAACAAAATACTAGCAAACAGAATCCAACAACACATTAAAAGGATCATACACCATGATCAAGTGGGATTTATCCCAGGGATGCAAGGATTCTTCAATATACGCAAATCAATCAATGTGATACACCACATTAACAAATTAAGGAATAAAAACCATATGATCATCTCTATAGATGCAGAAAAAGCTTTTGACAAAATTCAACACCCAGTTATGATAAAACCTCTCCAGAAAATGTGCATAGAGGGAACTTACCTCAACATAATAAAGGCCTTATATGACAAACCCACAGCAAGCATCATACTCAGTGGTGAAAAACTGAAAGCATTTCCACTAAGATCAGGAACAAGACAAGGATGTCCACTCTTGCCATTCTTATTCAGCATAGTTTTGGAAGTTTTAGCCACGGCAGTCAGAGAAGAAAAAGAAATAAAAGGAATACAAATTGGAAAAGAAGTAAAACTGTCACTGTTTGCAGATATGATACTATATATAGAAAATCCTAAAGATGCAACCAGAAAACTTCTAGAACTAATCAGTGAATTTGGTAAGGTTGCAGGATACAAAATTAATGCATCTAAATCTCTGGCATTCCTAGACACCAACAATGAAAAATCAGAAAAAAAAATTAAGGAAACACTCCCATTTACCATTACAACAAAAAGAATAAAATGCCTAGGAATAAACCTGCCTAAGGAGGCAAAAGACTTGTACTCAGAAAACTATAAAACACTGATGAAAGAAATCAAAGATGACATAAACAGGTGGAGAAATATACCATGTTCTTGGATTGAAAGAATTAATATTATGAAAATGACTATACTACCCAAAGCAATTGACTTTTAAACAGAGTCCTCAGTGATTAGAACTAGACAAGCCAAAATCCAGGATGATTTCTTATCTAGACATATTTCAAATCTAGTTATGTTAAGTCGTATTTAGAAAATGTGATTTAAATGGCAGCTCAATTAAAAGACTGCTATACAGTCTATAAACATTTCAGGTCTTTGCTTACATTTTATGTACATATAATATTAAGGGTATTCTCTACCTTTGAGCATTTAAGACTTGTAGAAATTAAGTCTGTTGTCGGTATAAATCAGTGGATTTTTTTTTAATATCTTTTTTAAACATCTTTATTTGCTTTACAATGGTGTGTTAGTTTCTGCTGTATAACAAAGTGAATCAGCTGTATGTATACATATATCCCCATATCCCCTCCCTCTTGTGTGTCCCTCCCACCCTTCCTATCCCACCCCTCTAGGGGGACACAAAGCACCAAGCTGATCTCCCTGTGCTATGCAGCTGCTTCGCACTAGCTATCTTATTTTACATTTTGTAGTGTATATATGTCAATGCTACTCTCTCACTTCGTCCCAGCTTACACTTCCCCGTCCCTCTGTCCTCAAGTCCATTCTCTATGTCTGCGTCTTTATTCCTGTCCTGCCCCTAGGTTCTTCAGAACCTTTTTATTTATTTTTTTTAGATTCCATATATATGTGTTAGCATACGGTATTTTTCTCTTTCTGACTTACTTCTCTCTGTATGACAATCTCTAGGTCCATCCACCTCACTGCAAATAATCAGTTTCGTTTCTTTTTATGGCTGAGTAATATTCCATTGTAATATGTGCCACATCTTTATCCAGTCATTTGTCGATGGACACTTAGGTTGCTTCCATGTCCTGGCTATTGTAAATAGAGCTGCAATGAACATTGTGGTACATGACTTTTTTTGAATTATGGTTTTCTCAGGGTATACGCCCAGTAGTGGGATTGCTAGGTCGTATGATAGTTCTATTTTTAGTTTTTTAAGGAACCTCCATACTGTTCTCCATAGTGGCTGTATCAATTTACATTCCCACCAACAGTGCAAGAGGGTTCCCTTTTCTCCACACCCTCTCCAGCATTTATTGTTTGTAGAGTTTTTGATGATGGCCATTCTGACTGGTGTGCGGTGATATCTCATTGTAATTTTGATTTGCATTTCTCAGTGGATTAACCTAATGGTATTTTCACAGTTCAGTTCATTGTATGCTTATCTAAATAAGTATGTTCTGGAAATTAAATTCCTTCTGATGCAAATCTGCGTTAGACTACTTTCCAGTTAGTATAGTCCGGATTTCTTCTAAAAACCTCTTTTGGTTAGTTTGTTTTAGTATCTGAGAAAATACAGAAGATGTAAATTTTATAATTTCCAGTGTAAAAATGCTTTAAGTAGGAAGACT
Organism: Balaenoptera musculus; assembly: GCF_009873245.2. NCBI lineage: Eukaryota > Metazoa > Chordata > Mammalia > Artiodactyla > Balaenopteridae > Balaenoptera > Balaenoptera musculus. The sequence goes on from NC_045788.1 coordinate 92,049,355, forward strand.
AGTTTTAAATAGTGTTTGATCCTTTATCTTTAAGTTATTTACTTATTCATATTGACAGAGAGAAGAGGGCCCTAGCCTTTCAACTGCTACTATTGATGACAATAATGATAATGATAGTAAGCTAGTAGCACTAATAATACTAGTAATAATGATAAAAATTTATCAAATGCTTGCTGTGTGTCAGTTTCCTAAGCCAATTATTTACTGCTGTGTATCAAACCACATAAAACTTAGAGGCTTAATTTACCAACAACTATTATTTGTTATGATTTTGTGGGTTGGCTTCTATTTTATGTTGTGTTGGCTGGGGTGTTGGGCCTCCCTCACATGCCTAGCGCTTGTTGCTTCCTTGCAGCTGGGGACTCACTAGGGCCTTTCTGCATGACTGCTTGGGCTTCCTCACAGCATGACCACTAAATTCCAAGATCATTTTCCAAGATGCAAAGGCAGAAACCACAGATCTTTTAGGGCCTAGCCTCAGAATTTACACGGTATAATTTCTACCACATTCTACTGGTCAAAGCAACGCACAGCCTAGCCCAGGTACAAGGGGAGGGGGAATAGACTCCACTGCATGATGGGAAGAGTGGCAAAGAATTTTTGGCCATCTGTAATCCTCCACGAATTCTTTTTTTTTCTTTTTTGTATTGGCGGGATTGAAGTGTTATATGGGTACTGACAAAGTCAAAGTCGGATTAATTGGTTTTTTTTTTTTTAATTTTATTTATTTATTTATTTATGGCTGTGTTGGGTCTTCGTTTCTGTGCGAGGGCTTTCTCCAGTTGCGGCAAGTGGGGGCCACTCTTCATCGCGGTTCGCGGGCCTCTCTTGTTGCGGAGCACAAGCTCTAGACGCGCAGGCTCAGCAATTGTGGCTCACGGGCCTAGTCCCTCCACGGCATGTGGGATCTTCCCAGGCCAGGGCTCGAACCCGTGTCCCCTGCATTGGCAGGCAGATTCTCAACCACTGCACCACCAGGGAAGCCCCTCCACGAATTCTTTAAGTACTGTTGTAATTCATGTTTTGGAGATGAAGGAACTACGGCTTAGAGGGTAACTTCGTACCCAAAGTCATTCAGTTACTAAGTGGTTTAAGCTCAAGTTTAGATTAATTTGACTCTAGAGCTGGAGTTTAAACTTGAAATATTTGGCCTTCAGGGTGTGGGCAGATTAGATATGTTTGTCTTTCTACTCCAAAGCCAGTGTCTAAGGGTGGTCTTATTGATGTGTGGCTTATTTCATTTGCAGACTAAAATAGTAAAGGGATTTGATTCATGTTATTGATCAGCCATCATGTGGTAAACATTACAGTCTCCCTAAATTAAGATATTTCTAAACTCTCAGTTGAGATGAAAGTTAAAATTCTTAGACGTGATAATGTCCTATGCTTACTATTAGCACATTTCCTTACCAAGGACAAATAAATAAAATCAACTTTTTAAACCATAAATTTCCCACTGAGCATACTCTGCTTTAGTAGTCTACGTTTTTCATATGTTCTAATGTTTACTTTTCATTAACATGAAAAACAGAGTTTTTAAGTTGCCTTTTATTATTTTGTTGTTATTTCTGCTGCTTTGTGGTTTTGATTTGAAAGACAGTGTTATTCAGGGATTTTCTTTTGTTGAAAAGGAAAGAAAAAGTCAGAGATGCCTATATGGTAATAAACAAAATAAAAATTAAGGCTTCCAAATATACTAATGAATTTTTATACTTACTATAATTTCAATTTTCAATGTTAGATTTTTCTATCCTGACTTTAGGATTTCTGCAGTCTCAGATTGAGGAAAGTCTGTACACTGAAAATATTTTATAGCAGCTTGTACTTCGTATTGATTTTTAGGTTGTGAAATGGATTCATAATTTTTGCCTAAAGCATATGGGCTTTTTAGTGCCTGAGCTGTCTAGTCACCTCCTACCAGCCAGAAATAAAAGTGATGACAGCCTCATGGAATGTTATGGGACCTCAAATTATGTACCCACAGTCTCCTCATTTTATAGAGGACAAAAGTTTGGATAAGAGAAGCTTTCGGCTCTTTTCTTATCATGGAGTAATGAGACAGGCGGAGCTGTGTCTAGACCCCTGTGCTCCCAGTGCCATGCTTTCCTCTACCATATCCCAGTACTTCCTTCCTGAGGCTTGATATTGGAAATGTAGAAACCAATTGTCTACAAGGTCCTGCCGCCACCACTCGGCTACAGAATAAGCTACATCCAATTTAACTTTAGCCAGTTTAAGAAAATCTTAAACCTTTTTTCAAATTTAAAAAATATACCCGTTGTTGCTACATTCAGAAAGTTTAAGAAGTTTCTAGTGGTCCAGGGAAATTGTACTGCTAACAACTATTACAGCCATGTTTTTCTATGATTATTTTACCTTTTTTGCATTTTGAAAGAAAAAAAAAATTCCAATTTTGAAAGAAAAGTAAGTCAGTCTTTACTGCTTAAAAAAACCTAGCATTTCTTTCTGAGGCTGCAGACATCTAAATTAGCCCACTTGTCTTGAACCACTATCATATGTCATATCTGTATCGGGTATGCTGAAGGGAAAATGTGGGTTACTCTGGTCATATGTCACTATACATTTCTTTTATGCTGTTGTATGACAAAGAATATATGTGATGTGCTAATTTATCTATAATAACTATCAGGGACTCTCTTGTTCCTAAAAATAATTCAACTTGAATTGTGGTTTTTTTTTTTTAGGAGATTATTGTAAAGGTAAGAGATAATGTCACCAACTAGCTTTGAGGATAATGAGATGTAAGCAGAATTGGATGATTCCTCATTCAGTTTATCAGTTACTGGACTCTTTGACCTTTGTATTCCCTGCTTTATATCCTAAAAAAGTGAAATTATACTATGTGCCATCGGTGAATGTTCTATGGTGGAAGGGCTAATACTTTGTAGAAAATTGGGACTCAGTGGTCAAGTAAAAGGTTTGGGGTGACTGCACCAGAAATGCCTTCTGGACTTGAAAGCCAAGCCTGGGAACCTGGGTGCCACTGGGGCCTGTCAGAGGATGGGCTGTTGCAGTGGGTGTGGAAATCTAGTCACTCTCTCTGCTTCAGGCACATTGCAGGTTTGCCTGAGAAGGTCAGTATGATGGCTTGTCAATAATATTTTTGAAAATAGGAATATTTAAAGAAAAAAAATAGAAAAACCATTTATAAACTATCCAGAGATTACTACTGTTTATGTCTTTTTGTGTATATTCTATATTTGTTTTCTGTTTGTCTGTAGTGTGATATTTAGCTTTTTAATAGAACTAAGACAGTACTGGGCATACTATTTATTGTCTTGCCTTTTTCATGTCACACTTTTATTGAGCACATTTGTGTGTGTGCATGCATACACACACACACACTCTGTGTTATAATGTGGTATCCATGTCAGATTATACCAAAAATAAATGAGAATTGCTTGGCCAAATTATGTTTATTTTTATATTTGCCTCAACCGTTTGAATAAAGTAATTTTAACCCCAGGGAAGAGGTGGAATAAATGTCATGATTTTAGTTTTCTTGTCAGTAATGCAGAACATGAGCACCAGAGAGTGAGCTTCCTCTTTGCTCTGTGGTTCATTTGTTTTTCACTTGTTCCATTCCTGGGGAGCAGGGTTGAAGTGGGACAAAGGTATCAATGAGGAAAATTTCCAGAGTCAAAAGGAGGAAGTAACTGTCAGGGAACAGGTAATGTGATGGAAACTATGTTTACGCTTCCTCAGAAAGTATGACAAATGTGTTCAGTTTACTGAGATTCTGGAAACTTCACATGGGGCATACAGCATTAATTTCCTTTCATTGCTGTTGTTATATTTTGCAATTAACAAAGAAAAAATAGAGAGGGAGAGAAAAGATACTACAACTCACAGAGCAAAGATTTTTGTTTTTTCTTATTTAGAGTCAAACACTAGATTTTTAATTCTCTCTTAAAGCAGCTTTTGGTAAAATTCCTTTTCATCAAAGTTTGGAAAGTTGATGCTTCACTATGTAGTGTTTCTGTAAACTGTTCTTATGTACTGCTCGTATCGATCTGTTCATTAGCACTGTTTGGGTCAGGAAATTCTTATGTGTTTTTTCTTTAAATATTTTACTGGTCATTGACATTAACATTTATTGGGTATCTATTATGTGTAAGAAGCTGTTACAGGTATAATAAGGCTTTTTCTTCCCCAACAAAGACTTTTGCTCTGATTGAGGTGAAGTGCAATATGTATATACAATAACTGCGGTACTCTTCAGAGAGAACGTCCTGCCGCTGCAGGTAACGTGAAGTGGTGGCATTTAATAGCCTGATAGATGACATCCTGGAAGGGGGATGGAAAAGATACCGTGGACGTACTTTGACATAAAACTGGTGCAGGTGAAAGTTCAACAGGCTGAGACATTGGGACTTTGAATCAGTAAGGAGGAAGATATGGCTTAACCCGAGGTTAAGAGCCGGAGAGGTCAGGAAGAGCAGGAGGCCATTCAAATGCTCGAGGAGAGAACAGAGAAGTGGTGTGAGAAATGGTGGAAGGTAGCTTGGTCCCATGGACAGGAGAAATCCTCGAAGAAAATATTGTAGGAAAAATTTGAACCATATTCTAATGAGTAGAAGTGAAAGCTATCTCTGAAGTGTAAATGTGACAAAAAATAAAAATACTGGACTGGGGAATGTAGCAAGTAAAAGTAATTAAGAATTTTCATTAGAAGCAATAAGTACTGACTTAATTGACGTAATTCAGATTGCTACTTCACTGTATGTAATTTTTCTTATGGCGATCTACTGGGAATTGCAAAGAACAAAAATGAATCTAGATTTTTAAAAAAATTGTTTCAGGGTCAAGTTTGTCTATTTGATGATGAGACTCTTCTTTTATCAAAGTACCCCAGGTCATAAAAGTATAGTTTAAACTTCCAGTGTTTCTTTTTCTTTTGAAAAAGAACCTATCAAAGAAACTCAAAGAAAACAAAGTTCTACTATGATTACTTCTGGCTGCTTCTATTTGAATCGTTGCAATGGCAACTTTCCACATGGTTCACAGAATTTTTATTGTATTGATATTTTATCTTAAATAGAAATGAAGGAATAGTTTTTTCTTTTCTCTCTCAAGTAATAGACTGGTCTACATTTTTAAGGTTTATTTTATAAAAGGATACTTGTTACAGATTAGGTTTAAAAATCAAAAGAAGTCCAACACTGAAGACAAAAGTGTTTTCTTTATTGAAGTAGATATTGTTAAACTTTTAAACCAGATGAAAGTACGAGTGATCATATCATACTGTCATAGTTTCTCATAATAAATTTTCCATATAAAATTATTTGTTGAAATCATCAAAGGGATAATCCTACTCTGCATTGCTGCAAAGTTTAAATAGCTAACATTTAAAAAGATTATTTGGGAAGTTTTATTGAATGTACTGAGATAAGGCTTATTGTAGTCCTTTTCTTCATCCAAACTGCTGTCATAATCGTAGGAAATTTCAAAATCCCCATGAAAGACCCCATTCACCCTTGGAGTTTTCTAATTCCTCGCCTAATTCATCTTCACTGTACCGTTCCTACCCATTGCAGGGCCATTTTCTGGTCAGAACTGCATCCATCACCCCCAAAATTGTAGACTCCTCTGTCTCTCTCACTGATTACCACCTTTGTTCTGCTTCTATCTCAGTTTTATTCCCACTATGTTGTTCTATACCTTTGGCAATCCCTAAGCCCCTTAAATTCATTAAGAGTAGGATTGTGTCATCTTCACCTTTGTATCATCAGTGCCTACCTAGACATAGTCTAGTAGACACTCAGTCAAGATATGCAGAATAAATGAATGGATTAATCAAATATTCGCCCATTGTTTGCTGTGGAATTATAAGAGGCCACCATGACAATTGATGATCTTAATAAGGTGAGAATGATGGCCTTAAGATGGCCATCAGTTTAAGTAACAATAGTATTATATGGGGAAACAAAGAAAGACTACTAGGATATTTATACTTTTAAACAGAGGTGGCAGGTAGAGTTAATAATAACTCTTATTTATTGAGAGTTTTAAAAATTAGTTGTGTTAGGCTCTTACCTTCATATCTTATTTACTCCTCACAACAACTTAGTGAGACAGGCATTTCTATTTAAAACTTTTAGAGATGAGGAAACTGATACAGAGGGAGAGGTTTAGTAACTTGTTCAAGACTACCAGCAGAGTAAGGATATGAACCCAACATGCACTATCAAATTTCAGGGCCAATCTCTTTAATACACAGCAGTTGAAGAATTAGACAGTATATCTTTTGAATATCTCCTGGGAACTTGTCAAAGGATATTACATTTGAATGTGATAGGAACATTTCATGTTTTAGTTGGGTTTAGGTAAGGCATTTGTAAATTGTCCATTCAAAACTGTTTATTTTAGAAAGCAAATTTATTTACCCTGAGTGCATCATTCTTATTTTGTAAGATGGCCTGCTGCTCTTAATAGACCGTTGTGGGCAACACGTTTGAGAGTATACTGCAGAGATCAAAGGATGCCCAGGGTTCATCTTTCCCAGCCACAATTTTGCACTTGGTCTCCCTAGCCTTGTTAGTGGTGGATGATTTGTCCTTTAAGAAAGGAAAAAGACCTTCCTTGGTTACCTATTTTAGTGCAGCTTTTGGACTGACATAGTTTGCTAAATTCTTTTAAAGTGAGCAGTTCAATGGAGTAACATGGAGCAGCTTAAAAAATTGTCCTACTGCCTGTGTCTCAGGTTAGAACGTTTCTGTTCACACTTTACTTCTCTTATGACTTGGGGTAGACTCTGAGTCTTCATTGGGATTTGGACTATTAAGATCTGCTTCGTATTCCTTGTAAATTGGTGCAGTCACTATGGAAAATAGTATGGAGGTTCCTTAAAAAATTAAAAATAGAGTTGCCGTATGATCCAGCAATCCCACTCCTGGGCATATATCTGGAGAAAACCATAATTTGAAAAGATACATGTACCCCAGTGTTCATTGCAACACTATTTACAATAGCCAAGACATGGAAGCAACCTAAATGTCCATCAACAGATGAAGGGATAAAGAAGATCTGGTATATATACACAATGGAATACTACTCAGCCATAGAAAAGAATGAAACAATGCTATTTGCAGCAGCATGGATGGACCTAGAAATTATCATACTAAGTGAAGTAAGTCAGAGAAAGACAAATACCGTATGATATCACTTATATGTGGAATCTAAAATATGGCACAAGTGAACTTATTTACGAAACAGAAAGAGACTCACAGACATAGAAAACAAACTTACGGTTACCAAAGGGGAAAGGGGGTTGGGGAGGGATAAACTAGAGTTTGGGATTAGCATATACAAGCTACTATATATAAAATAGATGAACAACAAGGTCCTACTGTATATATAGCACAGGGAACTAGATTCAATATCCTGTCATAAACCATAATGGAAAAGAGTATGAAAAAGAATGTGTATATATATGTATAACTGAATCACTTTGCTGTACACCAGAAACTAACACAATATTGTAAATGAACTATACTTCAGTTGAAAAAAAAATCTGCCTCGTATTCCTCTTAGATGTATGGAAAACTTTAAAGCACTTAGGCAAGAGAATGGATAAGATCCAGTTTTATTTAAGACTCTCAGGAGTCATCTTAATAATAGTCTCTATTCCCAAGAGGGGGAAATGAAAGGCAAGGCTTGCATCAGCCTAGTATCCTCACTTTCTTAGGAATCAAAATGTTCCCAAGGTCAAAAACAGTGTGAAGTAACGCCCTAAACCCATCTTGGAAGGCACTACATCAGAAATAGAGTGAATGGTAATTGCTCTTTAACTGGACGTGAGTCTCGTTTTCAATGCCACTGTTTATATTCTTTGTGTCCTGCCTTTCTCTTTATGTTGAATTTGTTCCACCTTGTAAAGATTAAGAAGCACATGTTCTAGCTTTTAAATGTAAAAATTGAATTATTAATAGTTTTTGGATAAAAAATGGGCTCCCATTTCTTCTACCAGAAACAGTACGTTCTCAGAAACTTTGGAACTCACTGATATGAAGTGTCATTTAAAGTTTTTCACTAATTCAGCATTTAAAGCTTTTTATTTCCTCCTTGATTTATGACACAGCTGTTTCTTGAATTGAGAAGAGTCAAGGACTACATGCGATCTAATTAGATTATTCTCTTTGTGTGTCTCCTACATTTAGTGGAGGCTACTAATCAAGTCTTGATGTATTTTTTATTCATTTTTCAAATTCCTCATCTCAAGATGGCTATCGTTGGCGCATTGCCCCTACTATATTGTATGATAATAATGTAGTCATGTCCTTTTCTCCCCTACTATGTGATAAGTTTATTAAGGGTAGGATCGTGTCATCCTACATCAAATCTTGTGTACCTTCAGCCTCCTGATGATGTTGGCTGTAGCCACTTAAGCTACTAAGACTTATTCGTAAAGAGTGATGCCCCATCATTCCGACCTCACATTCTGTGCAGTAATGTAACTTGAATTTTGGAGAAATTGATTCATACTGTTTTAAAGAAGGACAGTTTTAGGTGACCAAATTCAGGATAAAAGAGGCACCTTGCTTCTTAGGTGATATTCTTGACATTGCTGATGCATTCATTACACTTTTTAAAAAAAAATGCAGATAGTTTTCCTTCTCATCTTCTCCCTATCCTTTGTCTTTGCTCCTCTCTGCCTCCCCTTTCTCAAGGCTCCTCTGTATATTAACATCTTTACTGGTTTACCCAGTATTGACATCTAGAAGATACTTTTTGCTTACCTGGTGTATCAGAATACTTTTACTCCAAAATTATTTCTTATAAAAAAATCTCACACAAAACAAATTTTAAAAATGGCTTAGCTTTTGATGGTTAATGGGAGATAATGTGGTAATAATTAGTCAAAATAAAGTATTATTGAAAGTATTATTGAAAGTGAAAGTATTGCAAAATTTCTTGTAAATTAAAGTTATGTTTAAGGTTATTGAGTCTTTGTAGATAAATTTTATTTCCTTAGTTGTTCTGGGGTAGGGGCATTTAGTAATAGATACATATCTTAATTAGGATGCTTCAAATCCTTTATTAAGCAGTCATCATTTTTGGTCTTATGATGAGCGGCAATCAAGCGGGCTTAGGGAAAATTGGCAAAGTATGGAAAAATATCATGATAGGAAAAAAATTCATCTACAAAGAAGATGTGGAGTTGTTGCCTTTCTTCCCTCTATGTCTAGATGATTAGAGATGACTGTATCCTTGGATTTTATTTTCAAAATTGGAGGTTATTTATTTTTAAAATGGGTATCTAAGAGTGCAGAGTGGGGTGGGGAACTAAAGCTTAATGTAAAGCAAAATATAGTAAACAAAAAACTCCCACACAGTCATATAAAAAACAAACCTATTTGCTATGACAGTAAATTTAAATGACATCAGATAATAGAATTAACTATAAGCTTTTTTCATTTCTTGGTGTGGATTGCAACATCTGTAAATCGATATTTCAGATAAAGGGTTTCCAGAATAATCATTTACATATGTATGGTGTGTTTTTAAAAATTAGATATAAAATAAATATAAATATGCTTTCTGGTATATGTGAAAAATAAAGTAACACAAAACTGTCGCATTCACATGTTTTTAACAACTTGAATTTGTGTTTCTTTAAAGACTAAAGTCAAAATAGATCTTTTCATTGCCTTAGTTTATGCAAAAAGTCGAATAAAAATGTGGTGATCTGTTTGTAGGAACAAGAAAATTGGACTATACACACAGTTTATAATTTAACAGTGATTAGTTATATAGTGATTATTAGAGCTTCTAGACTGTAAATTATAAAGATAAAATGTTACTATTTCTGTTTTAAAGTTTAGTGCCTACATAGCCAGTGGATCAAAAATCCAAGATGGGTAATCACTGGTATTGTGCTTCAGGCTTTAGATTTAACAAATAAAAATGAAAAACATTTGGATATGATTAAAGAACAGAGAAACAAGGGGATGGAGAGCAACCAATTCAGAAAATAAGGAACAGTTGGTTTTCCCTAATTACAGCCATCTTGATTTTTCTTTTTTCTTCTGTATGTATCAATTGGAAGTTTGGTAGAAAATTAACTCGTTTGCCTAATTATAGAAATAAATTCGTTGCAGATTTTCAAAAGTGACTTTATGTTTTTCCTTAAACTCAAATTTCAAAAGTCAGTTGCAGTTTATATTGGCTGCAATTCTTTCCTTGGATATAGTTCATCAGTTTACTTTTCATTTCCTAAGACTGGATTTCTTAAATCTACCATCACCTAAATGAGGGTGTGTTGACATAAATGAGAAGATCAAAGATTCAACTAATTAAAGAAGTTTTACCTTGGAATTAGGCTGAGTTGTGCAGAAGTGTGGCTGAATCTAAGAAGATGATGAAACTTTTTTTTTTTAAAGATTTTGATTAATTAATTAATTAATTTATTTTTTTTGGCTGTGTTGGGTCTTCGTTTCTGTGCGAGGGCTTTCTCTAGTTGTGGCAAGCGGGGGCCGCTCTTCATCGCGGTGCGCGGGCCTCTCACTATCGCGGCCTCTCTTGTTGCGGAGCACAGGCTCCAGACGCGCAGGCTCAGTAATTGTGGCTCACGGGCCTAGTTGCTCCACGGCATGTGGGATCTTCCCAGACCAGGGCTCGAACCCGTGTCCCCTGCATTGGCAGGCAGGTTCTCAGCCACTGCGCCACCAGGGAAGCCCAATGATGAAACATTTTGCATAACCTAACCATAATGATCTTGCAGATTGTTTGTTGTTGCCAGTCAGCACTAAAATAAGGCCTAAGTTCTGACCCTTCTTTCCCATAAATCTTCTCATGGATAATAAAGGTTATGGAAATTGGGACTTTTTGGTTTTCCAATAGAGATGAATTTTTTGAGATGTCAATTACTTTATACTTTATTGCTTTCTGTTCATTCCTATTTTTCCCACTTTTTATCACAAGTACCTTATTTATTCCGTATTCATATAATATAGGAAGTTACATGTTTCCTTTCAGTGACTTTACGGAGAGGTGCATGTTTTATGATCTTTTTGGTACCTAACATGTTTCTTTGCTTGTTATTTGAGAGTCATTAAACACAGATACATGAGTAAAAAAAAAAAGGCAAATAAACACAACTTTCAGTGTCAAAGTCCTATGGAGACATTGTATGGTGTTATATGCATTGCAGATTTGATGGCTTTCTTTAGTTTTCCTCTGTATTTACTTTGAGTGCTAATGCAAGTGCCTCCTCCCCACCCCCAGCCCTGACCCCTCAACACACACACAAAGCAGTTAAAGCTTCAAAATGGAACGACAGGAGATATGTGCCTGCTGTGTTCTGGTGATTCTGAGTAAGCAGGAGTATAAAGAGGCAAGGTCAGCTCAAAACTGAAAAGTTCTGTAGTATGTTGTCTTTCAATTGCTTCCTTACTATCTAGCACTAACAGTTTTGGGCTGATTAACATAATTAATGTTGTAAACTTATGAAAAGCTAAGAAGGAATGTAGATGATAACTGTTAAAGTGTTAGTCACGGTTTGAAGCATGTTCTAAATCATGTCAGAATTCCCAGAACTTAACATGGGAATTAGAATAGAGACAACGCCTACATTTCCCTCCCTTCCAAACCATTGTTTTCATACTACCATAACTTTTTCTTTCTAAAACAGAGATTTGATCATTTCCTTAATCTTTTTAGTCCATTTTGGCTTCCCATTCCTTATCGCAGTAGCGTTTTATGGACTACATTAGAATTACCCAGGGAGCTTCTAAAATATGCACATATCTGAGACTTATCAGAAACTCTGATATTTAGGTAGAAGTGGCAACAGTATTTGACAAAAACTTTGTTCATTGGTTCAGATGCCTCTTTTTGTCATGTCCCAACCAAACTTTCTCATCTTGTCTCAAGCCGTTTCCTCCACTCTCTTTCTGCTCTTCTCTAGCCATGCTAAATCTAGATATTCTCCAAATAGTTCTATTCCTAACCTCTCCTCCTTCCCCTCCTCTCCACTCTAAGTCTTTCATCTGTTGAACAACTGCTTATCTTGCTAGGTTTGCCTTAAATGACACATCTTTCCTTATTCCCCGTGTAGAAATAATCACTCTGTCTTTTTTGTTTAGCGTTTATATTTGATTATGAGTTTTTTAGGTGTCCGTCTCTCCCATTAAACCTCATGTAATTCATCTTGTTGATGTTTATATTAAATGAATACATGGATGACTAATAGAATCCCTGTTAGGAATTTAAATGTACAGTTTTTATGAACATTGTTTTTAAGGGCTTTATTGAGTTGACCTAGGTTGATAATTTCATTTTTAATAATATATATTCCTGTTAAATCTTACATGCCTATATATTTACTTTTTCATTCATTTTTCCCTCTTTGTATCTACAGACGAAATCTTACAAAACTATCCCTTATCTTCAGTCACATGTTGGCAGAAATCAAAGCAATCTTTCCCAATGGGCAATTCCAGGGAGATAACTTTCGTATCACGAAAGCAGATGCTGCTGAATTCTGGAGAAAGTTTTTTGGAGACAAGTAAGTACAAATTTGGATCCATGTTTGAAGAATGACTAGACCTGCCTCCAGTTCCATATGGTGTAGGTCTTACCTGAGTATTTTGAGAATATACTGCAGTGTTTTTGCTAAGTGTTTTGATTGCTATTTTTTCTATTTAGCCACCAGAAGTATACCTCAGTAACGGAATAATTTTGTTGTTACCAAGTAAATATTATATGACATTTATTTATTTGGTGAGCATTCATTGAGTTAAATAGTTAGCTCTAAGAAGCAGATGTTTGTAAGACAGAGTATACATGGGAAGCTCATAACTTTTTATAACTTAGTGTACACATAAAACACATATAGAAAATAAAAGGCAGAAAGGGAAAGACACTTTAAAAATTGGCCTAAATAAATTGTTCTGACAATCCAGAGGGGGGACACTTACTTCAGGACTGCAGGCATTGGAGACTGCTTCCTATACTAGGAGGTAGAGTATAAGCTTGACGAAGATCTGAAATTGAAGTGGTAAAAGGCCTCAGCACTGGCATTCAGGTTTTCTCTGTGTCATTGCGCAGAAAGTATGCACGTGTAAACAAGATACAGAAATGAGGATAATGTTATCACAAAGTTGCATTATCTCACAAAAATAGCTAAAGATGTTTTCCTTAGGTATTTCCTATCCAGACACAAACCCAGGTGAGCTTGGTAAATAATAGGAATTAAATATCTGAAGTCTGCATAACGTAAATAAAACGTGCAAAACTTTTATCAGGAATCTCTTAGTAAGATGCTTAAGAACTGAGCATCAGGAGACAGATGGTTTCTTCAGTTTCTTTTAAGGGTCCCCTTTGATGAGAGAACACCCTCAGAATGTCCTTGAATGTAGGCAGAACTGTAGCTAAGAATTAAGGAGGGGTGATTGCTTACACACAGATTATTGTTTTCATCCTGTAGTTAAATTCTATATTTATACAGTAGCTGATGAAATACGATGTAAAATGTTGGCATACACTTTAAGTGATCTGAGTCCTGTGACACTGGTGAATTAACTGTAACGTTGGGTTTCCCGTTTTTTTTTTTTCTCTATGATGTGCTGTGTTTATCTATAGCTACCACATGATTAGGACATACACAGAGCAATGCACATTTGATTAGATGCGTAATTTTTTTTTACTTCAAAAATGTTAAAGCCTTTTTCCCACTTCTTAAATAAAATGTATTCTGAATTATTTTTAGGCACTACAGAGGAAATACTATTATTGCCTTTAACACAAGACATTCTGTGTTCCAGAAATCTAGCTCTTTGTAATGCTCCTATATCCATTCACAAATGAGGACTTAAAAAAAGAAAAGGTTCATCCTCATCTGAATTAGGCTAACAGCCAGGAGTGTACGGATTAAATATTTGTGAATAGTAGAAAGCAGAAAGGGACCGCAGAGTTCTGGGAGTAACAGCTGAGGATGTCTTGAAGCTACAGCTCATATATTAACACTCTGAGCCTAATGTAAAGAGTGAGTAACCTTCAAAGTAAACTATCTTACAATTTTAAGAAAATCTATCAGACAAATTGCTTGCGGTATTTCTTTTTGAAAACTGAAAATCCTGGTGAGTTAAAAATTGCTTGCTTGTCAAAAGGTCAGTAAAAAATGGACCTTTTGACAAAAGATTGCTCACATGTTTTTCAAGAGAGGAGTTTGTTTTGCCCGGCACCTCAAACCACAAAGAATTATGCATTTGAGACATTGTTACTTCCCTTTATTTATAACCATAGACATTAAGGGGCTGAAATTTCTGTCCAACTGCTACGTGACTGAAATCACTACTAAATCAAATGGGGGATTCTTGAAATGCTGATTAAACGCTCTCCCTACCTCCTAAACCCTTGTACCTTTGTCTTCTGTCTTTGCTTACTTGAGAAGGCTTCTTAATTTGTCTTTAAGATTTTTATTTTGGGGTTGAGAGCCAAATGTAAAGCTCCTTCTGGAATTCAGACATATTTCTGTAGTCATCAAAATTAATGCTTCTTTTATTAGATCATTGGAGAAACCATCTTTATATTCTCTGTGGGTTTTCACCTTATAGTTCCACAGTATTTTATTGAATAAATGGACGAATGAATGATGTAGCCCTTTAGAAGGTTGAATTCTTTTATCTTCCTTATACTAGTTTGCATTTTTGCATAACTGAGTTCTCATACAGAAGTATTCCTGTTATTTATCTACATATTGAGGGCATATGAGAATGCTTTCATCTGACCTAACCGGTGCCTTTAAACTTGAATGCATTATTGTTTCCAAAAACAGAACCACTGAGCGATTAGTTCTAAAAACAGCCAAACAGATTATGATTTTTATAAAGCAGGTTTTAACTTAAGGAGTATTATTGTGACATTTTTCCCAAAAAGAACTGTCAGTAAGAAAAAAATATTAGGATTGAGTTAAAATTGGGAAATAGTTATCGTTCAAAGGGCTTTATAAAACTCCTAAAGGCAATTTTAGGATTCAGACCTAAAGAACAGGCAGCAGACAAAAATCTTTAGGTGTCATGTGACTAATGCTTCATTTCTGTGCTTCTCAACCTTTTTGAAGTCATGGCAGGGCCAGCCTCTGCTCAAGATCCAAGCCCAGCTGCCAAGAGGTTCTGCCTGTCTGGAGCCTTAGGGGATCAATAACATATCATGTGCCAGGGTAAACTGGTTGGAAAGTTCTGTAGTTGTTAGATTTGGGGAAGTCCTGTAGTTGGTAGATTTTTATGAGAAGTTATTGAATGTTTTAATAGTTGAGTTCTGCTTTTGCTTTCTTAGTCTGTTGACCAGGAGATAGTAGAAATATGTGGAAAAGAGGAGTGGCATTTCTGAGTGAATGTGTCTAAGTAAATTCTGCCAAATGAGACCAATACCAAACTCTGGGTTAGAGGGTGAAGTTTATAATCCAGAAACTTTAAGCATGAGGCTCAAAACATGTATTATTAACTGTTAAAAAAAGACCCATTAATGTGATTAGACTCTGGGTGACAGTCATTTTTCTAATAAGCAAGTCAGGTAGCAGTTTCTAGGCTCCTCGTACTATAAGCATTTCTTGATGTTGAGGAGATTTAGACATGTGTTTCCAACCAAATTATAATTCAACAAGAACCATTCTAACTCCTGAATCTTTGTATGCACCTTCTCCCCATCCTTACTTTACTTCAAGTTCTGTTCTTCAGTTTCATGTTCAAGTTCAAATTCTTCCCTGGACTACTGCAACAGCTTTCTGTCTGGTCTCCCTAACTTTAATAACAACCTATCCCATTGATTTTCTTAATGAGGCCAGTGAGCTCTAAAAAGCAGAACTATTCATTCTAATTTATTTATTTTTTGCCTGAAACGCTTCTATGCGTCATTACTGAATCTGGGTTAAAGTCTATAACCCCATTAATATGACAAGCTTTAGGAACTTTTTTTTCTAGCTTCATCTCTCTATTCAGTTCATCCTCAAAGAAACAACCTCCTCATACTCTATACTTATTTCCACACCTCATTGTCTTTGTTTCCCTAAACTGCACCCTCCTCTTGGGAAACCAGTTACCCACACCCTACCCAGTGTCACACCCTACCCAGTGTTGCCACTTTGGAGGCGTTCCTCAGTAACCCTAACCTAAGGTGGGCATGCCTGCTCTGTTCTTCCAAGTACCTGAGCTCACATCTTGCACACTAGACTGCAGTGAACTGCTGACATGCTTGCATTTCCCAATAGACTACGAAGCTTCCTTGATTTTTATTTCTCAGAGCCTGGCGTGTTTCTTGGAATATGTGAGCTCTAATAAGTGTTAACAGACTGGATGAATAATTGGATGGATGGGTGAGTGGTTGGATGATGTCTATTGTCCGCTCAAAAATTTCAATAACTTATTATCTACGAATTGATTTTTTTTTTATCATCAGTTCCTACAGTTCCCCCTGGCATGCCCCTCTTCCCTCCTCTTTCTTTTCTACAGTCCCAGAATCTTGGCACCCTTCCTTTAAGTCTAGTTCAGAAGTCTCCTTTTCTGGGTTCTAATATATACCCTCCCACATGTTCAACTTTACCCCATGTTTTGTGTTTATGTTGTATTTTAAATATATTTATATTATCAAATGTATTTATTACATGGGTCTTTCCTGCTCAAATATAAAGCTCCTGTTGACTTTTTATCCAAAAATTAGTAAAAACAGGTACATTTATTAGAGTTATTATATGTCAAACTCTGTCAAATGCTTTCACATAGATTAGCTCCGTTTTGAGTACAAAGTTTAAACATTATTCTTTAAATGGCTATCAGATGAGTCCTTTGGGTACTGTATACATAACAGACACTCAGTAATTATTGGTTGAGTTCATGATGTATTTTTCTACCATTTTAGTCCTCTTTTCCTTTACTTATATCCTGTTCTTCAGGCAAGTGGGATTATTTGGCTCTTTCCTGACACCTTAGCAGCTACAGGTTTCTATGTCTTTGCCCACATTGTTCCTTCCACTTGAAGATTTTTATCTCTGGTATAAAAGTTCTCACTAATCCCTCAAAGTTCATCTTGCTCATGATTCTGTCCCTTATTATTATACTGGATCTTTTAGTTCTTAAACTCCCATAAGCTCTTGCTCATCCTCCATATTTATTAGTTTTCATTGATTTTTAAAGTTATTTGTCTAGTTATCTTTCCATTAGACTATAAGCCCCATGAAATAAGGCTTATTTAATCAATCTTTGTGTTTCCCAAGGTGGATCAGCACAATGTCTCATTTGGAGACTTTCAGGAACTGTTGTTCATTTAATTCAAATGAGTTGAGGAGCAGAGGCACGTGTGTGAGTATGCGCACGTGGGAGGTGTACAGCGTTTGCTTGCTTGCTTGTTCTGGGGGCAGCGTGCTTAGTGCAGGCTCGCAGGCGGGTCGTCTGTGTTCAGGTTCTGACTGCAGCATTTACTAGCTTTGTGACTTCGGGCAAGCTACGTGCTTTCTTCATGCATCAGTTTCTTCATCTGTAAAATGTGGATGGTAATAACAGGAATACCTACTGTGTAGGGTTGTTGCGAAGGTTAAAAGAGCTAAAATCGACATTTCAGGCAGGTAGGAGAGTGTCTGGCACTTTGTATGCAGTCTGTGTTGTGGAATAATTAACCAGTTTAAACCTTTAATCTTGCTCAAAGCCCCATGAATATATTTATTATTAATTCTACAAATAATATCATTAATATTCAACTTGGCATGATAGAGTTTCCATGGTCCCTAGAAATCTAAAAGCAAAATCCAGAAAAAGTTAATAAAAGTTTTCTAAAATTGTGTATATCCCTATGTAAAAGTGAGGTAGAATATAAGAAACTGTCCTGCTGACCATGGGAAGAAAAAAAAAAAACCGATCTGTTTAAAATTCAATTCATTACATTTACCTTTGATTTCCTGGGGAAGTGGTAGGGACCTTTTTTGGTTTCCTGTGTTTTCTTTTCACTTTTAATAAGAAACAAAGGACAATGGTTTCTTTACCTTTGCAGTGAGTAAGATACATGTTTTTAGCATATTAGCTAGATCAGTTTTCCCTCTAATCAAAGAAAAGGCAACTTAGTCATATTTAATTAAAGGATGCACAATAGAAATGAAGAACTTTTATAAGAAAAATGTGCAGCAGGAGATCTAGAGAGAAAGAAAGAAAAAAAAGAACTGAAATAGAACTAAAAAAATTGCTATTTAATATTTCTGTTATTTAGTCAACTCTTATTACTGCCTGTTTCAAAAAAGCAAAGTATCTTTATTTCATACATAAGGAAAATAAAATGACAGGGCTATTTTGTTCAACTCACTGCAATAAGATCCAAGACAGAAAAAAGCAAATAAGATGTAAAATTATAATTTTCTACCTCTAAGCAGTATGTATTCAATTTGGGGAGGGCAGTATATGCAAAGATGATAAATATTTAAAATCAGTTCTGTCCCATTACAGAAGTGCTTAAGGAATGTCACAAATAGTAAGTGAATTATTTACTAGAGCCATCAGAGGAACACTCAGGCTGTATGGAGGAGTTGGTATTTTGTATGGGTTGCACATGTGTTAATAAGGAGTACACAGGGGAGAATGCTGTGAGAGGGATGGAATTCTTATGGTGTCTGCTGTCTTTCCAAAGAAAGATGCAGAGTAACTTCAAGGTTCCATAAATGGCATTTTTTTTTGTTGTTGTTCTCTTTTTCCTTCTTTTCTTCATGTTGAACTCCTCAGTAAGTGACATTTACTTCAGTGAAATCACCGTGAATTAGGTTCTGGTTCTCAGCCTTGAAACCTGATTTCATTAGAGCCATATGTTTAGAGACTGAGCATACTTTATTGAGCTCACAAACTGATCTATAATCCAGAATAGTGGTTTTATTAATTTACAATGATTAATGCTACTGTCAAGCAGATGGGAATGTTCTCATCACTGTTAGGTAAATTATATGTGGAGCTATATCATATACAGAACATTCCTTAGTGAACATGGAATCTAAATATGGGGTGGTGGTTTATGACCCACTATAGGAATTCCCCTGCCTCAAGGACCAAAGTACTTAAAATTGTTATTCTCTCTCTTGGACTATGCTTTGAAAGCTCTGTCCATTTTTGGCCATTTGGACTTTGTTTTTCCATATGCAAAGTTGCACTTTTAAAACTCTGTTCTTTGGAGCCCTGAGAACAATGGGAGCCCATGATGGGTTTTAAGTAGGGAAGTGGTCACACTTGGAGTATAGGTGGGCTACTCTTGCTGAAGTATGGATAATGAACTTGAGCAGTGGTTTCTAAACCCATTCAATCATATTCCTTATTACTACCTTATTATTAACTACTTTTTGAGCATACATCATCTATCTATGTATATCATCTACATACCCACATATGTATAAAATACATATTACTATACAAATAATGTATATTCTCATATAGAATATAAAGGACACATTATAATATAAATTTTTAAAATTGAATTAAAAATGCAAGTAGAATTTCAGTCCTTTCTTCTCATCCTAAATAGGGTCATCTTGTATACCCCCGGGGTCTATGACTGCCCTGCCCACCCTCCCCCCATTCCACTTCCCACTTTAGAAACTGATAAATTAGGAGAGAAATAGGAGAGAGATAGGTAGGAGGCTGTTGTAGAAAACTAGGTGAAGATAATAATAAACTAAATAAACAAATAAATAAATAGAAGTGCATGAATTTGAGAATTATATGAAGATAAAATTAACTGTACTTGATTATTAAGATATATGAGGTACAAAAAAATGAGCCAAATGTGATGCCTCAATCTGCGATTTGAACAACTGGGTACCATTTACTGAGACAGGAAAAGTAGGAAGAAGAGATTTGGCAGTCAGATGAATTCAGTTTGGCATATGTTCAGTTTTGTGAGTCCAGACAAATCCATGTGGTGATATTTATTAGTAGATTAGATATACAACCTTGAGGAAAAGAATATAGAATTAAAGACAGAGATTTTAGGATTGACAGTACATTTATGAGTTTGCAGATTGACAGCCTGTAGAATGTTTTCCTTGGCCTCAGACAGTATCTACATTAAAAAATTAGTTGGTAACTTTTAAAATTATTGATTTTTACACAAAAATATTGTATTGAATTTCACTGAGAAATTGGAAGTGATGGCAACACTAGATAGGAACTCTGACGTGGCGACAGTTGGCTAGACCTGGGTGCCAGCTGCCCAGTTTAGATGTGTCCCCTCCAATTGATTGCAGTCCTTACCTGGACCTCTTTACTCATATACATTATCTGCCTGGTCTCCAGATATCTGAGTTTGTAATCTCTAAAAGTTGTGTGAAGCCATTGGACTGATTGATGGAGACCATGGAGAATGTGCAGGGAGAACAAAGAGGACAGATCCTTAAAGAATTCTGATGAATGATGTATGCACAGAGGAAATTTAAGGAATGGAGGCATCACCAGGGAAGTAGGCATAAAACCTGGGGAGTGTGGTATTATAGTTGCTAAAGGAAGATAGGATTTAAAGAAAGAGGGAGATGAATCAGAATATAGTATTGAAAGATCAATTAGATAAAGACTTAAAAGATTTCAGAAGATGTGGTACAACAGGCTTTCATAACTTAATTTTCTCTTTAACATTCTGAAAGTCTCCTTTATAACCAGTCTTAATAGGCTCCACATGTTGCACTGAATAGATGTGTTGAGTTTTTGGTGTACACTGAATAGGTGCGTTGGATTTTGCTGTACACGAAGTAGATAGATTAAGGTGTCTGGCCTTCCACCAAGACTTGTGGTGCATTATCACCAGCCATCTAGGTGGTAGTCTGAGAATATCTTTTCTTATTTTGAAGTTTCTAAGCTCCCTAATGATAAGATAAAATTCTAACCTTGTCCTCTGTAGTTTAACCTGTTTGTATCCAGATTTTGGCTACTTATTTTACTTCCCCATCTTGAGAAGTAATTGGTTTTTGTTTTGTTTTGTTTTAGCTGCTCTACCAAATGAGGAAAATACTTTCATGCCACTTGCTGAGACCATTAATGTTTTTTAAATAATTTGGAATATTAAGCCAATCACTAAAACTTCCAGAAATTGTGTTTCTAAAATATCATTTAAAAAGTTCTCCTGTGCAGAGCCCTGTTTTTTTTAAAAAGCAGACTTCACATTTCTCCATCTCTTAGTTCTAGCCAGCTCATCAGTTTGATTTAATTAATTAAAACAGTTTTTAAGCCACTTATATTCCCATTCTCAGAAGTTCTTATATTGTATTCAGAGAAATAATTATTTTCTTATTAAGTATTTAATAATGTGCCCCTGGAATCTAAAAGGTCCTGGTTCTTAGTCCCTTAGCACGTTTGTTCCTTTCTCTGTGGGATGTTTCTACCTTGGTAGGTGAAGAGAGGCAGTTCCTCCTTCTGAAGCAAAGACGATGCTTGTTTACAACCCTGTAATGTAAAGATAGTATTTCTCTGCATATCCAGGGACAGGCATACTTACTAACCATTACAAAATATTTGAGCTCCCTAAGCCCTGAGTTCCTCTCCAGTTACAAAAATCACTGTGTGTGTAGGTGTCACCTGACTCTCTTTGCATCATCCTGTGGGAATTAGAGCTCAGGGAACAAGTTCAAGAAAATGGTGATACTCTGACCACTGCTTCCTGTGAGTAACGAAGTCCTTTGGCTTTGACGCCCTGACCCACAAATACTCTGTCTTCTGCCAGCATCCATGCAACTGTGATAGGCTAACTTGTTAGCTTAAAAATAGGGTAGAATCTCAGATTCTTCACAGTTCTTTAGAAACATGTTCTGCTGGTGGAGAAATTGTTTGTGACTTGAAAGCAAAGTAAATAAAGCTTCATAAAATTAATATTTAGGATTTATTTTTCATTAATAGACTGCTAATGCTTCATCTTCCTGTTTTCCTTATTCTGAATGTTGATTATCAGTAGGAAGTGACAATAATTGTTTTTCTTTGTAGCTTTGTTTTTGCCTTGTTTATCTGCAGTCATCAGTAGTTTCTCTTAATAAAAAGGAATTTTGGGGGATCTGCTTATGCACAATAGTATGTATATAGTTTCTCCTGTGAGGCTTTAGTTATTGGAAATTCTATATTTTTTTGCCTTAATTTAACTTAACATATCTAGCAGACTTCACCCATTGCTTGTTAATGTAATTGACCTATGTAGAGAGATTTCTGGGGAATTTTCTTTTATTACAGACTTTTTAATTTGTTTGTAGGACAGGCTGGGCTCTTAATGCTAAAAGGAAGATCTGTGGCAGAACTTTCTAATTTTAGGGTATATAACTTACTAATTTTGTTTAATCTGACCTCAGCAGATCAGAGGCGTCTTGCTATGGTATCTTGTGTGTATTATGAACCTACCAAGCATCACTGAACCTGCAGAGCAAATCTCCTGAAGAACAGTTGTCATTAGAAAGAAAAGAGCAAATATCCATTAATTACTAAAGTAATTACAAAGTATAAAGTAATTTCCTGGTTAGAGTAAGTTTACTGTTTATGATGTTCAAAAGTTAGGTTGTGAGACCAGAAGTTAGAAAGCATCAGATCTATCACATGAGAAGTTAGAAAGCATCAAATCTATCACGAGTGAGTTTACTGAAAAAAAGCAAGGATGATACTAAAGAATCTATTTCCTTGTTTCTGAATCTTGTAAAAAATGTTTGATTCTAAATTTAAGTTTCAGAATGTGAAAATGAGAATACTTGTCCCTTATACAGGGAAATAATGCTTGTCTACTCTATAGACAAAATGTTATAAACTTTTTTGACAAAGAAAAAAATAATCTATCACAAATATCCAGCATCTTGCTGTATGAGAGTAAGGAATTTTCACTTATGAGGAAGAATGGTTAGATCTAATCATGAATATCCTTGGTAACTGTGGTTACCATCCTATCTATGATGAGTTGTAAGGCAGCTATTTGACCAGAGTGGTTTTGATTCGTTCTTTCTGTGGGTTGCTGGAAAACAATTGTTTTTCTCTTATGGAAGAGCAACAGCTGTAATAGCTTGTTAAGCTTGTTAATAGCTTGTTAATAGCTTGTTAATAGCTTGTTTCATATCCATTAACAAATAGTCATTACCAAAAAAAGATTGGATTTAAGGAATAACTATATACAAACTGTATACAGACTTAGGAATCACAATACTAATATTTGCATCCATAATAAAAATCAAAACATATCAAATAGCTTATGAATGTTTTATTATCTTATGAACAAAAGCACCTTAAAGGTACTGCCACTGAACATATCTTTGTTGATCAAGGTGAATTTTCTGAACAAAATTCAGATGAAATTGAAAATAGGAATGAGTTAATACAGATAGAACAGATTTTCATTTTGTTTAAAGTCAAGATGACATTTTATATCCCTGAACTAGAATAGATTTTAAACAACCACCATCACAACCACCACCAGTACCACAGCAACAGAACCGAAAACCAACCAACAAACACATTAATTTCCTTGTTTATACGACGGTGGATGCTTTGTCCATTCCCACATTTCTTGCTCTCTTTTAATCTTAGAATTGTACAAATTTTTTAAGTTTAGTATATAATTAAAGCTTAATATGCATACAGAAAAGTACACAAATCATAAATGTAAGACGAGGAATTTTCATAAAGTGAACACATCAGTGTCAATGCCACCCAAATAAGGTAATAGTATTTTATGTATGGTTCAGAATCCCCCTTCCTCCCAACCCCTCAGCAAGTCCCATGCAATCACTGCCTGCCCACGGTATCCTGACTTCTAGTATCATGAAATCATACATAATTGAAATCGTACAATTACACTCTGAAAAAAATCTGGCTTTTTTCACTATTATGTTTATGAAATTCATCCATGTTCTTGCATATAACAATAGTTTGTTCATTCTCCTTGCCCCATTGTATGGCTATACCACAATTTACATATTCATTCCATTGGTGATGGACATTGGATTCTTCCTCCTTTGGATTTTTATCCGTGGTGCTGCTATGAACACTTTCTGTACATTTTTAAAAACATATGTATACATTTCTGTTGTATGTATATCTAGGAGTGGTATTGCTGGCTCCTAGTTTATGCATAGTTTTAGCTTTAGTAGCTTTTAGTAAACCACCAAAGAGTTTTCCAAAATGGTTTGCCAATTTAATCACCTATGAGGAGTGCCTGAAGGTTCCTGTTTTCCATATCCTTCCCAACATTTTATGTATCATTTGTCATTTTAAAACTTTTGGTTTTGTTTTTTTTTTTTAAATTTATTTATTTATTTTTGGCTGTGTTGGGTCTTCGTTTCTGTGCTAGGGCTTTCTCTAGTTGCGGCAAGCGGGGGCCACTCCTCATCGCGGTGTGCGGGCCTCTCACTATCGCGGCCTCTCTTGTTGCGGAGCACAGGTTCCAGACGCGCAGGCTCAGTAGTCGTGGCTCACGGGCCCAGCTGCTCCGCGGCATGTGGGATCTTCCCGGACCAGGGCTCGAACCCATGTCCCCTGCATTGGCAGGCAGATTCTCAACCACTGTGTCACCAGGGAACCCCATTTTAAAACTTTTTAATAAGCCACTCTGGTGGGGATGAGTGGAATCTCATTTTGTTCTTAAGTTACATTTCCATGATGACAAATGAAGTTGAGTGTATATTTGTGTGTTAATTGAATATTTTGATTTTTTGTGTGAGTGTGAAAATTATTTGCCCAGTTTTTGAGTAGTAATTATTAATATTTAGAAGTTTTTATATATTATAGATGTGAATCTTTTGTTGATTATATTTATGTGAATGGTTTCTCCCAATATGTGGCTTTTTTTTTCACTTTGTTAATAACATTGTTTCATGAACACAGGTTTTTAATTTATTTTTTCCTTTATCCTTTGAACATTTGGGGTCCTGTTTTAATTATTTGCCTGTAATGCAGGTATTCTCTTCTGTTTCTTCCAAAAAACTTTATTGCTTTATCTTTCATATTTAGGTCTAAGGTTCATCTAAAATTGATTTTCATATGGTATTAGTTCAGGGTCAAGATTCATTTTTTTCCATATGTATTATATTCATTTGACCCAGCAGCATTTATTGCAAACATCATCCATTCCCTACTGCTGTTTATATATAGTTGTTACATAACCAGTATCCAGATATGATTGCATTTGTTTCCAAAATTTGTTTTAGTCTATTGTCTGTCTCTCCTTGTGCCAATACCATGCTGTCTTAACTGATATGAAGAGTATAACTTTGTCAGTGTTTTTCTTATTGAAGTTCCGCTTGATTATTCTTGGCTCTTGGCATTTCCCTATGAAGTTTAGAATCAACCTATCAATTCCTACTATGAAAATGTCTCCTGGAATATTTGATTGGGGTTGTAATAAATCTGAGAATCAATTTGGAGAGAATTGACACCTTTACCATATTGAGTCTGCCAGTCCGTTAAAGCGTTACATCCCTTTATGTCTTTTACATCTCTGATCAAGTATGTCTATGTGTTTATGTTGTGTTTTTGCTTGTGTTTTGTTAGCTTTATTCCCATTTATTTGATATTTTCAGATGCTATTGTAAATTTTTTAAGTTTTATTTTCTAATTATGTATTGCTTATATATAGAAATACAACTGATTTTTGCATATTTTATATTTAGCAGCCATGTTGAATTCTCTTTTCTTCTCATAGTTTAATCTGTAAATCTTTTTGTATTTCCTAGATAGAAAACCATTTCATAGGCAAATACTATTCTAATTTTTGTTTTTAATTGGTTATTTCTGTGATTGCAAAATATACTTTAAACAGTTTTAGTATGTCTTTTACTCCTTTAAGCCACTAGAGCATATTAGAAATATTCTGAAAGAAATTGCTTGTAATCCTACCATGATCTAGATATCATCAATTAAAATTTGTGTTGATCTCTCCAGACATTCCAGATAGTTTTCAGCATTGGATCATAAAGGACATACAATGTTTTTTTTTTTTTTGGCCACACTACGTGGCTTGTGAGATATAGTTCCCCAACCAGGGATTGAACCAGGGTCCCCGGGGCCCTTGGCAGTGAAAGCACGGAGTCCTAACCACTGGACAGCCAGGGAATTCCCAAGGACATACAATTTTAAAAATGCTGTTTCCATTTAATGCCATGGACACTTTTCCATGACAATAAATATTTTTTCCGTATACAATTGTTAATTGCTGTAAAATATTCTAATCTATAGATATATGTCATATTATTACTATCGAACATATTTGTTTTAATTTTTTGCTATTATGAACAACACTGTTGAAGAGACATGGATGAGTCTTTGCATTGCTGTGTATTTTTTTTTTTTTTGACATAATTTCCTTGTTGAAATCCCTAGAAGTAGGCTCTTTCTGGGTTAAAATGTATAGGTTTTTGAAACTTGCTGCCAAATTGCCTTCTAGAAATGTTGTGTAAATTTTCATTCACACCAGAAGTACACAAAAGTTCCTGTTTCCAAACACCCTAGCCTTTGTTGAGATTCACACCTTTATTATATGGATTTTTTTTACATATGAGTTAAAAATAAAACCTATATAGCCTTTTATGAGAACTTGTGGTTTCATGGAAATGTTTTGCCCTTTTTTTGAGGATCAGTTGCCTTACATTTTTGTCTCAATTCCTTATTCGTTTGTGTTAAAACTGCAGGGTTTTAAAATTTAGCAAGTTATTATCTCTCCTGACATTGTGTGAATACACTATCACTTTTTTTTTTAAGTCATCAAACCACTTCTGTTTAGTAGGAGAGTGGTAGTACACTCAAATTTCTAGGTTCCTCCTCTGTGAAACACTCCCTTGCCTTGCCTAGACACAGTTTAATAGTTGCATACTCTTCTGTCTTAGGCAAAGATGAATAAGATACTGTCCCTGTTTGCGAGGATCTCCATCCCCTTGGGTTCCCATAGCACATGAATCTTTTTCTGTGATAACCTGAGCACATGACACAACATAAGTTATTTACAAATCTTTCCACTTATTAGACTGTGGCTTTATTTAGATTTTTGTTCTGAACCTAGTACAATGCCTGGCACATATAAGGTCTTTCTTGGGTGAATCACTTAACCTCGTTAAGCCTCAGTTTCCCCATCTCTATCTTGAGGATAAATATATTATCTGCCTCACACTGTTATTTTGACAAACTCAGTACTTAATTTGGTGATTGGCAGATAGTAAGTCATCAATAAATGGCAGCTCTCATTTTTTTTTCCTATTGGAAGTCTAAAGATCCTGAACTCACATTATTATTATAGGTGCCAGGCTACCCATTGGTCTATTATTCAGTTCTTTGTGGATTGATGGCTACTTGAGCTTTTCATTGGATTTTAAAGTTAATTCAACGTGTAATTAAAGTGATTTATAATTGTAAGTGGCAAAAGGACAAATTAAAATACTTCTGGATTGGTGGGAGCTTGAAGCTTAGTTGGACCTTTTATGTTCTATTCCTTTTCTTTCTCTGTCTCTTTCCTTTTCCTAGATCTCTGCCAGCACACTGAAGTTCCTACATATTTGTAAAACAATTTGCCATTAACGTTTTCTCTCACTAGGTTCATATCTAGGGGAAGAGGTTATAGAAACCACCACTCTGTGGTATTGCTACAGTTAGCTGAAGGTGTGAACAGTCATCCTCTGCCTTCCCTCCTCCACCCACAAACCTCAGGAAAGTATGTGGTAGCAACTTGAAATCCTCTTTAAAAAGTTAGATCCTTAGTGCAACAGTTTTAGAACTTTTTTTTTTTTTTTTTCCAGAAATCATTGTACTCTATTTCTCTTCTTCACTCATGAACCTGCCCGCCCCACCATTGCTCCCACCTTCTTCCATGGTGGGTATTTGCCTCAGCTGATCAAGGGAAGGGTATCTATTGTACAAAGTTTTATATATAGTAAGTTAACCAAATAATGCCCTTTCTTTTTAATCCCTGTTACTCCCCTTAATTAAGGTTCCGGTGAATGCCTGTTTGGACTTTAGGTTTATCACAAGGGAACTGGGGGAAAGTCTCATTTGCACAAGGAATATGCAAATGTAGCTTGCCCCTTTGTAAACTGTCGTTCCAAAGTGGTAAATTAGACTACAACTTTAGAAGTTTGTTCATTTTTTAATAATTCGCTCAGGGAAATCACTGGTTATTCAGAAGACTTATGATCTGCATGCACCTTAAATATTAGGATGAGGATAATTTTTATGGTAATGGATATCGAAAGGTGTCTGTTTGGCCAGTCTGTTTACTTTTTATAATACATACACAAGACAAAATTCTCTGAACATTTCTATACAAAAGAGAAAACACATACCCTTCTTAAATCAGTAGTTCTTTGTTTACTGGGTTTTTGTTTTTTTACTTTGAGTATTATGGTTCATGTTTCTTTTGTGTATTGAATATTTGAAATTTTAATTTGGAAAAGAAAACTGCTTCTTAGGCACTACTTCCAAGGTAGCTATAATGAAGCTGGACATAACTGCATATCTACACTTTGCCATAAATCAATAGCCTTCTAATGTTATCAAAAGTTTTCATTGTTATTTTAAAACAGCAGCATCTTGTTAACCTTAATCAGAGCCTGATGTGTGTTTCTTCTAAATGGCTTCTGATGTGGTGTCTCTCTTCGGTTCTCTGTGGTTTCCTGTTTTTTTCATACATAGAGAAAAGCCTTTTGAGGTATTCAGCCTCATAATCATTTTCTTTTAATAGCATATCAAACACAAACTTTCTTATATATACAGCATAGCATTGTAAGCCTGTTTCACCATTCATTTATTCATCTTGCCACAGATCACGCTTTCTCTGGAATTCCTCCAGCACTTCCTTAGATACCCTTTCTGTATTCCTTAGCATTACAGGTCCCATTTCTACCCTGAAAGAGTGTGTTCTTCAAGGGCAGAGATAGTATCTCATATTTCCATACTTGTATTTCTCCACAGTGTCCTGCCTTAGCAATTAATAGATCACATAGACTGGTGACGCTCA
The DNA here is from genome assembly GCF_009873245.2 of Balaenoptera musculus. Taxonomy (NCBI): domain Eukaryota; kingdom Metazoa; phylum Chordata; class Mammalia; order Artiodactyla; family Balaenopteridae; genus Balaenoptera; species Balaenoptera musculus. The sequence goes on from NC_045788.1 coordinate 92,078,293, forward strand.
GTGAGTGGGCCCCAGCCCAGCAACATCAGCATCACCTGGGAACTCGTTAGGACTGTAAGTTCCAAGGCCCCACCCCAGTCATACTGAATCAGAATATCTTGGGTTGAGGATCAGAAATGTCTGTGCTAACGAGCCCTTCAGTGATTCTGATGCATGCTCAAGTTTGACAGCCACTGCAGCAGATAATTATTGAATGAGTATGAAAGTTTTACATTTATGGTGATGCTTCACTGGGAGGATTAGTATCAGATGGGTCCAATTTTGTCCATTCAGCCTGAGTCTTATTTCTCAAGAGATATAAGTAAAGAAAAACCTAAGATTTAAATATTTGCAATCTTAGAAGAGGGTGTATATAGCTTTTATGCTGTCCTATTATGAAAACTGCAGCTTAAAATTTTAAAAATATGAATGATTGCTTTCTTCCACCTGTTCAGGAATAGGCATTTAACATTCCAAAAGGAGGAAAAGTAAGGAACGAATAATGAATGTTACTCATTTTCATGGTGGGGAAGAGGTGGGCGAATGTTGGAAACTGGTCAGGTAGAGGATGGGTTGGGAGACTTTCTCCTGGGTACCATTCTATGCTCTTCTAAACTTTTGAACTGTGTAAGTGCATTATATAGTAAAATGCTGATATGGGGTATTTAATAAGATTAAATTAATGAATAAGTTGAATAAATAAGTTTCCATATGATAGCCAGTGGGGTTGGTTAAAAGTTATTAAAATTTCCCTTTGCATTAATATGAAAGGTTAGATAAAGTGGCTTTCCATCTCTGTAGAACATTATCGGGGTGGTGGCAGAAATGTCTTAATGACTTTCCACCTGAACTTTCTTATGCAATGAACAAAGAATTCTTACTGTTATATGAATCCATCATCTTGTTATTATTTTAAGAAAATAAACGGAGGGGAAGAATTTAACTTGATTCAAAGTTACATAACCTTGCATACACAAATGAAGAGGTCAGACCTACAGGACATTGATCTAATACCTTCTTCTGAAGTACTTTTAGAAATATCTTGATAGGCAAGGAGAGAAAAATTGATTTACATTTTTGTCACATTCTTAGCAAATGGAAAATAATCCGGTTAGCAAAACCCATTACATATGTTCTGAATTATGAACAGTATTCTCAACTGTTTGTCTTTTAGTACAAATGCAATTATATTAATGGTATGATTGAATTGTGCTGTTTCAATGGAAGGTATGTCTTAAATGACAGTTGATTCAATTTTTTTTTTTTTTTTCTTCTTCTCTTGCACAGAACTATCGTACCATGGAAAGTATTCAGACAATGCCTTCATGAGGTCCATCAAATTAGCTCTGGCCTGGAAGCAATGGCTCTAAAATCAACAATTGATTTAACTTGTAATGATTACATTTCAGTTTTTGAATTTGATATTTTTACCAGGCTATTTCAGGTAAGCTTTGTATTTTCTTAATCCTGCCCTCTCTTCCACTTCCCTCCCTTCTGCGTGTGTGTATGTGTCTCTCTCTTTCACACACACATGCATACATACGGGAAATGGTCTCATTTTTGGTAGTCTACAATTTTAAAGCAAGTTTTTTTGGTCATTGCTGTAAGTTTAGAGTTTAAGTTTGGAGGATCTGGTGTTCTGAGCCTGGAGGTTGCTTATTAGCTTTGAGAAGAATGATGTAAAGGAGCTTTACTTTAAAGTCCCTATTTAGTTTCTCACTTTACTTTGTTGCTCATTTTAGCCCAGTAACTGATAGAATGCAGGTTTTATAGGTGGACATTTGCTGAGGTTGTATCCCAACTTCTTCTCCCCTTTGCCTCCCACATTCATTAGGTGAGAAGGGAAAATAGTAAACCTGGAAATAAATAGCAAATTCATCCTTTTCTGTATAGGAGATTACTGTGATGTGTACTGTTTTTACAGCTTGCTTTGCTCTTTCATCCGTATATCACAAACATTTTTCCATGTCAGTAAGTATTTTCATCAATATAATTTTCAATTTTCAGTTGCTACAGAATATTCCATCAAAATAGTCTGTCATTAATTTAGCAAATCTCTCATTTGGGAAATTTAGATTTGTTTTCCTGGTTTTTTTCCCCCTAATATAAATGACTTTGAGATTAACCTTCCTGTTTATTGTTTTTGGTTTTTAATCATTCTTTTATAATTGTCTTCACATAGCTATTCAGAAGCAGGTGTCACATAATAAAAGCTGGGTGCCATTATTTTGTATTTTTGTATGTGTTGATAGAATTACCCTAAACATGAAGACTTGAAATATGCTTTGAATTTGCCTCTGCCACTAAATTGCATATCATCTATGAGATTCATTTCAAGTAGTCACAAAGTGAGAAGCCCACCTAAAATCTTTATGATTCTAATAATATAAATTATATAGCAAGTGATGTTAATTGATCAAAAACCAGGCTTGCTTATATTCTGACACAATTTTTTTTATTATTTTAGTCTGCAGTAAAATTTATTCTGTTTGAAACCTGCTTTCAACAAATGTTAGAGTATAATATTGGTTTTCATGTTTCTCATGTTGTAAGAATTTTGCTTCTCTGATTTATGACGCTGCTTGGTACTCGCCTGCAAGGATAGGGTAACTGAATTATGTAAGAAAACAAGATTGCATGGGATTAACTTTTAATTTATGAAAGAATCCATTAACAGAGGGCAAATTAACTCTTGTCAACAATACTTATAGAATACATTTTACTTTATTACAACTTTATAATCATAATTCTACCTAGACGTATAGAATAGGAAATTAGATAAATGACTACAGGAAGTATGCTTTTGGATATTTTCAGTTTACGGTAGTTTTATTATTATTCCCTTGGTATATGTACGTTGTCAGTTAATGTTTTTCCAATGAGTTTAAGATACATTTTAGGAAAAGGTTGTGTTATCTGATACTGATTATTTTATAATGGAACCTCTCCTTTCTTTAAAAGTTTCTGGTAATTTTACAAATACTTCATTTTATTTAACATGATACCAAGACATTCTAATAGTAGATGCTTTGCTTCTTCCCCTTGGGAAGGAAGAGAACAAAAGTTATTTTCATACATTAAGCCCAGCTGTTTATTCTAGGAAGAGTGTATTTTCTGTGGGGAGCCTGGATGACTTTTTAGTGAGGATGTGAAATACTAGAATGCCTCAGAGTTATATATCAAAGGTATGAAGGCAGCTTAATGTTGGTTAAGCACTTACCCAAACAGCTACTTAATATGTGTACATATTTTCTTATAAGCTGTTTCACTTTAAAACAGCCCAAGTAATCTCAACACTCTAAGGCACATATATCTTACTTATGCTCATGGGGATGGGAGAGGAAAAGAATCTTTTAAGTAGAGCTACTATGAAAAGTATTAGATAACAAAACCAAAACCTTACTAGTGAACCAAAGAACGCCTAGTGTCTTTTAAAACTCATAATTACAGCAGTAGCTAAAGAACTCTTGTTAGCCCCTGTGTGTTTCTGAGATTCTTCACCTCTCCTGATTTCATTATCCTTAGACTGTAATCATATATGTGCTTTAAAATACAATAAAATTGGTTGTGTGCACAGAAAGTACATGTATTAACTTTTACTGATCTTTTATTTTCACGTAACTTTAAAAATTGAATAATATTTTCTTGTTATAGTTGTGTATTCTATATGAAAGATGTAAGTTTTGTGGCTACTGTAACTGCATGAACATATATTCTGCTGCAGCTGTGATATTGGTGGTTAATTGGCAGTGACTCCTTCTAGCTTTAAATTGTTGGGAATAGGGTATTTAACGGAGTGGCATCTGAAAGGGGGCAAGGTACACCGTCAGGATTGAGGTTTGACATAGAAAACTAGCATAAGGGTTTGCAGATGGTGTTGGTGGAGGTGAGGAGATGAAGTTGAGACTTGCCTAGGAAATGAAAGAAGCAAGAAGCTGGTGGATTCTGGTTTCCCCTTTTTCCTGTCTTCCCTCATCCTCATATTTTGCCAGAACTTGAGCAAGTGCTGGGAGTCATTGGAAAGATCTTGCAATGGCTACCTTCCTCTGTCTGCCTTTAACCTTATCTTTCTCGCCTCCAGGTAGTTCAGAGATGCTGGGATTGGCAAGTGCTCAAGTCCTGGAATGGAAAGACAGGGCTTTTGCTTTCCTCTCCCTCTCCCTGGGGCCGCTGCTCCCTTCTCCTTCCATTTCCCCACTGTAAGAGAAGACTGGGTTGTTGAGAAATGGGGCAGTAAATGGGATGAGTAGGCGCAGGATAAGGAATGAGTGGTTTGAGGTAATATACTATTGACTGTGGAATATATACCATTGTGGAACAGGGAGAAAAAGAAGAATAAGAAACTCATCTATTGTAGTGAGGATTAAGAGAGTGTCTGGGCAGACCATCTGAGGCCCTACTTCCAATGTAGGTTGTAAGTCTGTAAATGGTGAACACAGTGGCCTTTGGGAGAATGGAGGGACTAGTCTTCTTAATTCACTTTATTAATTTCTGTAGTCATTTAATAATCTCCAAATAACTTCGTGTTGGTGTGTGAGAAAAGATTTCCTATAATCTAAAAACAAATTGTGAAAATAATCATTCTCCCATCACTTTGTTTTGCCTCCTTTAAGCCATTAGTTGGCAAAATACTTTAAACACACACACACACACACACACACATACACACACACACAAAATACAAAACTACCACGTGTTTCTGACTGTGGGTTGCATGCTCGAGAAAAATAGTACACAGACTCTTTCTATTACATAAATATTGTTGCAGTTAGAATCTGGCCCTCTGGATTATTACTAAGAAATGGTTGCTAAATACTGCAGCATTTGGCTCAAAACTCCAGTTTCATTTTTTTTTTTTTCACTTGTATTTGATCTGTGCATTGGCTCTCTATAAAGTTCAGCATTTTGTAAAACAACTCTTTCATTAATTTGTGTGGATTTTAATGGAAGTGACCCAAATATTTTGTATTTTTTTCATCCTTGTCCTTTGTAGATGAGGAAGTAGAACAGAACAAAACAAAACAAAACTCAGTGACTATAATAGTAATTTTTCAGTTTTTCTAAACATATGCTAATACTCTTCCAAGTATTGTTTATGTAATTTTTAGTCATCCCTTAAGAAGAAAATTAAAAACATGTTGTTGTTTTTTTTTTTTTCAAGTACATAGACAGAACCTCTCATAATAAGTGTTCTCCAGAGCTCATTTTTCCCCAATTAGGTATTTTAGTGTGATGGGGAAATACCCTAAAGATTTTTCTTGTTATTTTGGAAAAGGTTAAACTCTTCATTACTAAATCATTCTTTCCCTTGTTATCCTCATCTCAAGGGATACAATCCTTAAAGAATTGCACCTTGTAAATTTGAAACTTGCTTAACAATCACAAGGAACAAGTCTCAAAAGAAACAAAAGCAGGAGCCCTCCACCAATAATCATGTCTAGGATAACTATTTCAACAACTATCACTTGGCAACACAAAATACCTTTTTTTTTTTCTTTTATGTAGAAGATTTGAGTTAATAATGTGGCACATCAGAGTATGCTGCCAATTCCTTTGGATAAATGTAGCTTCAGCCTTAAAGATACGGCAGAGATGATTCATTCACACCCTCAAGCAAAGTTGTCTATTACTGGCTGCCTTTTCTCTCTTGCCATGGTAACTGGAGGGACAACTAATCCTATTCAAGAGAGAACAATACAAACCCTGTATGTGTGCGTGCATGTGTGTTTGTGTTTATTTCTGTGAAAGATTTTTACAGAGCTCACCTCTAAACCATAAACTTTTCTGAGTTTATGATTGTACACGGATAAACCAAATGTGAGTACAGTAAGTCTGTTACCATGGGAGTCGAGGCCTTGCAGACAAGTCACTCAGTAGAGGACCTCTTCAGCTATTCCCCCAAGCGGATCACTATGCTCTGACACTGTGCATTAGTGCTTGGTCTCCCTTTGGGAAGCAAGACAGGTGTGTTCCTTGTTCTCATGTAGCTTATGGCCAGTGTGTAGACTTTGCCAAATCATTTACATTCCATGGTAGATTTTTTTGTTCTACAAAGTGAGATGATGTCTAAATGCAGAGTAGTGAACAAAACAGACACACAGGGAGATGAGGCATGAGATGAGAGTTAGTGATTTTAAATAGGCTGGTCTGAGAAGGCCACATTGAGGAAGTGACATTTGGAGAGGAAGCAGTCACATGGATATTTGGAGAAAGAATTCAGGTATAGGGATCTGCAAGTTCGAAGGCTCTGGGTGAGAGAATATAATTATGTCCAGGCCAGCAACAACAAGGCCCGCGTGTCTAGAGGAAAGGCAGAAAGTGGGAGAGTCACAGCAGATGGGGACAAAAAGGGAACTGGGGCTCAACCCTGCGAAGGTCTTTCTAGGCCATTTATAAGGACTTCGGCTTTTACTCAAAGTTAGAGAGTTTTGAACAGAAGAGTGATGTGGTTTATGTTTCAAACTGATCACAACTGCTGTACTGGGAATAGAATTTGTAGAGAAGAGATTATGTGGTTTTCCTTTTTGCTTTCTGTATTTTATTCCTAAGAAATCTGTTTTCTGCATAATCATATTTCTCCAAAAAGAAAATATATAATTGCATGTTTGCTGTTAGGTAATAGAAGTTGGCCTAAACCCCGTGAGCTCATATTCACTTTAAAAATATCCAGGAGAATTTTAGTATGTGTATTAAATGATGGGTTGTTGTGTAATTGATAGTTGATATTCTCTACGTAATCTTTTAATTTATTTATATTTTTAGCCTTGGGGCTCTATTTTACGGAATTGGAATTTCTTAGCTGTAACACATCCGGGTTACATGGCATTTCTCACGTATGATGAAGTAAAAGCACGGCTACAGAAATACAGCACTAAACCCGGAAGGTAAGACTTTTTGGCAGTAATATTATGTGATGTACGTGAAGATGAAATGTCCTCTGTGGTTCATTCCTAAGTAAATCAGTAACACCCATGGGGATGAGGGGAGGGAAATGCTAATAGACCAAAACAGTGCTTCTTTTTTTTTTTAAAGCGCTCCTGACTTATTTATTATTTATTTATTAATATTTTTTTTGCTGTGTTGGGTCTTCGTTTCTATTGGAGGGCCTTCTCTAGTTGCGGCAAGTGGGGGCCACTCTTCATTGCGGTGCGCAGGCCTTTCACTATCGCGGCCTCTCTTGTTGCGGGGCACAGGCTCCAGACGCGCAGGCTCAGTGGTTGTGGCGCACGGGCTTAGTTTCTCCGCGGCACGTGGGATCTTCCCAGACCAGGGCTCGAACCCGTGTCCCCTGCATTGGCAGGCAGATTCTTAACCACTGTGCCACCAGGGAAGCCCAACAGTGCTTCTTAATTCAGTTCTTCAAATTAGTACATTATGCTTGTTCTGAAATTTAGTGTTCATAAAGTGAAAGAGGATATGGTAGTATGTAATTTGATGAATTTAGAGAGTAAGTCTCAGAGTTTCAAACTGGAGTAGGATATTAGCATATTAACTGTTTTCATGATACATGTTTATGTATAAAATTAGATGTGTATATTTAAATACTTGAATATTGTGCTAATGACAAAATAAATCAGTTTCATATTCATTATTTTAGGGTGTATTTCAAGACATTCAATTTGGTTCTATGATAATCACATAATTACATATAAATACATATTAATGCATGTAAGTACATATAAGTGTACATATACATGCATGATAAACACATGTAAGTACATAGACATATAAGCCCATTGTTAACAATCCAAACCAGTTTCATGTCCTTGAGAACGTCTTCCATAAGACCTCATGCTTGATGTTGAAATTGAGTGAAACTCAGAGCTTGGCTGTGTGATCAGCCCCTCTGGCTTTGACCGAGAGAACACACCTTATTAATGGTAAATCTGGGCGGGAGAAAGTCTGTCTCTCTCCTGGTGCAGGCATTTTCCCCACATGCGGTCTAAAAACGCACCAGGCACATAGTAGACATTCGTGCTGTGGCAAGCCGTGTGCTGGGTGTGACGGTACTGACAGTGGAGATCTGCCCTCCTTCACTCTCATGTTTTAGTAGGAGACACCATCCCAGTGTTTGTGAGTGCACTGACTTTCATATAGGGGTCATTTCATTTTAGGAATGAATTTGGTGGTTTTTTAAATCTACCTTTTTCTTCTAATATCGTCTTATTTGATTTGTAGTGCAAATGTCATTTGTCCTTTAGCAAAGTCTTTTTGAGTACAGTCATTGATGATTACTTTCTTCTCTGCCATAATGAAAAATTCCCACCTTTTTTATTTTTAAGAATTTATATGGTATATTAGAAGGAGGTAATGGGTACAGAAAACAGTGTGGCTCCTTGGGAGTCGTTGGTTTAGACTGAGCTGGTTCTCATTGTGACCACAAGAGCAGGCCAGATATTGTGCACATTGACAGTGGCTTAGGTGAGTCATTTTGTTTCATTCAGGGATCTCATAACCAGATTTTTTCCATAACTTTTACACCCTTGATTGGCATCAAAGTATCTTCTTGCTTCTGGAGTATGATTTGAAAGATGTAATATGGTTGGAATCACAGAATCATGCAAATTTAACACAGAAGTCGTTTGGGAAATTATCTTGTCCAATTCTAAATAAATAAAGTAACTGAGTCCTTTTTGTGTTCTCTTGTTCAAGATCATGGAGATAATTAATGACAGTGTTGGAAGCAAAAGCCAGGTCTCATTGCTATTGGAATAGTTCTCTTAAGATAGTACCCTCTGAAAGGATGTTTTCCTTTCCTTCCCTTCTTGCCCTGTAACAATGATTTCTTCTAAGTTTTAGGTAGTTAAAGATGAAATGATTAGACTGTGGTAAACTGTTACAGGTAAGGTGTGATAGGGTGTTTAGGAAAACTCAGTGAACAAATCGAATGATTTGGACAAATATTTGCTGGATATGTGTTTAAGTGGTCCTTTCTCTTGGAAAGTGGTTCATCTCTTTGGCTTCATGGTAAAGAAAATAGTTGGGTCTATTACAAGGACATTTGAGTTCTTCAGGATGTACTTTATTTGGGATCCAACTGACAGTCATAATAAGTCTGTGTGGAATTACTTTGTGTGATTACGATTAAGGATCCTAATAGGTGACAGGTTGATATTTATTTTCCGGCTTTCTAGGAGAATATGTTTTTAGAGTTTCTTGAAAAGTCCTTTCCAAAGTTTCCAAAACCAATATGAAGTTCTTAATATTTAAAAATCACAACTTCTGGGACTTCCCTGGTGGCACAGTGGTTAAGAATCCGCCCACCAATGCAGGGGACACGGGTTCGAGCCCTGATCTGGGAAGATCCCACATGCTGCGGAGCAACTAGGCCCGTGAGCCACAACTACTGAGCCTGCGCGTCTGGAGCCTGTGCTCCGCAACAAGAGAGGCCGCGATAGTGAGAGGCCCGCGCACCGCGATGAAGAGTGGCCCCCACTTGCCGCAACTAGAGAAAGCCCTCGCACAGAAACGAAGACCCAACACAGCCAAAAATAAAATAAAAATCAATTAATTAATTAAAAAAAAATCACAACTTCTTCCTTTCTTTAAAAACCCAGTTTTCTTCAAAGATGAAACCACTTAAATGGAATTATTATCATTGCTTCTTTTACAGATCAATAAATGGAGAAGGAAAATGGTGTAAAAATAAGTTTGAAGATAGAAATTTTAAATGATTCTGTATATTCTTTCACTTAAGAAAAATCTAACAGTTTGTTTAGTAGTAGTTAGCTTACATTTTGAATGTGATTAAATGTAATTTTCTTATGTTTCACAGCTACATTTTCCGGTTAAGCTGCACTAGATTGGGACAGTGGGCCATCGGCTATGTGACAGGGGATGGAAATATCTTACAGACCATACCGCACAACAAGCCCTTATTTCAAGCCCTGATCGACGGCAGCAGGGAAGGATTGTAAGTATGAGACATGGGAGTTGGGGGTGCTTATTACTCACAGATGTGGAAGATAGAGACCGCTTTGCGATGGAGGGAATGGATAGTGAGGCTGATGTTCAGGCTGGTTTTTTATTTCAAGACTAAGAAATGGATGTTCCTTAGTTTCTATTGTTCATCTCTTAAAATCGTCATTTTAAGGTAACCTAATTATTTGATATATTTTTTTCTAGCATGGTCTAAACAATCTTCGGGTCTCAATATTGTCTTACAAATATTAGAAGTATACAGTTGTATACTGTACAATTGGAGAATGGACTCAGTGGAATGATTATTTGATTGTTCCCTACCTAGCTCTGCTCCTGTGCTCCCAATTTGCACTCCCAGACAGTGTAGGGCCTCTTAATCCTGTTGTTGGGCTCATGAGCAGATTCTGACAGGCTCTGTTTTGGGGCCATTGGTGAAGTTGCAAGGGGTTCCCCTGTTTATGGGGTTGCTGCAGACAGCTCACAAAAGCAACCCCCCAAAGAGCCATCCATCAGCTCTTCTCTCTCAGAAAAATACAACTGGTTATTAAATGGGCCTGGGACTTCATGTCCATGGGGAGCACCGTGCTGGTATGTCTCTGAAATGTGTCTTCCTTCTCTCCACCTTCCTCCCTCTGTTGCTCCCTCTCTTTTGTCCTTTTGTTCTTTGTTTTTTTGTGTTGTTGTTGTTTTTAATTGAAGTATAGTTGATGTACAATATTATATAAATTACAGGTGTACAGTATAGTGATTCACAATTTTTAAAGGTTGTACTCCATTTATAGTTACTATAAAATATTGGCTATATTACCTGTGTTGTACAATGTATCCTTGTAGCTTATTTTATACCTCTTACTCCCCTTCCCCTGTATTGCACCTCCCCCCTTCCCTCTCCGCATTGGTAACCACTAGATTGTTCTCTGTATTGGGAGTCTGTTTCTTTTTTGTTATATTCACTAGTTTGTTGTATTTTTTTAGACTCCACCTATAGTTGCTAGCATAGAATTTAAGTGTATAACATAGCAAATAAATTCCAACATCAAATTACAATGAGTTTTTGTATCTTTCACAGGAAAAGAACTTATTAACTGAAGGTAGTTTAAAATTAGATGTAAAACGGTATATATTGGGATAATTCTTTAAAATAACTGACTCCTGTTGCCTCACGTAACCCTTAAATTGCTAGTTCTACTTTTTATTTTCACCGGTAATACCACATTTTCTTTTTCTTCTTCTTATCCTTTTCTCATCCCTTCCCTTCCTTTCTCTTCATGTCTCCCTTCTTTTACTGACATCAATAATAAGTCCATATTCCAGAATTGTATGTTAATAGCTAAGTTCAGTTTATCTTAAGCTGTTTTTTTAAAAAATTTAGAAATAGATAAATTCTCCTTTGTTTTTTAGGTTAAGAATGCCTTTCTTCTCCGTACATAAAGTTCAGACAATCTGATGAGTCCCTTCCTAGTAAATATGTCTTTCATTCATTTTAGTCATATGCCATTCCCTTCACCCTTTTGTGGTATTTTCAGTGTCACTCCATCTCACTGCCTTTTCTTGTCCTTTGCCTTGCTGAGTAACGTAGAGACACATGTGCTCCTGCTTGCTGCGGCATGGACTGTGATAGAAGCCTAGCAGGAGAAAGTCCACCAGGAAGAGCAAATAGTTTAAGTTTTCCAATAGCAAAAAGTTTTACTTTTCCAAAGTAATTGCAAAAACAGAAAGAAGAAAACGTGATGAGATCTATGTGAAGAGATAAAAGTTGTGAATTTTCAAGAAATAGTTACATAAGAACTGTATGGCAAACTGGTACCAAATGTCAATTTCTCTCTCTTTTTTTTTAATTATCATAAATTTGCTATTCTGTCGTTTATACCTTACCTCTGGTGCATCAAAGATTCATATGTGTAGCTTTCTATTCACTATGATAAGAGGATTTTTGTTTTGAAGAAAATGTGCTTCAGAGTTTTAATTTATAAAAAAGAGGTTATGAGTGGGCACATCTGTAAATGGAGTAATTTTGATACAGCTTTTTTTTTGTTAAATATCTTTATTGGAGTATAATTGCTTTACAATGTTGTGTTAGTTTCTGCTGTATAAAAAAGTGAATCAGCTATATGTATACATGTATCCCCATATCTCCTCCCGCTTGTGTCTCCCTCCCACCCTGCCTATCCCACCCCTCTAGGTGGTCGCAAAGCACCGAGCTGATCTCCCTGTGCTATGTGGCTGCTTCCCACTAGCTATCTGTTTTACATTTGGTAGTGTATATATGTCCATGCCACTCTCTCACTTCGTCCCAGCTTACCCTTCCCCCTCCCCATGTCCTCAAGTCCATTCTCTACGTCTGCGTCTTTATTCCTGTCCTGCCCCTAGGTTCTTTAGAACCATTTTTTTTTCTTTAGATTCCATATATATATGTTAGCATATGGTGTTTGTTTTTCTCTTTCTGACTTACTTCACTCTGTATGACAGACTCTAGGTCCATCCACCTCACTACAAATAACTGAATTTTGTTTCTTTTTATGGCTGAGTAATAATATTCCATTGTATATATGTGTCACATCTGCTTTATCCATTCATCTATCAATGGACACCTAGGTTGCTTCCATGTCCTGGCTACTGTAAATAGAGCTGCAATGAACACTGTGGTACATGACTCTTTTTGAATTATGGTTTTCTCAGGGTATATGCCCAGTAGTGGGATTGCTGGGTCGTATGGTAGTTCTATTTTTAGTTTTTTAAGGAACCTCCATACTGTTCTCCATAGTGGCTGTATCAATTTACATTCCCACCAACAGTGCAAGAGGGTTCCCTTTTCTCCACACCCTCTCCAGCATTTATTCGTAGATTTTTTGATGATGGCCATTCTGACTGGTGTGAGGTGATACCTCATTGTAGTTTTGACTTGCATTTCTCTAACGATTAGTGATATAGCTTATTTATATTGTTATAATGCCTTACATCTATTTTTCAAAAGTCAATCAAAACTAACAGATTATAATATCATAATCAGTAGTCTAGCCTCCAAACTCCTGTGCAAATTAGCTGCTAATATTTACACATACACACACACACACACACACACACACACACACATCTTCAGAGGGGTTTAGCTAGTTGAATTTGAAATTTAATGATAGATTACATTAAAATCTGATCAGATTAGGTTTCAGATTAGATTAAAATATTAGCATTTTAATTAGATAGGTTTTTTGTTTGTTTGCTTTTTTTCCTTAAGATCAGTAAAAACACGAGCTATCATCTGGTCTAACTATCAGGGTCAGCTCTCCTTTCCGTATAGTTAATCTGATATTGTAGGACGTAAGTGATAAAGAAGTTTACTTTGATAACCAGCCAAGATTCCTTATTCCTTCACTGCCATTGGAAAGGGCTCATCAGTAGCACCCCGGTGTACTGAGGACAGTAATCACTGAAAGCTCCTTATACATTAAATAGAACCATTTAACCTTTCCTCTAGCAACCTTATTGTCATTTTGTAATCTTTCATTTCTCAATTCTTCCTAGAATTCTACGTTTTTGAAGTGTGATGAACAAAATATATAATAATATTTAAAACTGGCCATTTTAGGGTATAAAAAAAGAAAGTTACCAACTTTTGCTTATCACTCATTTAATATTTGTAGAATTGTATCCCAACCCTATAATGACATTCTAAATTTGTATCATAGTCAGATGTAGTCAACTCCTTTCCCTAAATCTTAAAAAAAAACCAACACTCACTGATATGCTCCTTACCATATGAGAATTATCTATCCTCTAGGTTCATTTTTTCCTGGTTTACTTGGGTAATTTTAGATACTTACTTACATTCTTATAGACTCTTTATTTAAGGATAAATAGTTTTTGTTACTTCACAGAATAGTTTTAGTATAGTTTTGCCCTTTAAAATATTCACCACTGTAGTATTGTGTTCTTAATTTTTCATTCAAAAATCTAGAACAGAAAGATAGTAAACAAAATCAACTGTAACGTAATGAATTGATGAAATCCAGCAGTAATATTACTGCTTTCTTAATCTAAAATACGTGTTTACCAACACAATAAACTTCATTTCTTAATGAATTTCTGAATGAGTAAAAAAAAGCTGGTTTAGTACAGCAAGACAGCACTATAACTTTTAGTTCTTATTTTAATTCTCTCTAATAATGGAACCTTATGTTTATAAACCATTCTGTTTGTAGCTTGATTTGAAGTAAATGAAACATGGAATTGTAACATTTTTAAATTTCTCCAGTAAACGTGTATGTATGTGTGTATATGTGTCAGGATAAGTGGAAGGTGAAACAGAAAGAAAGAGGATGGGAAACTGGAGAAAGAAAACACCACAGAAGTGTTTGAATAACTTTTGTGGGAAAATTGTGGGCTTTAATTCTATTTTTCTTTCCTTGTGGTACTAAACTTCGTGTAAAATGATACAGTTAATGTTAACTGTGCTTCAGATGAAAGACGTAATAATTGCAAATAGGTGTATATTCAGAGTATTTTGGAATAGAATGTGAGTAACCAGGAAAATAAATTTTTAACTTACCTATACATATAGTAAAGTTATTTACTTGAAAATGATTGCTTAATGGCTGAGTCCCTATTCATTGTATATTTCCTTTATGAAAAAGATTCCTAGATTTTAAATGTCCTAAAAATAACTTGTAGTATTATGGAAACAGTGATAGAATAAGTTCTTGATGTAAGTTACATAAAAAGGAAACATCCAAATGTCTGTTTGAATATAGAAGAATCTGATTAAATAACTTTAAATGCAATTAAGACTTGTATATGTTAATAAAATTTCTGTTTATAACCCAGCTATCTTTATCCTGATGGGAGGAGTTATAATCCTGATTTAACTGGATTATGTGAACCTACACCCCATGATCATATAAAAGTTACACAGGTAAGGACAATTTCTGGAGACATTTATAATAAGTATCTATGATGCCTTTGAAATGAATAAGATTCTTATACTATACGTAAAATCATGTGCAGGTATTTAATGCAAAAGATATTTAAGGAATTTTAAGAGTGTTTGGAAAGAAATTGCATTACTTTCTCCATTTTTTGGATAAAAGTTTCTGCTTTTAATATTCTTGCTTCCAATATAATATTGGCATTTATGTGGGGAGACAGATAGATAAATCCATAGGTAGGTAGATGGATATGAGGGGAGAGCTATAGTTTTAGAAAACTCCAAAGAAGATTAGGTTAATTATATGCATTAGTTTTTAGAGTGAAATGAGTAATTGAAGCCTATTGTAGACAATGATTATATTCTTATAAATCGATTGTTGGCAGCCTCATAGGTTATGAGTGGGAGTATAACTTGGTAAAGCCTTTCTTGAGGGTGATATTCAATAATTATCAAAATCTAAAGATCTTTGACTCTAGATTCCATATACATATCACTTGCATATACACATGAAGATCTATACACCAGGATGTTTACTTTAGCATTTTTCATAAAAATGAAATATTACAAAATACCAAAATATTCAATCATAGGTTAAATACCATTGTATACTCATACTGCATTATACCATAAAGTCTTTAACAGGAGGAAGGTAGCTCTACGTACTCACATGGGAACTTCTGCATCTTGTTATGTGAAAAAGTTATGTAAAGCTTAATTACGTAACACTTTATTTTGTAAAATTATATTAAGTACAATTTTGTAAATAAATAAAAAATTACCATATATGAACATATGAATGTGCTTTTAAAGAATAAAAATAGGAAAACACCAATCTGGCAATAGTCTTTAACTGAGAGAGAACTTGAATATTTTATTTTACATGTAGTTAAGTTTAAAATTTTTTATAATTTAGATATTTTCTGCTTTGTATAATAATAAGACTGTAATAAAAAGAAATTATAGGTTTTGGGGAAGACAACAGATAAGTTTTAATTTTATTTCTAGTTCTCCAGATTTCAGTCTCAGTGGTCTTGATATTATTATGTGAAACACACTTCCCGACATGGGTACTGTGTGTGGGCAGTTTTTAAAATATATGAAAGCCATTTTAAAAATTATGTAGTGATTCTCTATTTTCTAATATATGTAAAAAGACATGAGACAATTCCTCATTATAAATCCATGGTTTAAAAATTGTTTTTTTTAATTGTTTAAAAATTCATATTCAGGAGTAGCATCATTCTCTTAAATTACTCATAAATATTTGATTAGCTTACATCTTAGGTTGTACTGAATTCTGCAGCTGTGATTTTAGCCTATTTTAATTTTTTTATAATTATAAATTGGCCCTTTGGATTTCATAACCAATATAGATACTTGTCTATTACTTTAGGGATTTCAATGATACATAATTTATTTTGGATTACTTTAGACTTCTTTTCCATCTTGATCCATTCTCTTGTCTTTTTCCTTAATTTATTTTAAGATTATTTATATAGTCACACATACATATATCATGGTAGACACAATTTATATGTGAATGTGTGGGTATATGTGTGCATGTGTATCTGTGTATGTGTTTATATATATATTTTTTTCTCGAGATTGTAAGATCTTTCATTAGGTTAGGGATTAAATATTGTCATTTATTCATCCTGTCCAGGGCCGTGTATGTAGTAGGTACTTACTAGACTAAAACATTGCCTTATTTAAACAAATTTTTATTTCTATATTTCCTTTTCTTTGTATCCCTATTAAATAACACTGTTTTTTCATACTTTTTTTTATTCTTACCAATATGTTTGTATCTTCTTTGTGACAGATCTTTTCGTTATTTGAACACTGAGAGTTTTACTGTGCCAAAAGCTTCTAAACTAGTAAATCAAGAGAATAGATGTTGAATAAAACAATTTTTGGTTGCTGAAATGATGAGATTTCTTGATGGTGTTAGACTGGGAAAAGAATATGCGAATTAGAGGTTTAATATAGAATTTGAAGAAAACAATTTAAACTTACTGACCCTCAGTTTTGTTTTGTTGTTTTTAAATTCAGTGTATCTTATTATACTTTGGAGATTAGATGACATAATAAATGTGGACGACAGTACCTAGCGTGCAGAAAGGCCTTGGCAAATGCTGCTTTACTTCCATTCTGGAATTTCTACAGATAGCTATCTAAGAAATAAGATTAATGGTCAGCCATATTGCAATTTGATATTAAAATTAGATGAGTACGTGGCATTTACAAAGAAAATAAAGTTATTTATTATTGCCTTTTAAAACCATAAGTTGTGTCTCTTAAATCACTCTATTGATGCAGGTACCTTCCTAAAGGAACAGTACAAAATGTTAAATAATCCAAAGTATTCAAAAAGCTTATGCAATTGCTGATAAAATCTGTTTAATTTTGTAGACCAAATTGTGATGACCAATTTAAAACATGTCTTAAATGGCAACATGATCTGACAGGATCAAGTGTGAGGAATTTACTGTAAGTCATTGTATTTAAGAAAATTCAGTATTATCACTTCATACTAAAAATACATTAACATTGCCTTTTTTCTCCCCCCAAATTCCAGGAACAATATGAATTATATTGTGAAATGGGTTCCACTTTTCAGCTCTGTAAAATTTGTGCCGAGAACGACAAAGACGTCAAGATTGAGCCTTGTGGGCATTTGATGTGTACCTCTTGCCTTACAGCCTGGCAGGTATAATCAAGATTTAATTAGCAACATTGATGTCTTCCTTATATTCCCTGTGAATATTTCTCTTTTCAGTTTTCTTCATCTTAATGATTCAGGAAGTAATACTGATAAATGCTTTGTTTGAATGGTTGTTAGAAAAAAATCTCATGTTTGAATCTTTCATTTATATGATATGATTTCTTTTTGTTTTTGTTTCCTTTGCATGTATAACTTAATTTTATGATATTAATCTTAAGTAGTTCTACTTCTGAAACACTGTTGATTTCAGAATTTAACTTATCAGTGTTACCAACTAACCATATTTATATTATTTATCATAGGTCAGATTCTATTTATAGTAGGTCAGATTCTGAAGCAATAAACCCTAGTAGATAAATCTTACGTTGATGTTTCAACACCTCTCTTCTCCTGAGAAGGTGTGGCTCCTGTCTCACATATGTCTACAGTTGCTCTGTAAGGCTAAAATAGAATCAGACAGAAAAAGTTTCCCAAATACCTTTAGTTCCCACAGAAACAGGCACTAAATTTTCCAGTTTACAGAAGCAGAATTTAAGGTGAGTTGCCTTCCACTCTGTAGGCATTCAATAAATATAAATTGATTTGAGGTTTTAAATTAAGGCCTAGGGAATAATTGGTTTCCCCAAGGGCTTTTTTAAAAAAAAAAATTTCTTTATCTGTAATAAAGTTTGGAGATTTTAAAAATAGATCTTTGGACAGATTTCTAGTTTTGAGTATTTGGAGGATTCACAGAATATTTTGCTCAAGTTATTTTTAAATTGCTCTGTTTAACACAGTCAGTATTGAAGTCAGTATTGCTGATTGGGTTTAGAAAACAAATAATTAAAATTTCAAGCCTTTTAAAAGATTTTCAGTTGAGCGTATCATCGGCATCCCTACCTCATTCCTGAGCCTTCTCTCCAACCCAGAACCTGTTTATTGCCTGAGGAAGGATGGCTTCAGAGGATCAGGAAGGGGCAATGCAGACTCCTAGGAGCGTTGATGTTTGTTGAGCTCATTACTTGATAATAAAATATGAATGATTCTCACATTTTCACAGTCTTACAAAGAGGGCCTCTTTTTTCCTTTGGGGACATTTTAAAAATGGATAAAAAAAAAGTGGAAGAACTAGGAAATGAATTACAATTGATTTACATTTTCAAAGCCGTTTCTGAACTCCCAGACATCTTGGCTACCTCGGTAAAACTTGCTCAACATCCCTACACTTCTCTCTTTCAATATGCGTTTGGTTTATATTTTACCTGAGGTTTTCCTTGTTATCCTTGCCCTAATTTCCCTTTATCCCTTTGTGAATTTTGTGTAGTACAGGGAGAAGTTGGAGGAAAAGGGACGCTAAGTATGGCATCGGCGAACTCTCAACATAATCACGTGATTGCTATTCAAGTTACGTTAGCAATAATAGTACTGCAGACGTGGCAGTGTCTTTTTATAAATGAGTTTCAATAAATTTAGTTACACTGATAGAAGACAAAACTGTCGGTTTGCAAGTGGGTTTCAAATGTATCAGTAGAAAGTATTATAGAGATGTTATTGACTCAGTGCCTGGCTGACTGGGAGGGGACTACTTTAGGATGATTTGTTGTACCTGAAACCCATTAACTCTTTCAGGGTAAGTATTAAACTGATAGGGGCCAAATGTATATGTCACCCCTTTAGGTTGACTTATGTCCTCAGTGTGGTAGTATGGCTCTCACAGGTATGAAGAAACTAAAAGTTTGCTTTTCTCCCTAAAGAAAACCAGAATTTTAGGCGGGTACAAACTCCCAGTACTCTACCTCCATACACGGCCTGTGTATTTCAGCCCCTTCTCTGGGGGCCCCCGGCTTGGAGCATACAAATACATACATATTGCAGGACTCAGCATCTTCAGCTTGAAACTTACCTAGCATTTGGAAGTTAAGAGGGTTAAAAGTCGGAAGCTCCCATTAGGTTGGCAGAACCTTTGATTAGTAAAGATTATTGTTTATAGTGTCATGCAAAGTAGTTGTTTACCTTGTGGCTCAGGGTGGGTAAAAGAGTAGGGCTGAATGTAAAGCAAGGAGGTTTTACTTATTTTACTTTCTGTATACTTCTTAAATGAAATTTATCTTTTAAAACTTTAGGGCCAGTGCTATATATTTAATTTAGTGATAAGTCTGTGAACTATTTGCAATAGGTATGTTATGTGCAAAACACACAGGAGTATTTCCCAGTTGTCATGGCTATGTTATTAACCCTTTGCCCTTTACATCACCACAGGTTTTCTATGTATTACTCTGTAGTCTCCAAATGGTGCAGTTCTCTTGCCTGTAGCTAAACAATTCCTTGATTCTCTTCATGATTTTTTATGTTGATCTAATGGCCTTATATTAAGATATGTCCAGTCATATTTGTAAATTAACATTTGCAATTTCTTTCTTTCTCTTTTTTAGTCTGAAGTACAGTACTTCTTAGTTTTACTTTTAGAGATTGAGGAAGTGCATAAATTGCCAAGTGCTAAAAACTGTCTTTGAGTAAAATTTTAGGAGAAGCTGTCTGAAAAAGTAGTACTAAAGTAGTAGTTGACTAAGTGAAGTAGTAAAAAACTGACAGATTCAAAAGTGCTTATTAGAAGGTTGAAATAATCAAAATAAATCACACTCATATCACTAGTGAATAATGTTATTATCGTAATGTAATTATAGAATTTTGCATATAAGTTAATGAAAAATATGCAAAGGCATTATTTCAGCATCTTTAAAATTCTTCTCACACAAGACAGTTCATGATCAGTAAATAGTTTTCTGATACATCTTGTATATGTCCCTGTAAGCTCTTACCTCCTTGTATTTGTATTATAAGAATTTACAATACATATTTATCTGTTTTTCCTCTAGGATGTGGATTGCTTTACCTGTTTTAGAATTCCTCTCCCCTAGCATGCTACCTCCACGTTGGTAGTTATTCGGTAAATAACTATAGACCGTATGCTAGATAATGTAAAGGAAAGAGAAGAATAGGGCTAAGAGTACAACAAATAAAAAGACACTGATATTATAGATCAATTGTGAAAAGCCCTTGTAATGTCTCAGTTCTGTCCATTTCTCCTCTGCAAAGTATCGGTGGACTTTTCAAAGACCTTTTATCATGCTTAAGATCTGAGAATGATTCCTAAGAATATTAAACCTCAGATCCATTTGTTCCATTTAGTAGCTGCTGGGTGATTCCCTTCAACTTTTCACATTTTGGTTTTTTTGCACTTTTTTGTTTTTTAATTCTTTGCAATATTACTGGCACTAACCTACAGGCAGGAAGACCAAGTTTCTATTTATTGCTTTTTTACACCAAGAAACATGCACAGTGATCCCTGATTCAAGTTTTCTCTACCCTGAAAAAAATTGTTAGGTCAGTGTTTGAGAATTTCTAAGTGATGTTCCGTAGTCTCTACATCTCAATGGGATTTTAGTGGTTAAAGAAGCTTCAACTTTTGAACATTTCTACTTTTGGATAAACTGAATATTTCTACATTTTCATATAGGTTTCACACAGTGCTGCCTCCTGCCAACCAACAGATCTGTTTTGGCAGTTTTCATATTTTTGTATGAACAGCAGTATTTGACAGTCATTTAAATATGTTATTGCAAAATGCCCCTGTTATTTAATAAAAATAAGTCTTATGAAGTTAATCCATTTAAAATACAGTTAACAAACATTAGCTATACTAAAAACCTCACATCTAGCCCCAATGAGCTGCTCACTGGACTTAACCTAATTGATGGTCAATGTGAGGACAAAAAGAAACAAAATTATGAAACATTTCCATAGTTCTGCACTGTATTGTCAAACACTGTATCTAAGCTTGTAGATGTAATTGGAAATGTTATGTGAGTAGTAAGTCTCTGGATATGAGTACATGTAGTAATATGTGTCTTTTTTTTTTCAACTTTTTCCTTATTCAAAATGGTAAAAGGCTAGAGTCTGTTTTCTAATTTTAAAGCCAGTGTTTTTGTTTTTATATGCTTGCTTGTTTTTTCTATCAGAGAAAAAATTAAGTTTTCAAACGTAATTGTGCACAAGGATAATTTGGTTTCCCTTAACTGGCTTGGTAGAAGCTGACATAGAATATTTCATCCATCGGGCTCCAAGATCTCAAATCCATTCGTTTTCATTTATTTAGCAAACATTCTTTAAGCAGCTTCTGTTTCCCAGGTTCTGTACTAAAGACACAGTCCCTACCCTCAAGAAGTTAAAATTAAATCTAAAAATTTTATCGAGGGGTATGGTACTAATAATCACTTGAAATGAATATCCTGTTATCTTTCAAATTTAATTATGGATTTGAGACATTTTTGTTACTTTCTACTACTTTGGTTGGGCATGCTGATATGAAAAGGATTTTAAAGGCTGCATGTCTGCCAAGAAGCTCTGATAAATCAGGTCCAATAGGAAATATTAAATCCTGACCATAAAATATTATATGTTCAATCAACCATTGTGCATTTTTAGCAAGTAGTTCTTCACCAACTTTTCCTTCCATTTGATGCCCTACTTTGGTTTAATTGAAATTCATTGGAGATTTAAACTTTGTAATTAATGGAAACCCTAAGAAATGCACAGTAGAGGTGTCAGTTAGTTGTTATGGGCTGCAAGTGGTTACTCTTTAATTGCTGTCATAATGGCCCATTAGTCATGCCTCTGAAGAGGTGTCAGATACTTTTTTTTCCTTCTGAAACATCTGTGTTATTTAATAGATTGAACTGGCAAGTCTGAGTTTGCACAGAATACTAAGTAAACTGAGTAATCACCTCTCTAGAGGCATTCTTTGAAGTAGTATCACTCTGGGTTCAGCATTTCTTTCTTTTTTTAAAAAAATAAATTTATGTATTTATTTTTGGCTGCATTGGGTCTTCGTTGCTGCGCGTGGGCTTTCTTTAGTTGCAGCGAGCGGGGGCTACTCTTCATTGAGGTGCGCAGGCTTCTCACTGTGGTGGCTTCTCTTGTTGTGGAGCACAGGCTCTAGGCGCACGGGCTTCAGTAGTTGTGGCACACGGACTCAGTAGTTGTGGCGCACGGGCTCAGTAGTTGTGGCGCACGGGCTTAGTTCCTCCGTGGCATGTGGGATCTTACCGGACCAGGGCTAGAACCCGTGTCCTCTACATTGGCAGGTGGATTCTTAACCAGTGCGCCACCAGGGAAGTCTGGGTTCGGCATTTCTATTCCATCCTTGGCAATGAAACTTGGAGAGTTTTCTTTCACTTCCACACTATTACACGAATATTAACAAAACATGTTCTTTACTTTGAACTCCTCCATGTCTTCTTTTCTGTAATAACATACTATGCATCAGTGATATTGCAGGGTGATCACATAAGGTGTAAAGTAAGGAACTGTTTTTGTTCTATTTTTCTTTCCAGGAATCTAGAAAATATCTGCTGAATACAGACTCTAAACTGTGTTCTTCAAATCTTCCTTCCAAAATAAAAATGGATACACATATGCCAATTGGATATGCAGCCTTTGTTTGAATTATTGCCAAGGACTTTAATTCAATTAAAAGCAAAATTAATTTTCCTCTAATTATTCCTCCTGCATATTTTTTCAAAATAATTTAAAGGAAAGATATTGGAGTATTCAAAATACTTGGCAAAAAGTCAGTAGATGAAAATTAATAAGCTCTGATTTTAATATGACATGTGATTAAAGAGATTTATAGGTGTACCATATTTAGAGAGCATGGTTGGGGAAGAAATGTGTAACTGTCTAAGAGAGGTGAGAAGCCAGCTCAAAGAATCACATTCAAGGCACTAAGAAGTAATCTTAATATATCTGTTTTCAAAAGCAACCAGCCTTTAAATTTCTAGCCTCAGTGAAGCTTCATAACCTTAGTACTACAAATAAAAAAATATTTGCCTTTAAGAATGTTATAAATTAGTATTTGTCCTTGATTATATGTTATATCTTTTTGTATAAATGTGATAAAGTGTTGGAGCTCCTCTTTCACTTTGAGAGTCCTGTAAGGGCTGTGGTATGTTTCCTCAGCTATCTTACTTCTTTTCTTTGTTCTTGAGACTATTTTTGTAGTAATTATACCAACTGGAATTTAAGTGGCACTTTGGAAGGCTTTGAGTTAATTTACCTCACTTTATCTTTAAGATATCCCTTAAAATGTGCATTCTCTCATTATACCCTACAAAGAAGATGAAATGGCTTACCCAGTGTCACACAGCTGCAACTGGTCGGTATAGGATTCCAATCCAAGCTTCCAGATACAGAATGTTTATGCTTCTTTCCTGATTCACTGTTTTCATGGTCCTTCCAAATTAAAACTATAAGAGTCTAGATTTGTCAATGTCGTCTTCCCTTGCCCACCATAAAAGAACACCAAAACCAAAGATCTCTCTCACTGTTACTTATTCTAAGATCACTATTAACTATCCTCATTCATTCTTTATAGCAAGAAGTTACTAAGTTTTTGTGGGATATATTGTGCTCTGAAAATGCTTAGTATGGACCCAAGCTACTCTCAGTATATGTATGTGCATATGTATCTATCTAGTTATTTATCTATAATTGTTTCATGTTTAGAAAAAGAGATTTATGGTAACTTCAGATCTGTGTGAAGTATAGCAAAGTAATGTACATTAGAAGTTACTGAGATGGGAAACACACATATAGTAAAAATATAAACTGCACTCCAAAATGAGACTCATGAAGTCCTATGTATTCTCTAGGGCCCTCCATTTATATTGTATTTGTGGGAAGGCATGAAATGATTGACCTTAAAGTGTGCCTTCAAATAATTAATCATCTTGGGAGCAAAAGAAATTGTACTATATATGATGTTTATCTTTTACAAAATTAAAAGAAAGTATTTATTTAAGAGATAATATTGATCTGGACAACATTTAAACAAATACTATGGAAGGTGACTGATACACATGATGATGATGATGATGATGAGATGATAGTGACGATATTTATTTGGATTTTTACATAAGGTGCTATTGGGGAATGGGAATTTTGGGGGGAACTTAAATTTTTTTTCTATTTCTCTGTCAATGTTAATTTGTTCTCAGGTTACCTAAAGTTATATTTAATATCATTAACTTGCACTATTTATGGTTGCCAAATGAGTCTGAGTAGTTTTATCATGAGCATATTACATAGTTAAGTTTCAGATGGTGTAGAACTCACTGATAACTTCTGTCTCATTTGGTTTGGGAGGATTTATTTGAGGAAGTGAAGTCTACTGAGTGAATTAGAACGGATGGAGTCCAAGTACTTCCTCTTAACTTTCTCAGAATGTGAATATGTTGGGGACTAGAGAAGGAGTTATTTATTGGTCCTTCTTCTTCATTAACATATGTTCTGTGATCTTGCATTAAGTGTATATTGACAGAAACATTATTTTAATTATTGAGGCACAATCCTGATGAGTTAGGTGTCTATCGAAGACATTCTTCATATGTGTTTAATCAACCATCTGACAGAAATGAGGGTGGAGTACCAAAACAGCACCACAATTTGAGATTCTGAGTACCAAATTTAACAATATGGTCAAACTTAATTTGCATATGACAGTAGTCAGTTTACAGAAAAAGTGGTGGGTGAAGTCATATTAGAGGAGGCATGTTGTGTGATCTATGTTTTCAAATCAAAATGGAAGTACATTGCAGCTGGATTTTGATCCTGGTAAGTAATGTAAACGCTCAACAAAGATAAAGCTTAACAGAAAATATATTTTGTGACATATACTCATAAAGCAGCTACTCTCACATCAGTAATTTGTATAGCATTAAACTTTAAGGTAGGAGAGATGGCGAAAAACCTAAATTCAGTTTTAGATGAACTGTTCCCAGTCTTTTTCTTGTACCATCAAGATGCTATTATTGCCTTTCACCTCCTTCCCTTTCCAAACACAATCTTTCCAGTTGCCCTTTATCAGGAAATAGATCACATAAACCAGAAGTCATCCTTAACCAAACAGCATGCAAACTGACCCTGGAGGTTCTAAGGAAGCCTTTGAAGGGGAATACAGTTGCTTATGCATTCTAGCCACTGTACTCAAAAATAATATGACTTAATTATTTAGATTGAATAGATTAATTGTAGTTATGATAACTGTATTATAGTTAGGTCTTAAAAGATTTTCTGGTTTTTAGGTACACATACTAAAACATTTACAGATGAATTTATGTAATGTGTAGGATGTACTTCAAAATTATCCAGGGGCGGAGGGAACAAGTAAACATATAGCTGAAACAAGATTGGGTGTGAATTGGGGTGGGGGGTGTGATGAATTGGGACATTGGGATTGACATATATACACTAATATGTATGAAATGGATAACTAATAAGAACCTGCTGTATAAAAAAATAAATTAAATAAAATTCAAAAATTCAAAAAAAAATTGGGTGTGAATTGATAATTGTTGAAGTTGGGAGATAGGTACATGCAGATTCATTACACTTTTTTCTCTGCTTTTGTTTATGTTTGAAAATTTATGTAATAATTTTTTTAAAAAATGTATAAATGCATGAAGTGTCTACTTAGGGCCCAGAGTACAGCTTTCCATCCTTCATGCATTAAAGACACAGGGAACATCAGCTCTATTATATTTTAATTTTTTACTTAGTGGCATTCAACTTACTTAAACTAAAGAAAAAAACTGTACACCCGTTTCTTCCACCACCCACTCCCCTACCTCTGGCAAACACCAGTTCTCTGTATCTGAACTTATTTTTGTTTTGAGTTAATTAATTTTTAGATTGCACATGTAAGAGAGATCATATGGTATCTGTCTTTCTCTGCTTTATTTCACTTACCTAATGCCCTTGAGGTCCATCCATGTTGTGGCAAATGGCAAGATTTCATTCTTTTTTATGGCTGAATAATATTCCATTGTATATATGTACCACAATTTTTTATCCATTTATCCACTGATGGACACTTAGGTTGTTTCTGTATCTTGGCTACTGGAAATAATGCTGCAGTGAACATGGGGTGTGCATATATCTTTTCTAATTAGTGTTTTCATTTTCTTCAGGTAACTATCCAGAAGTGGAATTGCTGGATTGTATGGTAGTTCTTTTTAATTTTTTGAGGAGCCTCCATACTGTTTTCCATACTGCCTGTACCAATTTACATGCCCACCAATAGTACACAAGGGTTTTTTTTGTCCACATCCTCACCAACACTTGTTATTTCTAGTCTTTTTGATAACAGGCATTCTAATAGGTATGAGGTGATATCTCACTTTGGTTTTGATTTGCATTTCCCTGATAATTAGTGAAGTTGAACATCTTTTCATGTAACTGTTTGCCATATATATATCTTTGGGAAAATGTCTATTCAGATCTGTCCATTTTTTAATCAGATTGTTATTTTGTTTTTGTTTTTGCTGTTGAGTTGTCTGAGTTCTTTATATATTTTGGATATTGGCCTGTTATCAGGTCTATGATATGGAAGTATTTTCTCCCATTCAGCAGGTTGTCTTTTCATTTTGTTGATGGTTTCCTTTGCTATGCAGAAGCTTTTTAGTTTGATATAATCCCGCTAGTTTATTTTTGCTTTTGTTGCTTCTGATTTTGGTGTCAGGTTCAAAAAATCTTGCCAAGACCTATGTCAAGGAGCTTACTGTGTATATTTTCTTCTAGAAGTTTTATGGTTTCAGTTCTTACTTTCAAGTCTTTAATCCATTTTAAGCTAATGTTTGTGTATGGTGTAAGATAATGGTCCAGTTTGTTTATTTATTTATTTATTTATTTATTTATTGCCATGTGGCTGTCTAATTTTCCCAACGCCATTTATTGAAGAGACTGTCCTTTCCCCATTGTATATTCTTGGCTCCTTTGTTGTAAATTAATTGACCATGTATCCTTGGGTTCATTTCTAGGCTCTCTATTCTGTTCCATTGATCTAGGTGTCTCTTTTTATGCCAGTTCCATACTGTTTTAATTACTATAGCTTTGTATTGCTCTGCTTAGGGCCACGAATACCACTTTCCATTCTTCATGCATTAATGATGCAGGGTACATCAGTTCTTTCTCATCTTGCTCTTATATATTAGAACTATCTGTTTGAAATTATCTTATGTAGATCCGTAGGAAAATTCACTGCAGACACACAGTATGGGTCCATTTTGACTTTTATAATAAGGGGATTTTACGTGGATGACAACCTATATTGAAAATGTACTTACATTTAATGTTCTTGTTATCAAAAGATAGGAGAAAGGTTTAGCTTTCCTTAAATATTTCCTACTGTGTTAGAAAATAATCAGTGTAAGATGGGAGAATTAAGTATCAGTTTTATCATCTGTAAAATGATGGAGCAAATAATTGAGTTGCCTTGAAGCTCACCAGACTTGAGCACACGTGGCAGTAAACATCAAAGGATTTTGTATTAGCCTGTCTGTATCTCTTCATACCACCTTAGTTCAACTATTTTACCATTCCAAGTTTCTTTCCCAAATTATGTAGCAGTAGATGAATAAGGAATTGTTGCAGTTTCTTTTCATTAACCAATCCAGAAAGCATTTGTTTTTCTTTTTTTGACAATTTGTTTGGC
Organism: Balaenoptera musculus; assembly: GCF_009873245.2. Taxonomy (NCBI): domain Eukaryota; kingdom Metazoa; phylum Chordata; class Mammalia; order Artiodactyla; family Balaenopteridae; genus Balaenoptera; species Balaenoptera musculus. The sequence continues at coordinate 92,106,370 of NC_045788.1, forward strand.
GAAGGAGATGTTCAGTTTGTTAATCAGAGTGATGCTTGGGAATGAATAAACTACGTACCACGGAATCTGCCACAGAGTGTATGCTAAGTAATTGTCCAGTGAAAGGAGAGAGAGTGTTACTCCACCACTGATCAGAGTATCACTGGAGGGCAGGTAGATCACCACGTTCCCATCATACCAAGTGCATGGGACAATCTTAAGTACTGAATGGTTTCTTTAAAGATGTTAGCTCTTTTCATTCATAGTTTCATCTCTAAAAGTGATGCTCTCATGCCATTTCTGCCTTAAAATGATCTTATAATTTTTACAATTTTTTAAAATAACATACTACTAAAGTCAGGGTATAATGGAGAAACAAAAATATGGTGGTGAATATCATATACCATCTATCTCTAAAAGTCAGCATTATCTGCAGGGCAAGAAAACAGTCTTGTCCTGTTTCCCTCCCAACTGTGAATTCTTAATGTAGTTAGTTTTTGAGAAACGGAATTGGGAGATTTTCAGAAAACTTCAGTAATCACCAGTAAATGAATTTCTGGCCCCAAAGTATTTGCACAAATCTTTTTGCAGTATCTAGTTTGAAAGCAAGATGAGGGGCAAAACTTGATATCTCACGTATTATTACATTCCATATGAGCTGTGTCAGGATGACAGGCTCTCAGGACAGATGATGATTTCTGAAAATAAACTTATTTTTTCCCACTGATTGCTTATAAATCAAGGCTTTGAAAGACCTAGGCAATTAAAATGGAAATATGTAGCCATAGTTATGTGCACAGGAACTTTTCCAGAATTGATTTTGAAATGGATTGTTCTAATTGATACTACTACTTTATAATGAATTTTTATCAAAATGTCCTTTTTATAGAATGTTTAATTAGCACTGGTGCCTTTTGGTAAAGAGGGACATGATTCAATTTCCAGTTTTCTGCAGGATTCTAAAGTTTTGATACATTAAAATTGTAAATGAACATTCAGTAAAATAAAGTTAAGCTCCTAACTTTTTGATTTATCCTAAATCAAAGGTTTTTGTAAAGAAATTTTTCTTCAAAAATTTGAAATTTTAAATACTGAACATATATTTTGTTGACTCCCTGTTCTACTCTACCACCTTCAAGGTAGATAGATCTTCCTCCACCCCCACTGCCTACCTGAAAACCTATTTTTTGCAACTTCTTTTTATAGTAGAACTTTGGCCCCTCTCAGTAGTGTTTTATTTGAACAAAGACCAATCAGCACAATTTTTGTGTTTGTTCAGGAGTCAGATGGCCAGGGCTGCCCCTTCTGTCGCTGCGAAATAAAAGGAACGGAGCCCATAATCGTGGACCCCTTTGATCCAAGAGATGAAGGTTCCAGGTGCTGTAGCATCATCGACCCCTTCGGAATGCCGATGCTGGACTTGGATGACGACGATGACCGAGAGGAGTCCTTGATGATGAATCGGTTGGCTAATGTTCGAAAGGTAAAACTAGAAAACATAGGATTTTTTCAGTTGTTGTGTGGACATGAAAAAGAAATGATGCTGTCGCAAGTTGGGTATGACGGAGTGTGGGTTTGGGAAAGAAAGATTCTGGAATCAAAAGAAAGGTGAAGATATAAGTAATGTTGAAAGGCTGATGGGATCATAGGCTGAGAAAGAACTAGACTAATCAGAGTGCTTTTGCTGGTTTTAAACTCCAAAATGAGAGATGGTGAGAGCTTTCGTATAGAGACAAACATCATCTGAGACTGGCAATAGCCCATCTGTGAAGAAAAATTTAAGAAAGAAAATTATTAAAATTAGAAGTGATGAAACTGATGAAAAATAGTCTTTGTTGAAGTCTAAAAGAAGTGTCTGATAGTTATTTTTCTTATCAGGAAAGCCAGCCTCCTGTTTGGCTATTAAGAGGTCACATAAGATTTACCTTTATGAATTTACCATAGTCTGGGGTTTGCTTATCAATGTTGCAGACTCAAAAAATTAACTTTGTCAGTTCACTGGGAATGGATGCTGCTGCCCAGTTGGAGTTTATGTAACCGAGCCCACAAGAGACTAGTCAGTGAACCAGAATGCCAACTGAGTAATTAACAAACCAGAAACATAATGGTCAAGAGAGCTGGACCCTGAGCTATCAGGCTATTCTCTGTACAAAAAGATACATGAAATTCAGATTACACTCAGAAGTTTTTTGCTGCTAAAATCAGAGAAATGGCAACGAGTGTTATGAAAGCATCTGCACACACAGTATGAAGGTGCCCCCCGCTTCCTTCTGACTTACGGCAGGCATGGCTAATCAATCATGGTTCCCATTCCTGCTGAGTTCAGACTTGGCCTGCACAGCCTTATAGAACCTCCACTGCAATTCGTTAGGATTTGGCAGGTAACATGCAGCCTATTTGCCATCTAGGTGGAACGATGACAAAGTGTAATGGCAGCAGATTGTATTTGCCATATGCATCCATCTCTGTGGTAGGGAAGCACTTGGTGCAGGAAACAGATGAGGTGTTTTGGGGGTTACCCGTTCTTTACGGCTGTGTCAAAATTTACTTCTTGGCCTCCTGCATCTTCTGTGTTCCAGTGTTCCATGCTCACCAGGTACTTATCCTTAGGATTTTTGATTGATTGATTGATTGATTGATTGTAGAGGGAAGGATTTTTTATTTATTTATTTATTTATTTATGGCTGTGTTGGGTCTTCGTTTCGTGCGAGGGCTTTCTCTAGCTGCAGCAAGCAGGGGCCACTCTTCATCGCGGTGCGCGGGCCTCTCACTATTGTGGCCTCTCTTGTTGCGGAGCACAGGCTCCAGACGTGCAGGCTCAGTAGTTGTGGCTCACGGGCCTAGTAGCTCCGCGGCATGTGGGATCTTCCCAGACCAGGGCTCGAACCCGTGTGCCCTGCATTAGCAGGCATATTCTCAACCACTGCACCACCAGGGAAGCCCTCCTTAGGATTTTTAAATAACAAATTTCTACATATGGAGATATATTAATACCACCAACATGGGTACTCTCAAATTCTACTTTGGTCTGGGGTGATTTTTATTATTCACCTCATTGGTTTTTCATAAATGTCATAATTTAACTCTCATAGTCATAGTTTCTCTCAAGAGAAACTACTCTTGATTCTATCCTCTAATGCTGACAACTACATTCAGTTTTTACTTTTGAAGTTTGTGATCCCTTTGGCCCAAGAGATGGAAGAAAGGACGTAGTTATTCCTCAGTAACCCTAAAGGATGAACAAGAAAAAAAAATCTCAAATTGAAACAGGGAACTGAGACTTGATTTTAAGATGAACTCAATCAGTAACCAACATTAATATGTATATGAGCAAAACTTTTTCACATTTTATTCTCTCAACTTGAAGAGGTAAATATTCTTCTCATCTTCAGATAAGGAAATGAGGCTCAGACTAGTCATGTGACATGGCCACATTAGGAGGTTGTAAAGCCAGAATTCAGAGTTGTGTCTGCTGGATAAAAATACAGTGCTATATCCAACACTCCATATGTAGCTTTCGTACATGCTGAGTGATGAAATGCTTTCTACCAAGTCAGATTGTGGACTGTATCCTAAAATATTTGTCATATGACGTTATTTTAATAAAGTAGTAACCTTTATGATTTCAGTGAACTGGCACTGTTCTGTGTTCGTTAAGTCCTTGATCTCATTTAATCATGACATCAATCCAGTAGAGAAGCTACTGTTACTGCCCTGTTTTACAATGGAGGAAATTGAAGAAGAAAGAGGTAAAATAACTTGCCTAAGATCCCAGTACTACTCTAAAGCAGAACTGGTGCTTTTTTCCTAACTTCAGAACTGTAGTTATGAGCCGTCATGCAACACACCTCTTTTGCCCTCTTTGGAACCTGCTGCACACATTGTACTTCACAGAGTACAAGTCTCTGTTCTCTGAAGGTCTATAATATAATGTATATCAGGAATAGTTACCAACTTCCAATGAAATGTTAACCAGAAGTTAAGAATAATTTGAACTGTGATCTGTTGGTATTAACCTGTTAAAGATATTTATGCCCTAATTGGTCACCAAAAACCCAAGCAAATTCAATTAGGCCCTGCTAATTGATGTATAAAAAACTGTTACATCTGTTTTTCCATATACTAGCTGTATGTGGCTATTTAAATGTAAATTTTCAATAATTAAGATTTAATAAAATTTTAAAGTTTTGTTCTTTAGTCCCACTCAACATATTTGAAATGCTCAACAGCCCCTTGTGTCTAGTGGCTACCCTGTTGAACTGTACAGATGTGGAACATTTTCTGTAGGTATTGAAATATCTAGTATAGATAGATATAATAGAAATAACTAATATCCAGTAGATAATTATATTGGACAGAACTTTATTAGATCATTCCTGCAGGTTCTTATTAGAAGCAGCTAGGTCTTGTTGCAAAAGACCTTTTCTTTTAATTTAGTAGCCTAATGGTCTTAGCTTGGTCTGAATATTTGACTGTGATCTAGCACTAAAATCAGCAATCTGTGCCCTGTTTTTGTTTTTCTGTGAGCTAATGATAATTTTACATTTTAAATGGTTATATATTTAAATGATTTTTTAAGTACCTACATAATTTCCTTGATTTTGCATCTTGCCTTGCAAAGCCTTAAATATTTACTATCTGGCCCTTTAAGAAAAACATTTCAGGCCCCAGGTCTAGGGCACCTTAAAGCATTTAAAGAATGTTTATTGAATGCATGGATAATAGGGAATGACAGAAAAGTATTTGAGAAACATACAACAGCCCAGGTAGTTCCAGTGAATGAGGTGGTAATGTTTTCTAGCTAGGAAAAAGGCATTTCAATTTTCTTTACTAAATGGGCTTTCTTCCTTCAGTGATTGCTGTCAGGGGACGGGGAGCCGGGCCTTAAGGGTAATTCTTTCAAGAACTTGGTACACTTTACTGCTTTGGGGAAAATGGAGTTTACCCTATATGAGTTTGGGAAAGGTTGCAGTTTCAGCCTGATTTCCACTGAATGAAGTTGAAGCTTGAGCTTTGCTTCAGTAGTAGCACTGACAATTGAAGGGAATCACTGGTAACATAAAGTGAGCACAGGACATTCAGAGGTGACTGGTGGTTTTCCCTGATCTCTCACGCACTCTCAAACCATGCATGTTGTGTTCCCTCTGGCACACTGGTGAGCTTTTTTTTGAGGGAGCTGAGAGATTTTGACAATGATCTTCTCTTTAGTTTACCCAAAAAAGAGAAGGCTGGTGCTGCTCTCAGACATTATCGTCCCAGCAGTCAGCAGTGTCATTTAACAAAGCTTTCACTCGAGTCAGTGTCATTTCTATACTTTCTTGTGACAGTTAGAGATTGGAGAAATTTAAAGAACCTGTAATCATTTAAGTTGAGGAATCATATTTCAATTAAATGTCTTTATATGCACTGATCTGCCTCTAGTCAATTTTAAACAGATTGTGAATTTTATAATATTTTGTAAATCACTGCCACTTAACTTTCAATAAAACCTAAATTTTACTGTAGATACAAGCATCAATTCTTTCTGAATAATTGGGAAAAACATTGCTATAGTATTATGCTCCCATAATACTTTATAGGTACTTCTATTTCAGGAGTTACACTAAATTGTTATGTTTTATTTAGAGGACTGTCTTCTCCATTAGACTAGTAATTCTTAAGGCCAGTGCCAATATCTTATTTATCTTTGTGTTTCCTGGTACCTAGCATTTATTAAGTGAAATAACAAATGCACATGCATGTTCACATGGTCTGTGAGGGCAGTGGCCTGATTCTGTGCACCTTTTTCATTCCAATCTGAAGACTGAGTATATCTGTACAAAATACCAAATTATAGATTCTATTCAGTTCTGTCTTATAGATGAGGCTATGAACAAATATCACAGATCACTTTGACACAATAGCGCTTCTACCTGCTTTTCTTCCATTCTGTTTTTTTCAGTCGTTCTGTTGCCTCATTCATTCATTCATTTTAAAAACATTTCATTCTCTCAACTCCACGAGTGACTGTCAGTCATGGTCCAGCAGAAGGAATCAATTTTCTTTTATCTGCCATTTCAAATACTCATCTCTGTCTTTCTCCTCTTTTATGAGCAGGTTGATGACTATATTGTGAAATTGTTTCTGTCTGTCTTAAGCATATTGCATTCTTTAAATTAGTAATGCTTCCATCATAGCATAGAGAACTGAGCTGTTTGTATATTCCTGTTGCCATGGTGATGTCCTGCAGCTGGAGTTTATAAATAGTAGCATACTGAACATATAGAATGTAGTTTTATTGTCTGTTTTATATGTTTATTTAGTAATGCTAATCGTACAGAAGCAAATAGAACCTATAAATCTATAATACAAGTGTATTGGTTGCCTTTCTAGATATAGGCTATTTTATGAGTTTCACTAGAAGATGTTGCAGGTTTTGCTTGAAATTGTACCATTGCCTGAGTTATCAAGCTGTCAGAATTTCTAGGATAATTGGATCTGAGTGAGCCCTTGGAGGAAGTCCAGGGTGTGATCGATAAGATCACATCCTTCTCTTTGACTTCAGTCAGATCAAAGCTAAGAAAACATGTCTGTTGCTATTGAGAATTTTGTTTCATTTTGCCAAAGGTGTACAGAATCTCAACAGTTCCTTAGCAATTACTCTGATAGAAAATGTTATTCATGAAACACATAAATTACAAACAAATGAAGATTTGATACAAGATATGTTGACAGGCTGACCTAGTGTATGAACTGAGATTAATTCCTTTGCTCTTAAACATTATATTTTCTTAAAACAATATTTAAAATTTTAATGAATGACCATATAAGAGGAAAAACAGGTGTGACCAGAGGTCAAAGGAATTATTCTTCCTTTATCTTTTTTTATACATTCTCCTAATGCTGCCATCACCAATTAAAATACATATTACTAATTGAAAACTTAATATATCATCTAATTCTTGCTTTTCCTAATAATGTGTGAAGAAAGGATCCATAGTACTCCTGATCCTGAGGAAAGAATTCATGTGTATAGATCACAGTATTTTTGCAGTGTTCTTAGGCGACTGTTACCTTTTTAACGTGACTTAGATTCCAACCACAGGGCTCAAGTACATGCTGGAGCAGTAAGGACAAAATCTACAACAAAAGTGAAGTTCAAAAATAACAAGGCATTTGAAATGTAGAACATGGTTCTCAAGTATGGGCAGTTCTACCTCCTGAGGGTATTCAGAAATATGTGGGGACATATTTTGTTGTCACAATGACTGAAAAGTCGAGGGAACCACTGATATTTAGTGGATGGGGTCAGAGATGCAAAACATCCTGCAACCGTGGGACAGTCCCACCTAAGAAGAATTATTCGGACCACATGCCTACGGTCCTCACCTCTCCCGCTGTGCAATACAGGCAGAGTCATGGATGACAGTGAGCAATCCAAAGTCACAGGTTCATTGTTTGCCATTTAACTGCATTTTGTTTACTGATTTTCTTAAAGTTCTCCATGCAGAATAGTAGCATTTTCTATATTAGTATGTGAATATCAAAGGAAAAAACTGCCTTGTCCAAGTGCAATGTGATGACATAGGGCAACGGTCCCCAACCTTTCTGGCACCAGGGACCGGTTTCGTGGAAGACAATTTTTCCACGGACTGGGGCCAGGGGCAGTCATGGTTCAGGTGGTAATGCGAGCGATGGGGAGCGGCAGGTGAAGCTTCACTCGCTCGCCCGCTGCTCACGTCCTGCTGTGGGGTCCGGTTCCTAACAGGCCACGGACTGGTACCAGTCCTCAGCCCAGGGGTTGGGGACCCCTGATATAGGGGACCCTGAAGACACTGTCACATATTCCTCAAAAATAGTTTGAATATGTAGTAGTTTAGGAGAAGCTAGCACTTGAACTCTTGTACTTAGTTTTGGGTTGGCCTCCTGTGGTGTAGACTGTGAGCTCATGGAGGGCAGAGGCCGTGCCTTGCTCTTCTTTTCATTCTCAGAGACTTGCATAGTGCCTGACCTATGTTATATGCCATTGAGAAAGTTTTGTTTTTCTTTTTTTTCATTGAATGATCAGTGGTGACACTGTTCTTTACTGTTCTTCAGAGAGCTATGGTCCCTGGAGTCCAGCAGCCTGAGTTCATGTTCTAGTTTTGCTACTTAGTATCTATGTGCCTGCATTGGTTAGTTAACTCCCTGTGCCTCAGTGACCTTGTCTGTGAAACCCTACCTCTGAGAGTTGAGGTTAAATGAGTTAATGAATGTAAAGCCATTGGAACAGTGCTGGTACATAGTAAATGTTAAGTATCAGTTGTTATTAACATTATTTTTTATATAGTGTTATTTAAGACTCCTATAATATTGCTGTGCTTCTGAGAATTAAATATCAGTATTTTTGAGATGTCTATGGAAGTATTTTTTCTTTTAGATACTATTACCTGTCATTGTTTAGGAAGAAATAGACACCACAACTGGATTGGTTTGGCAAGAGTTGGTTGTATTTCTTTACTGTATTAATGTATACATAATTATGATTACATTACATGACCACATTAAATTTACTGTACAACTATCTTATAGATTTAAAACTCAGAGAAAATGCAACATTGCCAACATGTCTGCTGGCATATTATTTTAAGGACTATGTAATTTAGATAAGCTTACAATAGTCTTATTTTCTACATAAGTGAATTAAAATGATTAAGTACAGGGAGCTCTAATCAATACTCTGTAAATGACCTATATGGGAGAAGAATCTAAAACAGAGTGGATATATGTATATGTATATCAACTATACTCCAATAAAAATTAATTTAAAAAAATGATTAAGTATATATTCTCTAAAGTAGGATGAAGAACTTAAGTAACGAAATAGCAATTGCTTATTGTTCAAAGCAACTGTAACTGGTATTTTGCCAGCAACAGGGCTTTCACATGAGGGCATTTTTCAGTGGCTAAAGTTAATTCCCTTAATTCCCAGGGTGTTCTTGTTTCTCAGCCATTTTTATGGAAATATTTCTAAATTGTATGTCACTCTTCCCTGACTTCTCAAAGTTGGTTATGCGGCTGAATGAACCAAAGGGCATAAGAAGCCACTATAATCAACGTGACATACTTCTTCAGGTTTACGTTTTGCTACAGGATTTAAGGGGAGGTTGCACGCAGACAGGGGAAACATAACTTTGAATTAAAATCACATATATATTTGGATTAGAATGCAAAACTCATATAAATGTTTAAAGTAAAATATGAAACTTCAAAAGAAATGTCAGGGTTATAGAGGCTGGTCACAGGCTAGGAGGTTATGTCCCTCTTATAAAAGGTACTTCAGGGAGAAGCAGTATAGCTCTATGTAGCTAATAATGTTTAACATTTTAATGGAGAGGGCCCTTGGGGTTATTCCACTTGCGAGGCTGTTTGCAGTTCTTTAAAGTAGACCCTATTGCAGTTTTATTGACCACCTCCCTGTCAAACCTCAAAGAGAAGTCAGCTCTTACTCCGTATGTAAGTTTCTAACCATTTTCCTTCTCTTCATTGCTTTGAATTTGTAGTGTCTAAAAATTTTACCAAAGTTATTAGTGGAATGTCAACAATAATAATAATTTAAAATAGTGAACCTCAGTTTACACACAAATTTAATATCCATATTCTTAGTAAGCTAGCAAGGTGCTTATTCCTTGTTACTGTTCCTAGAGGGAGAAATACAGCAGAATTTTTCCATTGAGATGACTTTTCCTTTTTTTTTTTTTTTTGGTTGGTTGGTTTTTGTTTTTGTTTTCTAAGACTGTTAGAGCAGTTTTAGGTTCACAGAAAAAATTGAGGGGAATGTACAGAGATTTCTCATGCACCCCCTGCTTCCACACATGTGTAACCTCCCCATCATCAACATCCCCCACCAGACTGATACATTTGTCATAATTGATGAACCTACACTGACACAGCATTATTGTCTAAAGTCCATAGTTTACAGTAGGGTTCACTTTTGGTGTGGTGCATTCGTGGGTTTGCTCAAATGTATAGTGACATGTATAGTATCATGCAGAGTATTTTCACCGCCCTAAACGTCCTCTGTGTTCTGCCTATTCATCTCCCCCACCAAAACCCCCAGCAACCATTCATCTTTTTACTGTCTCCATAGTTTTGCCTTTTCCAGAATGTCCTATAGTTGGAATCATACAGTATGCAGCCTTCTCAGATTGGCTTCTTTCACTTAGGAATATGCATTCAGGTTCCTCCATGTCTTTTCTTGACTTGATAGCTCATTTCTTTTTAGCACTAATAATATTCCATTGTCTGGTCGGGCCACAGTTTATTTATTATCCATTCACCTACTGAAGGACATCTTGGTTGCTTACAAGTTTTGGCAGTTATGAATAAAACAGTTATAAACATCTGTGTGCAGTTTTTTGTGTGAACATAAGTTTTCAGCTCCTTTAGGTAAACACCAAAGAGCATGATTGCTGTATTGTACGTTACGAGTATGTTTAGTTTTGTAAGAAACCACCAGACTCTTCCAAAGTGGCAGTAGCATTTTGCATTCCCACCAGCAATGAATAAGAGATTCTGTTGTTCCACATCCTCATCAGCATTTGATGTTGTCAGTGATCTGGATTTTGACCATTCAAAAAGGTGTATAATGGTATCTCGTTTTAATTTACCTTTCCTTGATGACATATGATATGCAGCATCTTTTCATATATTGATTTTCCATCTGTATATCTTTGGTGAGGTATCTTATAAGGTCTGCGGCTCATTTTAAAATCTGATTGTTAGTTTTCTTATTGTTGAGTTTTAAGAGTTCTTTTTATATTTTAGAGAACAGTCCTTTCTCTGATGTGTATTTTCCAAAGATTTTCTTCTAGTCTGTGGCTTGTTTTTTTGTTATTCTCTTGATAGTTTCTTTCACAGAACAGAAATTTCTCATTTTAATGATGTGCAGCTTGCCCATTATTTCTTTCATGGATGGCACCTTTGGTGTTGTATCTAGATGACCTTGTATTTGGTGGTCACTTTTTAGATTTCTCCTATATTCTAGGCGTTTTATAATTTTGCATTTTACACTTAGGTTTGTGGTCCATTTTGAGTTAATTTTGTGAAGGGTATAACGTCTATGTCTAGATGGTTTTTTTTTGCATGTGGATGTCCAGTTCTTCAGCACCATTTGTTGAGAAGACTGTCTTTACTACATTGTATACCTTTGCTCCTTTGTCAAAAGATCAGTTGACTATATTTTGGGGGATCTATTTCTGTTCCATTGATGTATTATATGTCTATTCTTCTGCCAATACCACAGAATCTTGATTAATGTAGCTTTATAGTAGGTCTTGAAGTCAAGTAGTGTCCGTCTTCCAACTTTGTTCTTCTCCTTAACTATCCTGTTGGCTATTCTGGGTCTTTTGTCTCCATCTAAACTTTAGAATCAGTTTGACCATATCTAAAAAATAACTTGCTGGGATTTTAATTGGGATTGCATTCAATCTATAGATTAAGTTGGGAGAACTTTTCTTTTTCACTCCAAGTTTCTCCCTAAATTCCTACATATTGAGACTTCTTGAAGTGTGACTGTGGATAAGTATGAAATGATTGTACTACTCTTACACCATGTTCCTCATATAAGCATTTGTTATCTAAAAGGGAACAATGGTACAGTACTCCAAAATAGACAACATAAATCATTTATACTTATATTACAAATTACACATGAATATGTGTGCATGTAAATGGTTCTGTAATGGATACCTTCTGAATAATATTCTGCATAGGCTATTTTAAAGTCTTTTGATTTTGTTTTGTTCACAAATGAATATGAGAAGAAGAAGAAGAACCAAGAGGATAGTTAGTAGCAGGAAAATATTAGAATATTTTATTTTAATTCTATTTTATTAGAATGTTTTACTTAGCATATATTTTATGTGATAAAAGTTTTATCAATGTCCTTCATTAATTTTCGTGCATTTAGAGAAATGTCGTCCTTTTCATCATCCTTATAATACATGTATCTACCTTGTTCAGATATGAAAATTCATTAAGTAAAAATCTTCTTAGAAATATTATAAAATTGACTTTGATTATCTCTGGGATTGTCAGAACTCTCATCTTATTAGTAATTGGAGAGGTTTTTTCTTGTCCTGTTTTTAATAATAGCCTGGCAGGGTTTGAAGTTTCTTACCAAATGTTTTGCCATTTCCATAATAATGGATCTTATTAAGGCTGTTATAAAATCGCTCTTTAAAAGGAATGGATAAAATGAAGAGTGACTAAAATAGAATGAGTCCCTGATTATTACTGGTAATTGCAGAGCATGCTGAGATGGGCTTTTGACTACTTACTTCTTGGGCCTTTTCTCTCAGGATTTTCCGTTAAAATTGCAAATTCAGATTTCTCTATTCCTTATGGTAGTCATTCGCCTCCTATTCTAAGTGCTAAAGAATTCTGTAAATTTTGTCAGAAAAAATAAAGAATAGCATTTATTCATTTCATGAAGCAGAGGGTTTGGAAAAATTGGTGAATATATAGACATAAAAGAATCAAATGTGGTCTTTAAATTTCTAGAGCACCAGGATTTCAGCTTGTTAAATTTACTTATCAACAACCAGCATTAAAGAACTTAAGAGAAATTGTTAGTTAGACAAATAAGCTGGTGTGATGATAATACAGGCAGGAATCAAGGCACCCAGCTTTTGTATTTTGAAAGGCACGGAAACGAAAAAAGATCATATATTCTGAAGTTCTGAGAGCAAGTGTAATACTAGAAAAAAGTGAGAATTACCTAAAATCAAGATAAAGGAATTATTCAAATCAGCTATCCTATAACTTGAAACTATGATTCCATCCTTCCCAGTTCTTGCAGTTACCTCTATGTAAATGATTTTCTTTATATTGTGCAATAAATTCTGTAAAGTTAATTCTGTGTCCACATCCTGGTTTCTGCTTCCTATGCTTTCCTAGTTAATCTTTTCTTAGCTTTCCATTTCCTTGTCCTAATCTAATAGAGTGGACAGATAGAGATGAAGGAGTGACAAAGAAAGGATTTCATGTAATGCAGTGGCAAAAAGGGTATGATCCTTTTAAGAATCCCTTGATTAATTTGCCTTTTTATTATACTAATTAATTGTATTTATTCTCTAGAAGATTAAAATCAGAAGAGCAGTAGCAAAATCGCTACCATTAAAAAATTAGAAGACAAACTGAGAAAAAATTATTCCCCACAATTGAAAAAGATAGGGGTTCACTATCATAATATATAAAGAGCTCTTTCAAATCAATGAGGGGTAAATAAAAGAATATGGTAGATAATGGGACAAAGAACATAACATGAGTGGGCATGTGAAGCATTGTGTAAGACTTCTCTTCTTAGACTTTCAAATAGGAAGGGAAAAAAATATAATTGGTGATTACTCAAATAAATTAAAAGTGACCTTTAATGTGACCATCTACCAAAAATGTTTACAAATGTTCACAGTTAGCATTTGAATTTTACCAGCAATGAAAGTTAATGCAAAGTTTCAATATTCTAGTTGCAGAATTGTTCACAGAGACAACAAAAAGGCTTCAGCAAGAAAAATGCATTATTATCTAAAGGGCACTGTTAAATTATCTACTCTTACATGGGGATTTTACTATAATTTAGGAGAACTCTGGAAAATGAATAAGCTGTGGTGAATTTAGACCACATAATAAAGATAAAATATTTTTTGTTTCTTCACATACTCTTCACCTATTCTCCATAAAATCCTTCTGACTAAGCCAACTTACGGTTACTGTAATGCTTCAAAATGAATTAGTCTTTCGGGAGGGCAGTATAAAATCACCTTGAGAATACAATATGAACTGTTCTTTTTTTTTTAATTTTTATTTATTTTATTTTTGGCTGCATTGGGTCTTCGTTGCTGCGCGTGGGCTTTCTCTAGTTGCGGTGAGCGGGGCTACTCTGTTGCGGTGCGCAGGCTTCTCATTGCGGTGGCTTCTCTTGTTGCGGAGCACGGGCTGTAGGTGCACGGGCTTCAGTAGTTGTGGCTCGTGGGCTCTAGAGCACAGGCTCAGTAGTTGTGGCACATGGGCTTATAGCTCTGCGGCATGTGGGATCTTCCCGGACCAGGGCTCAAACCCGTGTCCCCTGCATTGGCAGACGGATCATGAATTTTCTTAAGCAAGTTCTGCTTCAGATTACATTCACAAAGCTGTAGAGAGTATGCTTGTCTGGAGGTAACTAGAAGTTCAGGGTTACTTCTGCACCACACACAGTGGTTTGGATGTCTGTCCAAAGATTTTCAATATACCCTTTCAATATCTTAACAGTTCACCCACTTCAAATCAAGTCCATCCCATTATTTAAACACACTAGGAATATGGTAACTGCTTAAATATTAAATTAGTAGTTAAACCAGAAGTCAAGTTCTAATGATGATGGTGGGCTGCTGGCTCTGTCAGGATTCTCCTTCCTGTTCCAGGTAATTAGGGCATCAGGCAGGGAGTTGTGGAAGAAAAGTGCTTGGAGGAGCATAGATCTTTGCAGTAAATGCAACAAGCAGTGAAAAATTTCTCTGCAAGTAACTGAAACAATGCAGTGCTATGTATTCTCTGTATATCTATGTAAAAATTATTTCTTTACAGGATAGGAACCATGTGGATAGCTTTGCTTCTTGAGTCTTTTTTTGTAAAGAATAATAACCAGATCAGTAAAGGATTTTTATCAGGTAACATTTTTTCTAGTTCTCAGAGAATGTAATTTACCCTTAATGGGAATTGTGGAGAATTAGATGTCCTGTGACATCTCCTGATCTGATTGCTACGAACTGTGATACACTTAATTTGACACAAGGAGTTTTTTCTGTTCTGTCCGTGATCATTTTTGGATTGGTATTACTCCGTAAGGTTCAAATTCATGACCATGTGAGGCTCCATGACTTTTGGGGTAAAAGTCATGTTATTTTATTAAGAATACTGGCTGCATGAAAATCAGCTTATGACTCTACAGTTTCTGCTTTTTCTACTTCAGTTAAGTAGGTAAGAGATATAAAAAAGAATCATGAAATTAATAAGAAAGGGGTCTTAAAATTTACATGTGAAAGTGCATCTGAATTTATTGACCTATTTTAAGTTATTTGGCATCTATTGAGAGAGACAAAGAATTGACAGTCTAGCAATGTCGTGGCAATATTCAAGTATACCTGAAGTGTGGTCTAGAAGCTTCTGCTTAGACACTCAAATTTATTTTTAAAAAGCCTTTACCAGGGGAAGCATAAGTCCCCTCTCCTTTAGTGTGGGCTGCACATGGTAACTTCCTGGCAAAGAGTACAGTAAGGAAAATGGAAGAAAAAGTAAGTAACTTTATCGTGTAAAGCCTTGACAGTCAATACCTCAGCCAGGTAATCAAGGTCAACATCAACACTGATGAATCACATTGATAGTGTAGACCCTTGACGTGATGTGGTTAAAGTGTTACTTTACCAACATGACCTTCCTTCCAGAAACACATAATGCTAGTCTAATCATGAGAAAAACATCAGACAAACCACAATTTTAGTAAATTAGAAAAAAAAGACCTTACATGATGTAACTAAGTGTGGACATGAACACAAATTTATTATCACATCTCAGTTAAGGACAGAATGGCTAAATCTTTCTCACTATTGCTAGAGTTGAAATTAAATTGTCAGTTGACATTGACTACTCTTACAAAGGTAAGTAATGTTAGGGGGAAATGGCTTAAAAACAAGCTTAAAACTCCTTATAAATACTAGCACTAGGAAACAGATGAATATCAAAGCATGCTAGATTAATGTAGTAGGTATAAAAATTAAGCCTAGGTCTCCAAAGAGGTAGGTAGTAACTTAGCCTTGAAAAGGAAACTGCTTGATATTTCAGAACAGAATATTGTGATCCTAAGTGAGGCTATCTGGTTAATTAGGATGGCTTTTATATCGAATAGGAATCAGGTTATGTCAAACACACACACACACACACACACACACACACACACACACACACACACACTTCTGAAACAGAAAGGGTTACACACATACATACAAATCAAAGTACTTGTTGATGGCTTTTTGGTGCTCTTTTATCTACCAGATAACATGGAAACCCTGTAATAGAATAGAAATCTATCAGATTTTTAGAAGTACAGACTTTCCTAGATTTAATTGTTTTTAAAGAAGAACATTTAACTTGAGGATTTATTTTCCATGTGAAGGCTTGGGGGAAAATATCTGGTCTTAAACCTGTTTATTTTAAATACACAAATTTTTTAAAAACCTTGTCTGATTTAATTGGTTTGTAGGAAAGTAGATTATGCACTGGATACGTATTTTATATGGAACAAAATGATTTCTAAGTTCTAGAATGTATTATAAACCCAAAGACCTAAGAAAATTCTATAATACAGATAACCAAGAGCAATGTGCATTACTGCATTGCATGTTTCTCATAAAATGTAGACAGGTTTCTAGAAGAATGCCTGCATTTGATTGTTTTTAAACTACCCTTTTGCTGTTTTTTTCCTAGGCCCTTTCTACAATATGTAGGAAAAACTAATCCGTTTATTCTTTACATAATACTGCTCTTGAGGGACAATGTGAGCTCTTTCCATCTACTAATCAGAGTAAACTAAGTGAGTTTATTTTAACAGATGTGCAATGGCAGATACATTCTCAAAACCAAATGTCTTAAGAACTGAAAGGTATGTACTTTACACATCAAACAAACATCATTCTCTTTTTATATTCTAGTGCACTGACAGGCAGAATTCCCCAGTCACATCACCGGGATCCTCTCCCCTTGCACAGCGAAGAAAGCCACATCCAGACCCTCTCCAGATCCCACATTTAAGCCTGCCACCAGTGCCTCCTCGCCTGGATCTAATTCAGAAAGGCGTAGTTCGGTCTCCCTGTGGCAGCCCAACTGGTTCACCAAAGGTAAATCAATTTTATTAGAAACATAGATAATAATTTTATGTGATGATTATTGA
This sequence comes from Balaenoptera musculus, assembly GCF_009873245.2. NCBI lineage: Eukaryota > Metazoa > Chordata > Mammalia > Artiodactyla > Balaenopteridae > Balaenoptera > Balaenoptera musculus. Next base: position 92,123,291 of record NC_045788.1, read on the forward strand.
TTGCTCAGGTTTTTAAAATTCCGTTACTCATATTTCTTATGCTCTTGTTTACGAACACCTTTGATGGGGCTCTCGTTTTGTTTATAGTGAGTCCACTATCATATTCCTTGCTTAATTGATATAAAAGTTACATAATTATTCAGAGAGAGCACATGTCTGTAACAGCCCCCCTGATTTGCTAAAATAAACAGCAAAGTAAGTATAGTTATTCTGTAAAATGGATTTAAAAGGTCATTATATGTATTAAAATAAATTGCATGCTCTTATTAAATGATATTTTACACTCATTTTCATAGTGTCTTGACAGGAAAAATGTTATGGGAGTATATTTGCATAGGGCTTAAGATGTGATAGATTATCACCCATGTTTCAGGGTGACTCAGAAGAGGGAATTATATGGACCTTTTATACCTGAAGGAATTAATTACCAAGAATTACAGTATTTGCAAAGTAATTGCATTACTGTTTAATATTAAAGACATAATTCTATCTGTACATCTAAGTCCACAGTTTTAGTTCTGTGCAGATTTTTTTCCAAATTCGAAGATGGAATATTTTGCTTTATTAAATATAAGATTTTAAATATTAATCCCATTCGGTAATATGCGTTATGGTCTAAAACTATTTGGAAGCACAGTATTTTAATAGTATTGGACTTTTCTACATTATAATTAACATGGTTTTAAGATCATATTAAGACTTTTTAGGATGTTATTTAGTCAGAATTATGTAAACACACATTTCTTCGCTAATATTTTCAAACAATAAAAGCACAAATCATTCATCAGATGAACTATGTAAATGAAAATAAAAACTGTGAAAGTCACATAGATTCAGTTCAGGAGCTTATACCTTCATATTTCCACATAAGAATCAGACTGATTTTTTTTTTTTTAAGATCCATAAAACTCAAGTAAGGTCTGTAAATAATGCTGCTCTATTATTTGTGAATTTTCACTATTCTGGTATTAACTGTTAAAGAACTGGAGCACATTTCTCCCTTGTCACTTGCTCTGTATTATAGAGGTGAACACAAAAATAACAAAACCAACATTTTCAGTCTTCCAAAGATATTACAAATCAAGGTGCTCTTTTAAAAAGTAAAACAACAACAACTTTGATGGTTTCTGCTGTCTCTCCTAAATCACAGAAACATGCAAATAAAATAATTAATGACTCATTATTATTTTAATGTCAACCAGTCAAAATCACAATATAATTTTGATATTCTGCTACGTTTTCCTGTAGTCCTTATAATCCTAACATTTGAGTCTATGTATTCATTTTCTACAAAGAAATCTTAATGAGATATATTTGAGTTTTTCATTAATTTTTTAAACTTTCATTAGTTGGTGATAAAAGAAACGCATTAAAAGATGGCACAGGAATCTAATAAAGCCCTACTATGGCTTAGAAAACAAAAGCAATAGTATACTAGTCTGGAAGTCATTTCAGTGCATGGAACCTCTTTTAATTTCTTTTTCCTCTTGTGTTTCTTTAGTCTTCTCCTTGCATGGTGAGAAAACAAGATAAACCACTCCCAGCACCACCACCTCCCTTAAGAGACCCTCCTCCTCCTCCACCTGAGAGACCTCCCCCAATCCCCCCTGACAATAGACTGAGTCGTCACTTCCTTCACATGGAAAGTGTGCCTTCCAGAGACCAGCCGATGCCTCTGGAAGCCTGGTGCCCTCGGGATGTGCTTGGGACTAATCAGTCAGTGGGATGTCGCCTCCTAGGGGATGCCTCTCCAAAGCCTGGAATCACAGCGAGTTCAAATGTAAATGGAAGGCACAGTAGAATGGGCTCTGACCCAGTGCTTATGCGGAAACACAGACGCCATGATTTGCCTTTAGAAGCAGCCAAGGTAAGAAATACTCAAAGCTGAAGCTAAATAATCTGCTTATAGTCTTCTGATAAGAGGTAGTATAAAAGGTTGAGTGGTGTTTTTGTCACCTAGTGTGACACTTCCCTGCAGGTCTTTAATTATCTGCAAATTATAAATAATCAGAAGCTCTTTAAAACTTGAAACTAACAGAAGTCAGGAAGAAGGTTCTAAGTAATGATTTAATTTTCATATGAAGACACTAATTTGCCAGAGATTTAGTTCACCTTCCCTTATTTCATCTGCAAAATTTTTTCCTATTAATGTTGTCAATGGGAGAATCAGCAGTCTTTTTTATTTAACTCTCTTACTTCTATCTAATTTGAAAAAAAAGTTGTATGATTATAGCATATCATCAGTCAGTCATTGGAGTTACTGTTACCTGGGACAGCACACCTTAGGCAGCCAGGTAGAATGAACTTCTCACATACATAAAAACAACAGGTCCAGTTCATTGTTGGAAAGCAAGGTCTTTATAAAACTGAAAGACTGTCACACATGTTGAGTTCTAACATGAAGGATATTACCACTGTCATTTATATGTACAGAAAAGAATTTAAGCATACAGGGAACCGAAGAGGCAGCAGCAGAAATCACTGAGTTTCGAACCCTCAGTGGGCCCCTGGCAGAGCTGTCCTGTAATGTTTCCTGGTATTTGTGTCCATGATATTTTTGACTCAGATCAGATCGTCACCATCTTCCTTCAACTGAAGGAGGCTTTGCCTCTTTTGAAGACTGTAATATTTAAGTGTTCCCATCTCTTTTGATCTTAAGTTGTTATTTTAGGGGAGTAGACTATTCCTTCAAAATAGTAGTTTGTAGTTGGTGAGTTAATCAAGAAACAAAGAAGTGTGAAGAATGACATGTACTAAATTCCTGTATGTGTGTACACACATGCGTGCACATGCACATGTGTGAAGGAAAACTCTGTATAAGATTTAATTATTAGTGATATTCTAGGGTAGCCAGGATAGCAAGAGTCAAAACTGTCTACTCAAGCACTCAAAACACAGGGGAAGAGTGGTGGTGGTTTGCCGTAACTCTTTGTTAGTGCCTTGTTGGTACCTGCAGGCTTTCATCTATTATAAATATGAAGATCTGTAAAGGTTTTCTTCAAGGTCAAGCAAAGGTGATGTAAATGGAAGAGAAAGCACTTATAAAAGCATTTTTATAATGTTCTCTGAAAATGGAGAGCTTATCTTCAAAAGTATGTTTCTACAACCTAGAATCTTGATCAGAAGGACCTGCCTTTTTTTTTTTCCAGTGATTTTTTTCTTCCCTTTAGTCTCTATTGCTTTTCATTCATACATGATCACACTTGCCTTAAGGAGAGTGTTCAGAAGAGCTCCGACATGAGTGGTTATATCTTAGCAACATATTACAATTTATTTCCTGAATGGACTTCAGAAATACTTAAAATATAATAATTATCTTAGGCAATTCATTGAAGACCTCTTGTTTCAGGGTTCTTCTTAGATAATATGTTATACAGTCTTAGCACTAAATAAACCTGCCCTTCTAAGCCCTAGAATACAGGCTGTTAATTTTTGTATGGATAGTGGTTGTTTTAAATTGGGGTTATAATTTCTTAGGTTATAGGTATGAAATTTTATTTTTATTATATTAACTATAGGTATGAAGTATTAGTAGTGATTTCAGTTATAAAGATTCCTTTACATGTTTTCTATGTGAACTTTCATGTCCTGATCATTGATACATGTTAATATCCCAGAGAACATTGAGTAAAGTGCAAAATTTATGTCTTATTGAAAGCTGAATTTGTTTAGTTCTATCTAAATTAGGCTCATTAAAATTCATGAAGGTCTAATCTCATATGTTGTGTGTATTAGCATTGCAATGCTTATATTCTCAAAGTTAACTTCAAGTTACAACTAGATTAATATTTTAACCAAAATTAGACATCTAAGATTTCTCATTTCAGTATAGTTGTTTGACTTTTAAGGCAGATTATAAAGAAGGATTTATACATAATGTATTAAATGCTATAAAACAGACCATGTTTCCCCTTATTCTCCTCTTTTATTGTCTTTTGAAGGAAAAATGGGTCCACTTCAGTAGACCACAAGGTATATCACAAGTGACATAAAGTAGAAAAAGCCCAATTCCTCTTCTTATTTTACTGTTGGGAGACTTAGAGGCTAGCTTCAACCGATGGAAGACTGCGTCCATCTAGGATCCTGTAATTCTCAGTCTCTGCATGATCCTGGGTTGGAGTTTGTTTCTTAACTTACGTCTCTGTAGTTCCTCAATCCAGATTGATTTAATTACATATTTGTATGCACTTTCTACATACAAGACTCTCCTAGTGTTCAGGATAACCAGAATCCCAATGTTCTCTCCCCTTACAAATTCAACAATGTTTTTATAGAAGAGGAACTGTTTAACTCCTTTAGGCAGAAGTAAAAATGATAAGGCAAACCTGATAGCTGCATTGTAACAAAACTAAAAATCTGATCAACATAAATCCACCAGGCTCTGGAATCAGACCTCAGTTTTACCTCCTGCTCTAGAATTCACTGGCTTTGTGGATGCAAGCAACTTACTACATCTATGCCCCCAATTCCACTTATCTCCCTTACTTTATGAAATGAAATAATAATAGGACCTAGTTTCTAGGAGAATAGTTACCCTCTAAATATCTAAGCCCCCATACCCCTTGGTTATGGAATAAAACCAAACTAGATGTGGAGTCTTAGTATAAGTTGTAACAGTTCATTTTCATTTAAAATAGTTGTCCTTATTTTTTTTTAATTTAAGACCCAAATCATTATCTCTTTCTCCCCTTCCTCTCTGCTCTTATTTAGCATAGTGCCTAATGAATACTCTGCAAACACTCAATAACTGGGTTGCTGAGTTATTGCAGTTAGGTTGATGACAGGGGCGAAAGAGTATATGCATGCTGGGGTTGGAGGTGGGCGGGGTAGGGCAGGAAAGGGCTTGGAGGAAGAAGATCTCTATGGTACACTAGGAGCGTAGACAGTTCTTTTAATGTATTTTTCCAGCACTGGCCTTCAGCCAAAGGTAAAATGTAACTTTCTTGTTTAAAATAGGATTTTTTACTCTTTTAGAAAAGTAGTCATTTTCTATAGATAGATCACATATTCACAATAAGAGGGAGACAAGGGAGAAGGGTTGAAGAAGAAGGGGAAGTGATTTTGATTTAAAAAGACTTGTAGGCCTTCCCTGGTGGCGCAGCGGTTGAGAATCTGCCTGCCAATGCAGGGGACACGTGTTCGAGCCCTGGTCTGGGAAGATCCCACATGCCACGGAGCAACTAGGCCCGTGCGCCACAACTACTGAGCCTGCGCGTCTGGAGCCTGTGCTCCGCAACAAAAGAGGCCGCGATAGTGAGAGGCCCGCGCACCGCGATGAAGGGTGGCTCCCGCTTGCCGCAACTAGAGAAAGCCCTCGCACAGAAACGAAGACCCAACACAGTCAAAAATAAATAATAAATATATAATAATAAATAAAAAAATTAAAAAAAAAAAAAAGACTTGTATATTAACGAAAATGTAAGTGTTACGATATAGTCTCACCCTCCATACCTAGTGTGTAGTCTTTAAAAAATTTTTTTTTTAAATGTTATCATGGGAATAAAGGGTATAGGGATTTAGATACTTGGAGGCTGATGTGTTATCTTCACATAACCCGTCAGTCTCTCCAAATGTAAGCAAATACATTTTTGTGTCAAATAGTAACAACTATCGTTCAGACTTGTTTTCATTAAAGGAAATATCTCAAATTAAATATCATCTGCCCATTTTAAAGATAAGAAAACTGAGATGAGTGCTAAAAGTTTAACATTAAGTGTACATATGTAATACCATAAGGGGAATTCATGAAACTAAACATTCTATAAATAGGGTGAGGACTTGCTCCCCTTTGTTGTGTGTCCTCTGTCAGTGTGCCAGTTCCCGTCGCCCATTAGAACCATTTGCCCTTTTTATTTGCATCTTCCCTAGATAAATGGTAAGGGAAGCAAGGATAAATTAAATTCTAATTACTCTATTTGCTAACTGTAAAGAACTCTAAGGAAAAAAGCCCTCTAATTCATAATTAAAATGAAGTGTAAGAATTTTTTGTGACTTTCACTTACTCCCTTTTCTCTTCTCCCTCCCACCTAGCCTAATCAAGGTTAGCTAAGGTAATACTTTACTTTTTAACATGAACCTGAAAGCTAAGAGTTGTTAGGTTTATTTACCTTGTTTTATTTTATTGGTAAGAGATTTCTTTCCTATAGGACTGTTTCCATTCCCTCAAATTCTAGCCACATTATAAACCTGTTCCTTAATTAATACTTTGTTGGCTAGATATTTATTTATTGTTGTTGGTTTGTTTAATTATTTTATTGCACTAAAATGTTTTAAAATATCATTGGAGACTTGAAATGTTAACTCCTTATATCTAGATACTAACACTGTGTCCAACTATCTTTATTTGTTCCTCTTAAAAGATTAAGAATGCTACTGTTTCTTATGGGATAAAAATGATCTCTGACTTATGTTACTTCAAGTGACATTATTCTAAAATGACCTTGTGTACAATAATCTGTTGAAGATGTTGCTAGATAAATACATAGAATGATTCCTCTTTTTGAGATTGCAGCTTTTGCTATTTTGGTGGAGAGGCACATGTTTATTAGAATGAACTTAAACTTATCTATGAATCTCAGGTGTTGTCTTTCAGAAAATAAGTCCTCTGTGTACACAGGTTTCATTTTTAATCTAATGTTGCTGAAGGATAAATTATAGCGATATTTTTGGTGTAGTGTATGTGTGGGCTTACATGTGTGGGATGGGGGAAGGGGGTTGTGTTTGGGGTTTTGTAATTAAAAATATTTTTCTTAATTGTGCTAAGATTATCACAATTGTGTTTGTTTTCCCTACATCTCAAGGGTCCCAAATGCTTTAACCTTAATTTTTAGACAATATCTGAATCATAAGAAGATATTTCAAACTTAAAAATTAGGATGAAATGTTATCTTGAGGCACGTGAAAAATATTAATCCAGGGTAACCTAGAGTAACCTAGAGTTTATAATAAACTTCGTGATAACTCAGATTACACTTCTTCCACAGGTAGTATAAATTCCCCTTAATGTATTCTTATTCCTTCAGCCTCTTTCAGTTAAATGAGTAGGATGTTCAAGACACTGTGGCAAATACAAAATGAATCAAGCACAGTCTAGTGAGGATGAGACAGGTATATAATTAAGGGATGAGGCATAGGAGAAGCATCCAGAATATATAATGCGGGATGCCCTAGGGGAAGAAACATTCCAATTGAGAGGCAGGGTAAAAGAAGGAATAAAGAAAGCTTCATGCAAGAGGGATCTGTAGACATTAAAAGATCAGTAGGCGGTGTTGTTGTAGACATGACAGGAAGGAATAGCATGGAGGTGGGAAGGTAAGCACAGTGCAGGAAGTCAATTTTGGACAGACTCTAGGGCATACAGAGAGAGTAAGTAAGGTAGGTAGAACTATGGCAATATAAACTGAAAGCAGTTACGGGGTGGAGTGTCTCATATTCTATACTAAGTTATCTTTAACTTGGTAGACAAAAAAGAGCTTTGAAAACTTTTTTGGCAGAGGAATGATAGGATCAGAATATTTAAGTTGGTAGCATGTCCAATGGAATTGTGGTAAATTTGCAACAGTGAACTAGGAAGGCAGAAGAAAAAGATGTTTCCTTAGTTGAGAGTTTAAGAAGGCCTGAATCAGTGAGATTTCATTGTGAACTGCTTCAGTTGATACTATCAATCTACACATTTGAGGAACTACTGTTTTCTCCTTTTTGCAAAAGGCTTTGCAGATTTCCAGAGGACGTAAAATATTTATTTTTGGCTCAAAAAGTTGTGACTTACTGCAGTCTCTACAAGTAGTTTTAGATAAAATGATTTTGTCTAATGAAATGGATGCAGGTGGGAACATGGAGTTCAGAATGAAATAATCGTAAATCTTGTCATCCAGCCACTTTAGATGAACAGAAACATGAACGTCATTTTAGTACCTGCATTTTTAGGTCCTTTAGACACATGCACATATGTATAATGTAAGTCAGTCAGCAGTCAATGTTCATTTGAGCCCTACTGTGTGTAAAGCATTGAAGGAATGCCCTATAAAATGAGGAAATTAGAGTCTTTGTCCTGAAAAAGATTCATGTAGAACTAATACAACAGAAATTGTTATTCCCATAGCTCTCTTTTATTTTATAATTGCTGAAATTTTACTAGGTATTCAACAGTACATTAGATACTTGCTCCTATTAAAACAAATAATTGCATATAAACCCTTATTACATTTCCCAGAATGAATTTTAAATGTGTTTATGACAGAAACATCAAGGAGATTTGATTGCAGAAATCATACATTGTATCCATTCTGGCAACAATTGCACAGGACTCAAATTAAGGATGACTTTATATGCCCATTATACAATGAGCACTTGCGGTTTGACACATGTATTTGTTGGTTAAAAGGGATTTTTTTATGTTAGAGGTTTTCATTGAACTGTACAATAATTACTATCTACTGAGACATTTCTTTTCTCTAGCAAAATCGAAAAAACTCTGCCTTGTTCTGTTATTTGGTCCATAGTCAGAAACCCTAAGAGGTATTTTTGTCATAGTGTATCTCTAGTGTATTGAATCTAATGAGAAATCAAAGCTATAGCACAGGACTTATTTTTAGAGTGATACTTTAATGCTATAAAATTTATATTGTGTAGCTTTAAATTGCAAACATTGATATATTTCAAATGGATTCTTTAAACATGTTCCTTTTCTTAAATTGGTAGGGAAGGATATGGCCTTTTCCATTTTGCACTCTAAAGCTTCAACACCATTTTAGAACTGAGGGGTGAAAAAAGAAATTGGTAGGTCATTGATTGGGTTACCCAGAACTATTCAAGTTACATCACATCCTTTTTGCCAGAAATCAGCCTACACCTTTTAAATATGAACTAGTAAAGAGTTTGGGAAAGAGCTTCATGATAAAACCCTAATGATTAAAGGTCTTAAAATATGTTTAATCTGTCTTTGCAAAGTTACTTTTTTTTTCTTTTAAGTTGCTTTCATCGCAAGTTGTTGGATTAGTTAAGAGCAGTTATTCAGACAGTTCCCATATGTAACTGAGCAATCTGGAAACCAGAATTTCCGAATTCTGAGTAAACACTGGCTCTCTATGGTACCTTATGAGCAAGGTAACAATTTTGGTTTGTGTTGTTCACACACCAAAAATTATGTTTAAAATTGCTTGGACTCTGAAAGCCAGACCAGGTCTCTAGTTACCAGCAGTGCTGAAGCTTCAGCCTTGAAAGAACAAAGGCATTTCTGATTATACTCATGTATTGTTTTATCAAGAAGTTTAGAAATGTTCTGTTAACCCCAGAGAGATATCATTTAGAACACTTTTATTTGGGAGGAATTGAAATAAGAATTGCACCAGTGCTGCTTTTTTCTTTATTGAATCCTCACAGAGAATGCTAACTTTTCAATAAAAACTGATCATGTTTGGGGACTTTTACTATTTATCTAGCTATCTATAGATTTATAGAAATTATAGCATCTCCTCTCAATATGTTTAAGAATCAGGTTGTATTTTATTTTTTCACATAAAAAATGGTGCTACTTTCGGGTGGCGGTAAATAATCACTATGGTGCTCCTAACTCCTAAGTATATTATATGATATTTCACTTGTTCAAATAAACTGAAATTATATATTCTCTTCAAAATTATAGATTGTCTAAGAACTGCTATTGTTTTAAGGTCCTCCAGAAGTTAAATTCTAAACTAACCCTTTGATTTCCTTTAGGTCTTTTCCAATGGTCACCTGGGAAGTGAAGAATATGATGTTCCTCCCCGGCTTTCTCCTCCCCCTCCAGCTGCCACCCTTCTCCCCAGCATCAAGTGAGTTTTACTGAATTTGGAGATCAACTGTCCATGCATAAAGTTGTTATAAAGAGTGGTTTTGAGGTTCTCAGTACAGAAAGTACAGGGGTGAATATGCATCAATAAAAATGAACCAGCTGGATTTTTAAACTAAAGTACCAGAAATCGAGATCCTTTCTGATTCTTTGCTGATAACTACAGCATTTTTGAGACTTACCTACACTCTGAGATTACACATAAAGCAACAGAGAAAAAGCTAAGTCTTCCCTGCCTCCAAGAAGAGGCTCAAGTAGCACAATGAGCTCTCCTTTCCAATTCATGTCTCTTCCTTAGAGGTATCACATTTATCCCACTACCCAGTTTGACATCATAAAATAATCTTTGGTTCCTCCAGTTTTCTCATTTCTCAAATCCATTCCGCCACTAAGTCCTGTTGATTGTTCTTTTAAAGTTTTTCATATTCAGCTAATCTTCCCCATTGCCCTGATTCTGGCTTATAACGGGACAACTGAAAGAGCCTTCTACCTGATCATATGATATGATCTCAGAATGGAATATCAATGGATTTTAAAGCTAGAAAAATGAGTTAAACTAGGTGTCTCATTTGAAAAAATGGGGACACAAGAAGCATATCAGACAGTTAAGGGATAGTGTCTATCCAAATCAAACCTGGATAAAACCAAGTCTCCTGATGGCCATTTTCCTACTCTATATTAAATCAGGCTGCCTGTCTTTCCTCCAGTATATTTTATTCAGGTAGCTGATATAAATTCTGCTTTCCCCAGATCACTTTCCTACTCAAAGCCCAACATTTTTCTTTCTTTCCTTCTAAATTAATTCTATGCTCTCCTGCTATCCACAGAATTTTACCCAATTAAAATATCGTTCAGGAATTCCTAATGCTTGCCCTCTAATCTTGTCTTGATTTTTTTTCTGGTTTTATGAGTCTTTCATGCTGTTCCCTTCTGTGCACCAAGTTTTCAGAATCTTTATTCTAAAGATCCATGTCTCAGGCTCTATTTCTGTATGAAAACTTCTGTGACTTCAGTCATAATCATGGTAATAAGACTGATTCTCTTCCTCCTCCTAGAGTTTATTTTCTACACATTTAATTATGTACTTTGCTCTACTGTTTTCTAATACTAAAGTGCCTCTCCACATTAAAAAGATTATAAGGTTTTAAGGGCAAAACCCTTTTCTCGTAATCTCTGCTTCTCCCTTAACACCTTACTATGTTTGCTGTTTAATGGTATACTGATAGCACTTGGTTGCTTGGTGGATTGACTTTATCATCTGCTAAGATCCTCATTTCTAACTGAAAGTCTTAGAGCATCTTCACTCCTTCCTCTGCTGGTCACTGGATGCAAAAGAACGATAAGCTAGATACCAGCTCCCAAGAAATTTACCATCTACTTTAAAATAAAGTTAACGTACATGAAATCACAAGAGAACATTAGCCACTAAACTGTATGCATCTAACTTGTTAGTTTTTATATAAGCTTGGAGAATAGACTATTATAGACTTTGTAAGTCAAGGATGTCTTATAGAGAGGATGGAAATTTCCTGAGTCATGGAGGATGGGCACAGTTGGGAAGGGGTGTGCATGAGAAAAAGCATGAGTGTGAAATTTGACATCATTTAGGGGGCAGTGGGAAACTAAGCATTGGACCATTCTTTAGTGGCCACTTTTCTTGGAGCTGCCAGATACGTAGCAGACATAGAAGTCAGAAGCAAATATATATATTCTGTGTAGTAGGTTGTACATCACTAATAACATATGATATTGTAGCACCAAATGAACTCTGGATATTTGTATATGTAATTAAAACATCTAAGCTCAATTACCTCTAATTCAGAGAACATCAAAAAACAAAGTACATGAAATCTTGCTAATTGGAGATTAAAATTTTACATTCTGTTTATTAAATTCATATTGGCAAGTGGGATAAAAGGCAGAGGTTACCATTTGCTTCATTTATATTTAGTATTAACTGCTTGTTTTTCTATAAATAAAGAACAACAAATTCATAGTAAAATGCCTTTTATTGATATTTTTCTAACACTTCAGTTTGTATGTGTACCTGGATATACTTTCACCCCATTTACTCTTGATTTTTTTCCCTCAAACAATGCAGTTGCTTTACTTAACCAGAGAAATACTTTAACAATGCATCCTTAACAGCAAATTAGTTTTCTATTTTGCATGCTGCAAATTAACCATAGTTAAAATTACAAGTGCTGGCTTTTAATGGCATGTTTATCTCTCCATTTTGTTTTTTATTCTGAGATATAGGTAGCAGTTATTCATTGTAGAAAATATGGAAAATATATAAAATAAAGAAAAAAATTAAACAAATACATAAATATAAGCATTTACATACCCCAAATATCAATGCCCAGAGTTTTTTGGGGGTTTTTTTGTTTTTCTTGAATTTTTGAATTTTATTTATTTTTTTATACTGCAGGTTCTTATTAGTTATCCATTTTATACACATCAGTGTATACATGTCAATCCCAATCGCCCAATTCATCCCACCCTCACCCCCACCCCACCGCGATTTTCCCCCCTTGATGTCCGTACATTTCTTCTCTACATCTGTGTCTCAATTTCTGCCCTGCAAACTGGTTCATCTATACCATTTTTCTAGGTTCCACATATATGCATTAATATACGATATTTGTTTTTCTCTTTCTGACTTACTTCACTCTGTATGACAGTCTCTAGATCCATCCACGTCTCTACAAATGACCCAATTTCATTCCTTTTTATGGCTGAGTAATATTCCATTGTATATATGTACCAGCTCTTCTTTATCCATTCGTCTGTCGATGGACACTTAGGTTGCTTACATGTCCTGGCTATTGTAAATAGTGCTGCAGTGAACATTGGGGTGCATGTGTCTTTTTGGATTATGGTTTTGTCTGGGTATATGCCCAGTAGTGGGATTGCTGGATCATATGGTAATTCTATTTTTAGTTTTTTAAGGAACCTCCATACTGTTCTCCATAGTGGCTGTATCAATTTACATTCCCACCAACAGTGCAAGAGGGTTCCCTTTTCTCCACACCCTCTCCAGCATTTCTTGTTTGTAGATTTTCTGATGATGCCCATTCTAACTGGTGTGAGGTGGTACCTCATTGTAGTTTTGATTTGCATTTCTCTAATAATTAGTGATGTTGAGCAGCTTTTCACTTGCTTCTTGGCCATCTGTATGTCTTCTTTGGAGAAATGTCTATTTAGGTCTTCTGCCCATTTTTGGATTGGGTTGTTTTTTTAATATTGAGCTGCATGAGCTGTTTATATATTTTGGAGATTAATCCTTTGTCCATTGATTCGTTTGCAAATATTTTCTCCCATTCTGAGGGTTGTCTTTTCGTCTTGTTTATGGTTTCCTTTGCTGTGCAAAAGCTTTGAAGTTTCATTAGGTCCCATTTGTTTATTTTTGTTTTTATTTCCATTACTGTAGGAGGTGGATCAAAAAAGATCTTGATGTGATTTATGTCAAAGAGTGTTCTTCCTGTGTTTTCCTCTAAGAGTTTTATAGTGTCCAGTCTTACATTTAGGTCTCTAATCCATTTTGAGTTTATTTTTGTGTATGGTGTTAGGGAGTATTCTAATTTCATTCTTTTACATGTAGCTGTCCAGTTTTCCCCCAGAGTTTTAACATTCTGACTTTCTTTTCTTTTTAGACTTTTTTTTTTTACATGATTTAGATTACATTGTAGAGATAATTTCATGCTCTCCTTTGTCACTTAATATTTTAATAAGCATTTTTCTTAATCATTTATGCTGTACTGTATTTATCATGGAACCAGCATGGAATTCTGAAGTGACCATTAAAATAAAATCAGACTTGGTCCCAGACGTGACTCCAATATTAATATTTGTCTGTCTTTGAACAAGGTAACTTCTCTGGGCCTCACTTTCTCCATCTGATAAATGAAGGGATCTGATTATCTTAAATGACCTCTAAAATCCTCTTGAGCCTCAACCTTTTAGGTTCCATGCAATTTTTTTTAAGGGGTACTCATCTGTAGTATTAATTACATATGAATACTTGGCAACTTGAATGCTCATTTATAATTGGTTGGTTGCATCCCATTTTTGAAGCCAGTATAACTTGGGATTACTGCTCTGGGTTTTTTGTTTGTTTTGTTTTTTTGTTTTGTCTACTTCAGCTTCATTAGAGTGTATAACCAGAGTACAATGAGAATAGATCTTCAGCTCTGGAGGGGCATAGAATACAGGTCTTAGCAAAATGTCACTCAGGGAAATAGGGATGTTGGATGTTCAAGTGTATCCTTTCTGTGTTAGCGTCTTAGTACATGTTTCAAAATTAGGCCAAAGCAAAATAACAGATTGCTACCCAACATAGACTTTGATAGTTTTCACAAATGTTGAGAGCCCCAGTGTTGAATTCAGTAATGTCAAAGCTAATATTTACCTTTAAAGCTATACTGTGTTGTTATTAATATTTACTGAAGTGTAATTGTTAAATTATTTGATGTTGCTCTGATTCCCATTAAATTGATGGAAGAGGCTACTCTGTGATAGTGTTTTCTTTCTTGTAAAACAGTATGACTGCAATTATATGACTTTTATTGTATAATTTATCTGGAGACCTAGAAGAATATAGAATTTATTTTAAAAATATATTCTGTCGTAAAAGTAAGCTGAAACTGTACTAGCGCATATAGGTTTACTTATTTTTTTTCCTAAATGGCTTCTACTTAAGATGATTGACACTTTGCTATAAATATAAATTCTTAAAAGCTTGAAATACGGGTAATCTTAATTTTTTAGGGGAAGAATGAAAAAATCTATGTGGATTATTTTTATTGTAGTGTCAATTTTTACTAAATTATATTTATCTTGAAATAAGTTGATTTTTCAAAATTAAACTAAATGAAACCTGAAACAGTTAAAAATATTTATTTTACTTAACACAAGATATTGGCCAATAAGCAAAGGAATTACTGTAATAATGGAATAATTACTTCAGGTAAGATAATGTTCTGGAATGCTGAGGAATGTCATTTTTTAGAAGAATATTTTTCTTGTTCCTTGTCTTTTAGAAATGGACCTTTTGTACTTTTGACATATTAAACTTTCAAATACGTGTGAATCAATATTACTTAATATTTTTGTAAAAAGGGTTTTTTGTTGTTGGAGGTGGTGGTGTTGATCGTTGTTATAGATTTTTTCTAAACAGATAAGGTGCTGATAGTTTAAGCTCAGTGAATAGAGTATCCAGGTTCTGCCTAACTATCCTATTTTCTTTTTTTTTTTAATTATTTTATTTTATTTTTTTCCACACACACACACACACACACACACTGTATTTTATTTTTACAAGAGATAAATAACTATCCTATTTTCATTCAGTTGCGTACTGACGGGAGAGTCAGAGTGAACAAGATAAAATCCCATCCTCATTGGAATTTGTGCTCTAGTTAAGGAGAACAGCAAGTAAACACATAACCATAGTATATTGTCAGGTAGTGGTAAGTGCTAGAAGGAAAAATAAAGCAGGAAAAGGGATAAACAGTGATTGATAGGGAGGTTTATACTTTAGACGAGGTCATCAGGAAAGGTAATATTGAACAGAAACCTCAAAGAAGGGAGCAAGCCATGGGACTGCCTGGGTGAAGAGCATAAAAGCTAGACAGTGAGGCAGGTGAATCCCTTTGGCATATCTGGAGAACAGCAAGAGGGACAGTAGGGCTGGGGTTGAATAAGGTATATAGGAGCTAAATCACATATTGCCTTTAAGGCCATGATAAGAACTTTGGTTTGGTTAGTTTTAGGAGCCATCGAAGGTTTTGATCAACACGATGACATAATGCTGGTTTGTGTTTTTAAAGAGGGTCACTGGCTGCTACGTGAATTGTCTTTAGGACGGCTGAAGTGAGACCAGTGGAGAGTGTAGTCGTCTGATGTGGTGAACCAGTAAGAGGTGGTCAGGGCTTTGGGGTGATGGCGATGGAGTTATACAGTCCACTTTGGGTTGTATTTTGATCCAACAAACAGTACCTGTTAATAAATCAGATGTCTGTGAGGTACAATAAATCAGGGATGATTGATTCTTATATAGGTTTTTGCTTAAAGAAACTGGGTGAATGGGTTGGTGCCATTTACCAGAGGGAGGGAAATTGGAGAAGGGGCAGGTGTGGGAATGGGGCAGGGGTGGTAAAATTAAGAGTTAAGGATCTGTTGAGTTTCGGTGCCGATTACACACACATCCAAATAGTGATGTTGAGGGGACAGTTGGACATACCATCTAAGCTTTCACCTTTATATTATATTCAAGTAAATACTTCAGTAGGTACTATTTAAAGCTGATAAAATCATTTCTACATGACCAGTGCCCAAATTTAATTAGATTTGTTATACTCTTAGACATATAAATGTAATCCTAGAAGTTTTTTTTCTAATATAGGAACTTATATATGAAAATATCACCTTAAAAAACTATATCATTTACCCCTGAAATGTTGATATTGTAGAATACGTATTTAGAACATTTCTGTGTGGTAAAAATTATAATAAACATTATCTATTATTATCATAATCTAAAACAAACTAGAAATGTGGATTTGTGAATGCAGCCGCAACTACTGCCACCTTCCAGTGAGTGATCTAAGAGGTCCACACCGCCAAACAGCATCAGCATCTGTGCCTGCGTGTGTGTATGTGAGAGTGGTTGTTTTTAAATAAATAGTGGCCAAAATGGTCTGTAGATAGAAAGGTGCAAAAGACAAAACAAGACCAATTTGACTGAAATGGTGGTCAGATCCTTGGGAGAAGGGAAGTTTTGTTTTGTTTTGCTTTGTTTTTGACTGGGGAGTGAAAAACAGAAAGAAGAGAAAAAAGCACTATGCCACAGGAGCTATTAAAGCAAACAGCACATTGTAATTTTTAAAAACTTAAGAGAAAGAAGCTTGATGGAAATTTTTCATCTTATATACTGTGCACACCAGGCTTCATTGTTTATGCTTAATGGCAAAAGAGCAGGGAAACATGTTCTGTTATTGTTCACCTGAGGATTTGTATAGACAATACACACTTCAGTTTTACATTAATTCTGTTTATGTTCAATGATAAGAAATTAATTTCATTGATTTAAAGAAAATATGGTAGAGAACTTTAAATGGAAGATCCAGCTGTAATTAAGAGCTACTCTTTTCTTAACCCTAGTGAATGAACAGTGATGCTCTTTTGTTAATTTTTGAACCAGCTTTCATTCAAACACCTTAAAATATTTTCAAGGTTTGCCAAGATGTTGCACTAGTTTTGTTTGTTTTACCTTGGGTAGATAGAAAGGTGAACTAATATTGAAGATGGCAGTCCTTTGTAAGTTACAATTGACATGATGTGTATGGGATAGTGGGGGATGGGTCCATCTTTTCAATTTATTCATTATGATCACTATGGCATTCTTCTCTCATTGTGTATCATGTTTGTGCATTTGGTTTTGACCTATTGATGTGACTCAGTATTTGAAACTCAGACTTTATTTTTTCTGCACATTCTTATTGATTTATAAATTTTGTTCAAATCTCCCGTGGAGCAGCTTGACCATCCTAACGTAGGTTTTCTAATGTTTTGTGGTGAATCCCTAGAACCTGCTTGTGGACGCACTGATGACAAGAATTGAGGGCTGCAAGCATATCATTTTAAACTAGTCTCAACAGAAAGAGAAATAGTGTGTGGAAAGGGTACAAAATAAATACTATGGGTATTATTTTTCTCCTTTTTATTTTAGTATTATAATTTCTAAATTCAGATAGAATTGTAATCCCTCTCTCATCATTTGTAGGAAAATGGCATTTGGCGGATGGCTATAATCTGGGTGCAGGAATGCCACTAATTCCACTAATGTTTCATTTTCTCTGACTAAAATCTAAGATGAATACTGATACTAACACTAATCCCAGTAGTCTGACAAATCTGTTACTTGTAGTTTACCATACAACTGATTTATGATCACAAATAATTAGGTAGCCTTACACAGAATTGTGAGCCATTGGATTCTATTTAAATATGCAATCTAAATTATATTCCTTATACTGTCTCTTTTTTGTCCCATAGAGGCATAATTTGCCATATATTCTCCACTTCTCCATGAACATATTGATCTGTTCATAGAAAATGCATAGGGTTAGAATGAGATTCTATTTTCACATTAAGTGAGAGCATCTTGACATATTCCACCATATTCAAGCATTCCTTGTTTCTGTCCACATTTCTCTGTAGGCTCAAGTAGAATTAGGTAAGTGATTTGAAGGCCACTAGGGATATTAAGCATATTTGTTTGTGAAAGATGCTTATCTGCCGTATCTTAAATGAGTTAAAATGAATTTTTAACCTTAAAATGAAAATTTTCCAGTTGTTAAATTAAAGCATAATTTTCATACAGTAAAATTCGCCCTGCTTTATTAATGTACAGTTTTGTGAGTTTTGGCAAATGCACAGTCATGTATTCACTACCACTGTCAAGATACAGAACAGTTCCTTCACTCCAAAAACACCCCCCAGGCCTGTGTCAGTTTCTCCCGTTACCCTAAACCCTTGGAAATTATCAATCTGATTTGTGTCCACATAATTTTGCTTTTTCCCAAAGGTCATATAAATAGAATCATATAGTATAGAGCCTTTTGAGTTTGGGTTCTTTCTATTAGCACAATGAATTTGAGATTCATCCAGGTTGTCAAGAGTATCAATAGTTTGTTCCTTTTTTATTGCTCAGAGTAAGTATTCCATTGTAAAACACACTGTTTTCTTTGGTTTCTTTATCCATCCCTCTACTAAGGGATTCCATTGTAAAACACACTATTTTCTTTGGTTTCTTTATCCATCCCTCTACTAAGGGACATTTGGGTTGTGTCCAGTTATTGGCGATTATAAGTATTTAATTATAAGCCACATTTAATATCACCGTGAAGTCTTTACTGTTCAACATGTATTGGAAAATCAGATTCTCAAAAAAAAATGAGTTTCCTCAACATCTGTCTTTTTGATTTCTAAAGCAGTTCCCTAAAAGTGTTAGAAATGAATATTGGCCTTGAATAAGTTAACTTAAAAATTAACTTCAAATTTATTTCTCCAGCTTAAAAACAAGTCAGTGAAAACTATACTTAAAGTATAAACTATACTTAAACTATAAGTGAAAACTTAAAATTAAAGCTTACATTCAGCCTAATAATATACCACACTGATTCTTCTGGATGTCATGAAAGAATCCTCAAAATTAGTATGTATATTTATAAAACCCACTCTTGAGATGCTGGGGAAATGGCTTACAGGTGGCACATGGGCAATCCTCATTTCAAATACAGCTAGATTTTGTGTTACCACTTCTCTGGGCTATGATTTCTCAAAGTTGGGTGTTTTGCCTGTTAGGATAGTTAGTACAAGAAATATGGACTAATGTATATGGCAGGCTCTGAAGATTCGGTTTTAGTAAAAGATATTTTTCAAAACCTTGCTTTCAGAGATTATTAAATAAGATTTTACATGTAGAAGGCAAGCAAAATAATATATTTAAAATATTTTTCTACATTATGAAAGTATCCTAAAAATGATTTTCTTTCCCGTAACAGTTTGGTCATGTATTTCTCTAATAGCCTCTCGTTCTTTTTGTCTAAAAGCTGTGAGTGCTTCGTGGGACACACACCGTGCCAGGCCTTGGCTGACTCAGGGTCTGCCCTTAAGCATTTTCCAATTAGACAGAAATAGAAGAAAGACATAGATGAATATATAGAAAACACAATGTCAATGTATGAACACTTAACCAAATACATATAAAAGATTAAAGTTCAAAGAAAATTACTGTTTTGTGGGACGTCACAGGAGGTTCATCTATAGACAGTAAAGATGGATATTTCTACTTTGCTTTATTTCTGGAAAAGTTGAACTAGTCAAGGTATCAGGAATTGCTCAAATGAAGGAAAGAAAAGTACTTGGCAAGGGTGATGTTTGAGGTATGTTATGTAGGAAAAGCCAGTGGGATATGCAGAAGGTCACCCCTCTGATGATATGCCTCTCACACCAGGAATGTAGAAGGCTGTAGAGGATTGTATCTGTGAGCCTTCAGCTTCAAAATGCAAAAATCACTAATTAAGAAGAGCATTAGAAAATATATTCTTGGTTTGTTTCAAGTGTGCACATGCAGATAGTGGATGTATTCCTCATTAAAGTTTAAATAACACACATTGAATTTAACAAGAGGCAAAGGCTGTGGGGAGGATGGCTGTGTATCTTTAAGACTATGTGTCCTTGTGCATTACCAGTGTATTAATTCAGGAATGACAGCCGCAGTGCAGAACACTCTGTGAATGTCTGATGATAATATAAAGGGAATGAAGTACTGGTGTAAATGGTAGGATGGTTTACTTAGCAGTTTTAACGTGGAACCAGCCAAATAAAATTGATCTATTTTATTCCTCTGGTATCCTAAAAATTTCCCATGAGCTAAATCAATGACTGAACATTTTCCTATGTCCCGTGAGATATTTTCGCCACTACCAAAAGTAAACATACATGATTGCTAATGAAAATTCTTTATTTTTACCACGTATCTAGTTGCAAGTAAAACTGAACCTACTTTTTGAATGAGTCTGTGAAGGGAAAAAGAAATCCCGCATGTAATTACAAATAATGTAATTATTTAAATAAATTGAGATTTCTCTTTTGGTATTTTATATACAAATTCTTCATCTATTTGTACCTTCCTCATTTATTTATTTTTTATTAAGACGTTATTTTTTTAGAGCCATTTTAGATTCATAGCAATATTGAGGAGAAGGTACAGATATTTCCATATACCCCTGGCTCCCACACATGCCTAGCTTTCCTCATTTTCACCATCCTCCACCATAGTGGTACATTTGTTAAAAATGATGAACCTACATTTATACATAACCACCCAAAGTTCATAGTTTACATTCCCTTTTTTACATGATAGAAATTGCTTTTATTTTTCCCTTCAGAATTGAATAAGATCAATTTTGTACAAAAATTTATATAATATTGAATAAAGTCACTGCAATGATATTCTTATAAATTGGCTTATTTTAACTAGAATATTATACTAATATAAAAAGTTTGCATTAAAAATATAATAAGATAAAATATGACTCTTTAGAACTTTATTAAAATGGTGATAAGCAAGATATCCAGGCATTTTTTTCAGATTTAGATACGCAACAAATGCCACTCGAAGACTTTCTTCACTTCTAGTATAATTCACTAAAATCCATTTAAGCTAATTACCTGCGACTAGTAAGTTTTAGCAGTAAGCCCCTATAATTCCATAAAATATTAGATAAGCTTTGCTTTTCATTTTCTTCAGGATACTCCATCTGTTGATTTGCAGCAAAGCTAAAGAGTAGGGGGAAATTACCCTGATTAAATTCTTTATCATTGAAGATAAAATATAGAATCAGCCAGAACAAATGTGATTTCAAAAATCATCCATTCTTGTGTCATAGTGCAGTGCTTCTTTGAAAACTCTTAAATCTTTGGAACTAAGCTGCACCAGGCAGATAGAACACTCCTGACATGGATGTGGTTGTTGAATACTTGGTCAGTAAGTCTTTTTCTTTTTTCTTTTTTTTTTTTTTAAAAGATACCCTTGTTTTTTATTTATTTTTATTTTTGGTTGCGTTGAGTCTTCGTTTCTGTGCGAGGGCTTTCTCTAGTTGTGGCAAGTGGGGGCCACTCTTCATCGCAGTGCGTGGGCCTCTTGCTATCGCGGCCTCTCTTGTTGCGGAGCACAGGCTCCAGACGCGCAGGCTCAGTAGTTGTGGCTCACGGGCTTAGCTGCTCCGCGGCATGTGGGATCTTCCCAGACCAGGGCTCGAACCCGTGCCCCCTGCATTAGCAGGCAGATTCTCAACCACTGCGCCACCAGGGAAGCCCAGTGTTTTTCTTTTATACAGTATATGCTTAAATTGCAAAGGAAAAAAATTCCTTGTACATGACAATATAGTAGGACATAGAAAGGATGTGTATTTTTCTTATTTCTTTTGCTAACAGAACCCTCTGGCCCTTGATTTAGCTAAATTTATATCCATGTTTATAAGAATTTATGAAAAGGTAATGTTTGAAATCCCTGCTCTAATTCCCATCAAATCACCATTTTGCAGTCCGTGTACTCACTGGCCTTCATTTGGGATGTACATCTTCCAAGGTTACACCATAGTAGGTGTAACCCTTAAGTTATTAATAAGGTTATTAGATTGTGCTCTGGGTGGTGACAGTGGACTTTCTGTCACTGTATCACTGTGCTTTCATTTCACCT